>NC_092091.1:14579571-15309571 GCF_045679555.1 Salvelinus alpinus | reverse complement strand
AGATAACATGTATATAGAGATGGAGGAAGAGAGGGAGGGAGAGAGAACAGGTAGCGAGAGATGGATGAAGAGAGGGGGAGAGAGAACAGGTATAGAGAGATGGATGAAGAGAGGGGGGAGATAACAGGTATATAGAGATGGAGGAAGAGAGGGAGGGAGAGAGAACAGGTATAGAGAGATGGATGAAGAGAGGGGGGAGAGAGAACATGTATAGAGAGATGGATGAAGAGAGGGGGGGAGAGAACATGAATAGAGAGATGGAGAAAGAGAGGGGGGAGAGAACAGGTGTAGGGAGATGGAGGAAGAGAGGGAGGGAGAGAGAACAGGTGTAGGGAGATGGAGGAAGAGAGGGGGGAGATAACAGGTATATAGAGATGGAGGAAGAGAGGGAGGGAGAGAGAACAGGTAGCGAGAGATGGATGAAGAGAGGGGGAGAGAGAACAGGTATAGAGAGATGGATGAAGAGAGGGGGGAGAGAGAACAGGTATAGAGAGATGGATGAAGAGAGGGGGGAGAGAGAACAGGTATAGAGAGATGGATGAAGAGAGGGGGAGAGAGAACATGAATAGAGAGATGGAGGAAGAGAGGGAGAGAGAAACAGAACAATACTATCTGATTCACTCATGTGGACAATAACAGAATAGAGATGAGGTAGACAGAGAAATGAATCCACCCACCCATCCTCTCTAGTTAGAAAACTGCATTAAGTTTCAAACCATAAGAGATGGTACCACCTGGCTTTAGGTGCCTGACATACTGTATTATCGACTTATGTAGTTAGCTTGATGTTTTTGCAAAATTGGGAAGTTCTCATGTGTTGTTGACTCCCTGCTTAAGACAGCGGACACACATACACGTGTGCCATCCTTCTTCCAAAACCTCTGCCAGATGTGGCGAATTCATCACAGGGAATTTAAATAAACAGCACTTGATAAGGCATGTCGGCGCGTCGACAGAAGCACTCCTCCATCTTTAATGAGGTCCATAATAACCTTCCATCATTTTCAGACTGCTTTAATATATCATTAGGCGCTCTGCTCTGACTTAAGCGATGATCTCTCCTCGAAATCCAATCTCTCCTTGTTACAGTCCATTTAATGACCATCTGCACCTGTTCCATCTCTTTGTGTCTCTTTCAGCTCCATCAGGGGAGCTATCTCACCACATTTGTACTGTCCCAAACAAAACTAGTTATTATCTCCTCTATTTATACCGTTTCAAGGGTAATGGCCAATCTGCTCCCCCTGGTGTTCCCAACCTCCAAATTGTTATGCTTAGTTGTTGTCATCTCTGTCAACGTTGTGTAATTGAGGGAGTTTGGGGCGTGTTGGTGCGTGTCGCTTCTCTGAGGGGCGCCATGATAGGATGTTGTCTGAGGGGAATATCTTAATGAAATAGAACATCAAATGGAATGTGACATCATCTGGTAACGCTTCTGGTTAAATATATGACTGAATGTTTTGTCGGAGGGTAAACAAAGTTTAGAGCTATCTGTTTCATGATTTTATGTGACCTTCTACACTCCACCAGCATCTTCATGTAGAGGGAACATGGCACACACAAACTCTAATCTATCGTTATCTCCTAGGACAGTGTTTCCTAATTACGCCAGTACCCCCAACAGCACACATTTTTGTTGTAGCCCGGGACACAACTATACCTGATTCATATTGTGTAATTGAGGGAAGCCCTAATGAGTTGAATCAGATGAGTTTGTCTGGAGCTAAGACTAAAATGTGTGCTGTTGGGGGTACTCGAGGACTGGAGTTGGGAAACCCTGCCCTACAAGGGCTGTCAGGAAATCAGGCACCTTTCACCATGGATTTAAGAAACCTCTCAGCTCTGTTGACAATCCTGCTATCTAGCTATTCAAGTTCAAACAGCAGAGAACTCCCCAGTTACAGTGCTCAGAGAAGTCCCCAGTTACAGTGCTCAGAGAAGTCCCCAGTTACAGTGATCAGAGAAGTCCCCAGTTACAGTGCTCAGAGAACTCCCCAGTTACAGTGCTCAGAGAAGTCCCCAGTTACAGTGATCAGAGAACTCCCCAGTTACAGTGCTCAGAGAACTCCCCAGTTACAGTGCTCAGAGATGATCAGAGGACTCCCCAGTTACAGTGCTCAGAGAAGATCGTCATCAAACTCAGTTCAAAGGCTTTGCACCTGTTAATATGACACTCCATTTACATTAGAGTTATTTTGCAGACACTAATCCAGAGCGATGTGAGTGCATAGATTTTCATATTTTTTCTTACTGGTCCCCTGTGAGAATCAAACCCACAACCCTGACGTTGCAACTGCCATGCTCTACCAACGGAACCACTTTTTTCAACATTATCGGCAGAATAAATACACCCATGATCGCACGCAAACGCAGTTTGCTTCAGTGTTTTTACTTGTACACTGTATACAATCCTCTATGAATGTATATCAGTGGAGGCTCCTAAGAGGAGGAAGGGGAGGACCATCCTCCTGTTAGGTTCTAAATATCAGAGTAAGAACTCGACGGACACTATGAAAGCTTAAACCGAATTTATTCACCCCAAAGGATTAAACAGCTGAACAGACAAAAACACATTTCCAATAGTGGTGGTATATATACTCCAATTTGGGGTAGAATCAACCTCCTTCTCTCTAAACACTAGAGCTCTGTTGCTAGGCAGGAAATGAAGTCACACGGGCAATAAACTGTTCCTTCTCCCTTAACGTGACCTGATCTGACCTCGGCCCCCTTCATCACTAATCCACGGCTCTCCACAGTGCCTGCCAACATGTGATCGTTTTCCCTGCACTCAGCACATTCCAAGCTTAATTGCCTCCACCATATACATTCCTTCTACAGATAACATTAACTTATGGTGTAGACCCTAGACTATGGCACCCCTCATGCCTCTATTATAACTAATGATTAATAATATTAACAGTTTAGAAAAATCCGAACCCATCACTCCTCAGTGAATTTCATAAAAAGAAAAAGTGAAACATTAAAAAAGTTATCTTTTGGCCTCCCGAGTGGCGCAGCAGTCTAAGGCACTGCACCGCAGTGCTCATTGCTCTCTAGCGACTCCTTGTGGCAGGCTGGGCGCCTGTAGGCTGACCTCAGTCGTCAGGTGAATGGTGTTTCCTCTGACACATTGATGTTAGGAAATGCAGTTTGGAGGGTCATGTTTCGGAGGACGCATGACTCAACCTTCACCTCCCGAGCCTGTTGGGAAGTTTCAGCAATGAGATAAGATCGAGAAAGGGGGTAAAATACACAAACAAATATGTATCCTTTTTAGATACTAAACACTAAATATATTCACGCCACCAAATAATTGATTAAAACACACTGTTTTGTAATTAAGGTCTACAGTAGCCTCAACAGCACTCTGTAGGGTAGCACTAGTTGTACTAGTTGTACATCTAGTTTCCGTCCTCCTCTGGGTACTCATGGTTCTCAACCCCTTCCATAAACTTACACAGTAATTATGACAACTTCCGGAGGATGTCCTCAATCAGAGCTCTTGCAGCATGAACTGACATGTTGCCCACTCAATCAAAGAAGCAAGAGAAAGAGAGAGAGAGAGCTATATTTAGTTGTATTTTTTCCACTTTCACTTTCACTTAGCTAGTGAATGCAGATAGCTAGTTTGGCCTACTCAAACACCCGGCACAAACAGAGAGGGATGCTATGTTAGCTAGCTGGCAATGGCTATCCAACACTGGAACTCTTCCAAGTCAAGGTAAGCTTTTGGTTCTATTCATTTATTCCCACTGGTGCCCACCGGTGTAACTACTAAACTTCTTTCTGACTGTACACTGTACTGTATGATTGAGCGGGTTAACTAACGCGTTAATTTTAGTAGCTATGTTGACAGCCTGGTTCCTCTCTAGGTTTCTTCCTAGGTTTTGGCCTTTCTAGGGAGTTTTTCCTAGCCACCGTGCTTCTACACCTGCATTGCTTGCTGTTTGGGGTTTTAGGCTGGGTTTCTGTACAGCACTTTGAGATATCAGCTGATGTACGAAGGGCTATATAAAATAAAACTTGATTTGACTATGACGTTAATATGGTAACAACGATGTAGGCTGTGTGTAGAGATTCTTTGGATATGATTTGAAGACTTGGCTTGGAAAGGTTGACCCGCCAAACCGGGCTTCTTAACACCTGCACGTTTAACCTGGAAGCCAGCCGCACCAATGTGGCGGAGGAAACACCGTTCAACTGACGACCGAGTGTAACGGTTCTGTAACGACAGACGCTGGGAGATGAGAAGCAAGTACAGGGTGTGGATTTAATAATAAATAGACATGAAACAAAACAAGAACAGCGTCTGGACAGGAGGAACATAACAACATCAAGGCTGACTCGGGGATGAAACTGAGGAAGTGACAGATATAGGGGAGGTAAATGACGTAATGGAGTCCAGGTGAGTCCCATAATTAGTGCAGGTGCAGGTGCGCGTAACGATGCAGGTGCGCGTAACGATGGCGATGGTGGCAGGTGTGCTTAATGATGAGTGAACTGGTGACCTCAAGCACCAGAGTGGGGGAGCAGGAGCAGATGTGACACCGAGGCAGCCTGCAGGCCTCCTGCCACAAGGAGTTGCTAGAGCGCTATGAGCCCCCCCCGGCCAAACCCTCCCCTAACGACACTGGGCCAATTGTGCGCCGACCTATGGGAGTCCCGGTCACGGCCGGTTGTGACACAGCCTGGTTTCAAACCCGGGTCTGTAGTGACTCCTCAAGCCCTGCGATGCAGTGCCTTAGATCTCTCGTTTGCAACTGTTGGACTGATGATTACACCCTAGATCAGCTAGAGACAAGGGTGCAAGGCGGTATTGAATGTGTCAATGTCTGTCACCCTGATTACTCAAATTTCTCTCAACCTGTGCACCTATGATGTAAACTTTCATTCATAGGCTAGGTTGTAGCAACCTCATGATGGGTATAGGGAAAATTTGAGTATCATGTAGTAGCCTGAACCTATCGATGTTACATTGAACTGGGTGAATGGAATATGAATGACAGTCATCCAATATGCTGTAATAGAAATAAGGCCATTCTCATTAAAAAAATGACCGTCCTCCCTCATCTTAAATGTCACCGACCGGCACTGAATTATCTGCCCAATGATACATCCCATTTGTCCAAGTATCTATCTTGCAGGGTGGGAGTGTCATCTGTGTGTGCACAACCAATAATTCAGAAATCTAGTCAAATTCCCAATTTGATTAATTGTCCTCTAATGAATGGACAGAACCCCCATGGCACTACATAGTAATTAAACCACTAAATGAGCTGCCTCGCTCAGAGCTGCAAACTGGGGACAGGTCTTATTAAGATGAGACTGATTAATATGCTCCATTTTTATTATGCAATCATTGGTCATAAATGACTTACATCACCTGTTGTGGCCTTGTGAAAACCACATGACGAGGGGGCATTTACAGGTGATTGCCTCTAATGATGGTGTGAAAAATGAAGAGTCGGAGTGCACGGGCTGTGTGTTGAAGACAGTCCAATTCTCACTGTGTAATACCATCTCTTTTGTAAGCTGCCTCTCCTTCATATTAAATATTAACAAAGGCTGCTGAGGTTGGCGGTTGCAGGGGATATCAGGGGATATTACAGTACCCAGGCACTGCAACAATCAGGACTCATTGCAGCCAGTTGGGATTTGATGCTGGAGTATCAAATTATACAGGGGAGAGTGGCAATATCAAGCCAGACAGGGATTCCATGTGTCAGTATCCTATGTTCAGCTAACAAGTCGGTTCTGTATGGAATAAGGCACACCATGCCCATGTTACAGCGCTAATCATGATAAAGCTTGGAAAATCAACCAAGTTCCACACTGTTGTTGCTCATTCGGGGAAAAGGGGTTTGCAGCACTAAGTTCAGGGAACATCATTCTTCTGGTGGTATGAAATTGACATTCCCTCATGTAACAAGACTATTTATATTCTGCTTATTGACACTTCCTCACGAAACAACACTGGTGTCAGATGTGTTATTTTTTAATTGGATCAAATTAATTATGTCGGAATTATCGGTTAGAGTGGAAAGGCATTGTGCTGATACTTCCTACGACACCTCTACAAATGCTTAACAACAAAAAACCTTCAGTTGATGACTCTAAAACCATGTAACGTATTGACATTCTAGTAGTGACATGCTGGAGTAACAGGTAGGTCGGTGCGATAACAGTGAAAGTTGTTATATGTTCTCTGTACACCTTTACAATAGTGTCAAAGTGCATATGTAACCAATGTGGAATTAGTTAGTTAGCCGTTTGTGTACTATTATATGTTCCAGAGAAAAACTGAGCCACTGCATGCCTTGTCTTCACACTCAGGTAGCCTAGTGGTAAAGAGCGTTGGGTAAGTCCCCGAAAAGTTGCTGGTTCGAATCCCCTAGCTGACTAGGTGAAACATCTGTCGATGTGCCCTCGAGCAAGCCACTTAACCCTTAACACACTTAACCCTTAACTGGTCAAAAGTTTTAGAACACCTACTCAGTCAAGGGTTTTTCTTTATTTTTTACTATTTTATACATTGTAGAATAATAGTGAAGACAGCAACACTATGAAATAACACATGGGATCATGTAGTATCATGTAGTAATCATGTAAATATTTTATATTTGAGAATCGTCAAATAGCCACCCTTTCCCTTGATGACAACTTTGCATACTCTTGGCAATCTCTCAACCAGCTGCACCTGGAATGCTTTTCCAACAGTCTTGAAGGAGTTCCCACATATGCTGAACACTTGTTGGCTGCTATTCCTTCCCTCTGCGGTCCGACTCATCCCAAACCATCTCAATTTGTTTGAGGTCGGGGGATTGTGAAGCCCAGGTCATCTGATGCAGCATTCCATCACTCTCCTTTTGGTAAAATAGGCCTTACACTGCCTGGAGGTGTGTTGGGTCATTGTCCTGTTGAAAAACAAATGATAGTCCCACTGAGGCCAAACCAGATGGGATGACATATCGCTGCAGAATACTGTGGTAGCCATGGTGGTTAATTGTGCCTTGTATTCTAAATACATCACAGACAGTGTGACCAGCAAAGCACCCCCACACTATAACACCTCCTCCTCCATGCTATAGGGTGTAAAATACACATGCTGTCACGACTTCCGCCGAAGTCGGTTCCTCTCCTTGTTCGGGCGGCGTTCGGCGGTTGATGTCACCGGACTTCTAGCCACCGCCGATCCACCTTTAATTTTCCATTTGTTTTGTCTTGTTTTCCCGCACACCTGGTTTACATTCCCTCATTACTTGACGTGCATATAACCCTCTGTTTCCCCCATGTCTGTGTGTGGAATTGTTTGTTGTAAAGTGTATGTGCACTTCAGACTGGTTTGCGACGGATTATTTCAACCCATATTTTGTTGTTCTTGGTGAGGTTTGTTTTTCCGCATTAAACTGCTCCGGTTGTTACCCATTTCTGCTCTCCTGCGCCTGACTTCCTGCAGCCAGTTACGCACCTCTTACAGAATTCCACATCTGAATATGGAGTCAGCAGGAGCAGGTGCCCCTGGTATAGGGGTCGAGGAGCGTGTCTGGGAGCACGTTCCGATGCGCCACCATCTCGACGCCGCCATGGACCGCGTCGTCCAAACCATGGACCGCTGGGAGAGACAGGGAGTTCCTCCAGCTCCTCCACCAGCACAACATTGGTCTCCACTACTCGCCCCCCTTGCACCCGGTCCCAGTGGGAGTCGTCTCGCCCTTCCCCGGGATTACGATGGGACGGCTGCACACTGCCAGGTTTTCCTGCTGCAGCTGGATCAATACCTGGCAACCGTCCACCCGGCTCCTTCGGGCCGTGAGAGGGAGTCCGCCCTCGTCTCGTGCCTCTCGGGGAAAGCTCTGGAGTGGGCCAACGCTGTGTGGGGAGAAGGAGACGTGGCGCTGGACCACTTCGAGGTTTTCACCCGCTGCTTCCGGGCAGTCTTCGACCACCCGCCCGAGGGTAGAGCGGCGGGTAAACGTCTCTTCCATCTGAGGCAGGGGACGAGGAGCGCACAGGAGTTCGCGATGGACTTTCAGACCCTGGCCGCCGGCACGGGATGGAACGACAGGGCCTTGATCGACCACTATCGCTGCAGTTTGTGCGAGGACGTCTGTCGGGAGTTGGCCTGCAGGGACACCACCCTCACCTTTGACCAGCTGGTGGACCTGTCCATTCGGCTGGATAACCTGCTGGCTACCCGCGGACGTCCAGAGCGGGATCTGTCGGTTCCATTCCCCAGCACCACCGCTCCGATGCCCATGGAGCGGTGGTGCTGCGCTCAGGGAGACCGGAGGAGGTTCCTTCACGTGCGCCATCTGTGGCCGCAGAGGTCACACTGCCAGTCAGTGCTGGGTTTGTTCCTCTGGGGGTCGAGGCAGCAGACAGGGCACTCTGGTGTCACCTCAGGTGAGCTGGCACCATTCTCACCCAGAGCCCTCTGTTGCACACCTGTTTATGTATGTTACTTTTCCTGAGTTTTCCCCGCATTCCCAGCATAAAGCGCCTGTCGATTCAAGCGCGGCTGGGAATTTCATATACAGATCATTCGCCCATAGTTTAGGGATCCCCATTGTTCCAGTGGCTATGCCCTTCCCAGTTCACACCTTAGACAGTCAACCATTAGGGTCAGGGTTGATTAGGGAGGCCACCGCCCCTCTGGGCATGGTGACGCAGGGGGGTCACAAGGAGAGAATCAGTCTCTTCATCATTGACTCTCCTGCGTTTCCCGGGAGCTAGGCCTACCCTGGTTAGCCTGTCTTGACCCCACTGTTTCATGGCAACGGAGGGCTCTCACGGGGTGGTCGCGAGAGTGCTCGAGGAGGTGTTTAGGGGTTTCCGTTGGTGCTACTACGGTGGAAAGTCCAGACCAGGTCTCCACCGTGTGCATTCCCCCCGAATATTCCGATTTGGCTCAATTACCATCCCATCGTCGGGGGGATTGAGCGATAAATCTCCTGGTAGACGCCGCACTTCCCAGGAGTCACGTGTATCCCCTGTCACAGGCGGAGACGGCGGCTATGGAAACATATGTCTCCGAATCCCTGCGTCAGGGGTACATTCGGTCCTCTACTTTACCCGCCTCCTCAAGTTTCTTTTTTGGAAAGAAGAAGGAGGGAGGTTTACGCCCATGTATTGACTATCGAGCTCTTTGACTATCGAGCTCTTAACCAGATCACTGTGAAGTACAGTTACCCGCTACCTCTCATAGCCATAGCGATTGAGTCAATGCACGTGGCGTGCCTCTTCATGAAACTAGATCTCAGGAGCGCTTACAACCTGGTGCGTAACCGGGAGGGAGACGAGTGGAAGACAGCGTTCAGTACCACCTCAGGGCATTATGAGTACCTCGTCATGCCGTACGGGTTGATGAATGCTCCGTCAGTCTTCCAAGCCTTTGTGCAGGAGATTTTCAGGGACCTGCACTGGCAGGGTGTAGTGGTGTATGTCGATGACATTCTGATGTAGTCCGCTGCACGCGCCGAGCATGTGTCCTTGGTGCGCAGGGTGGTTGGTCGACTGTTGGAGCATGACCTGTATGTCAAGGCTGAGAAATGCCTGTTCTTCCAGCAGTCCGTCTCCTTCCTAGGAAACCGCATTTCCACCTCAGGGGTGGAGATGGAGAGTGACCGCATTTTAGCCGTGCGTAATTGGCCGACTCCCACCACGGTAAAGGAGGTGCAGCATTTTCTAGGGTTTGCCAATTACTACAGGAGGTTTATCCGGGGTTTTGGTCAGGTAGCGGCTCCCATTACCTCACAGCTGAAGGGGGGTCGGTTCGGTTGCAGTGGTTGGCTGAGGTGGACAGGGCTTTTGTTCACCTAAGTGCCCTGTTTACCTCGGCTCTCGTGCTGGCCCATCCGGATCCCCCTTTGGCGTTCATAGTGGAGGTGGGCGCGTCCGAGGCTGGGATAGGAGCCTTGCTCTCTCAGAGCTCGGGTACGCCACCGAAGCTCCGCCCCTGTGCCTTCTTCTCGAGGAAGCTCAGCCCGGCAGAGCGAAACTATGACGTGGGGGACCGGGAGCTGTTGGCTGTCGTCAAGGCTTTGAGAGACATTGGCTTGAGGGGGCTAAACACCCTTTCTCATCAGGACTGACCACCGCAATCTGGATTACATCCGGGCAGCGAGGAGACTGAATCCTCGCCAGGCAAGGTGGGGCATGTTTTTTTTCGTACAGACCAGGTTCCCAGAATGTCAAGGAAGATGCACTGTCCCGGCTGTATGACACAAAGGAGCGGTCCATGGATTCCACCCCCATACTCCTGGCCTCCTGCCTGGTAGCGCCGGTAGTGTGGGAGCTGGACGCGGACAATGAGCAGGGGTTACGTGCAGAGCCCGCTCCCCTCCAGTGTCCCGATGGGCGTCTGTACATTCTGTCTGCTGTCCGTGACCGGCTGATCTATTGGGCTCACATGTCACCCTCCTCTGGTCATCCAGGTATCGGTCGGACAGTGCGCTGTTTGAGTGGGAGGTACTGGTGGCCCACTTTGGCCAAGGACGTGAGGGTTTATGTTTCCTCTTCTCGGTGTGCGCCATGTGTAAGGCTCCTAGGCACCTGCCCAGAGGTAAGTTACACCCATTACCCATTCCACAACGGCCATGGTCTCACCTGTCGATAGATTTTCTCACAGATCTCCTCCCATCACAGGGGAACATCACGATCCTGGTCGTTGTGGACCGTTTCTCCAAGTCCTGCCATCTCCTTCCTCTGCCCGGTCTCCCTACGGCCCTACAGACTGCGTTCACTCACGTCTTGAGGTCTTGTTCACTCACGTCTTCCGGCACTACGGGGTGCCTGAGGATATAGTGTCTGACCGAGGTCCCCAGTTCACGTCAAGGGTCCGGAGAGCGTTCATGGAGCGTCTGGGGATCTCGATCAGCCTTACCTCAGGTTTTCACCCCGAGAGTAATGGGCAGGTGGAGAGAGTTAACCAGGATGTGGGTAGGTTTCTGTGGTCTTATTGCCAGGACCGGCCGGGGGAGTAAGCGGCGTTCGAGCCCTGGGCAGAGATGGACCAGAACTCACTTCGCCACTCCTCCACTAACCTCTCCACCTTCCAGTGAGTACTGTAAATGTACTTGTAATACTTGTAAATGTGATGTTTTAGTATTTATTTATTTGCAAAAAAATAAAAATAAACTGTTTTTGTTTTGTCATTATCAGGTATTGAGTGTATATTGATGAGAATTTTTTTTTTTTAATTAATTTTAAAATAAGGCTGTAATATAACAAAATGTGGAAAAAGTCAAGGGGTCTGAATACTTTCTGAAATGTTAAATGTATTTATTTAATTTAACCTTTATTTAACCAGGTAGGCTAGTTGAGAACAAGTTCTCATTTGCAACTGCGACCTGGCCAAGATAAAGCAAAGCAGTTCGACACATACAACAATATAGTAGAAAAAGTCTAAATACAGTGTGTGCAATTGATGTAGGATAAGGGAGGTAAGGCAATAAATAGGCCATGGTGGCGAAGTAATTACAATATAGCAATTAAACACTGGAATGGTAGATGTGCAGAATAAATATACAGTGGGGAGAACAAGTATTTGATACACTGACAATTTTGCAGGTTTTCCTACTTACAAAGCATGTAGAGGTCTGTAATTTTTATCATAGGTACACTTCAACTGTGAGAGAAGGAATCTAAAACAAAAATCCAGAAAATCACATTGTATGATTTTTAAGTAATTAATTTGCATTTTATTGCATGACATAAGTATTTGATACATCAGAAAAGCAGAACTGAATATTTGGTACAGAAACCTTAGTTTGCAATTACAGAGATCATACGTTTCCTGTAGTTCTTGACCAGGTTTGCACACACTGCAGCAGGGATTTTGGCCCACTCCTCCATACAGACCTTCTCCAGATCCTTCAGGTTTCGGGGCTGTCGCTGGGCAATACGGACTTTCGGCTCCCTCCAAAGATTTTCTATTGGGTTCAGGTCTGGAGACTGGCTAGGCCACTCCAGGACCTTGAGATGCTTCTTACGGAGCCACTCCTTAGTTGCCCTGGCTGTGTGTTTCGGGTCGTTGTCATGCTGGAAGACCCAGCCACGACCCATCTTCAATGCTCTTACTGAGGGAAGGAGGTTGTTGGTCAAGATCTCGCGATACATGGCCCCATCCATCCTCCCCTCAATACGGTGCAGTCGTCCTGTCCCCTTTGCAGAAAAGCATCCCCAAAGAATGATGTTTCCACCTCCATGCTTCACGGTTGGGATGGTGTTCTTGGGGTTGTACTCATCCTTCTATTCCTCCAAACACGGCGAGTGGAGTTTAGAGCAAAAAGCTCTATTTTTGTCTCATCAGACCACATGACCTTCTCCCATTCCTCCTCTGGATCATCCAGATGGTCATTGGCAAACTTCAGACGGGCCTGGACATGCGCTGGCTTGAGCAGGGGGACCTTGCGTGCGCTGCAGGATTTTAATCCATGACGGCGTAGTGTGTTACTAATGGTTTTCTTTGAGACTGTGGTCCCAGCTCTCTTCAGGTCATTGACCAGGTCCTGCCGTGTAGTTCTGGGCTGATCCCTCACATTCCTCATGATCATTGATGCCCCACGAGGTGAGATCTTGCATGGAGCCCCAGACCGAGGGTGATTGACCGTCATCTTGAACTTCTTCCATTTTCTAATAATTGTGCCAACAGTTGTTGCCTTCTCACCAAGCTGCTTGGCTATTGTCCTGTAGCCCATCCCAGCCTTGTACAGGTCTACAATTTATCCCTGATGTCCTTACACAGCTCTCTGGTCTTGGCCATTGTGGAGAGGTTGGAGTCTGTTTGATTGAGTGTGTGGACAGGTGTCTTTTATACAGGTAACGAGTTCAAACAGATGCAGTTAATACAGGTAATGAGTAGAGAACAGGAGGGCTTCTTAAAGAAAAACTAACAGGTCTGTGAGAGCCGGAATTCTTACTGGTTGGTAGGTGATCAAATACTTATGTCATGCAATAAAATGCAAATTAATTACTTAAAAATTATACAATGTGATTTTCTGGATTTTTGTTTTAGATTCCGTCTCTCACAGTTGAAGTGTACCTATGATAAAAATGACAGACCTCTACATGCTTTGTAAGTAGGAAAACCTGCAAAATTGGCAGTGTATCAAATACTTGTTCTCCCCACTGTATATGAATGTGCAAGTAGATATGCTGGGGTGCATAGGAGCAAGATAAATAAATAAATACAGTATGGGGATGAGGTAGTTGGATGGGCTATTTACAGATGGGCTATGTACAGGGGCAGTGATCTGTGAGCTGCTCTGACAGCTGGTGCTTAAAGCTAGTGAGGGAGATATGAGTCTCCAGCTTCAGTGATTTTTCCAGTTCGTTCCAGTCATTGGCAGCAGAGAACTGGAAGGAAAGGCGGCCAAAGGAAGAATTGGCTTTGGGGGTGACCAGTGAGATATACCTGCTGGAGCGCGTGCTACAGGTGGGTGCCGCTATGGTGACCAGTGAGCTGAGATAAGGCGGGGCTTTACCTTGCAGAGACTTATAGATGACCTGGAGCCAGTGGGTTTGGCGATGACTATGAAGCGAGGGCCAGCCAACGAAAGCGTACAGGTCGCAGTGGTGGGTAGTATGAGGCGTTGGTGACAAAACGGATGGCACTGTGATAGACTGCATCCAATTTGTTGAGTAGAGTTGTCAGGATTTGGCCAGGATTGTTTTGGTCACTAGATGCCCCCATTGCGCCTTTTTGAACCTTTTGTTTTTTGTTACCTTTGTTATAGTTATTAATTGCACCTGTGCCTCATTTCCTTGTAGGTATTTAAACCCTTAGTGTTCCTCAGTTCTTTGCTCTGTGTTTGTATGTTAGCACCCAGCCCCAGCCATGCTGTGAAACTTTATTTCTCTAGTTGGATTTTCCTGAGGTACTCTGGTTTTGTTCTTGTTTATTTTTTATTATTCTTTTTAAGGTTGTTTTTTCCTGCTGTTCTTACCACTTTGTGGATTTTCATTGTATCTTGGAGGATACTCATTTTTTCTCTTGGCATTACTTTTGACGTTGTGGATTTATATTTCTTGCCTGAAGATCTTTTTCCTTTATTAAACCACCGTCTCTAGTACTGCTGTGTCTGCCTCATCTTCTGGGTTCTGCCGACTATTAGTGACTGTTTCTCACACCGGGTCCTGACAAGAGTGTTGGAGGCTATTTTGTAAATGACATCGACGAAGTCGAGGATCGGTAGAATGGTCAGTTTTACGAGGGTATGTTTGGCAGCATGAGTGAAGGATGCTTTGTTGCGAAATAGGAAGCCGATTCTAGATTTAATTGTGGGTTGGAGATGCTTAATGTGAGTCTGCAAGGAGAGTTTACAGTATAACCAGACACCTAGGTATTTGTAGTTGTCTACATATTCTAAGTCAGAACCGTCCAGAGTAGCGATACTGGACGTGCGGGCAGGTGCGGGCAGTTCGGTTGAAGAGCATGTATTTAGTTTTACTAGCATTTAAGAGCATTTGGAGGCAATGAAAGGAGAGTTGTATGGCCTTGAAGCTCGTCTGGAGGTTAGTTAACACAGTGTCCAAAGAAGGGCCAGAGGTATACAGAATGGTGTCATCTGCGTAGAGGTGGATCAGAGAATCACAAGCAGCAAGAGCGACATCATTGATATATACAGAGAAGAGAGTCGGTCCGAGAATTGAGCCCTGTGGCACCCCCATAGAGACTGCCAGAGGTCCGGACAACAGGCCCTCCGATTTGACACACTGAACTCTATCAGAGAAGTAGTTGCACTGTACATCAGCCTAACAACAAAACAATCACACTGTTTATCCAAAACTCCAGCTCACAAAGGCTGGGCTATATGGGCTTTCTCATCCCATCCCTTACATTTATTTTTTCAGCAAAAAAGCACCTGAAACATGGGTACTACACTAATCTACAACTGACACCTCCTCTGCATACTTACGTTACACAACAGTTTTTTACACAACTTCTTTACATTACAGCAAGTGTATTATACAACACAGCAGTGTACTGCACAGTCCTGCTCCTTTTCTCCTAACTCATTAGAGTTCCATGTTTGCCTCAGAAGATTCTGTTTAAAAAAAAAGGTTTACCGTTGTCATATCACTGCTTCCAGTGCTGCCCCTGGGATAAGCACAGGCCTTTTGAAGTTGTTCTGTGGATGAGCTAGTGCCTCAGACAATGAAGTTACAATACAGCATCCAAGCAAGCTCTTTCTCTGACATCAACTGTTCACATTCAATTGCCACAGAAAAACTTGTCTGGAGCCGGAAAACCTGGCACGTTGATTGCAGAGGTGTCGGCCATTGAAAGACTCTCACAAAGAGTTGATGCACTTATGTTTGCGGTAGGTATTCACATCTATTCACCCTAGAAAGCACATTTTGTCCAACTTTTGTTTTTAAACAGGGCAGATGGATATGAAGCTGAAAGCAAATAAACCCTTCTTGCTCATGAGCCCTTTGTGGTCTGAGTTGATCTGAGGTGAGCTAAAAGAGACCTCTTGAAAAACATAGCGTGCAGATACACTACATGACCAAAAGTATGTGGTCACCTGCTTGTCGAACATCTCATTGCAAAATCATGGGCATTAATGTGGAGTTGGTCCTTCCTTTGCTGCTATAACAGCCTCTTCACTTCTGGGAAGGCTTTCCACTAGATGTTGGAACATTGCTGCGAAGACTTGATTAAATTCAGCCACAAGAGCATTAGTGAGGTCGGGCACTGATTTTGGGCTATTAGGCCTGGCTCATAGTCGGTGTTCCAATTCATCCCAAAGGGGTTTGATTGGGTTGAGGTCAGTGCTCAGTGCAGGCCAGTCAAGTTCTTCCACACCGATCTTGACAAACCATTTCTATATGGACCCCGCTTTGTGCACACGGGGCATTGTCATGCGGAAACAGGAAAGGGCCTTCCCCAACGTTTGCCACAAAGTTGGAAGCACAGAATCGTCTAGAATGTGATTGTATGCTGTAGCATTAAGATTTTCCTTCACTGGAACAGGGGCCTAGCCTGAACTATGAAAAAAAATCACAGTTGGCACTATGCATTGGGGCAGGTAGCGTTCTTCTGGCATCCGTCAAACCCAGATTCGTCTGTCGGACTGCCAGACGGTGAAGCGTGATTCATCACTCCAGAGAACGTGTTTCCACTGCTCCAGAGTCCAATGGCGGCGAGCTTTATACCACTTCAGCTGACGCTTGGCATTGTGCATGGCGATCTTAGACTTGTGTACAAAAGGGGCTTCTCGGCCATGGAAAACCCATTTCATGAAGCTCCTGATGAACAGTTATGTGCTGACGTTGCTTCCAGAGGCAGTTTGGAACTCGGTAGTGAGTGTTGCAACCAAGAACAGACAATTTTCTGTGAGCTTGTGTGGCCTACCAATTTGGGGTTGAGCCGTTCTTGCACCTAGATGTTTCCACTTCACAATAACAGCACTTACTGTTGACCGAGGCAGCTCTCGCAGGACAGAAATTGGACGTACTGACTTGTTGGAAAGGTGGCTTCCTATGACGGTGCCACATTCAAAGTCACTGAACTCTTCAGTACATCCATTCTGCTGCCAATGTTTGTCTATGGAGATTGCATGGCTGTGTGCTCGGTTATATACACCTGTCAGCAACGGGTGTGGCTGCAATAGCCGCATCCACTAATGTGGAGGGGTGTCCACATACTTTTGCATATATCGTCTTATGTCTGGCGTTTCTCTCTTTTTAAGAGGATGGTTACATCAGCCCCAAGACTCTGCAGTTTGAAGTCCTCTCATCTCTGACTACTGTGTGGACTGTGTGGTGAGAGATTCAGAATGCTGCAGTGATATCAAACCCCTCTGAAACCCCTGTAGCCCTAACATTCTCAGATGTCATGTCTAAGAGCGAGCTGGCCCTCTAAACCCACTCTCTCAGACCCTGCCACTCCACAAGGCACAGGCATTGCATTATGCAAAATGAAATCATACTGACCTCCAGATTTACATGTAGTGGGAACCTGGAAATACAATGCACGTCCACTAAATATCCACGAAGAGTGCGCTCTTGGGTACTAAAACCATTTTCAAATTGGAAGGAGTTGTTCGCATTGCAACAAAATGGCACCAAAATGCTTTTATAGCACTAATGCTAAGATGGTAAATGGCAAGTGTCATGTCTAATTTCTGGGTATCAAAACCAATGTGCCTATGAATATGTTAGTGGTACAGCGATATCATCTATAAAGGATTTTTCCCCCAGTCTGCCATTTGCTTGTTTTGTGATTTCTCTTATGTACAGTATTCATCATAATATGGCAGATTTAAATATTTACATTTCATACTGTACACTATCTTCTTCTCTGCTTGTGTGACTACATTTACATACAAATGACATCGCTTTACCTTATGACACCCACAGGCTTATACAATATGGGAATGGATGCTGAAAAGGGGGGGGGCGTCACATTACCGAGACACTTTCAATTCAAAACCTCAATTCCGGAGCACTTATTCGACGCTATGGAAAACAGGTACATGTAGTTTAATCTGAGGGAATGCAGAAACACTCAGGCTTGACAAGGTCACCAGAGAGTCAGATAAAACTGGTTTGCACTGAATTAAATATCAGCCGCTCGCACCGAGCGACCTGCTCTCTGCATCTACTGACAAATTGGGGACGACAACAACTTTCGAATCCCAATTCAATAAGTGTATAGGTTGTTAGTATGTTCAACCTTCCATTTCCCTCTGAAAAGGGATGAAGGGAGAGAGAGAGAGAGAGAGGGGTGTGGGTCAGGACCAATGGGCAAATAAATTAGAGATGACATGCACATTACGCTAGGGATAATGATACTATTGTTGTTTCACTTGTTCCATTGAATTAATCAATGAAGATTCAAAGCTATGCTAGGTCTTGATCAAATCTCTCTAATCAGATAATCTAGCTCTATATCCTCAGTCATGACCTTCCTGATCCGAACCTGTCAACATCTCCAGCTGCTTCAAAGCTGTAGTTTTACTCCACTGACATAGTGTAAAGGAGTTAGGAATGGGCGTAAGCTCACTTCACAGCTAGCTTGAAATGTTGCCTATGGAGCTATCCAATTGGATCCTTTTGTATAGCTTAGTCGGTTGGTACGTTGTCAAGGAGGGCAGTAACGTGTGTTTGAGAGCAGAGAATCACTAGTTTGAGGCCGGTATGTGGACAGGGACAGTGGAGGAAGCTATACTGTTAGCAGCACACTGACATCGTTTTCTATAGCAACATCCTTCAGACGTTCGATTATTTTGAGCTCAAGTTGAGTCCATTCCTAATCATCATGGTTCCAATGGTTCAATGGGTTAGTTAAAGCAGTTGGTTAGTGGGTGCTGGCAACACCAGGGTTAGTTAAAGCAGTTGGTTAGTGGGTGCTCGCAACATCAGGGTTAGTTAAAGCAGTTGGTTAGTGGGTGCTGGCAACACCAGGGTTAGTTAAAGCAGTTGGTTAGTGGGTGCTGGAAACACCAGGGTTAGTTAAGTGGGTGCTGGCAACAAAATGGGTACTTAAAGCAGTTGGTTAGTGGGTGCTGGCAACATCAGGGTTAGTTAAAGCAGTTGGGTAGTGGGTGCTGGCAACACCAGGGTTAGTTAAAGCAGTTGGTTAGTGGGTGCTGGCAACACCAGGGTTAGTTAAAGCAGTTGGTTAGTGGGTGCTGGCAACACCAGGGTTAGTTAGAGCAGTTGCACATACCAAACATATGTGTCACTTGAAACTGTAGACGCTCAGGATATAAGCATCTGCTAAATGACTACATTATCACATTGCATCTCATGTCAAGCTGTGCACATAGTGTCACTCACAAAGAAGTATATATATTAATGTATTATCCTTTGTTCAACCAGGGGAACCCAACCCATCTGATTTCCAATGGTTCCCTGAGAACAACAGTTCAAGCAACTTCAGCAACAATTCAAGTATGATCACTACAAAATTACAATTACAGCATTTCCAATAAATTACGTTACATTCAAAAGGGCAGTAGAAACAAATATGAACAATCAATCAAAAGAAGTGCAGTTTTCATTGTTGACATTTTTTTATCAGAGCCTTTTGGGACCACATAATCCAGTTTTAGAGGGACCTGTAGGTCCTCCCAGGACGGAGGTGTATGGTAACTGAAAGCAGTCTTCCCTAACTCAGAGGAGACCCGTGGAACCTCTAGTACCAAGCAGTCTTAACTCAGAGGAGACCCGTGGAACCTCTAGTACCAAGCAGTCTTAACTCAGAGGAGATCCGTGGAACCATCATGCTGGAAAAGGCATTTTTCGTCACCAAACTGTTCCTGGATGGTTGGGAGAAGTTGCTCTCGGAGGATGTGTTGGTCTCATTCTTTATTCATGGCTGTGTTCTTAGGCAAAATTGTGAGTGAGTCCACTCCCTTGGCTGAGAAGCAACCCCACACATGAATGGTCTCAGGATGCTTTACTGTTGGCATGACACAGGACTGGTGGTAGCGCTCACATTGTCTTCTCCGGACAAGCTTTTTTTCAGATGCCACAAACAATCGGAAAGGGGATTCATCAGAGAAAATGACTTTACCTCAGTCCTCAGCAGTCCAATCCCTGTACCTTTTGCAGAATATCAGTCTGTCCCTGATGTTTTCCCTGGAGAGAAGTGGCTTCTTTGCTGCCCTTCTTGACACCAGGCCATCCTCCAAAAGTCTTTGCCTCACTGTGCGTGCAGATGCACTCACACCTGCCTGCTGCCATTCCTGAGCAAGCTCTGTACTGATGGTGTCAGGACCCGGTGTGAGAAACAGTCACTTAGTAAACTGAGCCACTAATAGTCGGCAGAACCCAGAAGATGAGGCAGACACAGCAGTACTAGAGACGGTGGTTTAATAAAGTAAAAAGGAAAAGATCTTCAGGCAAAAAATAGAAATCCACAACGTCAAAAGTAATTCCAAGAGAAAAAAATGTATATCCTCCAAGACACAACGAAAATCCACAAAGTGGTAAGAACAGCAGGGAAAAAACTAACCTCAAAAGAATAATCAAAAATAAACAAGAACAAAACCAGAGTACCTCAAGAAAATCCAACTAGAGAAACAAAATGTTCACAGCATGGCTGGGGCTGGGTGCTAACATACAAACACAGAGCAAAGAACTGAGGAACACTAAGGGTTTAAATACTTTCAAGGGAAATGAGGCACAGGTTCAAATAATAACTGGAACAAGGGAAAAAACAAAAGGGTCAAAAAAGCACAATGGGGGCATCTAGTGACCAAAACCTGAACAATCCTGGCCAAATCCTGACAGATGGTGCCCCGATCCCGCAGTTGAATCAACTTTAGGAGATGGTCCTGGAGCTTGCTGGACTTTCTTGGGCACCCTGAAGCCTTCTTCACAACAATTGAACCGCTCTACTTGAAGTTCTTGATGATCCGATAAATGGTTGATTTAGGTGCAATCTTACTGGCAGCAATATCCTTGCATGTGAAGCCCTTTTTGTGCAAAGCAATGATGACGGCACGTGTTTCCTTGCAGGTAACCATGGTTGACAGAGGAAGAGCAATGATTCCAAGCACCACCCTCCTTTTGAAGCTTCCAGTCTGTTATTCGAACTCAATTAGCATGACAGAGTGATCTCCAGCCTTGTCCTCGTCAACACTCACACCTGTGTTAACGAGGGAATCACTGACATGATGTCAACTGGACCTTTGGTGGCAGGGTTGAAATGCAGTGGAAATGTTTTTGGGGGATTCAGTTCATTTGCATGGCAAAGAGGGACTTTGCAATTAATTGCATTTCATCTGATCACTCTTCATATCATTCTGGAGTATATGCAAATTGCTATCATACAAACTGAGGCTGCAGAATTTGTGAAAATTAATATTTGTGTCATTCTCAAAACTTTTGGCCACGACTGTACAATAAATGTCTACCATCTCTACTACTATATAGTAAAAATACAATAGATCTCTCCCACCTTTACTCCCCAGAGTTTTCCTGTATTGGTTCCCCCCTCTTTTTGTCCAGGGAATACCATGTATCTATATTATCACATGTGACATTTCAGTCTCCAATTTCACCATTACCACACGGCAATAACCAATCTATATGTGTTTTTGATAGATACCCGCATTTTCAATACGCTGAATATTTCACCTCATTCATGATAGATATACTGTATGTGCCGACAACGACTGACCGGAGAGCATGTTACCAAAGTGCAGCGGTTTTCTGGTCAACTCTGAATCCACACGTTCTATATGCATATGAGGTATACAGACACCATTTTTTTGTTGCATAAATGACATTAATATGGTCCTCATTGCAGTTGTTGTACAAGATTGAATGCTTATGGTGATTGACAACTCACCAAATGGAAATTCTAATGATGTATTCTATCACTGAATCAGATCTTGTCCTCCGCTGATGACAGAAATACACTATTATTCATGAGCGTGTTTGTGACAGCTTTGTTACCGAGGTATTGTCATGATAAACTCCCGAGTGGCTCCCGAGTGGCGCAGCGGTACTGAAAAAGGTGTCACTACAGTCCCTGGTTCGAATCCAGGCTGTATCACATCCGGCCGTGATTGGGAGTCCCATAGGGAGGCACACAATTGGCACAGTGTCATCTGGGTTTGGCCGATGTAGGCCATCATTTTAAATACGAATTTGTTCTTAACTGACTTGCCTAGTTAAAAAATTGACTTGCCTAGTTTAACAAAATAAACAAACATGATGGGCAATGAAACATTTGGTACAGTACATTAAGCCAGGACCAAGTGTCTTCACTGACATTTTCAACTCTCCCTGACCGAGTCTGTAATACCTACATGTTTTAAGCAGACCACCATAGTCCCTGTGTCCAAGGAAGCGAAGGTAACCTGCCTAAATGATTATTGCCCCGTGGCACTCACGGTGGTAGCCATAAAGTGCTTTGAAAGGCTGGTCATGGCTCACATCAACAGCATCCTCCCGGACACCCTAGACCCACTCCAATTCGCATACCGCCCCAACAGATCCACAGATGACAAAATCTCAATCGCACTCCACACCGCCCTTTCTCACCTGGACAAAAGGAACACCTATGTGAGAATGCTGTTCATCGACTACAGCTCAGCGTTCAACACCATAGTGCTCACGAAGCTCATCACTAAGCTAAGGACTCTGGGACTAAACACCTCCCTATGCAACTGGATCCTGGACTTCCTGACGGGCCGCCCCCAGGTGTTAAGAATAGGCAACAATACGTCTTCCACGCTGATCCTTAACACTGGGGCCCCTCAGAGGTGTGTACTTAGTCCCCTTCTGTTCACCCATAACTGCGTGGCCAAACACGACTCCAACACCATCATTAGGTTTGCTGACAACACAACAGTGGTAGGCCTGATCACCGACAACGATGAGACGGCCTATAGGGAGGAGGTCAGAGAACTGGGAGTGTGGTGCCAGGACAACAACCTCTCCCTCAATGTGAGCAAGACAAATGAGCTGATCGTGGTCTACAGGAAAAGGCGGGCCGAACAGGCCCCCATTAACATCGACGGGGTTGTATTGGAGCGGGAAAGAGTTTCAAGTTCCTTGGTGTCCACATCACCAACGAACTATCATGGTCCAAACATACCAAGACAGTCGTGAAGAGGGCACGACAAAACCTTTCCCCCCTCAGGAGACTGAAAAGTTTTGGCATGGGCCCACAGATCCTCAAAAGGCTCTACAGCTGCACCATCGAGAGCATCCTGACCAGTTGCATCACCGCCTGGTATGGCAACTGCTCAGCATCTGACTGTAAGGCGCTACAGAGGGTAGTACTTTTTATTATTACTTTTCATTTTAGCCTACTTGGTAAATATTTTCTTCTTCTTGAACTGCACTGTTGGTTAAGGGCTTGTAAGTAAGCATTTCACGGTAAAGTCTACACTTGTTGTATTCGACGCATGTGGCTAATAAAGTTTTATTTGATTTGAACTGATTTGGTAACTCTCTATGGTAGAATTGTGAGGCTACCCAACTCATCCCATAACTTCTACATGTTCTTGATAGTCATGTATGTTGTAATAACTATGGGATCCCTTTTACAAGTCCATCAGCCTTTTCAGATGGACCTCTTTCGTCTTAATAACCTTATATCTTAACAGACATCTGCGCTGCCTGTAATGATGCACAGAACCGACTGCTGAATAGGCCTTATCATATTCTTTCTTAGGCTGAGGAAAATGCTAATCTCTAAGAGGTACAAGCCTGAAGATATTAGGCTCTCCCCACCTTTGACTTTCATGAATTCCATGTATTCAATAAAAAACCCTTATGATCATATCTTTTGCTTAACATTTCTCAGGCCCCCTGTTGAAACGGTAACGTCTAAGACCTTTGGCTCATTTTCCAAGGCTGTGACCGTAAAGAATGCAAATTGGAGGATGTGCCATGAAAAACATGGGAATGTGCTCCCAGCTCCTATGAATAAGATTAGGATATCACCAGTGCCTCTCATTGGCTGGGGCTTTATATCCACAGGCTACATTAAGCTCTGCAAGCCCATATCTGCTCTAAGCTGGAAATGTAGGAGCCTTGCATCTAAAGCCAGCAATTTGTCACTCCTTAAACAGGGTCCCGGTGTTCTCTACCTCAGTTTGGATTCTCAACCTCCGTCAAAGTCCTGTCCCAGTCCAGCAGGACACCAATCTTAGCATGTTCCTCAGGACAGCTCAGAGCGTGAAGACGGTACATATCAGAGAAATGCAAAGGTTCTTGAGTAGTTGTTCTGAGAACTCTGTGCCCAGGCACCAAAATGCCATTTACAGCGGAAAAACTTGAGAGTAACCAAACACCTAGCAAAGATGTCAAGACTTCATTGGAGGTATGAGAAAAGCAACCAAAGGATATGGATGTACTGCATTCTGTTTCCAGAGGGGAACATTTTCAGCTACCCCTCCGGCAGACTGTTCTTCAGGCCCTCTCAAAACAGTATGGGTCAAAGCTTAGATTGAAAAACATCTTTATACTTACAAATACTTCCTGTTCCTCTGCTTTCAGCAAGACTCCTAATATTACATTATAGTTGACAGCATCTGGAGAGTTCATAACTCATCCAGCTATAATTCAGCCACTATACAGTATACAACTGTAGCTTTTACTACTGATGCTGAATGAGCAGTGGAGTTATGCACACACTCAACGTAGCACCATCACAAACATAATAAAACATTTAAATGATTCATATGTAACTTGGTGTGGTTATTGTACGGCACAAGTGTTATTACATGCCATTTCACAATGAACCAGACAACAAATCTATCCTGTCTCGGGGATGGTTACTGAGTACAATTGCAATTGCACACTGTTAAGTTGTAAAATGTGACAGACACAGATTTTTTTTTGTGGATAATATTCTTTAAAAAAAATTCACTTGTTTTGTGAACAGTCTCAGAGCTGTGTGGGATAATGGTATTCAAAAGAACAGCCAAACAGAATAGGAACATTCAAAGGAATGCAAATTAATATAATTATCGTCAATAATGAAAATCATCAATGCGCCTTCAGAAAACCATTTAAATTACATTTCATTTGCTTTACTTTTGTCATGGCAACAGCAAATAAGCAATTTATCTCTACTTAACCTCTGTTTGGGGGAAATATTGCGAACGGAAGCCCACTCATGTATATATTCCCTAAGCTTTGAGGAATTGAACTTTGAGGCATGAAATGTTGGTAGAGAGTAATACAGATATAAAGGGATGTTTTAAAAGTGCTATGAAACAAGTCAAACTGAATGTTCTTAAGTGATATAAAGAACATCATTGTCAATAGGACCCTAAAAAAAAGATAACGGAAGCATAAAGTAACATGGCCCACATCAGGTTCCCCATCGGGTGGTTTTATTTGGCCACATTTTTTGCCAAATAAAACTTTTCTGAGCAAAATTGTATTTATTTATGGTTGGACATAAAAATACTATAAAAACACCGGGAAATTAGCTCCCATTGATTTTAATTTTGTAAATCTGTTCCCAAGTATTCCCACACATAATAGAGAGACACGTGATCGTATACAAATGTAAGCAAGGTTTGAAATTATTACGTTTAGGTCAATCATTATATCTGTTTGGCCTTCTTGCGGTCAATTTGCAGTCTACAAACAATTTTGAATTATGTTCAGGCCCCCCCAGCATCCACACAAGAAAAATGTATGCCCACTGCTGAATCTAGTTAATGATCCCTGGCCTACACGTTGACATCCTACATGTCAGTATATAGGGAATAGTAGCACCATAACTCCCCTTCCCAGATTTTTTAAAAGAGCGTATTGATCACAAAGTCTGTTTCACACATGACAATGTAAACATATTAAAATGTGACTGGAAAATATGGATTTTCTGGCATGAATATTTTAAACATGATAAAATAATACTATGCAATAAAAAGCGAAACTGCATTTCAACAGTGGCCTCAAATTACTTGGGGAAACAAGAACAGGAGAGAATGAACAATCGTCCGCCTTGCTAAGCCCTCAGAACATAGAAACATAGAAACAGAAACTTGGCCAGCGCTTCTGAAGATGGATTTGCCCCTTAGTCAATGACTCAGTGCCCCAGATATGGTATTAGCTGCGTTGGATTACATTCACAGGAAACATTTAAAATGTGATCAAACAGCATTTGTTGCTGTCTAACAATTTGTTACTGTGCTATCTGACGTGAGACAATGTCACAAATGTTGGTATGAAATAGTGACTGTTAATTTAGCGCTTCTACTTTTTCTAGTTAGTATATAACCAGGTTCTCTCATAGCATATTAATGGCTGCTTATCACATCACCCAATATGCTAATGATAATCTCTACTTGATTGACACACTATTGCTTGCCTCGAGATAACACAGAACACTGTTTAAGGTGAAATGATGAAATAAAATGAAATTCACCAGCATAATGAACGTAAACTGGCTTTTTGGAGTGTCTTGGGAGACTATCAAGGTCAGTCTACAGATATAAACGTTTGAGTTATTAATTTATAATGGATAACCTTGTCACATGTTCTACAGATAACATTGGGCATGTCAGAATTGGCCATAATATACAATAATATACAAAATAAAGGAAACACCAACATAAAGTGTTTTAATAGGGCGTTGTGCCACCACGAGCCAACAGAACAGCTTCAATGAGCCTTGGCATAGACTCTACAAGTGTCTGGAATTCTATTGGAGGGATGCGACACCATTCTTCCACGAGAAATTCCATCATTTGGTGTTTTGTAGAAGGTGATGGAAAACGTGGTCTCAGTCTCCAGAATCTCCCATAAGTGTTCAATTGGGTTGAACACACACCCTTTAATTAAACCCCCTCTGCTCCTTTGAGACCCCTCTTTTAAAATCACTGAGATCTTTTCTTCTAGCCATTGTAGCAAAAATAATGAGCAACTGGGCATTATTACACATGACTCTAAGCATGATGGGATGTTTAAATTGCATAAATTACTCAGAAAATCAAACCTGTGTGGAAGCATCTGCTTTCAATATACTTTGTATCCCTCATTTACCAAAGTGTGAAAAGTATACATTTAGGAGATTCAGAGCTTTCTTATGACACAGATGCTATACTAGGTGATTTGTACATTCACCAGTTGATGTGTACTTGTACAATTACAGGGAAAATAAGAGCTACTGTAGTGCAAAACGGTGCTCAATGGAAAAAAAGCATTTAGCAAAAATGGGAAGAAACAATCACCAGCATAAATTACAAAAATGAGAGGGAATTATGGGATAAAAGCTTGCCAGCACCTGAGTCGTGCACTAGAGACAGATTGGCATTCACTTCTGTGATAGGCATTATCTCACAGTGATGTCAAACAGACGCAATATGGGGCACAGCATTAGGAGAAAAGCAGCCATTATGACATTACTGCTTTGATTAAACACTGTCATTTATATCCACACTGCAGGAAAGGTAATTTTCTCTATGGGGCATATTTAGAGTCTGGGGTGGCATGTATCATGTAATTGCAGCACAGCATTTGTATCATAAGCTATTTCTTAGCCCACACATTGGTGAAAGCTTTGATATAAACCTGCAATCCAGTAAATTATCCCAGCAACAGCCTGTTAAAAACATCCCAGCCTGTTAAAAACATTCCACTTGGATATCCTGTCTTTTATGTCATGTGCAGACAGTGTATATTATCCACAAAGGGACATTTTGGTATTCAATTGGGAGACATCTAGAGACATCCCTGGGTCGCTTGTCTTTTCAGTTCACTGCAGCTAGCGACTGGAACGAGCTGCAACAAACACTCAAACTGAACAGTTGTATCTCAATCTCTTCATTCAAAGACTCAATCATGGACACTCTTACTGACAGTTGTGGGTCCTTTGCGGGATGTATTGTTGTCTCTACCTTCTTGCCCTTTGTGCTGTTGTCTGTGCCCAATAATGTTTGTACCCTGTTTTGTGTTGCTACCATGTTGTTGTCATGTTGTGTTGCTACCATGTTGTTGTTGTCATGTGTTGCTGCCATGCTATGTTGTTGTCTTTGGTCTCTCTTCATGTAGTGTTGTGTTGTCTCTCTTGTCGTGATGTGTGTTTTGTCCAATATTTTTATTTAATTTATTTGTATTTTTAATCCAAGTCCCCGTCCCCGCAGGAGGCCTTTTGCCTTTTGGTAGGCCATCATTGCAAATAAGAATTTGTTCTTAACTGACTTGCCAAGTTAAATAAAGGTTGAATAAAAGTTACAATTAAAATTAAAAACACTGGGATGGCATATACAGTATCATATACAGTAAGACTGGGATCATTTCTGGACCCCCAATAAACAGAGGATGTTCCTTAAGCATTTGAACCCAAGTTATCATACAGTCACAAAAGAAAGAGCTCCGAAATACACTGAGAATGTAATTTAGGATGGTGGAACAGAGGGGTACAGCGAGTGGCTGCAAACACAATATCATTGTTGCAGTGGCAGGGCCATGGATTTGGATTAAATACTGCCTTCTGAGCCTGACTTAATAAAGTCCTTTTTCAGCATTGTTCCTTTTGAGACAATGTTCGGCTCCTCTGCCAGAATGCAGTGGCGGAAAAACTGATACAAAAATACGACCCAAAGATAAGCAGAGATCCCATTTCCTGCTCCTGACAGCTCTGTATAACTCAATCCATCTGACAGTGACGAGGGAGCTGTGGGAGCAGTGAGAAAGATTATTCCACTCACTGTGCATACATTATCAACTGTCGGAAACATCTAGCTCCCTAATTACCCAGAATCATCGACACTGGATCTGCACTCAAATTAATTGGGACTCATACTATTTCTGCTGTATCTATCTAGTTATTTCCTATAGTTCAGCTTCCTCCCTAAATTCACATTCTTTTAGCTTCTAGACAGTTTCTTCTCAAATGTCTAATTTTCGGGTAGTCTCTTTGTAAGAAAATATTAACTTGTGTGCTGTGTACAGTGGCAATTTTAGCATGTACATTTTGGTGGGACCCCTCCCCCCAGAAACATGTTTTGATGCATGCCAGCAAAGCCACTACACAACATCACACTAAACAATACCTTTATTGCACTATAACGGTGACAAACGATGGCCACAAACTGTTAGGGCCTACATAAAGCTGTCCCAGCAGCAGAGCCGGGAACGACGAGGCAATCCGTAATTTCGATTAAGACATTAATGAGCGAGCTGGAATGGACGTAGCCAATATAACTATTTGTTCAGCACTTTTGAAATGTAAAGTGACAGAATTCAGAACATGGGCCGTTTTTACAGTATTCTCCCTGTACACCAAGTCAGAACTGTAGGATAAATAAAGAGAGCATTTAAGCAGACTTCATTGTCTGCTTACAGCTATTACAATATTCAATGATTACGTTTCTCTAAAACAGGTTATAGGCTACATGCGCACCACCAAGTCAGAACAGTAGGCTAAGTTATGAGTGGGAAAGGGCCCAAATTATTAGGCTGAGGCACATGGGCTACTAATAGCTTACTACACAACATACACTTAGTATTACTGTCTAGGCAACAGTATACATATCTCCCTGGCATATTGAATAATTTAGGCAGCAGCATACAAGACATTAAGTTGTTTTGAACGTGGCAGAAGTCATGTTGGATTGACAGCATGGCCAATGTATTCAAACTTTACCAATTGGATATCATGAAATTGGGGAGAAAAAGGTGTAAAACATTTTTATTTATTTAAAAGGATAAACATTCACATGCAATGCCATGGGCCAGAAGTTACGATCTTGTCTCATCGCTGCAACTCCCCTACGGACTCGGCGAAGGTCGAGAGCCTAGCAGTACTGCTTCTTGACACACTGCCCACTTAACCCAGAAGCCAGCCGCACCAATGTGTTGGAGGAAACATCTTCGAACTGACAACAGAAGTCAGCTTGCAGGCGCCCGGCCCGCCACAAGGATTCGCTAGAGCACGATGAGACAAGGAAATCCCAGCCGACCAAACCCTGCCCTAACCCGGACGACGCTGGGCCAATTGTGCGCCGTCCCATGGGTCTCCCAGTCATGGCCGACTGTAACACAGCCTGGGATCAAACCCGAAGCTGCAGTCGCGCCTCAGCACTCATCGTTAAATTTGCGATTTCCAACTTGTTGTGTAATGTTTATGTCCAATGTCTGATGAGCAACGGTACATTTTATCTATTTTCTCTTCATATGACAAGTATTGGAAAGGATTTGCCACTAGATTGTCGACTTGATTCATGATGATAACTGCTTGTTTAGCTTGCTAGCTAAGATTTTGAAAGTATGATGTTGACATGATCAGTCCAATCAAAGCTACGGTAGTTATAACATGATTTGACGTAATTTAATCTGTGGCCAATGACCTTCATACTTTTTGGATGGGCACTTCTAATATAAGTCTATGGCAGCACCCAAGGGGCTTGAATCTACCCGTAGATTTTGCAGTGATGTAGTGTCCCCATGAGTGACAGAACACTGAGCCAATCACTGTGAAACTAGAACATTACCAACCCCTACGCTCCGTATTTTCCACTGGCTACCCCACCACCACAGAAAGCACTGAGCTAGGCTGAAATACCTGCAATTTGGAGCTGCCTTACTCAAGAAAGAAAGAAAGAGACCATGTTTGTATGTGGCTTTATTAACTAAATTATATATATATACACACTTTTTAAAAAGCTAAACAGGCTCTATCCCACCTGCCCTAAATAAAGCGTCACCACTGGCTGTGTATTATAACTCTTCACAATGACAGAAGTCTTGATCAATCATGTCTATCTGTTTGTCTGTCAAAATGACAACAAGGAAGTTTGTATGCTTAAAAATATATATATATCCCTTTTATCTAGGAGACAGGGGCCCTATTCAATCAATCTGGGACTGTGGATTTCCAGGACAAGGCAAAAACATGACCCCTCTTGCCCTGCAAGATGCAATTCATGTACCAAACAAAACTATTTTTAAGTATGACTAGTTTAAACTGCATAGGCTTTTATCCTGCACGTCTTGCACCCAAACCAGACTGGCAATGATGCGTGCGCGAGCGTTGCAAAACACATTTATAAGAACATTTTTCAATCATTTGATGCGTAGCCAGGTGCTTAAATAGGACTTGGTTACTACATGTCTCGCCTCTCCCATCTACTCATTGGTTTTCATGAGCATACAACCCCACATGGGTATTCGAAAGATGAACGAGGACCGATTAATCATAGGTGACTAACTCAAAACTGGATTAACACTAGAAGTGTCATATGAAAAGTAATATGAATTTTTTAATTAGACTACTCTGCCATTTTCAAAGTCATGTTCCCCAGTCCTTGACTTTTTCTAAATAAGTCTAATCAACACAGTGTTGTTGTTAGAATTGTAATATCACAAACAGAGTTTATGTTATAAGCAGTTTTAGGAGGACATATTATTCCCCCGCCCTGCCCTTCCTTCAGCTGGCTGCCATTGACATAGACCAATCTGAAAATAGTCAATCGAAACTATACCTAAACTATATACAGTTGAAGTCGGAAGTTTACATACACCTAGGTTGGAGTCATTAAAACTCGTTTTTCATCCACTCCGCAAATGTCTTGTTAACAAACTATAGTTTTGGCAAGTCGGTTAGGACATCTACTTTGTACATAACACAAGTCATTTTTTCAACAATTGTTTACAGTCAGATTATTTCACTTATAATTCACTGTTCCAATCACAATTCCACTGGGTCAGAAGTTTACATACACTAAATTGACTGTGCCTTTAAACAGCTTGGAAAATTACAGAAAATTATGTCATAGCTTTAGAAGCTTCTGATAGGCTAATTGACATAATTTGAGACAATTGGAGGTGTTCCTGTGGATGTATTTCAAGGCATACCTTCAAACACAGTGCCTCTTTGCTTGACATGGGAAAATCAAAAGAAATCAGCTAAGACCTCAGAAAACAAATTGTAGACCTTCACAAGTCTGGTTCATCATTGGGAGCAATTTCCAAATGCCTGAAGGTACCACATTCATCTGTACAAACAATAGTACGCAAGTAGAAACACCATGGGACCATGCAGCCGTCATACCGCTCAGGAAGGAGACGCGTTCTGTCGCCTAGAGATGAACATACTTTTGTGGGAAAAGTGCAAATCAATCCCAGAACAACAGCAAAGGACCTTGTGAAGATGCTGGAGGAAACCGGTACAAAAGTATCTATATCCACAGTAAAACGAGTCCTATATCAACATAACCTGAAAGGCCGCTCAGCAAGGAAGAAGCCAATGCTCCAAAACCTCCATAAAAAAGCCAGACTACAGTTTGCAACTGCATATGGGGACAAAGATCGTACATTTTGGAGAAATTTCCTCTGGTCTGATGAAACAAAAATAGAACTGTTTGGCCATAATGACCATTGTTATGTTTGGAGGGAAAAGGGGGAGGCTTGCAAGCTGAAGAACACCATCCCAACCGTGAAGCACGGGGGTGGCAGCATCATGTTGTGGGGGTGCTTTGCTGCAGGAGGGACTGGTGCGCTTCACAAAATAGATGGCATCATGAGGGAGGAAAATGATGTGGATATATTGAAGCAAAATCAGTCACAAAGTTAAAGCTTGGTCACAAATGGGTCTTCCAAATGGACAATGACCCCAAGCATACTTCCAAAGTTGTGGCAAAATGGCTTAAGGACAACAAAGTCAAGGTATTGGAGTGGCCATCACAAAGCCCTGATCTCAATCCTATCGAAAATTTGTGGGCAGATCTGAAAAAGCGTGTGCGAGCAAGGAGGCCTACAAACCTGACTCAGTTACACCAGCTCTGTCAGGAGGAATGGGCCAAAATGCACCCAACTTAGTGTATGTAAACTTCTGACCCAAGCTTGTGGAAGGTTACCCGAAATGTTTGACCCAAGTTAAACAATTTAAAGGCAATGCTAACAAATACTAATTGAGTGTATGTAAACTTCTGACCGACTGGGAATGTGATGAAAGAAATGAAAGTTGAAATAAGTCATTATCTCTACTATTATTCTGACATTTCACATTCTTAAAATAAAGTGGTGATCCTGACTGACCTAAAACAGGGCATTTTTACTGGGATTAAATGTCAGGAATTGTGAAAAATTGAGTTGAAATGTATTTGGTTAAGGTGTATGTACACTTCCGACTTCAACTGTATGAACTAATTTCACACATAGGCCTATAATAATTGATTTAGCCTAAAAATAAGATTAAATTGACAATAGTCTGATTATCAATTGCCTTGTGAATCAAGAGACTGCAGCGCAGCTTAGGTAATTGACAAAGAAGAGAACGGAGCTTACCAAAAAGCAACTTTTTCAAATCATCCTTCATGCAGGTAAGATGTTATGATTTCATAACCTATATCGGTAAGACCAGGTTCTAAGGTTACCTTCATAAACGCAACCAAATGATCACTTTAGCAACAGCACATATGACATGTATTTATTAGGCTGTTAGAATGCATTGGCTCAGAATAGGATTGCTCAATGCCCATTTTTTCTAGTGCTAATAGTCGGAGTAGAGAAACACACCATTTTGTATGACTCCTGTTTTGAGCCCCACCTTTTTAGCTTTGTGCCTGTTTTTCATGTTATTTTCTCATTAATACATGTCCCAATGTTCATCTCCCAGGACAAATTCGCCAGCATAGCAAGATAGCAAAATATCCATGAATGTTTTCATGTGTGTTTCGACATGCCCCCAAATGAATATAGTTGGTTTACAGTTGGTTTTGATATTTAAACCTGTCTGTCATCATCACGTCTGGTGTGGATGGAGAAAATGGCAAAATGGCACACACACGTTTTTGCATTGCTTTTCTTTTGCTCCCGGTTCAGATACAGCACTCATTTTGCATCACTAACTCCTTTATGAGTGCACTACTCAGTCATAAAGACATTTCCTGGGAAAAGAGAAGGGTAGCTAGAAAGCAATCCCATACCATACAATATTTATTCCTTAACATTTTATCCTTCAAACTACCTAGTCTGAATACCGACTACCTGTCCTGTTATTCTCCATTCAGAAATGGAGCTTACTTCCTCAGAGTTATGGCTGCATACTCTTGGTTCCTTTTGAAAACACATTTGGTTAACTTCCTGTTAGTAGTCTAATGAAGCATGTACAGTTACATATTCATATTCAGCCACAAAACATTCTTGACAGCTTTCTTTCAACATGGGTAAACACAATCTGGACAGACCAAATACAAACGCCTACTCACTGTGTATGTGTGTGTGTTTGTTTATATCTCCGTGTGTAAAAACGGATGACTTCAAGCAGACATTTGGAACTCTAGGTCATTCCTCGATTTGGCATTCTAAAGTGAGGATTGCATCCACCTAGACTTCTGCCAACTCCAGAAGGACAAGACATTGATAAAAACGTGGACATCATTTTGTCCGTTTATATATTCACAATTTGGGGGGGATTAGGCTCTGATGGAGCATATTTCTCAAGCTGCACGAATGCGCACACACACACACACACACACACACACACACACACACACACACACACACACACACACACACACACACAAACACACACACACACACACACACACACACACACACACACACACACACACACACACACACACACGCACACACACGCACACACCACAAACACACACGCAAACACACACACACACACACACACATGCACACACCACAAACACACACGCAAACACACACACACTTGGGAACCTTCAATCTTTAATCTGCCATTTAATGCAGGCTAAGACCTAATCAGTGATTGGAAGTCATTTAGAGTAATTGGATTCTGATTTGGGCTTACCTCTCCCTCATCATAATACAGCTAAATGTGATGAGCTCTTTTTAAACTACAGATTGAGTTTCAGGCACAGACAACTTTGATGCACAACACTTGCCTTTCATTTGTCATGAGCAGGATGAGGCCTGCACACGTTCGTCGAGGTAGAGGCACGCACAGATTCCATTAAGACACACTTTAATCCACGGGACAATTCAACATAATTCCATGCTTAAATTCTGTATCAACTTTGAGCAATACATTTCTTACACTGTGAAAATTAAGAGGTTAGAGAATATAACTTTAAAATGTATGGTTTTATACTCAAGTGAGCAGGGGAAATAAATGACCAGTCATTCACTAAAAATGAAAAAAGTCTTAATCTTCAGAGTTATCACATTGGAATAGATAATTAGCATAATTGAATAGCTTTTCACTTGGGATTTTTACTATAGCCTGGAGTATTGCCAATTACATAATTATGAAATGTGTACAGTATATGAACTGATAGTCTTCTTATACGACCCAATCCTGACTTGCCATATGCAATTCCCCATGATCTTTTATTTGAATCTTTATACATGATTTACACCAATTTTTGTCTAAAAGACAAGAATGCTGTACATAATGTACATAATGTACATAAGTGTAATTTTATAAATCTTTGATAAAGCCTATATTCGGTTTGACATATTGTAGAAATTATTTTTTGAATTTTCTGCTATCAAATCTGATATTTATAAAAATATATTTTAAAGGTTAACTGCTTTGCACCGCTCTGTGTCCCCTACCCTTTATTCATACTTTATGAAGTTACACATATTAATGTAACTGATTCATTATGATACATAAACAGCTGTTATTCTGATGATCTAATCACATTGCTCAAAGAAATAGCATGGGGTTCCACATTGAATAGAGTATGTCCTCTACTGCTGAACCTTTCCCAGTGGTGCAGCTCCCTCATTCAGACCTTTAATTGAGCACTATTATCGGACTCCTTCGGTCTTTATCCAAGGGCGTCGGCTATTAAACTGATTGAACTATTATGGGTCCATCATAGAAGATAGAGGCAAAAACCCTTAATTAAATGTCAGCGGGATATGAATAACCTTCTTTGTGGTTTTGATTGATGCCAATAGTACACTACTAGGAAGCCGGAATAAAAGTCTAGAGAGCGTGTGTATTTATTTTCTCTTGACAGATCGAAATGGGCCGTCATTTGACAGGCAGGCTTTCAGGAGGCACTGCAAACATATTGATTAGTCTCATTGTTTTTAGCTACATGCTGTATGCGACGGCTCAATTAGCTAACTGACAACCAATGAAAACAATCCTGTCATCGGAGAATGGATGTCAGCCAGCCCTACACGCAATTATAGTATGAAGTCTTGCTGACTCAAGTTTACTCTGAAATAAATACTTTAAACTAATCTAGACTAAATGGTGTTTTGACTACCGTCTATTAGGCATAAAGTGTGACTATAATGGAAAATACAGAAGCTGAAACTAGTGCTGGAATCCTGGCAATGCTGATATCAAAACTCCGTTATTTGAACTCAGGGGACAGCTACTCATAAGTGAATGTGGGAGTTCTAGTATAAAGCTGAACATATGTTACAAGTAAAGTTGATTGAAGATGAAAAGAGTTAGGAACACTACTGTACTTTAGAGCACACTCTCTCTGAACATAACTTAAGTAGGGTTCATTTACAAGTCAGCTTTTTGTCTGCTGATTCTCCTGCTGTGTGAATAAGATGCTTCTGTGTTAGCCTGCTGGATTCACACAGTGTATACCATATTTCAGCACCGTCTGCTTGCTGGGGTGCATGGTGTGGTGATGACTGCGCCAGGATCATTATGAAGGAAGGATGCAGTGCTTTTCAGATCACAGCCCAGTCCAAGCTCTTCTCTGTCCTGGCACCCCAATGGTGGAACCAGCTTCCCCCTGAAGCTAGGACAGCAAATTCCCTGCCCTTCATCCAAAAACATCTTAAACCCTACCTCTTCAAAGAGTATCTTAAATAATTCCACAGCACCCCCCCCCCCCCCATTCATACCCCCTCCTCACCCCATTTCTTCCCCTTACTAGCTCTGATTTAGCTGAGAGCTACTTTATTGAGGAAAAACATACTACTATGACTGTGATATGTGGTTGTCTTAAGATGAATGCACTAACTGTAAGTCACTCTGGATAAGAGTGTCAGCTAAATGACTAAAATCGTTTTCCAGACACTCCTAATGTTCTTTCTTTGCTCTCTCTCTCTCGCTCGCTCGCTCTCTCTCTCGCTCTCTCTCTCTCTCTCTCTCTCTCTCTCTCTCTCTCTCTCTCTCTCTCTCTCTCTCTCTCTCTCTCTCTCTCTCTCTCTTCTCTCTCTCTCTCTCTCTCTCTCTCTCTCTCTCTCTCTCTCTCTCTCTCTCTCTCTCTCTCTCTCTCTCTCTCTCTCTCTCTCTCTCTCTCTCTCTCTCTCTCTCTCTCTCTCTCTCTCTCTCTCTCTCTCTCTCTCTCTCTCTCTCTCTCTCTCTCTCTCTCTCTCTCTCTCTCTCTCTCTCTCTCTCTCTCTCTCTCTCTCTCTCTCTCTCTCTCTCTCTCTCTCATTATGTGCTCTGCAGACTACAGTACGGTGAAAAGTGTCAAATAATTTGTTCATCTTAGCCGGGGAAGATCAGTGGTTTGCTCCGAGGCCTCAGGTTAGCAGGTATCAAGGAGTGGTATGCTGCAGCGAAGGTTGTTTTGCTGGCGAGTCGAAAATTCCCCTAAATTACTTCCCCCGGATACAAGGGTCAGACAGGACTTGTTGTCAACTGGGCATAATGTAACAACAGTGGCAATGGAGCTGTAATTCTTAAGCAGGATTTAAATGGGCCTCCATTTATCAAATGGAGGAGCTAGGGCTGACAGTCTGGCAATGTTATTAGATGCAGGAGCAGTCTGGCAATATTATTAGATGCAGGAGCACACGGAGGAGCTGTGCCCAACAGTCTGGCAATATTATTAGATAATATTAGATGCATATATATTTCTACGGTTTCTCTTCATCTCACTATCTTCCCATTTCTTTCTTTCATCAAGTGTAGATGTATTGGGGCTCCAGTCCAGTTTTACAAAATCTTATTGTTAAGAACAATAACATGGGATAGTCTCATACTATGGGTAAAACATAATGATGATGCAGTACCTTTCTCACAGAGAATACATCTGTATCAACTCAACTCTTGATCTGAACAAAGGCTCCTGAATCCATCCCGCAGATGTCCTTTTAAACGCGTAACCATCCTCTGATTCTTTAGCTCCCAAGCACCTTCCTAACTGAATTAACAATGACGTCGATATGTATGCAATTAGGGTTAAGTGTCTTGCTCAAAGGCACATAGACATATTTTTCACCTAGTCGGCTCAGGGATTTGAACCAGTGACCCTTTGGTTACTGGCTCAAAACTCTTAACTGCTAGGCTACCTGCCGCCCAGAACACTTCAAGTGGCTGCATGAATTCTTCATCGAGCTTTGTTCTTTCTTTGCTTGCCTTTTAGGGATGAGCATTCAATACTATCGAACATAAACTGAAGGATAGTTTTGTAGAGGCAACCCCATCTTTGAAGAGACAATTTTGATTTCACATGCTTGTCCTCACCTTAATGTTCCTTATCTCTCTCCTAGAACAGCATTACTTTTGCAATTTATTTTAACCATGGCATTTTGACCCCATTTTAAAGACGCTTTACAACTCTTAACAGTAAAACCAAAAACCATTGGACCAGAACATCACCTCCAGAGAGGTACTCTCAGGTATTGTTTACTGCTGGAATGAAGGGGGGGGGGGGGGGGGGTGGTGTTGTCTGGATTACTAGTCCACTGTTCCATATGCTCAACATCAACTACACTGAAAATTAACTTTGGATTTTTGGGATACACTCATTCATGCATTAATTTTGTTATCCATTCAGCCATTTACTCAGTTATTCATCTAACACTAACACAGCCTCAACTGCAGGTACATACAATTGAAGTCAGAAGTTTACATACACTTAGGTTGGAGTCATTAAAACTATTTTTTCAACCACTCCACAAATGTCTTGTTAACAAACTATAGTTTTGGCAAGTCGGTTAGGACATCTACTTTGTTGTGCATGACACAAGTCATTTTTACAACAATTGTTTACAGACAGATTATTTCACTTATAATTCATTGTATCACAATTCCAGTGGGTCAGAAGTTTACATACACTAAGTTGACTGTGCCTTTAAACAGCTTGGAAAATTCCAGAAAATTATGTCATAGCTTTAGAAGCTTCTGAAAGGCTAATTGACATAATTTGAGTCATTTGGAGGTGTACCTGTGGATGTATTTCAAGGCCTACCTTCAAACTCAGTGCCTCTTTGCTTGACATCATGGGAAAATCAAAAGAAATCAGCCAAGACCTCAGAAAACAAATTGTAGACTTTCACAAGTCTGGTTCATCCTTGGGAGAAATGTCCAAATGCCTGAAGGTACCATGTTCATCTGTACAAACAATAGTACGCAAGTATAAACACAATGGGACCAAGTAGCCGTCATTCTGCTCAGGAATGAGACGCATTCTGTCTCCTAGACACGAACATACTTTTGTGCGAAAAGAGCAAATCAATCCCAGACCAACAGCAAAGGACCATGTGAAGATGCTGGAGGAAACCGGTACAAAAGTATCTACATCCACAGTAAAACAAGTCCTATATCAACATAACCTGAAAGGCTGCTCAGCAAGGAAGAAGCCACTGCTCCAAAACCGCCATAAAAAAGACAGACTACGGTTTGCAACTTCACATGGGGACAAAGATCGTACTTTTTGGAGAAATGTCCTCTGGTCTGATGAAACAAAAATAGAACTGTTTGGCCATAATGACCATTGTTATGTTTGGAGGAAAAAGGGGGAGGCTTGCAAGCCGAAGAACATCATCCCAACCGTGAAGCACAGGGGTGGCAGCATCATGTTGTGGGGGTGCTTTGCTGCAGGAGGGACTGGTGCACTTCACAAAATAGATGGCATCATGAGGAAAGAAAATTATGTGGATATATTGAAGCAACATCTCAAGACATCAGTCAGGAAGTTAACGCTTGGTCGTAAATGGGTCTTCCAAATGGACAATGACCCCAAGCATACTTAGCAACTTAACCAACTCAGGCCACCTTAAACCTACATACCCCTAGACCATACAAAATCCCCATAGATAAACAAAAACCCTAGACAATACAAAAACTAAACAAACCACCCTTGTCACACCCTGACCTAACCAAAAAATAAAGAAAACAAAATATATCTAAAGTCAGGGCGTGACAGTAAAGCCTTTTTGAAATCGGACACTGGTGGGACTAACAACAAGATTATCTTTAAAATGGTATAAGATACTTGTATGTTTGACGAATTTTAATTATGAGATTTCTGTTGTTTGAATTTGGCGCCCTGCACTTTCACTGGCTGTTGTCATATCGATCCCGTTAACGGGATTGCAGCCCTAAGAAGTTTGGACAACAGAGTTAAGGTATTGGAGTGGCCATCACAAAGCCCTGACCTCAATCCCATAGAAAATGTGTGTGCAGAACTGAAAAAGTGTGTGCGAGCAAGGAGGCCTAAAAACCTGACTCAGTTACACCAGCTCTGTCAGGCGGAATGGGACAAAATTCACCCAACTTATTGTGGGAAGCTTGTGGAAGGGTACCCGAAACGTTTGACCCAAGTTAAACAATTTAAAGGCAATACTACCAAATACTAATTGAGTGTTTGTAAACTTCTGACCCACTGGGAATGTGATGGAAAAAAATTAAAGCTGAATTAAATCATTATCTCTACTATTATTCTGACATTTCACATTCTTAAAATAAAGTGGTGATCCTCACTGACCTAAAACAGGGATTTTTCTACTAGGATTAAATGTCAGGATTTGTGAAAAATTTAGTTTAAATGTATTTGGTTAAGGTGTATGTAAACTTCCGACTTCAATTGTGTACACAGATAGTCAAAGGGAATTATGTACGTGCTATCGATTCATTACATTATTCTGGTGAGCAAGGGTTTATTTAGTCTTCTAGGGTAACATATAATTGCAGAAGAGAAGCCACATGTATGTAATTACACAGTGGTGTAAAGTACTTCTGTAAAAATACTTTAAACTACTACTTAAGTAGTTTTTTTGGGTATGTGTACTTTACTTTAGTATTTATATTTTTGCCAACTTTATCTTCTACTTCACTACATTCCTAAAGAAAATCATTTATTTTTTAATCCATACATTTTCACTGACACCCAAAAGTACTCGTTACATTTTGACAGGAAAATGATCCAATTCACACACTTATCAAGATAACAACATCCCTGGTCATCCCTACTGCCTCTGATGTGGTGGACTCACTAAACACAAATGCTTCGTTTGTAAATTATGCCTGAGTGTTGGAGCGTGCCCCTGACAATACGTCAATAACAAAAAAAACTAAATTGTGCCGTCTGGTTTGCTTAATATACAGAATTTGAAATGGTTTATACTTTTACTTTTGGAACTTAAGTACATTTTAGCAGTTCCATTTACTTTGATACTTAAGTACATTTAAAACCAAATACTTTTAGACTTTTACTCAAAGAGTATTTTTCTGGGTGACTTTCACTTCGTAATTTTCTATTAAGATATCTTTACTTTTATTGAAGTATGACAATTAAGTCATTTTTTCACCACTGTAATTACAGACAAGCTGACTAACAAATAGCCTACCAAAATGTCGGAATTTATAAACAGAAACATATCTAAATTTGCCACCAAAATATCTGGCACCCCCTGTCAAAAAATCGTTACACTGTCTCTGACTGTAGCTTACAGCACATTTTCTATATTGGCAGGTTAGGGTCGGGTGTGGGCCTCAGATTTGGAATATTAGCACTTGGGTTATTAGAAATTGCGGGTGGAGGTGGGTGAACAAACAGCTGAATTTATTAGCACCTCAGTGAATCACACAAACTTTTTCTGCCATTTCCCAAAAGCATTTGTGATTATCGTGTAGGCTATTTGGCGCACGTAGGCTACAGCTAGGCCCTAAAGCTTATGCTTACGCACTAATGTCAGATAGCCTAAAATAATGAAAGAAAAGTCTCAATGTACCTTATCAATACACTTTAAATTGCACAAGAATGATACATTTATGTTTTTTTATATACTGTTGTCTCTTTATTATACCCACCCACCCACCCTTCATCCACACTATATTCCATGACCATAAACCCACTGCCCTGCGGATATAAGCGTGGGGACTGCAGGTCCCCCCCTGTGAATCACTAGTGTGTGCATATGTAGAGGGAAAACAATCAACTGATAAATGGCTGCTTGGATGAATAAAATACACACACACATTGATCACAGTGTATATACAAGAAGAACACCATCACCTTCAGACAAGAATGGCTCTGTTAACAGGAAAGGAATCCTGTGTTTAATGTACTTTTTCTACACCATATGCTTTGCAAGGGAGTTGATAACTCCCTTGATGGCAGCCATCAACATCATTGACCATGGGGACTGAATAACCTTAACAAAAAGTTTGCTCTCTGGTCATTTCTTGTGGACAGACTATGTAAACATTATTGCTATATTACACAAGATTTCCGTTTTGGGTTAACTGAGATTAGTGCAAGGGAAAAGTTTGGCACTAAAGAACCCACAAGCCAAAATGAAAAGCTTATAGCAGAACTATTATCATTCAAATCTAATTTTGTTACTTTGGGGCAAACATACAGTAAATCCAAAAACAACAGTGACACACTGTGTAAGAGCAATGGGTCCTGTAGAATTCGTTCACTGTGAATAACGTGGTGTTAGGAGTGCATGTCAATAGTCCTGAATATGTCTTCCTCTCCCCATCTCGTTTCACACATCTGCGCTGATCTGGAAGAACTGGACAGGTGAATAGAAATCCCCAGTTAGCCTTTACCTCTCCTGTCTTAATGGATCAGTGCAGATGTGGGAGACGTGACAGGGAGACGAGGAAAGGAAGTCACTTTAGACTATTTAGATGCACCACACGTCTACAGAAAAGAGAGCTGTGACCTACTGAACTCTGCTTGACCACCAGTGGCATCACACTTTACCACTACCAATATAACCAAAGGTCTACTAACACTACCAAAACCACGACCACTACCGCTCCACTACCATAACCACTACAACAACCACAACCACCACCGCTTCACTACGGCAATCAGAACTACAAACACTCCACTACCACCACAACTACTGCTCCACTACAACTACAACCACAACTACCGCTCCACTACCACAACCACCACAACTACTGCTCCACTACCACAACACCTACAGCTCCACTACAACTACAACCACAACTACCGCTCCACTACAACTACAACCACAACTACCGCTCCACTACCACAACCACCACAACTACTGCTCCACTACCACAACACCTACTGCTCCACTACAACTACAACCACAACTACCGCTCCACTACAACTACAACCACAACTACCGCTCCACTACCACAACCACCACAACTACCGCTCCACTACCACAACCACCACAACTACTGCTCCACTACCACAACACCTACTGCTCCACTACAACTACAACCACAACTACCGCTCCACAACCACAACCACCACAACTACCGCTCCACTACCACAACCACCACAACTACTGCTCCACTACCACAACACCTACTGCTCCACTACAACTACAACCACAACTACCGCTCCACTACCACAACCACCACAACTACCGCTCCACTACAACCACAACTACCGCTCCACTACCACAACCACCACAACTACCGCTCCACTACAACCACAACTACCGCTCCACTACCACAACCACCACAACTACCGCTCCACTACAACCACAACTACCGCTCCACTACCACAACCACCACAACTACCGCTCCACAACCACCACAACTACCGCTCCACAACCACCACAACTACCGCTCCACTACCACAACCACCACAACTACTACCGCTCCACTACAACTATAACCACAACCACTACCATTCCAAATTCACAACCACTACAGCTCCATTAGCACAACCAAAACCACTACCACTACCGCTCCACTACAACCACAACTACCGCTCCACTACCACAACAACTACCGCTCCACTACAACCACAACTACCGCTCCACTACCACAACAACTACCGCTCCACTACAACCACAACTACCGCTCCACTACCACAACAACTACCGCTCCACTACAACCACAACTACCGCTCCACTACCACAACAACTACCGCTCCACTACCACAACAACTACCGCTCCACTACAACCACAACTACCGCTCCACTACCACAACAACTACCGCTCCACTACCACAACAACTACCGCTCCACAACCACCACAACTACCGCTCCACTACAACCACAACTACCGCTCCACTACAACCACAACTACCGCTCCACTACCACAACCACCACAACTACCGCTCCACAACCACCACAACTACCGCTCCACAACCACCACAACTACCGCTCCACAACCACCACAACTACCGCTCCACTACAACCACAACTACCGCTCCACAACCACCACAACTACCGCTCCACTACAACTACAACCACAACTACTACCGCTCCACTACAACTATAACCACAACCACTACCATTCCAAATTCACAACCACTACAGCTCCATTAGCACAACCAAAACCACTACCACTACCGATGCACTACCACCACCACAACCACTAATGCTGCACTACCAAAACCACAACCGCTACACTACCACTACCACAACCACTACCGCTCTACTACCAAAACCACAACCACTACCACAACCAAACCTCGACAACCACAACCACAACCACAACCACAACCACCCCCACTACCACTACCACTCCACTACCACAACCACTAACGCTCCACCACCACTTACCACAACCACAACCAATCCACCTACCACAACCACTACCGTTCCATACCACAACCAAGACCACAACAGTTCCCACAACCACTACCGCTCCACTACCACAACCACTAGGACTACCAAAACCCCTACCACTACTACTCCACTACCACCCCCACTACCACAAGCGCTCCACCTACCACAACCACTACCACTACCGCTCCACCTCCGTTTCAAACACTATAACAACCACTGCCACTAGCGCTCCACTACTACAATCGCTACGCAACCTCCACCGCTCCACTATCACCACCAATCCACCACCATAAACATTACCACAACCACTACCGCTCCATTATCACAACAACTACCACAACCACTACTGCTACTACAAACACTACCACACTCCCTAAACCACAACCACAACTGCTCTGCTACCACAACCATTACCACAACCACTACCACATCCATTACCTATTACCACCACCACTACCGCTCCAATACCACTACCACTACCACAACCACTAATGCTCCACTACCACAGCAACTACCAGTACCACAACCACTACCACTACACTACCAAAAGCACTACTGCTCCACAACCACTCCACTACCGATCCACACATCTGGACCTCATTGGTATGATCTGAGCATGTTTGGGATTTGCTGACCCCTACAGTCAAGGGGAAGTTGTTCCTTCCAATTTTGCAGTCTCAATAATGACATAATCTGTCACACTGAGCGGTTTCCGTGGAAACAGCTTGACTGGGCCAACCCCAGGTGGGCAAAGTGTTAGCACAGGGGGGAAGGAAGTAGGAGCTGTTGGCAAAAATAAGTTTCAAACATCAAAGGTACACGGGGAGAAAATATACTTAATCTAACCCTAATAGGATTACCAGGCTTTAGAAATTATTTCTTAAAGACATTTTGTTATTTTTTACATGGGTGTTAGTGGTTCTGCTGTACAAAATATATGGTAGCTCAAACGAGGTGGTTCTGGAAACTAAATTCCATTTTCCATGATATTATGTAAATGGGTTCATAATCCATGACAGTTTATCCCTGCCAATGAGGTCAGAAACTCAGCCCCTTTTGAAAGTTTGCCATCATTTTAACCAGCCTGGCAGCGAGACACGATTACAGTTACTATCTGTATTTATCCTGTGGGAGGTTATTTTTCTCTGTGTAATACTGATGGAGTCATTACCGACTTTTAACATGAGGAGATACGCTTTTCATCCAAGGCCCTCGAGTCTGGAGAGAAGCCTGCAGTCCTGCAGTTATGTTCCAGGTGTAGATAATTGATTGTGAGCCCAGTTGATTAGAGCCAGCTAGCTCAGCGATGCGGGGCAGGGACTTCTAGACTACCCACTTTTAATCAGGCAAGTGGCAGGGGGTCTATGATGGGATGAGACTGCAATTTAAAAAAAAAAATGCTACAGTATGTCAACCTGTCTCCACAGTGTTTCTGAAGTCGTTTTTGTGTATTATAATGAGTACTACATTTATTCTATATAGAGTGGTAAGGAGGAGGAGGAGCTATGTGGACCCCGGAAGTAATTTTGCAATTCATTGCAGCCATTGCGATCTGTACAGTTTTCTTGTGTCAATTAACTCGTGACATTCCTGGATTACCCATTATAGCAATGAAGTCAAATTTAAACAAACAATATGATAGTCAGTTGAAAAAAGGTTAAGGGTACAAGACTGTGTCCAAGGAATAAGTTAGTCCTAAATATTTCCAAAACTAAAAGCATTGTATTTGGGACAAATCATTTAATAAACCCTAAACCTCAACTACACAATGTAATGTGGAAATTGAGCAAGTTGATGTGACTAAACTGCTCAGAGTAATGCTGTCTGTTGATAATAAATCGCTGCTCTGCCTTCTTAAGGGTCATAAGACGCTAGGGGTCAGATTATATATATATTTTTTTAAATAACGTTCCCAAGGTAAACGGACTATTTCTCAGGTCCAGATCGTAGAATATGCATATAATTTACAGATTAGGATAGAAAACACTCCAAAGTTTCCAAAACTGTCCAAATATTGTCTGTGAGTATAACACTTCTGAAGACAAAGGAATTCTTTGGTTGGAACATTATTGAAGATTTATGTTAAAAACATCCTAAAGATTGATTCAATACATCGTTTGGCATGTTTCTACTGACTGTAACTGAACTTTTTGACATTTCGTCTGCTTTTAGTGAACGCGCTTCGTGACTTTGGATTTGTTTACCAAACGCGCTAACGAAAGTAGCTATTTGGCCATAAATGATGAACATTACCGAACAAATCAAACATTTATTGTGGAACTGGGATTCCTGGGAGTGCATTCTGATGAAGATCATCTAAGGTAAGTGAATATTTATAATGTTATTTCTGACTTCTGTTGACTGCACAATATGGCGGATATATTTTTGTCTTGATTGGGCTCTGAGCGCCGACCTCAGATTATTGTATGGTTTGCTTTTTCCGTAAAGCTTTTTTGAAATCTGACACAGCGGTTGCATTAAGGAGAAGGGGATCTAAAATTCCATGTATAACACTTGATCTTTGATCAACGTTTATTATGAGTATTTATGGAAATTGATGTGGCTCTCTGCAAAATCACCGGATGTTTTTGGAACTACTGAACATAACGCGCCAATGTATACTGAGATTTTTTTATATAAACATGAACTTTACCGAACAAAACATAAATGTATTGTGCAACATGAAGTCCTATGATTGTCATCTGATGAAGATCATCGAAGGTTAGTGATTCATTTTATCTCTATTTCAGCTTTTTGTGACTCCTGTCTTTGGCTGGAAAAATGGCTGTGTTTTTCTGTGATTTGGCGGTGACCTAACATAATCGTTTGTGGTGCTTTCGCTGTAAAGCCTTTTTGAAATCGGACACTGTGGTGGGATTAACAACAAGATTACCTTTAAAATGGTATAAAATACATGTATGTTTGAGGAATTTTAATTATGAGATTTCTGTTTGAATTTGGCGCCCTGCACTTTCACTGGCTGTTGTCATATCAATCCCGTTAACGGGATTGCAGCCATAAGAAGTTTTAAAAGTACACAGAGAGCTAACATTAATAACATGCATGTCAATCTCTTATGGCTCAAAGTGGAAGAGAGACTTCATCACAACTTGTTTTTATAAGAGGTGTTGACAAGCTGAATGTACCGAGCTGTCTGTTTAAAATACTCAGACACCCATGCATTCCTCCCACAAGACATTCCACTAGAGTTCTCGTCACAGTCCCAAAGTCCAGAACAGACTATGGGAGGTGCACAGTACTACATAGAGCCATGCCAGCAGTAGAATCAGATTTAAAAAACAGGTAAAAATACACCTTATGGAACTACGGGGACTCTGAAGAGCGACACACACAAAGGTAAAGACATATGCACACACATACATTGTGATATTGTTGTATGGTGGTATCAAACATTTTGTATTGTATATACAGTTGAAGTCGGAAGTTTACATACACCTTAGCCAAATACATTTAAACTCAGTTTTTCACAATTCCTGACATTTAATCCTAGTAAAAAAGTTCCTGTCTTAGGTCAGTTAGGATCACGACTTTATTTTAAGAATGTGAAATGTCAGAATAATAGTAGAGAGAATGATTTATTTAAGCTTTTTCATCACATTCCCAGTGGGTCAGAAGTTTACATACACTCAATTAGTATTTGGTAGCATTGTCTTTAAATTGTTTAACTTGGGTCAAAAGTTTCGGGTTGCCTTCCATAAGCTTCCCACAATAAGTTGGGTGAATTTTTGTCCCATTCCTCCTGACAGAGCTAGTGTAACTGAGTCAGGTTTGTAGGCCTCCTTGCTCGCACACGCTTTTTCAGTCCTGCCCACAAACTTTCTATAGGATTGAGATCAGGGCTTTGTGATATACACTCCAATATCTTGACTTTGTTGTCCTTAAGCCATTTTGCCACAACTTGGAAGTATGCTTGGGGTCATTGTCCATTTGGAAGACCCATTTGTGACCAAGCTTCAACTTCCTGACTGATGTCTTGAGATGTTGCTTCAATATCTCCACATAATTTTTCTTCCTCATGTTTCCATCTATTTTGTGAAGTGCACTAGTCCCTCCTGCAGCAAAGCACCCCCACAACATGATGCTGCCACCCCTGTGCTTCACGGTTGGGATGGTGTTCTTCGGCTTGCAAGCATACCCCTTTTTCCTCCCCCCTTTTCCTCCAAACATAATGGTCACATGGCCAAACAGTTCTATTTTTGTTTCATCAGACCAGAGAAAATTTCTCAAAAAAGTACGATCTTTGTCCCCATGTGCAGTTGCAAATCGTAGTCTGACTTTTTATGGCGGTTTTGGAGCAGTGGCTTCTTCCTTGCAGAGCGGCCTTTCAGGTTATGTCACTATAGGACTCGTTTTACTGTGGATATAGATACTTTGTACCTGTTTCCTCCAGCATCTTCACAAGGTCCTTTGCTGTTGTTCTGGGATTGATTTGCACTTTTCGCACCAAAGTACGTTCATCTCTAGGATGTTTGGAAATTGCTCCGAAGAATGAACCAGACTTGTGGAGGTCTACAACTTTTTTTCTGAGGTTTCGGCTGATTTCTTTTGATTTTCCCATGATGTCAAGCAAAGAGGCACTGAGTTTGAAGGTAGGCCTTGAAATTCATTCACAGGTACACCTCCAATTGACTCAAATGATGTCAATTAGCCTATCATAAGCTTCTAATGCCATGACATAATTTTCTGGAATTTTCCAAGCTGTTTAAAGGCACAGTCAACTTAGTGTATATAAACTTCTGACCCACTGGAATTGTAATACAGTGAATTATAAGTGAAATAATCTATGTGAGCAATTGTTGGAAAAATGACTTGTGTTTCATGGACAAAGTAGATGTCCTAACCGACTTGCCAAAACTACAGTTTGTTAAGAAGAAATTTGTGGAGTGGTTGAAAATGGCTTTTAATGACTCCAACCTAAGTGTATGTAAACTTCCGACTTCAACTGTATGTAGTAGTGTAATAATGTTATGATGTACTATTTTATCTTTTGATTCATATGTAATGTAAGTGCTTTAATATGTTTGGACCCTAGGAAGAGTAGCTGCTGCCTTGGCACCATCTAATGGGGAACCCTAATAAATACAAATACAAAAATACAAATACATATCTGGCTATGTTGGTAAAATCACTACATGTCCCATCGAACCAATCAGGGAGAGGCTGCCTCTTGTCACAGTTCCAAGACCAGTCGGAAACTTTCAGCTATCCCACGTCAATGATGCCAGTGGATCTCAAAACTGAACTTATGTAGCAATGATATCCTTTGCCACCGTTGTCAGATATTTCAAACCAGACATGACTATTCAACAAAGCAATAAATCAATACATACTTTTCAAGTTTCTTTCTAGCTAATTCCTTAGTTACATGGTTGTATAACTAGCAAAGGAGTACTGAAGTTGAGGGTGCAGTATTTATGAAGTTTGGCAATGAGGACGAAAACTAGCATAGTTCAGCTAGTTTAGCCAGGGAAAATGAGCTCGGGACAGGATATAGCTGGTTGTACATGCACACTAGGCTAATTCAGGAGACAGATTGTAGTTTTTATGCCCTGATATAAGGAGCTGGCGGCGAAAAGTTTTATTAAACAATTCAGAGACTGAAACAAATAAATTAGATGACTAACATTTAAGGAGAGCAAATCGATATACAATCCCGAAATCAGAAGTAACTGTCAATAGTAAAACAAAGCTTAAAAGGATATTTGAGTGAACCCTGAATACAGAAATGTATGGTGAATTCGCTTCAGGGCAGACTCCTCCTCACCACTATTCTGTCTGAGGATAAAGAAGAAGCAATTACTAGTAATCGAAGGCATAGTAAACTAGACCCTATCTGAAACAAAATGGACATACATTCAATAATTGATCAACATTTGCTATTGCTAAACAAGAAAGCTTCCTGTATGTAGCATTTATAACACGTACTGAGCTCCCAAGACTCCATTGGCCCTCAACTGTATTTCTCTGCAGCATGAGCATCACAGTGAGTGCAGGCCAACACGCTCTTTAACCTGGCGGTTAACACGTCGAAATACTGCGCTGTTTGTCTGAAAGTCTATCCCAATGCCACAGTATGGGTATCTGTCCCTGTTTCATGAAGATCAGGCTCCAGAGGGGTTGAGAGTGACACTGCTCCTGGGATCCTCCTCTGATCTAGTCTTTAGACTTGCTCCCCATAGACCATCAGTCAACAGGGTGGCCAGTCCACTTCTGGTACTCTTCTCACCGTTCATACTGTATATGAATTAAACATTGCTTTAGCATGCATATTTCTTTGATATAGTGCCATTCGGTCATATTCACAATTGGATGTATTCATGAATAAGGCCATGCCTGTGATTAACATACAGTAAGTACAGCAATGGTCATATGAGGCTTTATTTAAACAGGTGAACCTTTACAGTGTAGCCGACACTCATCCTTTTCTTTTTCCCACTGAAAGACTACAGTAGAAGATCTTGAACAGTGCATTCGGAAAGTATTCAGACCCCTTGACTTTTTCCACATTTTGTTACGTTATAACCTTATTCTAAAATGAATTAAATCATTTTTTTCCCTCCGTCAATCTACACACGATAATCCATCATGACAAACAGTTTTTCTTTTTTTTTTTAGCACATGTATAAAAAATAAAGAACGTAAATATCACATTTACATAAGTATTCAGACTCTTTACTCAGTACTTTGTTGAAGCACCTTTGGCAGCAATTACAGCATCAAGTCTTCTTGGGTATGACGATATAAGCTTGGCACACCTGTATTTGGGAAGTAAGATATCCCAGCAAGATATCCCCTTCAACACCAAGAACAGCAAAAGGCATCCAACCCACCGGCACCTCATCCTCATGCTGTGAATCTCAGGTCGTAAACGGTTAATCACAGACGATACAATACATGATAAATCACAGATGATACAATATACGATAAATCACAGATGACTTAACTTGCAGAGCTATGAATGTCATATCTCTAAATGATGAAATTTACATGTGTTGAAAGGAGACGAACAACGTTAAAAAAACACATTCATTATAGAGAACAATATACACAGGGAGGTACAGCTGCTCTTCCCCGCTGTTCAAGAGACCGTCTCCAGTGTTCCCCAAGCACCTCGTCATTATTAATCCACACCTTTAAAGGAAATATTGCAGCCATTTCTCATGATTACTGTTGCTTGCTTACACCATTTACATAGAGATTACATTGCTTTGGCAAGGAAACCTGGCTGAGCAGGCATTACAGTGATGGTGTGCAGGGGGTTGCTGTGATGGACTGGGTCACTGCACTTAGTGCATGCCAATCAAGCTAACGTGCTTTGATAAATAGATGCACATCATCACTTGTTTATTCGGGCTCACAATTCACTTGGAATTATTTACAGTTTTGTAGGCTCGCTCAACATTTTACCGCCTAAGAGAAAAAGATGGGTATCACATGTAATTGAATGTAGGAAGTTAGCAGCATGTCTATTAATGGTGAATTAGCCCACAGCATATTATCATCAATTATTTTTGGGTGCTTAGCCAGGAGTGAAATGAGATTGCTATGCTTACTTCTATTGGTGCAAGAGCTATAGGTGTCATTGTAAAGCTGGTATTGATGTTTTTCTGTAATATGGTGCTGGTTTAGTTGTTAATTGGATGCCTGTTAAACCCTGTATTTATTTGGGATTAACCCAAGCCTGCTCTAGGGCTGCAGCTGGAAGTCTGGAACTGTTGACAGACCCAAAGGGAGACTCTCATACAGGAAAATCCCTTAAACCTATTTCAGGGCTAACAAAACACAGGAGATACAATCTTAGAAAAAAGGGTTCCAAAGGGGTTATTTGGCTGTCCCCATAGGAGAACCCTTTTTGGTTCCAGATAGAACCCCTTTGGGTTCCAAGTAGAACCCTCTGTAGAGGGTTCTGTATGGAACGAGCACCGCTCGTTTTCCACTCTTCCTTTCTGCTCTGGACTCTCCTGAATGTTCAGGGGGAGAGTAGAAACACAGGACAGGCAGCCTGATGTGAGACCAGAGGATGCCAACCGCTACCTTAAAGTCAGCATTCCACCCTGCACTATGTACTACAGAGTGGTATGTCCATTCTACTTATTACATTTCTGCCTGCGCTGTATAACACAGTGGTTGTCCAATCGTTCCATGTATTTTATTTATTCTAGAGCTAACGCACCTGATTCAACTTGTCAACTAGTGAATCAGGTAGTTCAGGGCTACAACAAAATCTTAAAATATCTGGGGTCCCCGAGGAGAGGTTTGAGAACCACTGGTGTAACATTACTCTGCACTCAGTATCTGTGAACTCAGCATCTGATTCTGACCCAAGAAAACAGGTGGGTGGACTCTCAAGCCAATCGATGACTCTAATTGATCCATTAAGTGCCACGGAGAGCTGAACCAGCCCTCAAGGATTAGGTTGGTGCTCCCCTGCTCCCCTGCTCCCATGCTAGCCAGAGATACAGCTCATTTATAATAGGCCCGGGCTAATGCACACACACTCTGTTAATCTCACACATACATGTTACAGCTGATGAATTTATATTCAGCAATTACAATATAATTAATGTGCGGCCTTTTGTCCACCCTGACGAAAGCTGCCATAATACTTTAATCAGAGGGCTTGGAGAGAACTGAGTTTGATTATGAAACAGCCCCTTGAAAAATACATCTGTGAACTTACTGGTGATTATACGGAGAATCAATGACATTACCTATCTCTATATTCATTTATCAACACAATACAAATGTTCACAGACCACTTTGAAATGTTACACCCCCTTCCCATACCCTCTGATGCATCAATACAATTGTGGAGCAATCAATTATTCTGGTGCGTAATGTAACCAAGTTTTAATAATTGCTAGCTGTAAATACATTTGTATTGGTGAATGGGAGAGGCCATACCCTAATGCCTTAGCAGTCTCTCCAAGCAAAGAACAAGCAAGACTAAAAGAGAAATCAGAGATGCTCTCTGTGTTTTTTTGTCTTAGACTGTCCCCTGGTAGTCTATTTTGACATTCAGCGACTTGACATGTGAACCTTCAAGGTATCCCCTGCTGTTGAGACAGCAAATGCTGAGGTGCACTCTGCCAAACTAGGCAAGACAGTGTTTGAGTCAAACATTGGGGCAATGCATGCAGGCAGAGCGTAAAACGCTGACCAACAGTACACATCTCCCAAACAAGGGAACACATCTTCCTTTCAGCACAATTCAAGTTTCTCAGTACATTTGAGATTTTTCTCATACATCCCAGATCAAGCAGTAGTTCTTAGTAGAATAAGAATGTTGCTGTATATTAGCAGGGAAAGAGACTTTTGGATTCAATTGCATTTGTTTATCCTTCAGCATGGCGTCACAAAAACAGACCACAATTATCAGCTATATCTAGCTGAAAAAATTTATATATATTCATCAGCGTTTCAGTAAAAGCCTGTGAGTAGCCATGTTGTGCCAGTAAAAAGAGCCCCATCCCACCTACCAGACTCTCTGGAGATCTGGACAAAAGCCTCCACGCCACTTTCTCCGTAATTCCCCTCCGAGGCCAGGGTCGACACATAGTTCCAGCCCATCGCCGTGACGATGTCCAGCATGGCCTGAGCTTGGTAGGAGTCCGGTGGCACCACACGGGAGAAGAAGTCGTAGCGTGTGTTGTCACTCAGCTCGGGTGCCGTGGATGCATAGCTGATCTGAGGGATCTATGGAGACAAGGAAACCCTAGTGTAAGCCAAGTGTTTAATGCCAAACAAGTAAATGTTGAATTCCACAACGGAATATACTCCCCAGACGTCTACTATATGTTACACATAGGGATATTAACGACAGGACATATCAATGTGACTTTGTCAGAACCTTTCGGAACCACCTGACCTGAAACTTTATTTCTTCATGTTTAGGCGTCTTTTATCCCAAAATAACTTCAGAACCAGAATTCCACAATGTCCTTGCTTTGTTTCTTTTCAACTGGATACAGTGTAAATGGAAAAGAGAGAGGGAACTGTAAGGTATTAGACAGACAGACAACACACAGACAGAAAACACACAGACAGATAGGCATAGCCTGTTAGACAAGGAGAGAAGGTTGGATAATGGTCCTTTAGAGAGCGATTGAAGGCCTGATTGATTTCACTTCAGTCAAAGGCCAGGGTGTGCGGGCAGGCCCTACAGGCTTGTCTCATTGGCATTCAAAGAGAGGGGGAATGGAAGAAGGAAAGACAGGCAAAGGCCTGCCAGCAATACAAATGCCACTCACTGGCTGGCAGCTTGTGCCTATCTCAGCTCATTCACAGACAACTACAAATTAAACCGGCTGTAAATACAAATGCATCTGGTGGGTTTGACATAATTGCAATCACCTGTGATATGCCAACGTTCTGTCAGTCCCAGGTTAACCCTTGAACATTGGGATTGACTTGATCCATTTTGTTCGATTTTTTCCCACACGCTGGGATTTCAGAGCCATAAGATAACAAGAGCTAAGTGAGTACCAGAGGCAACAAGTGATTAATTATCACCATTAATTAATTTCTGCCATTAAGTGATTAGGATCTGGGTTGAAACAAAGACAATTTTTATTGCCTTTGGTCACTATGTGAACAACTTAATTTTTCCAGGGGCCAAAGAGTCTGCTTGTGGTTGTCTTTATTTTTCCATTAGAACATCATTTAAAAAGCGGGAGCATGGAGATGAAGTTTATACACCCTAAAGTCAATCAATGGACTGTGGCTTCAGAGAACAAGCTCTGCCCTTATGTTTTCCATTTCCATTTATAGGGGTCACCTCAGGGTAAAGCATTTTTGCAACCTCTGAATTGTGTTATAGTGAGATAAATCATATTGACCTCTGGATATAGATCTCATCTTTCCTAACATGGAGATTTACTCTCTCTCTCACACACACACACACACACACACACACACACACACACACACACACACACACACAAGATATTATCATAATTCACTGCAAACTTCCATAAAGTTTAGCGACTGAATGGCATGAATAATGCAAAAGGTAACTACAATAAAGGAAAACAAATAAAGAAACCAAAACAGGTTGAGATAATGTTCACTACGGTGCAATGACCTCAGATGCTGAACTGTACTGAACAAAAATAGAAATGTAAAATGCAACAATGTCAACCATATAACTGAGTTACAGTTCATATAAGGAAATCAGTCAATTTAAATCAATTCATGAGGCCCTAATCTGTGGATTTGACATGACGAAGCCAGGCCCAGCCAACCAGAATGAGTTTTTCCCCACAAAAGGGCTTTAATACAGACAGTGTTATTTTTGTTCAGTATATTTACAAACACAATAGTTACAAGAATAGTTCACATTACAATAATGTCAATACATCTTCCTAAATTAACAAAGATCAACAGAGGTACACTGACATATAGAAAGATATGATTGATTGCTTTAACCAATCAAAGTACATTGCTTTTACAATTTTTTGTGTAGGTTTGGGAATGTTGATGCTTAGTTGTCTGTACCTTTAGGTGGCTCTGACATGCTGACCAGACCAAACACGTGCATGCGTCCACGTGCGTCAATGTGCACACGTTGATTTTGTCCACCCGCACCAGACGCGATCAGGACACGCAGGTTGAAATATCAAAACAAACTCAGAACCAATTATATTAATTTGGGCACAGGTTGAAAAGCATTAAACATTTATGCCAATTTAGCTAGCTATCTTGCTGTTGCTAGCTCATTTGTCCGGGATATAAACATTGGGTTGTTATTTTACCTGAAATGCACAAGGTCCTCTACTCCGACAACTAATCCACAGATAAAACGGTAAACCAAATTCGTTTTTAGTCATCTCTCCTCCTTCCTTCAGGCTTCTTCTTATTCTGGACTTTATATGATGGTTGGCAACCAACTTTAGGTGCATTACCACAACCGACTGGAGTGTGGACCTCAGTTCATCTTTCAATCACCCACGTGGGTATATGCTCCCAAAAACCACCAAGGAGATAGCATGTGGGTATATGCTCCCAAAAACCACCGAGGAGATAGCATGTGGGTATATGCTCCCAAAAACCACCAAGGAGATAGCATGTGGGTATATGCTCCCAAAAACCACCAAGGAGATAGCATGTGGGTATATGCTCCCAAAAACCACCAAGGAGATAGCATGTGGGTATATGCTCCCAAAAACCACCAAGGAGATAGCATGTGGGTATATGCTCCCAAAAACCACCAAGGAGATAGCATGTGGGTATATGCTCCCAAAAACCACCAAGGAGATAGCATGTGGGTATATGCTTCTAAAAACTAATGAGGAGATGGGAAAGGCCGGACTTGCAGCGCGTTGAGCGTCATAAATAGAACCAATTTCTATTTTAGCGCCTGGCCACGCAGACACACGCTGATGAGCGCAAGCAGTGTGGGTGCAATGATTGAATAACATGTATGCGATGTGTTCGGTCTGGTCATCATGTGAGAGTCATAATGATGTCACTTGGGAAATTACAATCACATGCAGAAGACTTTATCCTCTTACATTATACGAACCACATTCTCAAAGCTGAAATGAAAGAAACGTCCATTCCGCTGGTAGCCTATGGAGAGTTGTTGGCGTCTAATTCAGGGATATTGTAGATCAGCATATCTTGATATCTTCATCTCAAAACCCAACAACACATTAAGCCTTCCTTTTGATTATCATCATCCTTACCATTATCATCCTCATCATCCCCACCATCCTCATCATCCTCACCATCATCATCCTCATCAGCATCATTATCATCATCCTCATCATCCTTATTATCATCATCATCCTCATCACCATCATATTGTAGTGTTCCTAGTATATTATCACGAGTCCCAGACCTCTAGGTATTACAAAATGCAAACATGACTAGAGTACTTCCAGGGGTGATGTTGTGAGACTGTGAAGACCAGGGTGGTTCTGGGTCAGTGTGCGCTGAGTTTAATATGGCCGTGATTGCAGAGCCAGACTAATGCATTTGGGGCTTCGGGGCACCTACCTCCAGGGGGCCCACCTTTCTTTTTAAGAAAACAGCTAACTTCCTGCATTTCAACACATTTTGCCATGCGGCAGAAATAAAAAGTTGTTGATTTATAGCTCATCTCATGCTATCCTCACATTTTGCTCAGAGGATGAGAGAAAATTTGTCAGTTTTAAAGCTTATTTCCTGCAATTCCACAAATTTTTCCATTTCTTATGCCGTTTTCATATGCTATCAAGGGGGCCCCCAACCCAAACGTGCCCGTTCAGTAATCCGGCCCTGCGTGATTGACTCTGTAGAGCAGAAGGCTGAAACACTTGACACTGGGCTGAATCTTCATCTTTATTCCCACTTGCCAGCAGCATACCACCCTGCATACCACTGCTGGCTTGCTTCTGAAGCTAAGCAGGGTTGGTCCTGGTCAGTCCCTGGATGGGAGACCAGGTGCTGCTGGAAGTGGTGTTGGAGGGCCAGTAGGAGGCACTCTTTCCTCTGGTCTAAACAAAGATCCCAATGCCCCAGGGCAGTGATTGGGGACACTGCTCTGTGTAGGGTGCCGTCTTTCGGATGGGATGTTAAACGGGTGTCCTGACTCTCTGAGGTCATTAAAGATCCCATGGCACTTATCGTAAGAGTAGGGGTGTTAACCCCGGTGTCCTGGCTAAATTCCCAATCTGGCCCTCAACCATCACGGTCACCTAATAATCCCCAGTTTACAATTGGCTCATTCATCCCCCTCCTCTCCCCTGTAACTATTCCCCAGGTTGTTGCTGCAAATGAGAATGTGTTCTCAGTCAACTTACCTGGTAAAATAATGGTAAAATAAATAAAAAATCTGTGGCGTGTCTTTACAGTGCTGCTAAGAGCACCAGTGATAAATCATGCTCTAATTCTCCACTGCTACTGTGGACATCCACATGTCTCCATTATAGGGTGAGAGAGAGAGAGATTTTGAAATGTGACTTGAGGGCTCACCAGATGTACTCCCACCTACCGTAGCCCACAGAAAGTGGTGAGACTCATGAAGTATTTAGAGAGGCATCGGAGGGAGAGAATTCCTCCATCATACACATCTGCTGTAACAGTTCTCAGTTTTACACAAACAAAATGCGTGTGGTCATGAACTGTTATGATATACTATAACAGACCTTATGTCATCTGTATGTCAGAAATGTAAGTCCTTATCCCATCCACACAACAGTATGCTGTGAGATATCGGCATGTGGCTCCTTCCACGGTGGGCCACTTGAGCAGCTAATGGAGCTGTCACACCTAGAGGGACAGTAGTGGCCTGATATATGGTGGCCTGACAATAGTCATTAACCTCAACACCGACCTTTATTTAAAACAATCTAGCAAACAGCAGGCCAAGTGTCGCAATAAATGGTGTAAACAGAGACAGATGTGTGTGTGTGCGTATCGACATATTTATAACCATTATTTTTCTTTCACACACACACACTCATGCAGGCACCCACAAACAAACACACAGACAAAATCCCCACCATCCGCACCATTCATTTCCATATTGATAGTGGCTCTTCTCTGACCAGGGATGATAATTGATTGCGAGAAAGATTGAGGGAGAAAAGCTAATTCGACATGACAGGACAGCCAGGTCTCGTCTCTCTATGTGTTTTCCCCCCTGAATTTAGCTCTCCATGTAGTCTCCATGGCTACGTCCCTCTTGCAGGTTGGAATTTATTGGGATGGCTCATGTACTGGAGGCAGCCCTGCAGAGTGTTCACTAGCTGACACAGCCACAGAGTCATAAAATCTGATTTTAAGCACTACGCTAATGCTTAACCATAACCTTAAATTAAGACCTAAAGCTCATTTCTGTTTTCATGAATTTTGACGATATAGCCAATTTGGACTTTGCAGATGGCCCATCTAGCCGAAATTGCTCAGTGCTGCCTCCAAGGCAAGATTCATGACAATAAACGTCAACCTCCGTCCCTTTCTGCCTCTATCTCCTTCTCTCTCTCGTTTTCTCCACTATCACTGTTCAAGGGTTTTGGGAGCTTTTCTGACAAGGTCTCTCCGCCCAAAAAGATGCTGGCCACAGGAACATCCATAGGTGACATTATCTGATGTGACTTCATCATTCCTGCCCTCCTACAGTAGTTGACAGTGGCATCCTGGGACCAATCTGACTTCCATAATATGACAGCTTGACTGCACTGTAAGGTCACCGTTCCTCTTCGTTGTTATGTTTTTAATGCATTTCTATGCTCACTGCTTACGAAATTTTTTAAGGGCACTTATTTGTTATGTGCTTATGCACACAACTTATTCTGCACCACAACCCAAATGCTGTGAACAACACTGAAAATATGTTTTCACATAATTTAACGGAGGTACATTTAAAGGAAACATGGGAAGCACAAAGTGCCTACAGAATATTGGAAGCCATAAACTACAGGCAACTGCCAAAATAAAGGAAACACTTGAGTAAATGAGGGATACAAAGTATATTGAAAGCAGGTGCTTCCACACAGGTGTGGTTCCTGAGCTAATTAAGCAATTAACATCCCATCAAGTGTAACCGATGTGAAATGGCTAGCTAGGTAGCGGTGGTGCGCGCTAGCAGCCTTTCAGTCGGTCACTTGCTCTGAAACCTTGAAGTAGTGGTTCCCCTTGCTCTGCAAGGGCCGTGGCTTTTGTGGAGCGATGGGTAACAATGCTTCGTGGGTGACTGTTGTTGATGTGTGCAGAGGGTCCCTGGTTCACGCCCGGGTCGGGAGCGAGGGGATGGACTAAAGTTATACTGTTACACAATTATAAAAATGCCCGTTACCCACTAGTTTGGCTACCATGGCTAGAAGAAAATATCTCAGTGACTTTGAAAGAGGGGTCTCAAAGGAGCACAGGGGGTTTAAAGGGTGTGTGTGTCTCAGTCACCAGATCTCAACCCAATTGAACACTTATGGGAGATTCTGGAGCGGCGCCTGAGACAGCATTTTCCACCACCTTCTACAAAACACCAAATTATGGAATTTCTCTTGGAAGAATGGTGTCGCATCCCTCCAATAGATTTACAGACACTTGTAGAGTCTATGCCAAGGCACAGTGAAGCTGTTCTGGTGGCTTGTGGTGGCTCAACGCCCTTTGTCAGTTACCTGTACATTGGGCAAGACCCCAGAGTCGATGTCCGCACCCCGTGAAAATTGAATTAGCATAATACAAAATTACCTACAAAAATCGGTCTGTTCAAGCTAGACATATTTCTTGCATGGGCTGCGTCTCAATCCATTGCATCTGCCAATGTTGGGTTTCCGCATCTGCGGTGAAAGGTGGCAGAGCTACAGCGGTGTTTGTCAGACAACGAGATAATCGGTCTTCTCACAACAACGTCTGTATTGTCCGAAGACTTTGGCCTACACACAAACACGATGGTGTTCTCTGTTTTGCACTATGACCCACACAAGTGTCACGGACTCGTCTTAAGTCAGTACTGCCGATCTGCCAACGTCTGTCTGTAGCTACCGAACAGTTTGGGCTAACACTAATATGACTCCTCTATGAAAAGTAGATATTTCTTATATCTCTCAGATAGAAGGACAGACACTTTAAAACAATTGTCCTTTTTCTAAATGTTTTACTATGTACAGTGCATTCGGAAAGTATTCAGACCCATTGACTTTTTCAACATTTTGTTATGTTAATGCCTTAATCTAAAATGGATTAAATAAAACATTTTCCTCATCAATCTAGACACAATACCCCATAATGACAAAGTGAAAACAGGTTTAAGAAAATTTTGCAAATGTATAATACATTTTTTTACACAAGTAATCAGACACTTTTCTATGAGACTCGAAATTGAGCTCAGGCGCATCCTGTTTCCATTGATCATCCTTGAGATGTTTCTACAACTTAAAAGCACACACCTGCCTATATAAGGTCCCACAGTTGACAGTACATGTCAGAGCAAAAACCAAGCCATGAGGTCGAAGCAATTGTCCGTAGAGCTCCGAGACAAGATTGTTTTGAGGCACAGATTTGGGGAAGGGTACCAAAAACTTTCTGCAGCATTGAACGTCCCCAAGGACACAGTGGCCTCCATCGTCTTAAATGGAAGACGTTTGGAACCACCAACACTCTTCCTAGAGATGGCCGCCTGGCCAAACTGACCAATCAGGGGAGAAGGGCCTTGGTCACGGAGGTGACCAAGAACCCGATGGTCACTCTGACAGAGCTCCAGAGTTCCTCTGTGGAGATAGGAGAACCTTTCAGAAGGACAACCATCTCTGCAGCCCTCCACCAAGCAGGCCTTCATGGTAGAGTGCCCAGAAGGAAGCCACTGCTCAATAAAAGGCACATGACAGCTCGCTTTGAGTTTGCCAAAAGGTACCTAAAGGACTCTCAGACCATGAGAAACAAGATTCCCTGGTCTGATGAAACAAAGATTGAACTCTTTGGCCTGAATGCCAAGCATCACGCCTGGAGGAAACCTGGCACCATCCCTACGGTGAAGCATGGTAGTGGCAACATCATTCTGTGGGGATGTTTTTCAGCGCCAGAGACTGGGAGACTAGTCAGGATCGAGGGAAAGATGAACAGAACAAAGTACTGAGATCCGTGATGAAAACCTACTCCAGAGCGCTCAGGACCTCAGACTGGGACAAAGATTCACCTTCCAACAGGACAACGACCCTAAGCACACAGCCAAGACAATGCTGGAGTGGCTTCGGTACAAGTCTCTGAATGTCCTTGAGTGGCCCAGCCAGTGCCCGGATATGAACCCGATCGAACATCTCTGGAGAGACCTGAAAATAGCAGTGCAGTGACGCTCCCCATCCAACCTGACAGAGCTTGAGAGGATCTGCAGAGAAAAATGGGAGAAACTCACCAAATACAGGTGTACCAAGCTTGTAGCGTCATCCCCAAGAAAACTCAAGGCTGTAGTCGCTGCCAAAAGTGCATCAAGTACTGAGTAAAGGGTCTGAATTAAACAGCTTGGAAAATTCCAGAAAATTATGTCAAGGCTTTAGAAGCGGATAGGCTAATTGACATAATTTGAGTCAATTGGAATGTACCTGTGGATGTATTTCAAGGTCTATCTTCAAACTCAGTGCCTCTTTGCTTGACAACATGGGAAAATCAAAAGAAATCATCGTTTCCAAACGCCTGAAGGTACCACGTTCATCTGTACAAACAATAGTACGCGGGTATAAACACCATGGGACCGCGGAGCCATCAAACCGCTCAGGAAGGAGATGCGTTCTGTCTCCTAGAGATGAACGTACTTTGGTGCGAAAAGTGCAAATCAATCCCAGAACAACAGCAAAGGACCTTGTGAAGATGCTGGAGGAAACAGGTACAAAAGTATCTATTTACACAGTAAACTTTGTCCTATATTGACCTAACCTGAACGGCCACTCAGCAAGTAAGAAGCCACTGCTCCAAAACCGCCATAAAAAAGCCAGACTACGGTTTGCAACTGCACATGGGGACAAAGATTGTACTTTTTGGAGAAATGTCCTCTGATCTGATGAAACAAAAATAGAATTGTATTGCAATAATGACCATCGTTATGTTTGGAGGAAAAAGGGGGATGCTTGCAAGCCGAAGAACACCATCCCAACCGTGAATCACGGGGGTGGCAGCATCATGTTGTGGGGGTGCTTTGCTGCAGGAGGAACTGGTGTGCTTCACAAAATAGATGGCATCATGAGGATGGACAATTATGTGGATATATTGAAACAACATCTCAAGACATCAGTCAGGAAGTTTAAAGCTTGGTCGCAAATGGGTCTTCCAAATGGACAATGACCCCAAGCATACTTCCAAAGTTGTGGCAAAATGGCTTAAGGACAACAAAGTCAAGATATTGGAGTGGCCATCACAAAGCCCTGACCTCAATCCTATAGAAAATTTGTGGGCAGAACTGAAAAAGCGTGTGCAAGCAAGGAGGCCTACAAACCTGATTCAGTTATTGACAGGAGGAATGGGCCAAAATTCACCCAACTTATTGTGGGAAGCTTGTGGAAGGCTACCCGAAACGTTTGACCCAAGTTAAACAATTTAAAGGCAATGCTACCAAATACCAATTGAGAGTTAGTAAACTTCTGACCCACTGGGAATGTGATGAAAGAAATAAAAGCTGAAATAAATAATTCTCTCTACTATTTATTCTGACATTTCACATCTTAAAATAAAGTGATGATCCTACCTGACCTAAGACAGCGAATTTTTACTAGGATTAAATGTCAGGAATTGTATAAAACGGAGTTTAAATGTATTTGGCTAAGGTGTATGTAAACTTCCGACTTCAACTGTATTATCAAGGTAAGCTGTCCCCAATGTGAACTGGTTCTATCCTCCGGAATTCCACTACTCTGTTTTTTCTCTGTTTTTCTGCTTTATTCCAACTCAAATATCTGATGTTGACATTATTTCAGATGCATATAGACTAAACAACTTAAAAACCAGGATTGCCTCCTGTAAGAAACTCCACTTAATTTTCTAATGAAGAAATATATGCACTCTAACCTACACTGAGTGTACAAAATATTAGGAATAGATGCTCTTTTCATGACAGACTGACCAGGTGAATCCAGGTGAAAGCTATTATCCCTTTTTGATGTCACTTGTTAAATCCACTTCCATCAGTGTAGATGAAAGGGAGGAGACAGGTTAGAGAACGATTTTTAAGCCTTGAGACAATTGAGACATGGATTGTGTATGTGTGCCATTCAGAGGGTGAATAGGCTGGAAAAAAGTGCCTTTGAACGGGGAATGGTATTAGGCCCCAGGCGCACCAGTTTGAGTGTGTTAAGAACTGCAATGCTGCTGGATTTTTCATGTTCAACAGTTTCCCGTGTGTATCAAGAATGGTCCATCACCCAAAGGACATCTAGCCAACTTGACACAACTGTGGGAAACATTGCAGTCAACATGACTGCAGGATCCCTGTGGAATGCTTATTAGGAAGGTGTTCGTAATGTTTTGTACACTCAGTGTATATTCTTTAAACTACTTATCGGACAAGAGAGCAAATTATGGCCGGTGGGGGAGGGGCTCAACCCCGTGAATGAGAGATGAGCCCCATTAAACGCAACAAAAGTCAATCTATTGGGGGGGCACTAAATAATGCTAATTTCACTATTCTCCTATTTGTTAAAATGCTATTTTTTAACTGCTACATTGCTAAATATGAAAATAATAGCTTATTCCAAATTAAACAAACACCCCCACCTCTCTGTCATGGTTTAAACCATGTATTTCCATGTGGCTGCACTTTCCATATTTCAGCCACTTTTCAGGTGTCCCAACTTTACGTTTTCCAAAAAATGTAAATTTGTCAGCAAGAAGCATCTAATGACAATCACCAAATGTCATTACAGTTTTTTGATGTTTTGTAACAGATCTTTCCATTCATCAAATGGCGGGTGCATAGTGCACTGTTTGGATGCTGGAATTATTTTGGAGATGACAAACGTGTGTAGGTAGCCTACTTTTTTAAGTGATTTGTTTAACAATCAGCATCATGACAGGTTGTGTTCATGCCACATCAGAAAGTCATACATTTTTACTGTTAAATTACATGTTTTTACAATTAGGCCCATACAACATCCGCCCCCCCACCCCCCAATGTTACAGTATAATTCGCACTCTGATGCAGATCATGTAAAATCAAAGACAGTTTTCAAATCAGAGCCCCCTTGATAACACTAACTATGGTATAAGACTTTCTTCACAGCACTGAATGAACAGATAAGTAGCAATACATAGACAGGAAATGTTTCTAATTTGTATTTGGTTAAAACATTCAAATCACTTTCAGATCACAATGCCTTGAAAAAGTATTCACTCCCTTGGCGTTATTCCTATTTTGTTGCATTACAACCTGTAATTTAAATGGATTTTCATTTGGATTTCATGTAATGGACATACACAAAATAGTCCAAATTGGTGGTGAAGTGTAATGAAAAAAATAACTTTAAATAAAAAATTGAAAAGTGGTGCGTGCATATGTTTTCACCCCCTCTGCTATGAAGTCCTTAAATAAGATTTGGTGAAACCAATTACCTTCAGAAGTCACATCATTAGTTAAATAAAGTCCACCTGTGTGCAATCTAAGTGTTACATTATCTGATACACCTGTTCTGAAAGGCCCCAGAGTCTGCAACACCACTAAGCAATGGGCACTACCAAGCAAGCGGCACCATGAAGACCAAGGAGCTCTCCAAACAGGTCAGGGACAAAGTTGTGGAGAAGGACAGATCAGGGATGGGTTATAAAAAAATATATCTGAAACTTTGAACATCCCATGGAGCACCATCAAATCCATTATAAAAAATGGAAAGAATGTGGCACCACAACAAACCTGCCAAGAGAGGGCCACCCACAAAAACGAATGGACCAGGCAAGGAGGGCATTAATCAGAGAGGCAACAAAGAGACCAAAGATAACCCTGAAGTAGCTGAAAAGCTCCACAGCGGAGATTGGAGTATCTGTCCATAGGACCACTTTAAGCCGTACACTCCACAGAGCTGGGCTTTATGGAAAAGTGGCCAGAAAAAAAGCCATTGCTTAAAGAAAAAAATAAGCAAACACATTTTGTGTTTGCCACAAGGCATGTGGGAGACTCCCCAAACATATGGAAGAAGGTACTCTGGTTAGATGAGATTAAAATTGATCAAGGAAAAGTCTATGTCTGGCGCAAACTCAACACCTCTCATCACCCCGAGAACACCATCCCATCACCCCAAGAACACCATCCCCACAGTGAAGCATGGTGGTGGCAGCATCATGCTGTGGGGATGTTTTTCATTGACAGGGACTGGGAAACTGGTCAGAATTGAAGAAATTATGGATGGGGCTAAATACAGGGAAATTCTTGACGGAAACCTGTTTCAGTCTTCAATGAGATTTGAGACTGGGACGGAGGTTCACCTTCCAGCAGGACAATGACCCTAAGCATACTGCTAAAGCAACACTCGAGTGGTTTAAGGGGGAACATTTAAATGTATTTGAATGGCCTAGTCAAAGCCCAGACCTCAATCCAATTGAGAATCTGTGGTATGACTTAAAGATTGCTGTACACAAGCGGAACCCATCCAACTTGAAGGAGCTAGAGCAGTTTTGCCTTGAAGAATGGGCAAAAATCCCAGTGGCTAGATGTGCCAAGCTTACAGAGACATACCCTAAGAGACTTGCAGCTGTAATTGCTTCAAAAGGTGGCTCTACAAAATATTGACTTTGGGGTGGTGACTAGTAATGCACGCTCAAGTTTTCCGTTTTTTGTCATATTTCTTGTTTGTTTCACAATAAAAACTATGTTGCATCTTCAAAGTGGTAGGCATGTTGTGTAAATCAAATTATACAACCCCCCAAAAAAATATATTTTAATTCCAGGTTGTAAGGCAACAAAATAGGAAAAATGCCAAGGGGGGTGAATACTTTCGCAAGCCACTGTATGTCTGGCACAGACAGAAATAAGGGCTTTTTACAGGACAGGGATAAGTACTGAATATATTTTCTCCAATGATGTCTTTCAATTGTGTTCAGGAATGCTTTAGTAAAGGTAGAGAAGAACCGAATGTCATACAGATGTAGGATCTTAATTTAAGCCTGTTTGCTATCGCAGGAAAATAATCCTGCAGCAACAGGAAATGTGAATTATTATGTGGATTCTAATTAATGGACATTTTTGAAGGGTTGATACATTTTTCTTAAGGGAAAATGGAGCCTGAAATTTCAGAGTGGAAATTACAAACTTCAGAAGCCTTTTTAAAATGCAAATACACAACACGTTTTAAAGGTCCTGAACAGTGATTCTGAAAAGTACTATTTTTTACATGGCTAACTACCAGGAAGTTTGAAAAGACAGGCTGAGTGGGCGGGGAGCTTATATTCATGAGCTCACCTTGACTGACAGCTCTTTGAAATACTATGCCAAGTAACATGGATGCAGTGAGCAGTGTTGCAGTAAAATCATCTCAAGCAAATTTGGTGATAAACAAAGCAACTCAAATAATATTGAAAGTGCATCAATAGCTACATTTCCATCCAATTTGCGACAGATTTTTATGTGAATAATTTTTTTTTAAAAACATGCTCATTTTCCCACCAGAGATGTGTTTCCATCAAATTGCAGATAAAAGGCTGTGCGTGATGAAATAAGTTACTGTATCTGTATCTGCTTCCTTTTGCCTAGAGCGCACCTGCCAATACCAGAATGGGCACATTCGCTACATAACACACATGTTTTCGTGAGAAAACCATCAGTAGAGTTTAAAATACGATGGAAACCCATTTCAAATGTATTTTTTATTCAGTACATGGGAATTTTACCGCAAAAGGTATTTTTATGTTCACTATGTCATCTGTAGCCTAATAAACTGCACACTTTCCCAATGAGTCGTAGTGGGAGGACAAAGCAACATGTCATCGCATGATGGTTATTATATCAACATTTGCGCATAAAAGCATTTCCCCTGACATTTCTCGCATAATTCATAATTCACAAAAAGATCCCACATTGTCTAGCGTATTTTGTTTTGTTGACATTTGGAAAGTTTACCAAATTTTTGGGCACCAATAGAGTATATAATCCTCGCCCCTCTGCCAACACGCCTTCTCCGATGTTGGATACGAGGCGGTACTTATTTAAATTAGGTAAGAGAATATCATGTTACCATTGGTGTATTAAAATGAGAGTTAAGGGGATGTCACCTTGTCCCCTTAATCATGAATCGAAGTGTTTGACATGTGGGAGGGGAAGCAACAGTCATTTCTCATACTATGGTCATCATACTTTGATCTGGTTCCCTTCAAATATCATCCAATTTAATGAAAAACATGATTTTGACTGTTCATGACCTTTAAATGTCCTGCATTAAAGGAAGGTTCTCCTGCAACATGACGATCAGATTAAGATCCTACATCTGTAACATAGCCTTTTCAAGTAGAACCAACAGCTTCCTTTTTCCTACAGGTTAAATAAACAACATTAAACATGGGCATAACATAAGCCTCATCAAATCAAATCAAATGTTATTTGTCACATGCTTTGTAAACAACAGGTGCAGACTAACAGTGAAATGCTGACTTACAGGCCTTTTCCAGAGATAAAAAAGATAAATAATAGAAAAATAATAACACAAGGAATAAACACAATGAGTAACGATGGTACTACTGACTGAGCAGACCTAGCTCATTTATGATGGTGACTCCAGTATGGCCACCCAGGTGGAAGTTTGGAAGTACCTGTTCTGAATAAACAAGCCAGACGCGCACTATGCCCACCTGGCTCTGCTGCAAAACCAATGGGGTGGTAACACCACACTGTTCCCTGGACTTGGACAAGGGTTTCAAAATCGCCTGGCAGGTGCTCAGAAGAGAGCAATGACAGAGTATTAGGGAACCCATTCAGAACCCATTTCACTTTCAGTGTTTCCAACAACAGCACAATAATGGAATGCGTTCAAATACTGAGTCGATGTGTAGGAGTACGTGGTAATTGAAGTAGATATGTACATAGAGGTAGGGATAAAGTCACTAGGCAACAGGATAGATAATAAATATTAGCAACAGCGTATGTGACGAGTCAAAACAGCAGTGGTCTAAAGTACTTAAGAAAAAGTACTTTTAATGTACTACTTGAGTAGTTTTTTTGTGGTATCTGTATTTTACCCTACTATTTATAATTTTGACAACTTTTACTTTTACTCCACTACATTCCTAAAGAAAATAATGTACTTTTTCCTCCATATATTTTCCCTGACACCTAAAAGTACATTTTGAATGCTTAGCAGGACAGGAAAATGGTCCAATTCCTGCACTTATCAAGAGAACATCCCCGGTCATCCTTACTGCCTCTGATCTGGCGGACTTACTAAACACAAATGCTTCCTTTATAAATTATGTCTGAGTGTTGGAGTGTGCCCCTGGCTATCCATAAATAAAAAATACATGAAAATCTGGTTTGCTTAATATAAGGAATTTGAAATGATTTATACCTTTACTTTTGATACTGAAGTATATTTAAAACCAAATACTTTTACTCAAGTAATATTTTATTGGGTGACTTGCACTTTTACTTGAGTCATTTTCTATTAAGGTATCTTTACTTTTCCTCAAGTATGACAATCGGGTACTATTGGGCACACTGCAAAAGAGTTAGCGCAAAAAGGGTCAATGCAAATATGAACTATTTCACTAACTATTTAGCAGTCTTTTGGTTGGGGTAGATGCTGTTCAGGGTCCTGTTGGTTCCAGACTTGGTGCATCGGTACCACTTGCTGTATTTTTGTCTAGCTTGAGCTCACCTTTGTCTTATATTTGAACGCATTCCATTATTGTGCTGTTGTTGGAAACACTGAAAGTGAAATGGGTTCCCTAATACTCTGTCATTGCTCTCTTCTGAGCACCTGCCAGGTGATTTTGAAACCCTTGTCCAAGTCCAGGGAACAGTGTGGTGTTACCACCCCATTGGTTTTGCAGCAGAGCCAGGTGGGCATAGTGCGCGTCTGGCTTGTTTATTCAGAACAGGTACTTCCAAACTTCCACCTGGGTGGCCATACTGGAGTCACCATCATAAATGAGCTAGGTCTGCTCAGTCAGTAGCCAGCCTAAAAGCCTGGTAAACAAACACAAGCGATTCACGCCAAGTCAAGAGATGAACTCCCGAACACAGTGGATTAGAGGCTAGCAGAAAATAGACAATACATAAGTAAGGCATGTTACAGCATACTGTAAACAGCAAGAAACCCCAGCCATAGAGAGACAGAGAGAGAAAGAGAGAGAGAGGGAGAGAGGGAGACAGATAGGGTTCTATGAAATGGCCGATTGCAACAGTGGTATTCCCTCAATGGATGCCTTTCTCAGAACAAGTACACAGATTGTCATTATGGTTTGGATGTCAACATGCTGTCTGTCATCTGAATGAGCTGTAGTCAGCAGTAAGTTCTGATTGGATACATCCTGGGGCCACCGATACGTAAAATGTATGCACACATGACTAACTCGCCTTGGATAAAAGCATCTGCTAAATGGCATATTATTATACACTGAACAAAAATATAAACGTAACATGTAAAGTGTTGGTCCCTTGTACATATACTGTACTATTCTATCCTGCATATTCTATCCACATACGGTTCGTAATGTCTATACATCCCATATACACAGTGTATATATATTTATACTCTGGACTCCGACATTGCTCGTCCTAGTATTTCTATATTTCTTAATTCCATTCTTTTACTTTTAGATTTGTATGTATTGTTGTGTATTGTTAGTGTAACAAGTGCGCTGAGAATCAGGAAGCAAGTTCAGGGAGTGAGTGTTTTAATAAATAAAAGAAACAATGAACACAAAACACAAACAACACACCGACATGAAAACTGAATCAATAACACCTGAGGAAAGAACCAAGGGGAGTGACAGATATAGAGAAGATAATCAAGGAGGTGATGAAGTCCAGGTGAGTGTCATGAGGCGCAGGTGCGCGAGACGATGGTGACAGGTGTGCGGGATAATCAGCAGCCTGATGATCTAGAGGCCGGAGAGGGAGTATACGTGACAGTTAGATATTATTGCACTGTTGGAGCAAGGAACACAAGCATTTCGCTACACATCTGCTAAACACGTGATTGGGACCAATAAAAAGTAATTTTATTTTATTTGACAATAGCCACAAGCACACATCAAAATCCACAAAGAAATGGTTAATTGGCTACAAAATCAACATTTTGTAATGGCCATTTTTAGTCTCCGGACATGAAACATATTAAATACATGTGGTTTGAATTGAAGAGGACAGTCCACAAGTGCAGATTAAGGATATCAAGGATCTGGAAGGATTCTGTTTGGAGGAATGGTCTAAGATGCCTCCCAATGTGTTCTCGCAAGGTGAGGTATTGAAAATAATTGAAAACATTTTGACCGGTACCTTTTTGAGATACATACTTTTTGAGTGTAAAATACAGCTCCGTATTTGAAATATGTATTTTATACAGTCATTTCTGCTCATCTTTATCAAGGGTGTCAATCATTTTGGACCCCACTGTAAATCAATGGTTAATTACAGTAGTCTGTGTTCTGAATTGGACACAGTGACAGATCATTTTTCTCTGCAACGGCTTGGCAGGGGCAAAGAAAGTGTTGCATGTTGTTGTAATTTGTGACTATTAATGACTATTAGTGACAAATTGGCTCTTGTGTTCTTTCTCTCTCCGCCAACCCACAGTTTCCCCCACTGCGTCTCTCTCTCTCTAAGGTAAACCAGTTCATCAATGGCAAAAGTCTTGAGGAGCCCAACATTTTTTTTTATTGATTGGTGAATGTTACTTTACAACCATGGTCCAACCCCCAAAATTCGATAGTTTTTCAGTCAGTGCTTGAGTGTTCCAGGACAATACATTATGAACGCGATGCATCGTTTTCCAGGAATTATCCTTGTAGTTTTGGAACTTTTGTAGGCTTTTGTAATGGCATTCAACGGGCAAAACGTAGTGCAATGGTCCTCTGCGCAAAAAAGAAAGTAATATAAAGCATCTGCACAAAGTTGACTGAGTTTCTTCATGAATTTGATGACATAATCGTCAAGCCCATTCAAAAGATTAGGGGACAGGACCCACATTGTGTAATAAACCTTTTGATTCTGTTTCTTTATTTACACTGCATTTATCCAGGACGTCCTACATAACTGCATCTAAAACAAATGCAGTAACCCACTTGCTGGGCACAGCTGGAGACATTTCTGTCCTCTTTCAGTTAGTCTGTATGTACAGTATTGCCCCAAAGAGGCTGTTTTTTAATGTCAACTCCCAAAATGCCCTAATATGAGGTCTTTATCTTTGATATCCATTGATATATTTCTCTCTTTCTTTCTCTCTCTCGGAGGACCTGAGCCCTAGGACCATGCCTCAGGACTACCTGGCATGATGACTCCTTGCTGTCCCCAGTCCACCTGGCCGTGCTGCTGCTCCAGTTTCAACTGTTCTGCCTGCGGCTATGGAACCCTGACCTGTTCACCGGACGTGCTACCTGTCCCAGACCTGCTGTTTTCAACTCTCTAGAGACAGCAGGAGCGGTAGAGATACTCTTAATGATCGGCTATGAAAAGCCAACTGACATTTACACCTGAGGTGCTGACTTGCTGCACCCTCGACAACTACTGTGATTATTATTATTTGACCATGCTGCTCATTTATGAACATTTGAACATCTTGGCCATGTTCTGTTATAATCTCCACCCGGCACAGCCAGAAGAGGACTGGCCACCCCTCAAAGCCTGGTTCCTCTCTAGGTTTCTTCCTAGGTTTTGGCCTACATATAATCTTTATTGTCAGGGAATTAGTTCCACAACCGTATTGCCATCACATTTAACAATGTTATCTATTGAAACTGTCCATCCCCATTACAACTTTGATTTACCACTTCACTGATACAGTGAACACCTATAACGCAGTGAATAGCAGTCAGATTCATCCAGCTGTTTTCAGGGCTGCCGGGGAATCTGAATCTCTCCCAAGCATAAACCTCACCTGCCTACCTCAGGGCTTTACAAGACCTTCTGAAAAAACCTCCTACGCAAGGCTGGATTCAAATACCGAGCTTCTGCTAATTGAACCCTGCCAGTATGAAAAATATGAAAATGTATGCACTCACTACTGTAAGTTGCACTGGATAAGAGCATCTGCTAAATGACTCAAATGTAATGTAAATGTAAACAAGGCAACAGTAAACATGTCGTCCCCCACGAATGATGCAGCCCCCACCCCCCCCCCCCACCCCCCCCGGGCCAATTGAGATCGTCTTGGGTGATCGCCTTGGGCCAATCAGTGTAATTTTGTAAATGTCAAATCTCTAATGGCAAGACGCATCATTCATCCAAGTTTCGTCAAAATGGTCCCAGTGCAGTCTGAAATACCGTGTGACTAACGTATAAACAAACAGATGCAGACAGACCCGCAGTCCCCTCCCCAATTTCATTGAGGGGGACAATGAACCCTAAGTTGTTGTGTCTTTATAGTACTCGGCCAAAAGCATAAACAACATGAGGCAGTCATAACAATCAACGTCACTTTGGGAAAAATTATCCTTAACCGGCAACTCGTTTCCAACATACTAAATAACACCCAGGAGTAGTGGCAGTGTTCGCTGACGCAAAAAGTGATGTCAGTGTTGTCTGCTGATAGGCCAACTTCATTGAATATTTTTAGCTCGCAGGTGGTGCATGCCCCTGCACAGTATAGCAACCCAGCTGGCATTCTGTCATCATGTTTCACACTCTGTGACTGAGAAAACAAGTCATGCATGTGCAGGTGAAATGCAAATATTAGTGATGTAATCAGGGTAAGCTTTAACGCTACAGTACACTTTGTCACTGAACATACAGTATGATTGGCGATGACACGAGCACACAGAGGGACATTGGCTGTTCTGTTCAGTGGTTACTTCCTCTAAGGGTCATTTCACAGCACATTCAACTGGAATTAATAAGGGCATCAATAATATCTATCCTATACTCATGGCCTGGATGGCAGCTAAGATCTCAGTCTGACTTTTTTTGTTTATCCTCTACATAATTTTCTTCATGAATTCACAAAGGTTCTCTGTTCCTTTCAAACTAGTTTTTTTTAACCAAAGTTCATACTCTAGGGTTGAATGTCAGGAACCGGCTTACCAAGATTAACCGGGACCCCCCCTCCCAAAAAAAACACTCCCTTTTCCCAGGATAAATAACTGCGAGAAACGGGTAAATTATAATAAATTATTTATATGAACAGTGTGACTTGAAATGGAACTGTTAAATTATATGCAATGTCTAAATCTGTCTTCTCTGGCCTTCTCTGCTCTGCTATCTGCATGATCAATAGTCAATGCTCAGTGTGTGTGCGCGCATTGTTGTAGCCTACCATATTTACTGACACAAAGTCACCATAAATTCAAAAAGCACGCATTGTTTATGCTAAAACTCTACACCTGATATTGAAATGCAGTTAATATGGTAATAAAATGAGTTCCAATTTTTTAGCTACCGGTATGCCTACCTGCTTTTAATTTGTTCCCAAAAGGTAATTTGTGTGGTAAAGCTTAATCAAAATCAATCCCAGCTAGCACAGTGGATCTGGGTAGATTCTGACTGAGAATCGGGGCACTTGGCTGGGAGTCAAACTCGGCCAAGGTCATGTATTACTTATGGCTAGAATGGGGTGATTGAGCTCGGGCCGATTCCGGTGTCAGTTATCTGGCCTAAATGTATTACTTGGGGATTGGGGCGATTCCGGTGTGTTATCTGGCCCAAATGTATTATTTGTGGCTCGGCCAATTGTGGTTACTCTCTGGCAGATGATTACAAGGGCTGCTTTATTTAAAACATTTCACTATTTATCAATTTTTCCATATTTTCTCATTGTTTCTGTGATACATTTTTCAATTAACATTTAAATGAAATACTTTAAAAGTCCTGATGAAGTAGTATTTTAGCATTTTGATACATTGTGCAAGGCAATTGATAAACATTAAAACCTTTGGATGGGCCCTCCAGAGTGGCGCAGCTGTCTAAGAAACTGCGTTGCTACAGATGCTGGTTCGATACCCATGCCGGCCGCAACCGGGAGACCCATGAGGCGACGCATAATTGGCCCAGCGTCGTCCGAGTAAGGGGAGGGTTTGGACTGGGATGTCCTTCTCCCATCGCGCTGTAGCGACTCCTGTAGCAGACCAGGCGCATGCACGCTGACATGGTCACCAGATGTACAGCGTTTCCTCCGACACATTGGTGCGGCTGGCTTCCTTCCGGGTTAAGCATGCATTGTGTCAAGAAGCAGTGTGGCTTGGCGGGGTTGTGTTTTGGAGGACGCATGGCTCTCGACCTTCACCTCTCCTGAGGCCGTACGTGAGTTGCAGCGATGGGACAAGACAATTGGATATGACGAAAAGGGGGCTAAAAATGTATGATTAAATACAACTACACTGCTCAAAAAAATAAAGGGAACACTTAAACAACACAATGTAACTCCAAGTCAATCACACTTCTGTGAAATCAAACTGTCCACTTAGGAAGCAACACTGATTGACAATAAATTTCACATGCTGTTGTGCAAATGGAATAGACAAAAGGTGGAAATTATAGGCAATTAGCAAGACACCCCCAAAAAAGGAGTGATTCTGCAGGTGGTGACCACAGACAACTTCTCAGTTCCTATGCTTCCTGGCTGATGTTTTGGTCACTTTTGAATGCTGGCGGTGCTCTCACTCTAGTGGTAGCATGAGACGGAGTCTACAACCCACACAAGTGGCTCAGGTAGTGCAGCTCATCCAGGATGGCACATCAATGCGAGCTGTGGCAAAAAGGTTTGCTGTGTCTGTCAGCGTAGTGTCCAGAGCATGGAGGCGCTACCAGGAGACAGGCCAGTACATCAGGAGATGTGGAGGAGGCCGTATGGGGGCAAAAACCCAGCAGCAGGACCGCTACCTCCGCCTTTGTGCAAGGAGGTGCACTGCCAGAGCCCTGCAAAATGACCTCCAGCAGGCCACAAATGTGCATGTGTCTGCTCAAACGGTCAGAAACAGACTCCATGAGGGTGGTGTCGTGTCTTTGCTATCGTTAAATTGAAGACTTACTAGTTTTTATCATAGATTCCTATAATTAGGGATTACGCGATCACTTGAGTAATAACGAAATTAATTAACTATGAATTCGAGGGCACCAGGGAAAGTTATTCGATTACGAGGTTATAATTTCCCAATATAACCTTTCAGATATTTTAATATCTGATCAATAGTCCTCTCATTAATGATTCATTTACTCTACCTTACGTCAGTCTCATTCCAAACGTCGTAAATCGCTGATCTGCACGAACCCAGTCTTCACTATGAGTCATCCATACATCAATTGTCTTAAATCATTTATTTATTACTAACTAATTAATTCACAGAAATGCATAAACAAACAAACTTAAAATAGTTACATGAAATGGTGGAAGGAATATGCCCTAGTGGGCTAAACCGGCATGGCGGCTGTTAGACAAAGGGAAAGTTGCGTTCGACTAAGAATTCACTACAGAGTCCATAACTATAACAATTGACATGCTAATCCTTACACATGAACGCTCACTCATTCGGGAACAATTGCAATCAATATATATATAGTTACGTCCAGTGTGTGTGTCGCCTTGGTCGTTGGAGAGAAGTTCGTTTTGGTTGGAGTGAAGTTCTGTCTCGGTTGTGGATTGTTCAGAGCGTCATTCGTTAGAGAATGGATGTTTCGGCGGTTGTCTTTCTTCGCGTTCAATGATACAGAATTCCTAGCTGCAGACTAGTAATCAATATCAAAACCTGTTATTATTGGTATAAGAGTTTTAACCACGTGGTATAGAAAGTAATTCTACTCAACCTTCGTTCTCCTCCTTGGAGGATAACATGGTCTGAACCTTTGTCCTCTCGTGATTGAGAGAAACATGGTCTGAACCTTTGTCCTCTCGTGATTGAGAGAAACATGGTCTTATGGTAATTTCTTAAGAGTTGGCTTTTATTCAGATAGCAGAGAGGGGTGGTCCCATGGTCTCTGACCCAACTGGCTCAGGGGCGGTCCTTGGATTTAGTTCAAATACAACCGGGAGTTGTATTTTCCTTAATTAAACAGTTCAAAATCATATTACACAATTATACAAACAGTATCATACTCACTCATTCATTTTATACAACACACAGATGTAAACCTCATATCTGAGGTTATTATATAAACAGCGGTATGGTAATGTGGTCCCACAGTCTCACGTGAGTTTCCCACGTGGTGACAAATGGACCGGTTCATAGCTGGACTGTCCACCGATCTTTCATGCTTTTGCAGGAATATGAAATATGTTCGTACCCCAAGTTCTGTGAGGTGGAAGAGAATTCCTTTGTCCTGAAAGTTTACCCTCTGTATTAATACTGTTTGTGGTGGGGAGATTCTCAGGAATTTACGACATCTCTCTGTGATCACAGCATGGGTTGAAGGAGTGGAGGCAGGGAGAGGGGGATGGGGTTTGCTATACCCACGCAGGCAACGTCATGACAGTGGTATGAGGGCCCGACGTCCACAGGTGGGGGTTGTGCTTACAGCCCAGCACCGTGCAGGATGTTTGGCATTTGCCAGAGAACACCAAGATTGGCAAATTCGCCACTGGCACCCTGTGCTCTTCACAGATGAAAGCAGGTTCACACTGAGCATATGAGCACATGTGACAGACGTGACAGAGTCTGGCGACGCCGTGGAGAACGTTCTGCTGCCTGCAACATCCTCCAGCATGACCGGTTTGGCGCTGGGTCAGTCATGGTGTGGGGTGTGCTCGCCAGAGGTAGCCTGACTGCCATTAGGTACTGAGATGAGATCCTCAGACCCCTTGTGAGACCATATGCTGACACATGCACATTTGTGGCCTGCTGGAGGTCATTTTGCAGGGCTCTGGCAGTGCACCTCCTTGCACAAAGGCGGAGATAGCGGTCCTGCTGCTGGGTTGTTGCCCTCCTACGGCCTCCTCCACGTCTCCTGATGCACTGGCCTGTCTCCTGGTAGCGCCTCCATGCTCTGGACACTACGCTGACAGACACAGCAAACCTTTTTGCCACAGCTCGCATTGATGTGCCATCCTGGATGAACTGCACTACCTGAGCCACTTGTGTGGGTTGTAGACTCCGTCTCATGCTACCACTAGAGTGAGAGCACCGCCAGCATTCAAAAGTGACCAAAACATCAGCCAGGAAGCATAGGAACTGAGAAGTTGTCTGTGGTCACCACCTGCAGAATCACTCCTTTTTTGGGGGTGTCTTGCTAATTGCCTATAATTTCCACCTTTTGTCTATTCCATTTGCACAACAGCATGTGAAATTTATTGTCAATCAGTGTTGCTTCCTAAGTGGACAGTTTGATTTCATATAAGTGTGATTGACTTGGAGTTACATTGTGTTGTTTAAGTGTTCCCTTTATTTTTTTGAGCAGTGTATATAAAAACAATTGTGGATGGGTATAAAATGTATAATAGTCATATTTAAAATTACTAAATCAGGTAATTTCGTATACATTTACTTAAAATTGCATCGGGCCGCTTCTGGGGGGATTCTGGTAAGATGCCTGCAAAGTCGTCTGAATTCCAGTAGACGGCATTGGGCCGATTCTGGGCAGTCATTCATTTTGACTGGGCCGAGTCCGACACCCAATTCCGGGCTGATTCAATCAGTTCTGGCCCTTCTGGGCCGATTCCTCATTGCTAGCTGGGATGCCACCGATGCTGAGTGTAAAATCTGCAAGCAGCGGATAAAATGCAGGCGGTTCAACAAGTGGACTGATCAGACATTCAGGTATACACCCTCAACATAGCGAAGCAAGTGCAGAGAGGGCTTCAGCAGAAACACGTCCCAGAACTATGGAGTCATACCTCAAGCCGAGGCAAGCGTTAGATTAAATTGTATCAGAAATGGCTGCGTGCGACGGGTTCTCCTACCATGCCGTTGCAAACAGCAACAACATCAAATCAACGCTAAAAAGAGATGGCAATAACTATTCTTCAAGGTAAGATGAAGATATTCTTGGCAAGAGGGTTCATGAGGAAGAGAAATACATCTGTTTAAGATTTTTGACACTGTAGATGTCTCACATCTGTAACATTTAGTAAAACAAGTGTGCACGTTTTTAAAACGTATCAGAACAAAATTGCTCTTTGTACAGTTCAACACTTTAAAAAAAATCAATCACAGATCATACCCTCCCCAAGAATCACTCGGACATATCACAACTGGTGAGAGGATATGCAGTGAAAGAGAACAGACAAATTAGCAGAGAAGCCTGAAAGGCATCTGTTTCTCACTAACCATAAATGAGTACACCTCCAGCCAGAACAAACAATTTATGAATATACATCTACATACCTTCCAAGAGCACTGGAATCTGGGGATGGTTAATACGATCCTAGGTAGCCTGCCAGGGGAAAGGGTGAAAGAGAGTGCAAGTGCAACTGGCCTCATACAACCTCACAATGCAAGACCACATTGTGTGTAGCAATACAGATGGGGCATCAGTTATGGTGACGTACGGGAAACTTGTTGTCCCAGAGCTACAGCTGTGCTACTAGCAGACAGTGCACATGGCTGTGACAGAAGTAATATACCGCCCTCGGGCACAGCCCCTGACTCTGAGTGACAGTGAGGATGAGAGTGATGCTGATGATGAAGAGGAAGATGGAGTGCGCAAAGGAAACATGAGCTGCACAGTGGAGAAAGTTAGGCGGATTGCACGTCACTTTCAAAAATCGGGGGTCAGCGATGATGACAAGCTACAGTGGTACGTGAAGGAAGAGTTTGGAAAAGAGATACAAATTAAACTGGATTGCTACACAGTCTGGCAGATATTGTAGAGAGGTATGTGTGGTTGGTAAATTATTGTAAATTAAGTTACACATGTTAGGCTAATGGCATTTGTTTGTCCTGTCTGTCTTTTATGCGAAATTGGATAGGCTATGTGGCTGTTTTTACATTTGAATAATTTTGATTTTCATGTTAATACCCATAGGTACCTCCTGGGTACCGCAGTTCTAAGCAATCCAATCCAAGGTGTTTGCAATGCCATCAAGGGCAAAGTTACTACGGATGCCAAAGCGCCCTGCCGAATCGCTGTTCGGAGGAAAGGGAGAGGAGAGTAGCTATAGCAGATGCTGACGATCCACAACAAGTGTCAACACCAAACCTGGCGACAACGCTGCTGCAGGCGATTAGCTTGTCAATAGATCAACCACATGAGAAAAAGGAAACCGATCTGCTTAAGATCCTGCCTAAGAAATGCTCCCTATTGGAAGCAACCAACAACAGGTAAAAATACCTGCAGCACCTGTTTGAGACGCTCGCTACAATCCAGATATCCGAGGAGGAGGCCGAGAGAGCATTCTGTCGGTGGCCAATTTGTGACGAAAATCAGCAAACACTGATGCACTGTGCTTTTTGAGAGTCCACTTTAGCAACAACAACAAACGTTAAACAGGTGCAGCCTACGCAAATGATTTTGTTTGTCTGTTAGCTACAGAGTAGGCCAGGAGTATCAGGTTATTTATTTTACGGAGCCTATACCCTAAGTTTGTGAGGCTAATTAAGGATAATTAAGGCTCACGTTATTCTACATTTGTTTGTTTTTATTTGTGGTCTTGAGAATCAGTCAGCTACTATTACATTACATTCATTTATTTTATGCTGTGACAAATTATTCTATATTTTTTAAAATCAAGACCTTGAGAGATGATCATTGACTATTGCTAGAAATACAATAGATTTTTCGGTAAACAAATGATGACGAATGATAACGAATGCAATAAGTAAATGTTAGCATTTATATAAGCCTACCTTGGAATGGCACATGATTTAAGGCGGTTTAGATTCGCAGGCAATTGATCAACCGCAGCACATGGTGCAAAGTCTCCTACAGCTGATCTCTTTGATTAGCGGTAAATCAGATAGTATGTAGGCTATGTCCCCTCTGACAAAATCACCACAATAAGAGGGTTATCAATAAGTAAAAACCACAAACTTTAAAGACAAAAGGACCAAGTTGCATCTATCAGTCAAAGTTAGGCTAAAACGAATGTACTTTTCACTAGACTATAATAACCTCACAGGCCTAAACTTTTACCAGTTGGACGACAGTGCTTCACACGTCTACATTAACGAAAGTGTGGTGACAGAGAACTTTGAGTTCATTAAATTGCAACAAATACATAGAAAAACCATTAGATTAATGTGTATGCAGTATTTCTCAATTTACAGTGGTATAATCATGTCTGATTTTTTTCACTGGTATTACTGTATATGCTTTTAAATAGCACTTCCGGTTTGAACGGGATTACAGGGAAGCCCGGTAATTTCATGCAATTTTCTCTGGAAGGAGAATTGGTAGATTCTCTAGAAAATATTCAACCATAATACTCCCCCTTCCTCTAACACCCTCACTCCTTGCTTGTTCCTTCTGGCGCCAAGGAAGGCCTCCTCTTAGAACCATAACCAAGCCATTCCAGCAGCCTTCAGAAGTTGATGACAATTCCTTCTATAACCCTTCCTATCCCCTCTCTCCCCTCATGGCCTTCATATTCCTCTGTCAGGGAGGATTTCTTTCCCTGCTTACCTCCCAATCGCTTTAGCTCAGTGCCCTGGAGCCACACATAACTCCCTCTGAGTCCCTCTGTTACCCATCATCCATGCCTTCGCAAGCAGGTCACTGTCACATCCTTCTCCATCTCCTGCTAGGTTTAATTTCAACATGGCCATCTCCTCCACCTCCCTCAATCATCTCAATGTGATTCCACCGATTAAAGCAAGTTATTCCTCCAGATGAGCTCACCTGTGGAAAAACGCTATGAAAGATAGATTGAAAATGTATTGTGTTGCCAATAAAAATTTATAAATGTATTAATCTTCTCTGATTAAAATAATTCACACATGTTATCCTCTCATGAGATCCTCCGGTGATAAATCAACATAAATTGTCCCTTCATAAGCTACTTTCAATATCACAAAAACAACAGCCACTAATATGACTTATTATTACTTTATACAATGACTTTCACATTCATTCTCCCTTTATAACAATGACTTTTAGATTCATTATCCCTCTATAACAATGACTTTCATATTTATTATTATTTTATAACAAAGACTTTCAGATTCATTATTACTTTATAACAATGACTTTTAGATTCATTCTTCCTTTATAACAATGACTTTTAGATTCATTATCCCTCTATAACAAGGACTTTCAGATTTATTCTCTCTTTATAGCAATGGCTTAGATTCATTATCCCTTTATAACGATTACTTTTAAATTCATTATTACTTTTAGATTCACTATTACTTTATAACAATGACTTTCAAATCCATACTCCCTCTATAACAATGACTTTCAGATTCATTATCCCTTTATAAAAATGACTTAGATTCATTCTCCCTCTATAACAATGACTTTCAGATTCATTATCCCTTTATAAAAATGACTTAGATTCATTCTCCTTTTATAACAAAGAGTTTCAAAAACATTTTCTCTTTATAACAATGATTTTTAGATTAATTATGCCTTTATGGCAATGACTTTTAGATTAATTATGCCTTTATAACAATGACTTTCATATTCCTTATTCTTTTATAAGAATGACAGGTTGTTCCAAGCTAAAAAAAAGTTGCAGTCAGTTTAAGAATGGGTGGCTAGGAAGAAGCTAGTCCTGAACATATACTACTGGTCAAAAGTTTTAGAACACCTACTCATTCAAGGGTTTTTCTTTATTTTTACTATTTATGGACTTGATATTTTACCAAATAGGGCTATCTTTTGTATATCCCCCAACACAACACCATAAATAGTCAAAATAAAGAAAAACCCTTGAATGAGTAGGTGTTCTAAAACTTTTGACCGGTAGTGTACCTAAAACCAAATGATTCCTTAAGTACTGGACCTCAGCTGAATCTGGTAATGCATAATGTGGCTGTTGAGCAAGTAGAAGAGTCTAAACTTATTGGTGTTATATATATGGTCAAAGCACATTAATTCTATTGGTATAAAGATGGGGAGAGGTCTGTCTGTGATAAAGAGATGCTCTTCTTTTTTAACATCACATGCAACCAAACTAGTCCTGATAAGCTCTGGTTTTGTCGCATCTTGACTATTGCCTAGTTGTATAGTCAGGTGAGGCAAAAAAGGACTTAGAACATTTTACTGGCCCTCAATTGTACACGGATGGCCAATGTCAATAACATGCATGTCAGTCTCTCCTGGTTCAAAGTTGAGGAGCACTTGACTACATCACTGCTGGTCTTTGTAAGAAGTATTGATGTGCTGAAAGTACCGAATTGTCTGTTCTGCCAGTTAACCCATACATACCCAACAAGACACGCAATCAGTAGTATCCTCACAGTCCCCAAGTCCAGAACAGAGTCTGACAGACAAACAGTACTGTATAGAGCAATGACTACATGGAATACTTTTCCACCTCAGATAACAGGCATGTAATAAAATCACTTTCAAACACATAGACCACACACACAATCTTGTTTTACTAACCTTGTGGGGACACACAACTGATTCCCATTAAAAATCCTATTTTTCCGATCCCCTAACCCTAAACCTAACCATAACCTTAACATTATCCCTAAACCTAACTCCTAACCCTAATTCTTAACTTAAATCGAATTCTAACCCTAACCCTAAACTCCCTAGAAATAGCCTTTTTCGTTGTGGGGATCGATAAAATGTCCCCAATTGGTCGAATGTTTGTTAGTTTACTAGTCTTATGGAATTTCTGGTCCATAACATGGTAAACTTTGTTCTTCACTTCTCCCCCTACCTCCCTGGTTCTTCACCCCTCCCACTACCCCCCTGGTTCTTCACCCCTCCCACTACCCCCCTGGTTCTTCACCCCTCCCACTACCCCCCTGGTTCTTCACCCCTCCCACTACCAGGTAGGGCGAAGCCAGCTGTAGGAGTCACACACACACTACACACACTCATTATTCTTTAGCTGTATTATTTAGTTGCAGTAGTATAGATATTTTCATGATGTCCTTTTTTATTTTTATATCACACGATTTTGAAACCTAAGAGACTTTAGTCATATCGTTCTTTAGTCGTAGTGTTCTAGTTGAAATTTGTGTTGCTGTTCTTGTCCATTAGTGTTCTCTATTTTGTCATGTTCTATGTTTTGTGTGGACCTTAGGAAGAATAGCTGCTGCTTCTTTAACACCTAATGGGGATCCGAATAAAAATCCCCAAATCCCTTTCAGTGGGTATCTTTACCTGGACGGTTTATATCTGATTGAATATTGATTAGAGCTGCAGTGAGAACTCAAATTACGGAAATGTGGGAAATCAGTGGATAGCCTGGAGGGGAGGATTACACCGAGACCCAGTCAGCATGAAGGAGCAAACAGGATTTATTCTGGTGAAGGCAAGGCTCGCGATTTAGATACGTAATTAGCATAAGTCACCCTGTGGGTACACTGGGAAAGAACTGCTTAGCTGCACTTGTCAAAGTTGATTTATAACTGACAGATAGAGACAAACAGAGGAAGTGTACAGTACATGCGGTTTCCAGAGATTGAGGCATATTCACAAGCAACCTTCAGCTCCTCAGGGTCCTTGATGTGGAAATCCACAATGTAGAAAAACATACGAGTGGGATTAGCAATCCAACTGATCTAAGTACTTGTGAGAGCAATTTATTCATATTTAATGATCAACAAATTACTGTACTATAAGTGTGTAGCAGAATTGGAACTTAAAAAAACCTGAATGAGACATTTCATTTCAACGTGAATGCTGTTGTCAACAAAAATACATAAATGTTTATGTACCAGAAAGAGACACATTCATCATCTTCCCCCACCTGCATTTTCTCTGTAAGGAACATTACCTTCATATCATTTCCTTCCTTTCCTCCTCTACCTACTCCCCCTTTCTCTCTCTCTGTCCTCCTTCTGAATCACATCCATGACATCCCCCTAAATGCAAGTTGATAAGATATATGAAACTTATCTACCACATACAGGGACATAACTCCAACTGTAAAATGCTATGCAGGCATATCACTATTGTTGATGCTTCCTTTCCCCTGAATCAAATCAAATCCTATTTGTCACATAGGCCGAATACAACAGTGTCACGTGTGCTCCTTCTCCGGCTTCTAGGTCACCAGGCTGCTCATTATGGCGCACACCCTTCACCATCGTTACATGCATCAGCGCATAATGACACTCACCTGGACTCCATCATCTCCTTGATTACCTGCTCTATTTATGTCACTCCTTTTGGTTCCTTCCACAGGTGTTATTGTTTCTGTTCCTGGGTTATGGCTGTGTGTTGTTCGTGTTTCTTATTTTGTATTATGTTGTGTTTATTTATTAAAACACTCACTCCCCATACTTGCTTCCCGACTCTCAGCGCTCATCGTTACAAACAGGTGTAGACCTTACAGTGAAATGCTTACTTACAAGCCCTTAACCAACAATGCTTTAAGTAATAAATAAAAATAAGTGTTAAGTAAAAAATAGAAAATTAAAGTAACAAAGAATTAAACAGCAGCAGTAAAATAACAAGCGAAGCTATATACAGGGGGTACCGAAACAGAGTCAATGTGCGGGAGCACCGGTTAGTTGAGGTAATATCTACATGTAGGTAGAGTTAAAGTGACTATGCATAGATTATATACAGAGAGTAGCAGCAGCGTAAAAGAGGGGTCTGGGTAGCCCTTTGATTAGCTGTTCAGGAGTCTTATGGCTTGGGGTAGAAGCTGTTAAGAATCCTTTTGGACCTAGACTTGGCCTACCAGATGAGCTAAATAACTTCTACGCTCGCTTCGAGGCAAGAACCTATTGCAATGATCTGAGTCATTGATGATGGGGATGGGATGAACTCTGCTAGCCACATAAGCTGCTTTGTTGCCAAACTCAATTCAAAAGTGTGATTCACATACTCTATATATACAAAAGTATGTGGACACACCTTCAATTTAGTGGATTCGATTATTTCAGCCACACCAGCTGACAGGTGTATAAAATCGGGCACACAGCCATGCAATCTCCATAGAGAAACATTGGCAGTAGGATGGCGTTACTGAAGAGCTCAGTTACTTTCAAAGTGGCACCGTCATAGGATGCCACCTTTCCAACAAGTAATTTCATCAAATTTCTGCCCTGCTAGAATAATGGTCTGGGGATGTTTTTCATGGTTTGGGTTAAGTCCCTTAGTTCCAGTGAAGGGAAATCTTAACTCTACAGCATACAGTGACATTCTAGACGATTCTGTACTTCCAACTTTGTGGCAACAGTTTGGGGAAGGCTCTTTCCTGTTACAGCATGACAATGCCCCCATGCACAAAGCGAGGTCCATACAGAAATTGTTTGTCAAGATCGGTGTGGAAGAACTTGACTGGCCTGCACAGAGCCCTGACCTCATCCCTATCAAACACCTTTGGCATGAATTGGAACGTCGACTGCGAGCCAGGCCTAATCGCCCAACATCAGTGTCTGACCTCACTAATGCTCTTGTGGCTGAATGGAAGCAAGTCCCCGCAAGCAATGTTCCATCATCTAGTGGAAAGCCATCCCAGAAGAAGGGAGGCTGTTATAGCAGCAAAGAGGGGACCAACTCCATATTAACGCCCATGATTTTGGAGTGAGATGTTCAACGAACAGGTGTCCACATACTTTTGGTCATGTAGTGTATGATGGGTTGGTAAGAAACAAGAGAGTAAGAGAGATACTTCCTTGTCAAGATTCGTGGATTCCAGACATCCATTCCTTTTAACCATCAGCATCTTTAATAAGGGCAGACTTTCTTGTTCAGCTCAATACATCAGGCTGCTGATAACAGGTTCCCTAAAGGAACACAGTGGTTCTTGAGATAGCCTAGGCAATTGCTCATTGGCTAATTACGGAGTATCCTTTAAATAACAGTGAAAATTAACTGCAGTCATGTAATTGTTGGGTTTGGGGGGAACAAAATGTTAAAGCTGACCGACAGAGAGACTCATTAAGGGCAGATCACGCTGCTCTAGGATGATGACGTCACACTTTAACTATCCTATCAGATTTCAAAGTTCAAAGGCCAAGTCACTCTGCCCTCTGAAAACCCAGTGCAACTCTCACACACTCGGTAAATAAAAATCACTTTGGTGATATAGGCCTATTGGATTTAGATAATGCATTGTGTCTCCCTAGTGCCATTCTCAATGTGATGTAATGCTCCCTTACTGCCTTAAAGGAAGTAATGGAGCAGGATTTATAGGAGAGCCTCTGTTCCACACGAATACTGGTGGTGTGCTCAATGGCTCACTAAACTCTGGCCTCTGCTTAGTGGAAAATTTATATGGCAGCACACTTAGAAAATATTATCCCTCTGTGCTCTCAATCACTTTCTAATTAGCATTGCACAGTGTTTTCCACTAGCGCCGGCTGCCGGCTGTACAGCCGGCTACACATACATCCGAAAGACAGCACCTTACACGGGGCAATGTCCCCAATCACTGTCCTGGGGCATTGGGATATCATTTTTTAAGACCAGAGGAAAGAGTGCCTCCTACTGGCCCTCCAACACCACTTCCAGCAACATCTGGTCCACATCCAGGACCAACCCAATTTAGCTTCAAAGGCAGGCTAGCAGTGGAATGCAGGGTGGTATGCTGCTGAAGAGGGTGAATCCTCCTCACTGCAGGAACAATAGGTAGGCTAGTGGAGAGATGGCCCCACTCTGGTCCAAAATATGATAAAATAAAACAGATTGAACTGTTTTAAAAGCTAATGATACTTATATGTTATTTTCAAAGATATTGATCTATGTCTACTGATTTAATCAAAGTGTTGACACTGGAGCAGTCAACTGCTGCATTCTGTGTAGCAAAGTCCATGTTTAACACCTGCTTCATTATTCAATCATACCTGTATTGCACATAGCTGAGAAAATGCCTTTAATTTATTTATTTATAGATAATTTGGGCTATTTACTTAATTTTTCTGTTTTAATAAATAATGTTGTTTGAAGAACAAACATAATTGTGGCAATTCATTCTGTGTCTTGCAGTAAAGTACTTTAATCTCAAAAGGAAGACAGGTTATATGTACAAAAAAAAAGGTTTCATGTTCTCTTAGACGATATATTGAATTGAATACATTGAATTCATACATTTTGAGTCATTTAAATTGTAAATACAATATCACAACTAATGTTTCCAAACTCTGAGTTAAACTCAATAAAGTATTCAATAATTTTGCACTGTATTTCAGATGGAATCAAGGCATTAGAATGTCCCAGAGGCAACAAAATAGAGCTTGTTCGGCAAGCCCTCCTGGAGCCCCCAGGCCCGGGGGATGCTGGCTGGCTACTTTTTACATTTGGCTGGCTATTCCATGTGCTTGTGGAAAACACTGATTTCAGTAGACTGTGCTACTACCTGTGTTTTGGCGGGTAGGTAGCCTAGCGGGAGTGTTGGGCCAGTAACCAAAAAATTGCTGGTTCGCATTCCCGAGCAGACTAGGAAAAGAATTGGTCGATGTGCCCTTGAGCAAAGCACTTAAACCTAATTGCTCCTGTAAGTCACTCTGGATAAGAGTGTCTGCTAAATGACTAAAATATGAACATAAAAAAAAAATGGACTCACATGGAGTGTGAAAAGCAGGCTTGGGTTTGACGTAACATCCAGAGAGAGACATAGAACTGGAATAAGGGCAAGGGATATGTTTGTGACTAGGAAAGAGAGAGCACTCATTTGTGACATAAAAATACAGAGGTTTGAAAGGTGGTTTTTCAACCAGGCAATAATTACTAGCATAACACAGGTGCACACATACATTACTTAAGGTACTGGTGTTGCGGTCAATGGGTCAGAAGGCCTGTCTGCTAACACCAATGAATAATGGATGACTGCATAATGTAATGTACTGCATATGATTAGCCTTATCAGAGGCAAGATCATTTCAAGGTCCTTGTCTTGTGCAACCAGGCAGTTACCTATGCAACAACAAGCCACTGTTCTTGTTTTACACAGGAACTGACAAACATGCAGTTCTCTTCATTTGAGCCTTGCCTGGGTTACAGTCTGTGTTGACAGAATCCTCATGTTTCAAGTGATTTGGTTGTTCTCATAAGAGCCAACTGGGTGCCGGGGTCAGCATACTAAATAGATATGGATACTGGTGCCGTTAGAGAAAGAGAGAGCCCTGCAAACAATAATGAGTCCTTAGGACGTCCCTGGGACATCACGAAATGGTTGCCTATTGTTGTCAGGACGTTGTGTCATGGTCCCCTGGAGGTTTTGTGTAGTTCCTGGTTTGTCCTGGGGACGTCCCTAGGATGTTTTTAGGACGTTCTTCGGGACGTTTTTAGGACGTTCTTGGGGACCATGACACAACGTCCCAAGAACATTCAGGGGACCTTCAGTGGACCATGACACAATGTCCCAAGAACGTCCTAAAAGCGTCCTTGGGGATGTCCCCGGGACTAGACAAAACCTTTAGGGGACCATGACACCACGTCCCAAGAACATCCTAAACATGTCCTCGGGAAAAACCCGGGAACTATAAAAAAGGTCCCCCAGAGAACGAAAGTCCTGAGAACGTCCAAAAAGTTTCTGATATGCTCCTCAGTGATATCCTGGGAACATACAGGGGACTACACAAAGGTCCCCCAGAGATCATTCCATTGGGACCATCACACAATGTTCCCTTAAGGGACCTAATGGGAACGTCGCCAAATGTCCTCAGGATGTCCCCTGTTTGTTGGGAGGTCTGTTTTTCACCAGAATGGCAATACACACCCAGGATCACGGACATGTTTGTTTGGCTAAATGTGGAGTTTCTCGAACACAGCAACAGTCTCCTCCAGTGGTATCTCTCAACCAAATGGGAGCCAGAGGGAAATGTTCTGGGAGTGTTGCTTGTTATGTTATCTCTCATGGACAGACTACGTAAACATAAATGGTACAGTAGATCTGTCATGTTACAACGGGATGCGTGAGATCAGCAGAATTAGTTCCGGTGCTTGAGTTTTCCATCACTGGTTATTTAGACAAATCACAATTTCATATGTTAGCATCTTTCGAATTTTGGAAGGGGAGGGGACATTTTGGCCCATATACTTGCCGTAACTTGCAAAGAGAAAGGGTGGAGCTCTTCGTTCCAGTTACGATCCTCATTCTATCTCTTCTCTTAACATGAACTTAATCGAGAATCTGACCAATTACGCAAGACTTTAGTTCTGGGTTAACCGAAATTACTTGTTATTGTCACTGGATTGACACTACAGCTTGTCAATTATAGAAAAGACTTAGCGGTCTAGAGTTGTTTTGATGCTTAGCTGTAAAACACTGCATACATTTAAAAAGAAAAGGAGGAGCTATGGTCTCTTGCCTGGGATGTACCATGGTCCACTGAGTGACCTGTTGTTCTGAAGGTCAGCTAGATGGATACCTGTGGCATTTCACTGGCATTTACCATTTGTCCCTTTAGAGAGGAGAAACACATTCACTGGATTCGTGAAGCAGAACAACTTCTCTCTCTATTGCCCCCATTAACACAGGGAATGAGACTCACACGGCAAAAAGAGGGGTGAACAATTGGAGGCTGGCTCTGTCGCAGTGACACAGTGGGTAATATTGCTGGGTATTGACAGGCCTTCCAAGTCTGGCAACGTCTGTTTCAGTCGCTTACGGCTGCACAGTAAGCTGAATCTGGATCATTGGTATCAGTGGGTTTCTCACATCACACTGAGACCTGTTGGGTTATGGGTCGTCTGCAAGGGGACGGTCACTCACACAGGGAACCTTTTCCGCACCTGAAAAGAGACAAATCTCTGCCGTTCACTTAGCTTGTTATAGTCACAGCTCACACAGAGGTATACTCACACACATATAGTTGCTAACGCACAGCCAACACACCTACTCACAAGACAAGGTATATCAACTGTTGACACATTAACACTTTTGCTCATACATTATACAGTACAAACATGCATTTACACACACCCCACCCACATCCACTCACACCATTCTCACAAACCACTGTGACAGTGTGTTGACAGGAAGCAGGTCCTCAGCTGATCTAGTGAACTTGGGTGGCCCAAGGGGTTGGGCATACAACCACAGAGGTGTCAGGACACATGACATTAGTATATTGGGACGGGTGGAGATCCAAATCGTCAGAAGATTGGAACAGAGGAAAAATGCTGTCACCTATCACTGTGTATGACAGCAGTGCTTGTCTGTGTGTGAGTGTCTGTGAGTGTGTAGACCCTTGAGGTATTACCCATAGCTAAAAACAACAATGGAGCATATGGAAAACGTCAGTCTCAACAAGAATAACGTGTGTAAAGAGAGCAATAAACATCGATATTTCGTATATATACACTACCGTTCAAAAGTTTGGGGTCACTTAGAAATGTCCTTGTTTTTGAAAGAAAACCATCTTTTTTGTCCATTAAAATAACATCAAATTGATCAGAAATACAGTGTAGACTGTTCTCAAAGAAACATGCTAAATCTGCCATGCCACACCTGATCAAGAAAATCAAAGCCCTTAACTTGAATTATTTCCCAACAGAGAGGTGCAGGGTGGTATGGCTGCTGGCTTATCTACATCTCTGATTAAGACAACCAGTGAGACAGTATTTTTCAGCAGAAAAAGGCTTAGATCACAGGGTCAGTTGAGGGCTACTTCCAGAAGGATGAGAGCTCTTTTCCACAGCAATGCGCAAACTACTGCTGGGTGTAAAAGAAAACCTGCCAGCACCTATTACCATGAGTGCATCGAGTGCAACACTAGCTCTAAAATGTTACTTCAGAGAAACATTAGCTAAAACAGAGACAGCAGCGCAAAGGCAAAGACTTGACCTATCCTGTATCTCCCATCAGCTCAATGGTACCCTGATGCCGTGCTCCTGCTCCCTAATTGCACATAACTGATAATGTTTTCATGCTAATTATGTGTGGGAACATTGAACTCTAGCCTTGTAGTCTTGAATTTTCAATGCCATCTCCATTACGACGGGCAACACCCAGGCTGCAAAACAGTATGCTCAACTGATTGATCTTCATGCCAATAAAATGTTTTATATAATGACCTAATGGAATTGTACATTTACATGGACAAAGAGATTGTATCGAGCAATGCCTGAATTAAAATGCCAGTCCTCGATTACAGCCAGTGTATTCTATCGGTGCTAATTGTGTAGACATCTGAGACAGAGCTGAAAAAATCCATAGGGTCCTCATGGTAAAAGAAAGCAGATACAGTAGGAGAACAGGAGCTATTGACCACCCCCACCGATTAAACCATTGCTAAAAAACAGTATCCGTAATCGCCACCTCCGCAGCAGAAAATCATTTCCTAACACTGAAGGCCAGAAGCTTGCAAAGCGAGAAAATTATTTATTTGGCCACGTGGAACAATGCTTACATAGGTTTCCTTTTGTTGTTGAATTACATAGCCTTGAGGTATTTCTTTAGTCCCTCCAGCGCTATAACAAAAATAAAATGGGCTTTGCAGAGCCTGCACAGAACAGAGATAAATACATTTCTCTATCCAAACACACAGACAAATCAAGAGAAAAGGCCTTTTAAATTTTAAGTCTCTAAACTGTTCTGTGGCAATGGCTTGTGCCTCTTCTTCTGTCTGTCTGTCTGTCCACACATTCCTGTCCCCTAAGATCTGCAGAGAAATGTGGACTTAATGTCACACAGGGGACCTTGACTGTGGCAAAACTATTACAGAATGTCACAATAGGCCACATCACATTCAGCTCCTATGAGGACCATAGAGATCAAACCTGTACATGTATCTTACAAATCCTGTCCATAACGCAAATAGTTTATCATATCAGTGCTTAGAGGGCCGAAAAAGTGAGAAGCATAAACAGTACTTGGTCCCAAGATCCAAGTATAAAAGGAGGTGTATTCTGGTGAGATCTCACACAATCACAGGGTTCTATGATACTGATAACGCCATTCAACTGAAAACAATTTCCATCTGTACCATATCTGTTCCAGCAATATGTTCCATAATGACCCATCATGATAATATTTTATTTCTCAAGAGCTCAGTTCAAGAAAGAAGATGTTTCACCTGTGTAACATGCACGGGATATGGTGTCATTGACAGCAATGGCTTTGTCACATCTTTATTACAAATGGACTCCACAACACACACTACATATCTATATAATGGATGGAGATGGCCAGTTATGGATTTGCTCGTGGCCATAATGAATGAGCTCCCTTACAAAAATGTATTTGTGGCAGGAGGCTTCTCGCAAGTTTGAGGCAAATTTGTTGCAAACTAAATAGTGTGTCACAAAATGTTGTCAGAAGTTTGCAAATGTTCTGAATCTGCGGCAAACCTTTGGCAACAATAATGCTTATTGCCACTAGTGGCAAACAGTTCGCCAGAGGTTTTTGTCTGTCAAACAATTCTCTCAAGATTCTATTTAAATCTGTGGCAAACCTGAGACAACAACATTTATTGCCATTAGTGACAAACAGTTTACCAGAAGCCATTTCTGGTGAACACATGACTTCCACGAACAGTAACCGTTGACGACCAATCAGGGAGATTAGTAACATCTATTGGATAATGGAAACCAAGCTATCTTGCTAGCTACCTACCAAAGTTGTCCGGTGAGTGTCTAACTTATTAACTAAACTTCCTAATAAACTTTAAAATGGTGTTAATTGATGCTTAGTTAGTAATGTCATGTTTTATGGGATAGATTGAAACACATTTTGTTGATACCAGTTTCAATCTGTCAGTGCCACCGACTGGCTAGTAGTGCTTAGCTAGCTGGTCATATTTTTGCACAATTTATGTGATTGCTTGCTAACTAATGATATGCCGAAACACTTACATTTTTTAGGTGAATACGTTGCTGTCTTTTAATACCAATATGCATGTCAATGTGCTAGTGTCACTGTTCAGTAGCATGTTAGCTAGCAACAATATGAGTTGACTTGACTTCAAAGCAAGACTTCCCCTACATGTGGTGTTGGAAGAGGCTGTATTGGGAGGAGGATGCATCACCACTCTGGAAAGATGTTTGTGATGCAATCACTCATGACACTTTTTTTAAAAATGATAAATGAGTGTATCATCCTCAAGGCTAGCTCGGAACATTTGAAAATTGATTTTAAAGAACTGATTTTAGCATTAAAAGACTCCAAAAAACAGCCAATAATTTCAGATCCAGTACCATTGTTGGGCACCTTGCTTTTTTCAATTTTTACTAACGACATGCCACTGACTTTGAATAAAGCCAGAGTGTCTATGTATGCGGATGACTCAACACTATACACGTCAGCTACTACAGCTACTGAAATGACAGCAGCACTCAACAAAGAGCTGCAGTTAGTTTCAGAGTGGGTGGCAAGGAATAAGTTAGCACTAAATATTTCAAAAATTAAAAGCATTGTATTTGGAACAAAACACTCACTAAACCCTAAACCTCAACTAAATCTTGTAATAAATAATGTGGAAATTGATCAAGTTGAGATGACTAAACTGCTTGGAGTAACCCTAGATTGTAAACTGTCATGGTCAAAACACATTGACGCAGTAGTAGCTAAGATGGGGAGAAGTCTATAATAAAACAATGCTCTGCCTTCTTAACAACACTATCAACAAGGCAGGTCCTACAGGCCCTAGTTTTTTCGCACCTTGACTACTGTTCAGTCCTGTGGTCTGGTGCCACAAAAAAGGACTTCGAAAATTGCAATTGGCTCAGAACAGGGCAGCACGGCTAGCCCTTGGATGTACACAGAGAGCTAATATTAATAATATTTATGTCAATCTCTCCTGGCTGAAAGTGGAGGAGAGATTGAATTCATCACTACCTTTATCTATGAGAGGTATTGACATGTTGAATGCACCGAGCTGTCTCTCTAAACTACTGTCTCACAGCTCGGACACCCATGCATACCCCACAAGACAAGCCACAAGTCCCCAAGTCCAGAACAGACTATGGGAGGCACACAGTACTACATAGAGCCATGACTACATGGAACTCTATTCCACATCAAGTAACTGTTGCAAGCAGTAAAATTAGATTTAAAAAACAGATAAAAAAAGACCTTATGGAACAGCGGGGACTGTGAAGCAACATAAACATTGGCACAGACACATGCATACACACACACGATAACATACGCACTATACATACACATGGATTTAGTACTGTAGATATGTGGTAGTGGTGGAACAGGGGCCTGAGGATGCACAGTGTGTTGTGAAACGTGAATGTATTGTAATGTTTTTAAAATTGTATAAACTGCCTTAATTTTGCTGGACCCCAGGAAGAGTAGCTGCTGCTTTGGCAGCAGCTAATGGGGATCCATAATACATACAAATACATTCAACAAGCTTTGGACGAAGAACTTCCACAGAGCCGCCATCTCCAAATTTCACTCAAAAAGGCAATAGTTCTGAACTGGGTTTGATTTAGTTTTAGTTGTTTTATTATTACAATTCGGTTAATTATCTTTTAAACTTCCAATGGTTGACAGCTATTTCTCAGTTATCACTTGGCTCATGCACATTCTGTAGTAGCTCCTTGAAACATCCTAAGGTCAACATTCCCATAGTGTTCACATTTCTCTCATGTAAATTTTGTAGCTACATAATAATATTAAATCTACAATTTAATATCCACTTATTTGCTCTTTCATTCATTAGCACAATAATGATTTCATGTTGTATTGGATCTATTTTGATCTGTTAAGACAATAAGTATATTTTGTACATTTAGTATGTTTAGTTTCATTTTCTTTATGAGAAGCAAGTACATTTAAAGTTATATGTGATTTGGTTTATGTAAATGCATGTTAATGTTGTTAACACACAGTAACCAAAAACCTGATCTAATTAGCATATTCATACTGAGTTTGCTGAAAATTTGCAGCAAACAATAAAATGTTCGCCATAAGTTTCCCAGAATTGTTTGCCAGATTTTGCCGCAACGGTTTGCCACAAAACAAATGTGCATGTGAAAATATGAGATCAGCTCTGACATGTCCCACTGCATCGTCCATGTTTTTAGAAATTTTAGCAAATGTATTAAAATTAAAAACAGAAATATCACATTTACATAAATATTCAGACACTTTACTCAGTACTTTGTTGAAGCACATTTGGCAGTGATTACAGCCTATAGTCTTCTTGGGTATGACGCTACAAGCTTGGCACACCTGAATTTGGGGAGTTTCTCTCATTTTTCTCTGCACATCCTCTCAAGCTATGTCAGGTTGGATGGCGAGCATCGCTGCACAACTATTTTCAGGTCTCTCCAGAGATGTTTGATCTGGTTCAAGTCCGGGCTCTGGCTGGGCCACTCGAGGACATTCAGAAACTTGTCCCGCAGCCATTCCTGCATTGTCTTGGCTGTGTGCTTAGGGTCGTTGTCCTGTTGGAAGGTGAACCTTCGCCCCAGTCTGAGGTCCAGAATGCTCTGGAGCAGGTTTTCATCAAGGATCTGTTCATTTTCCCCTTGATCCTGACTAGTCTGAAAAATATGACCACAGCATGATGCTGCCACCACCATGCTTCACCGTAGGGATGGTGCCAGGTTTACTCCAGACGTGACGCTTGGCATTCAGGTCAAAGTTCAATTCGGTTTCATCAGACTAGAGAATCTTGTTTCTTATGGTCTGAGAGTCCTTTAGGTGCCTTTTGGCAAACTCCAAGCTGGCTGTCATGTGCCTATTACTGAGGAGTGGCTTACATCTGGCCACTCTACCATAAAGGCCTGATTGGTGGAGTGCTGCAGAGATGATTGTCCTTCTGGAAAGTTTTCCCATCTCCACAGAGGAACTCTGCAGCTCTGTCAGAGTGACCATCAGGTTCTTGGTCACCTCCCTGACCAAGGCCCTTCTACGTATTGATCAGTTTGGCTGGGCGATCAGCTCTAGGAGTCTTGGTGGTTCCAAACTTCTTCCATTTAAGAATGATGGAGGCCATTGTGTTTATGTGGACCTTCAATGCTACAGACATTCTTTGGTACCCTTCCTCAGATCTGTGCCTCGACACAATCCTGTCTCGGAGCTCTACGGACAATTCCTTTGACCTCATGGCTTGGTTTTTGCTCTGAAATGCCCTGTCAACTGTGAGACCTTATATAGGCAGGTGTGTGCCTTTCCAAATCATGTCCAATCAATTGAATTTACCACAGGACTCCAATCAAGCTGTAGAAACATCTCAACGATGATCAATGGAAACAGGATGCACCCGAGTTCAATTTCGAGTCTCATAGCAAAGGGCCTGAATATTTATGTAAATAAGGTATTTCTGTTTTTATCTTTAATAAATGTGCAAAGATTGTAAAAAATCTGTTTGCGCTTTGTCATTATCGGTTATTGTGTGTAGATTGATGAGGCAAACATTTAATTTAATACATTTTAGAAAAAGGCTGTAAGGTAACAAAATGTGGAAAAGGTAGAATGTGTCTGACTATATGGTGGAAAGACTACTGTATTTTATTCATTTTTACTTTCGCGTTTTACTAAGAAAATGCTATGTTTTTTATTTAAGTAGTATGTGTTCAGGAAGTGGAAATTAGTCCAAGCTATAAGAAGTTTGTTAATGGATATTTATATTTTGTGTTTTTAAGTTATCATTTCAGTTTTACTTGGTGTTATCAATGTTACACACAGAATACTTTCCGAAATCACTGTAGGTCAGAGATTAGGGAACGTGCTGGGCTTTGGCAGGTTAACCATCCCTTGGTGAGTAACCAGCAGTTTTCACAGCTCGTTTCCATTCAACTACATCCATACCAGGGGGGATTAGTTCCATGGGGACTACTAAGCAAGGTCAAAGCTGAGTAACTCGCGGCCATGGCGATGGTGACTCACCGTTGAGGGTTTCCCCAAAGCATGACAGCCAAATACTACTGAACAGCGAGGGTCAGGAGAGGGACCAAAACGCAGTGACAACTCCCATGCCTCTGGGGGGGTGCGGGACCCCTGCTACTCCAAAAGGGGAGATAAAGAGTTTCCAACATTAGTGCTGGTGTGCAGACAGCAGCCTAACAGCTGCCTGGCAGGAAGTTCATGCCAGGCTTCCCTTCCATGAACTGGTACTGTACCCAAGGTGCCCTGCGGGAGGTTTGGACTGGAGTTACCAGTGGGCAGGAGCATTCAACCAGCAGTATGGCTCTTGTAATGGTTCCTCTGAAGCTGCTCTAGGTTACAGCAGGGTTATTGGACTGTGAGAAATATCCCAGACAGAGAGGACCGGGAAATACTGCTCCAGCTCGCAGGATAAATATCACTTCTGGCCAAATGTAACCTGGGAGAGACTTATTAGGGCTATCCTTAAATTAACTTCTCAGTGCTTAAATTACTCACCTGAAACCAAAGGCGGTATTCTGACATCAATGAATAATTATGCGAAAACCTGTGTTTTTTTCTCCCTACACACTTTTTTCAACTGTCAAGCCCAGTGCATGAAGGCAAAAAAAAAAGTTTTTAATTACTTTTTAATTAACATTTATGAGTGAATAAAAGCAGATTTAATTAAGGTGAAACAACTTTCTGATAGCTCTTTGGTCACATGTTGGCTAAATTAAGCTATTTGGAGGAGCGATGGCATCAGTTTGGAAAAACAATTCCTCCTTCACACCAGCAAAAGCCTCAGTCTGCAATTAAAACTATAAGAAATTGCACCTATCACAGCTAACAGATTTTTTTTTTACTTCAAATGCTCTGCTGGTGGATTCTAAAGCGTTTTCCTTCTCAGCAAGTCTTATCATCAAATGGGGATAAAAGAAGAAACACAGTGTGTATTTTTCATTGAAGCCGCCTTTGAATAAAGTATGTTATATTCACAACTCCACCATGCAATGAGATATCCCAACACTGTTATCTAAAAGCTTTCTGATAAGATGATGAGATAGAGGAAAGGGGAGAGAAGAAAGATAGATGGAGAAACATCTCAATGTCAAGCCGGATTCCTAAGTGGTGATGGCAACCTTTTATAAGCTATGATTCAGACCCCCTTTTGCGTCCACTCAGAGAATTGGGTATGATGGCTCTTTAGTAGCAGTGAGTAGTGGTTACTACAGGGCTGCCGCCCGAGGGGCTTGTCCTTGTGGATGGTCGTAATCGACTCAATCTGAACCCCAGAGGCAGGTAATTGCATGGAGGGGATTACACCTCTGGATAAAATGTACTTGAACAAACTGGGGGGCTTGAGGAAAAGGTGGGCCCACAGGCAAATACCTACAAGCAAACATTTACAAGCAATCGGTCAAGTATAAACAGAATATTTATTGTGCAGATAGCATGCTTGTTCAGAAACGCATACTGGTATTAGAACCAACTAAAAGTCTCTCTCTCTCTCCCAAACATCCACATAAGCGTATAAATCTATTTGTCGTTTGGATTTTCGGAACACAATGATTGAGATCACAATAAGCCTTTCAAAAGTAATTCCATCATGGCACCTTGGAATTGTAGAAACAGAATTAGCCATCTGTCAAGTGCAATGTACAGCAAGCAGCCTGACTGGTGCACTAATTAACACTTGCCTCAATGACTCTTTCCACCCCTTCTGAACATGTAGCTGCCACTTGAAGGTGACAGGCACTGAGTGAATGTGAGAGTACCTGACCCCTGACAGTCCTCTGTCTACCTTCTCTCCCTCTTCTAACTCCCAGAGCTAGTGATAAAATGTGGTCAAAAATGAGGTCAAACTCCATGAACTCAAAAGCAAAATTAGAAATTCCATGTAGTCAGACCAAATGCCGCTTCATTCCTGAGCTGAATATGCACTATAATGCATTACAAGCTCAAAACACATTTTTATTTCAAAATGACAATCATGACAATTACCCTAGTTTTCAGACAGTATTTCATGCAAAATAGTTGTTCATGCCTAAACTCTTAGAAAAAAGGTGCTATTTAGAACCTAATAGGGTTCTTCGGCTGTTCCCATAGGAGAACCCTTTGAAAATACTTTTTTGGTTCCAGGTAGAACCCTTTTGTATTCCATGTAAAACCCATTCCACAGAGGGTTCTACCCGGAACCAAAAAGGGTTCTCCTATGGGGACAGCCTAAGAACCCTTTTGGAACCCTTTTTTCGAAGAGTGTACAACGTAGAGTGGTAAACGGTAACATGTTTCAAAACACTAAATGTGATTCATATATTCAGAGGCAGGGCTTTTCCTTAGAGAATCCAACCCAGGCAAAGGCTAAATGTCTCAGAGCAGCCATACATGAGAGTGGTGGTGGCTGCATTCCTAATGTAATATGAATGCATAATAAAAGCTCTCACATCTGTAAATGGCCCTGACTTGCAGACTAGGGGTCCAGCACAGTGTCATTCCCCTGACAAGCTGGGTTCAGAAACCCTGACAGCCTTCCTCCCACATATCACAACAGCCATCTTCCCAGGCTGGAACCAGCATTTAATATGGACTTAGAAATAAGGTGATGATATACCAGACAATGTAATACTGTCTAAAACATATTTGGTTAGAGTGGCTGGGTCAGCCTCCCAAAATATGATGCGGTCTTTGATCACCCCATCTACTGTAGTGGTGATATCTGTGATTTCTTGTGATATCTGTGACATCTACACCTGTCACATCTACTATTTTACACTGTGATACCTTCTCTGTTTACCCATGGCATTAATTATAGTTACTTGGGACATCCAGTGACTTTATAACGACTTTTGTTGTGGCATCTACTACCGTTACTTGTGACATCTGCTCTATTTAATTGTGACATCCACTTTGGCTGTGACCTCGACTGCAGCTGCTTTTAACAGTTGCTATAGTTACTTGTGACATCACCTATTATCCCATGTGACATCTACCGGAGTTATTTGTGGCCAAACTGCGCATGTTCTTCCACCCATTATACTGCTTTCCCTAATGGGGCTGATCCACTATAAAATATGTTACAGGATGAGAGTGCTGAAGCTAGAATTCTTGTCCTCACAAAAGTTTATTGCTGCTGGAACAGAATCCTAATTCCAAGACGAGTAGGGAAGAGAAAAGTTTTTGTTTAAATTAGAATTTCAAGCTTCATTTGGCAAATCCCTCATTCACAGTCCATCACCCCTTTGCAAATACATAATATAATTCTGTCTGTGGTTGAAGATGTATTGCGGTCTCGGTGTCGAGGAAATCACAAAAGATTTGCAGCAACATGGGATCTTTCTGTCTCCATCATCACTCATAGGAACTTGCAGCACACAAGAAAAACGATTTAATTGTGACTGGGTTATACTGCATATTGTTTTTACAATCTGATTTCTGATGCACTTCACTTTGCCACTAAATAGAGCTGTCATACAAGTCAAATAGACTTCTCCCCTTATATACTTCTCTCTGAATACTTCTCCTGTGTAGACTAGGCTTTTTACTTTGACTAACATACTAAAACTGATCTATAGGACATACAGTAACTACCATCCCAAATTAAGAAAATAGACTTTGGAAAAGGAATGTGTGTGATATACCCACAGTAAGTCATATCGTTTAATCAGAACCTCAGACACTACATGGCTGGTACATTCAACAGAATCTCCCGTTCAACCTGATTATAAAGCAACAATCTCCCACTTTTAATCAACAATTAAATTGAATCTGAAATAATGGAGCATAGAGCTCGTCCTTGGAAAGCAGTGATACATTTTCAGGTCGTAATATATAGGAAGCATCGATTCCACATTCCCCTTTTTATTCAATAAATATTTGATAAGACTTCTGATTGGACTTGACATTCTCTTTAGGACACATGTCAAACTCATTCCACGGAGTACTGGTCACTAATTAGTAAGGAACTTCCCTCACCTGCTTGCCTAGCTCTTAATTGAAGGGAAAAAACTAAAACCTGCAGACGCTCGGCAGTCTGTGGAATGAGTTTGACACCCCTGCCTTAGGAGATCATGTCATTTTGGAAATCATTTAAGAATTTTTATTCTTAGTCCATCAACCACCTTAACTTTACAGGATCAGTGTCCCCCCCGTGGGACGGTTGAGCTAAGGTAGGCTAATGTGATTAGCATGAGGTTGGAAGTAACAAAAATAAATCCCAGGACATAGACATACAGTTGAAGTCGGAAGTTTACATACAGTTAGGTTGGAGTCATTAAAACTTGTTTTTCAACCACTCCACAAATGTCTTGTTAACAAACTATAGTTTTAGCAAGTCGGTTAGGACATCTACTAAACAGCTTGGAAAATTCCAGAAAATTATGTAATGGCTTTAGAAGCTTCTGATAGGCTAATTGACACAATTTGAGTCAATTGGAGGTGTACTTGTTGATGGATTTCAAGGCCTACCTTTCAACTCAGTGCCTCTTTGCTTGACACCATGGGAAAATCAAAAGAAATCAACCAAGACATGAGAAAAAAAAGTGTAGACCTCCACAAGTCTGGTTCATCCTTGGGAGGAATTTCCTAAAGGCCTGAAGGTACCACGTTCATCTGTACAAACAATAGTACGCAAGTAGAAACAACCATGGGACCACATAGCCGCTATACCGCTCAGGAAGGAGACGTGTTCTGTCTCCTAGAGATGAACGTATTTTGGTGCGAAAAGTGCAAATCAATCACAGAACAACAGCAAAGGATCTTGTGAAAAAGCTGGAGGAAACAGGTGCAAAAGTATCTATATCCACAGTAAAACGAGTCCTATATCGACATAACCTGAAAGGCCGCTCAGCAAGGAAGAAGCCACTGTTCCAAAACCACCATAAAAAGCCAGACTATGGTTTGCAACTGCACATTGGGACAAAGATCGTACTTTTTGGATGAAATAAAAATAGAACTGTTTGGCCATAATGACCATCGTTATGTTTGGAGGAAAAAGGGGAGGCTTGCAACCCGAAGAACACCATCCCAACCGTGAAGCACAGGGGTGGCAGCATCATGTTGTAGGGGTGCTTTGCTGCAGGAGGGACTGGTGCTCTTCACAAAATAGATGGCATCATGAGGATGGACAATTATGTGGATATATTGAAGCAACATCTCAAGACATCAGTCAGGAAGTTAATGCTTGGTCGCAAATGGGTCTTCCAAATAGACAATGACCCCAAGCGTACTTCCAAAGTTGTGGCAAAATGGCTTAAGGACAACAAAGTCAAGGTATTGGAGTGGCCATCACAAAGCCCTGACCTCAATCCTATTGAAAATGTGTGGGCAGAACTGAAAAAGCGTGTGCGAGCAAGGAGGCCTACAAACCTGACTCAGTTACACCAGCTCTGTCAGGAGGAATGGGCCAAAATTCACCCAACTTATTGTGGGAAGCTTGTGGAAGGCTACCTGAAACATTTGACACAAGTTAAACAATTTAAAGGCAATACTACCAAACACTAATTGAGTGTATGTAAACATCTGAACCACTGGGAATGTGATGTAAGAAATACAACCTGAAATAAATTATTCTCTCTACTATTATTCTGACATTTCACATTCTTAAAATAAAGTGGTGATCTTAACTGACCTAAGACAGGGACATTTTTACTAGGATTAAATGTCAGGAATTGTGAAAAACTGAGTTTAAATGTATTTGGCTAAGGTGTATGTAAACTTCTGACTTCAACTGTATCTGATATGGGCAGAAAGCTTAAATTCTTGTCTTGTTAATCTAACTACACTGTCCAATTTACATTAGCTATTACAGTGAAATAATACCATGCTATTGTTTGAGGAGAGTGCACAATTATGAACTTGAAAATGTATTAATAAACCAATTAGGCACATTTTAGCAGTCTTGATACAACATTTTGAACAGATATACAATGGTTCATTGGATCAGTCTAAAACTGTGCACATACACTGCTGCCATCTAGTGGCCAAAATCTAAATTGCACCTGGGCTGGAATAATACATTAATACATGGCCTTTATCTTGCATTTCAAAGATGATGGTACAAAAAAATACAAATGCATATTTTTTTCTTTGTATAATCTTTTACCAGATCTAATGTGTCATTTTCTCCTACATTAATTTCACATTTCCACAAACTTCAAAGTGTTTCCTTACAAATGGTTTCAAGAATATACATATCCTTGCTTCAGATCTTGAGCTACAGGCAGTTAGATTTGGGTATGTCATTTTAGGCAAAAAAAAATGGTTGGATCCTTAAGAGGTTTTGTCTCTCCTCTCTGGGGAGGTTCCCAGTGCTTGGAAGGCAGCCATGGTGCATCCTTTATTTAAAGGGGGAGATCAAGCTGATCCTAACTGTTATATACCAAATTCTATCTTGCCCTGTTTATCAAAAGTGTTGGAAAACCTTGTCAATAATCAACTGACTGGCTTTCTTGATGTCTATAGTATTCTCTCTGGTATTCTCTGGTATGCGATCTGGTTTCTGATCAGGTTATAGAGGTCCTAAATTATGTCACCATTGCCCTTGATTATATGCAATGTTTTGTTGCTATTTTTATTGAATTGGCCAAAGCATTTGATACAGTAGACCATTCCATTTTTGTGGGTCGACTAAGGAGTATTGGTGTCTGAGGGGTCTTTGGCCTGGTTTGCTAACTACCTCTCTCAAAGAGTGCAGTGTGTAAAGTCAGAACATCTGCTGTCTCAGCCACTGCCTGTCACCAATGGAGTACCCCAAGGCTTGATCCTAGGCCTCACGCTCTCTTCAATTTATATCAACAACATAGTTCAGGCAGTATGAAGCTCTCTCATCCATTTATATGCAGATGATAGTCAGCTGGCCCCTCCATTGTGAAATTGTGTTAAACGCTCTACAACAAAACTTTCTTAGTGTCCAACAAGCTTTCTCTGCCCTTAACTTTGTTCTGAACACCTCCTAAACAAAGATCATGTGGTTCGGTAAGAAGAATTTATAGATCGGCAGGTAAGGATGCTCTCGAGCGGATAGATGTTCTTTACCATTCGGCCATCAGATTTGCCACCAATGCTCCTTAAAGGACACATCACTGCACTCTATACTCCTCTGTAAACTGGCTATCTCTGTATACCCAACGCGAGATCCACTGGTTGATGCTTATTTATAAAACCCTCTTAGGCCTCACTCCCCCTATCTGAGATATCTACTGCAACCATCATCCTCCTCATACAACACCCGTTCTGCCAGTCACATTCTGTTAAAGATCCCCAAAGCACACACATCCCTGAGTTGCTCCTCTTTTCAGTTCGATGCAGCTAGCGACTTGAACGAGCTACAAAAAATGCCCAAACTATACAGTCTACTTTCAAAGACTCAATCATGGACATTCTTAATGACACTTGTGGCTGCTTCCCATGATGTATTGTTGTCAGCATGATATTCATGCATGTATTATAATAGTATTACAATTCAAATGTAATGTGAAATGCACTCATAACTTATGACATAAGCTTTGTCTGGGCCTGCTAGCCAGGAAAGCTAAGTGCAGACTGAGCAGAGCATTGCCTTTTGGGAGTTGAAATACACTAGGGCTGTCTCTGACCCAAAAAAAATCTTGGTCGACTGAAAGTCGTCTGTTATTTCGACCAATCGATTGGTCAACATTTTTAAACATGTATTTTTCCATATAGGGTGTGTCTATATGTGTTTTAATAAAATCAACTATATATGCATTGAGCTTGTCTGAGCTTGTCTGATGCTTTAAGCTCACTGTTTGATGAAATAAGACACAAATGATAACCAGAAGAAGAAAAAAACGTAACCTGTCCCAACCATCCTCCTCCCACTCAACTGGCTTTCCCAGATTCTGCCTTTACTCCCCTGAAGTTGCTGGTAATAGGCTACATAAGGAGTCTGCAAACTTTCTGATGTGGAATGCCAATTTATCTTACCATTTCTACTGATCTGCGTGGCATTTATGGTTTTCAAATGCACATTTTCATGGAAAAGTTTAATTTGATTTATAATAATGTCTTTGTATCGCAAAAGCATTGTCATGTGGTTAATCAAAATTCTATCCAAATCTAAATGAAAGTGATATAAACATAAAACATAACTCCTATTGCCATTGCCAACTATGTAAAAATAGCCTATAAAGTCAAAAAATAAAAAAACATTTCTGCCTGTAGGTAGAAGATATCCTGATAAAAATGTATATCCCATTGGCTACACATGGCCTGTCTGCAACGAACTTGAAACATTGTATCAACTATTATTTTGAGTCTGGCCTGAAACGCCTTGCACCATTGTATGAAATATTCTGGGCCCTCAGAGTTTCCCAAGCCAGTGAGCTTGGGACAGACACAGCTGAAGGCTAGTTGCGCAAGAAGTAATCAGGTAGGCTATTTTATGATGTTTCCACTGGATCAGAGCATTACATTTTTCCTTTTCATACTACGTGGTTATCGAAAGGGAGAGAGCTGGAAAGATTTTTCAAATAGATTGAGGAATTATTGTAATTCTCAATGGATGTGTGCCTGCTGTTTCAGGTGAAGAAAACAGTTTGAGAAGCCCCACAGCTCATTAGTGGTGGTTCATTAAGCCAATCAGAAATACTATCAGATCCCCAAATGGGCACATTTATATGCCAACATTTGCACGCAGGCCAGGTAACTTATAGGCCTACTCCTATGCGTAATCAAGTGCGCGTCCTTACTCAACATTGACAGGAGTGCTCCAAACAAAAGACAATGACTAAATTGACAAAACTTGTAAATGGAATGAAATAAACCAAAACTTGTAGGTTATGGTAGGTTATGCGCTCAGCAAACAAAGTGTCCACTCCGACAATGAGAACAGTAAAAGACTGGAATAATAATATATTGAATTCATTAACAGACACTACCTTAACCAAACAAACATTGGAGATTAGAAATTATAGGAATTAACTGTAAATGTACTACTGGTGATATACTGTATGTAATGGGGAATTGATAGACACTAACAATCAAATGCAAACAATAAACACAATAAAGTTAAGAAACAACGAATGTGCACAAATTGTCAGGAGAGAGCGCCTTCTGAAGAAAGACGTACATCGTGCAGCCACACTCCCCTTCTTCATGGACTGTACTATCCCCGTGGCCTCAGCATTTAAATCATTGTGGTTAATCAAAATTCTATCCAAATCTAAATTAAAGTGATACAAACATGAAACGTAACTCCTATTGCTATTGCCAACTATTTAAAAATAGCCTATAAAGTCAAAAAATTAAAACATTTCTGCCTGTAGGTAGAAAATATCCTGATAAAAATTAATATCCCATATCCCTCTGCATATGGGGTGGCAGGTAGCCTAGTGGTTCGAGCATTGGGCCAGTACCCAAAAGGTTGCTGGATCAAATCCCCGAGCTGACAAGGCAGTTAACCCACTGTTCCCTGGTAGGCTGTCATTGTAAATAAGAATTTGTTTTTAAATGACTTGCCTAGTTAAATTGAATATATTTATTTTATATATATACACTACCATTCAAAAGTTTGGGCTCACATAGAAATGTCCTTGTTTTTGAAAGAAAAGCAACTTTTTTGTCCATTAAAATAACATCAAATTGATCAGAAATACAGTGTAGACATTGTTAATGTTGTAAATGACTATTGTAGCTGGATTTTTTTATGGAATATCTACATTGGTGTACAGAGGCCCATTATCAGCAACCATCACTCCTGTGTTCCAAAAGCACGTTGTGTTAGTTAATCCAAGTTTATCATTTTAAAAGGCTAATTGATCATTAGAAAACTGTTTTGCAATTATGTTAGCACAGCAGAAAACTGTTGTCCTGATTTAAAGAAGCAATAAAACGGGGCTTCTTTAGACTAATTGAGAATCTGGAGCATCAGCATTTGTGGGTTCGATTACAGGCTCAAACTGGCCAGAAACGAAGACCTTTCTTCTGAAACTCATCAGTCTATTCTTGTTCTGAGAAATTAAGGCTATTCCATGTGAGAAATTGCTAAGAAACTGAAGATCTCGTACAATGCTGTGTACTACTCCCTTCACAGAACAGCGCAAACTGGCTCTAACCAGAATAGAAAGAGGAGTGGGAGGCCCCGGTGCACAACTGAGCTAGAGGACAAGTACATTGGAATGTCTAGTTTGAGAAAGAGATGCCTCACAAGTCCTCAACTGGCAGCTTCATGAAATAGTATCCACAAAACACCAGTCTCAATATCAACAGTGAAGAGGCGACTCCAGGATGCTGGCCTTCTAGGCAGAGCACTTAACCGGCACCTACTGCCATACCCCATACACATCTGTTGTCTTACCCATCCAGCCTCTGAATGGCACACATACACAATCGATGTCCCAATTGTCTCAAAGCTTAAAAATCCTTCGTTAATCCGTCTCCTCCCCTTTACATTTACATTTAAGTCATTTAGCAGACGCTCTTATCCAGAGCGACTTACAAATTGGTGCATTCACCTTATGATATCCAGTGGAACAACCACTTTACAATAGTGCATCTAACTCTTTTAAGGGGGGGGGGGGTTAGAAGGATTACTTTATCCTATCCTAGGTATTCCTTAAAGAGGTGGGGTTTCAGGTGTCTCCGGAAGGTGGTGATTGACTCCGCTGACCTGGCGTCGTGAGGGAGTTTGTTCCACCATTGGGGTGCCAGAGCAGCGAACAGTTTTGACTGGGCTGAGCGGGAACTGTACTTCCTCAGAGGTAGGGAGGCGAGCAGGCCAGAGGTGGATGAACGCAGTGCCCTTGTTTGGGTGTAGGGCCTGATCAGAGCCTGAAGGTACGGAGGTGCCGTTCCCCTCACAGCTCCGTAGGCAAGCACCATGGTCTTGTAGCGGATGCGAGCTTCAACTGGAAGCCAGTGGAGAGAGCGGAGGAGCGGGGTGACGTGAGAGAACTTGGGAAAGTTGAACACCAGACGGGCTGCGGCGTTCTGGATGAGTTGTAGGGGTTTAATGGCACAGGCAGGGAGCCCAGCCAACAGCGAGTTGCAGTAATCCAGACGGGAGATGACAAGTGCCTGGATTAGGACCTGCGCCGCTTCCTGCGTGAGGCAGGGTCGTACTCTGCGAATGTTGTAGAGCATGAACCTACAGGAACGGGTCACCGCCTTGATGTTAGTTGAGAACGACAGGGTGTTGTCCAGGATCACGCCAAGGTTCTTAGCACTCTGGGAGGAGGACACAATGGAGTTGTCAACCGTGATGGCGAGATCATGGAACGGGCAGTCCTTCCCCGGGAGGAAGAGCAGCTCCGTCTTGCCGAGGTTCAGCTTGAGGTGGTGATCCGTCATCCACACTGATATGTCTGCCAGACATGCAGAGATGCGATTCACCACCTGGTTATCAGAGGGTCTATCTATACTATAATATAATAATAATAATAATAATAATATAATCTATACTGGTTGAAGTGGTTTTAACAAGTGACATCAGTAAGGGATCATAGATTTCATATGGATTCACCTGGTCAGTCTATGTCATGGAAAGAGTATGATGGCTACTGTATATGTCTAATGTGTTTGCCTGACAGTTTTATGATAAGCAATAATTGTCCCTTGGGGATAGAGGAATTTAATTGAATGTCTTATTGTGTGTGTCAATCAGTTGTCTTAAACCTGAGGTAGGTTTTGAGCATAAACTCCTCACTCTCATGGATTAAGACCTGTTACATGAAGAAAACATCAAAATTCTGCACAACAATTTTCATTGTGAGAAAATACAGGGCTACAGCATTTTTGTTTAGCTGACAGCGGATAGGTAAGACTGCACAACATTTGTGTACATTTACAGGTTCGAAATACATTTGTATAAGATTTGCACAATGTGGCATTGGCAGCGTACATTTCAACATGGGCTCATCTGCAACATTGCATTTCCATTTCCCCCATACTCTCGCTGCTGCGTGGGAGAGTGACAGAGCTTATGTTTATGCACTTTCAGCAGCCTAGGCAAAAAACTGGGGAAATACCACACAGAAAAGCAGAGAGAACCTTTGTTTTTAGTTTCACATAAACTGTCATTCTATATCTGGAATTCAAAAAGGTACTAAGCCCTAGAATTGACAGTTGAGGATTATAAAAGACATGGCGACTCCCTGCCTCCATCAAAAATAGCGTCACTCCATCGACTTTGGAAAAGAACAGGAATCTTATTCATGTATGCATACTAGTGCCTTTCCAGTAGAGTGGGAGTGAGACTGCACATATATTATCTGCTACCACCCCACCATCGGTCCTCTTCTACTGTAAGATAAGTTCCACACAGCTGTAAGATCTGTGTTTGGCACACTTGACCGGAGCTCTTAATAGGGCCTCCTGATGGGATGAACCTGGAAAAGATTGTCCTGTGGGGGATAACTCATTTGGCATGCTAATCCAGACATTAGATTCAGGCCGAGCTGTTCAATATGGGGATCTGTTGTTAGTCACAACAATCAAAAGGAAGGGGCATTGACAACAGGGACGACAGGCCTAAATGTATCCAAATGTATTTGTACATGTATCCAAATGTATCCAAATGTACAGTTATGTAATTACTGTGTATAAAAGTACAATTTACAGTGCCTTCAGAAAGTATTCGCACCCCTGGACTTTTTCCACATTGTGTGGTGTTACAGCCTGAATTTAAAATGAAAATTGAGACACAATACCCCTTAATGTCAAAGTGGAATTATGTTTTTAGAAATGTTTATAAATGTATTACAAATTAAAAGCTAAAATGTCTTGAGTCAATAAGTATTAAACCCCTTTGTTATGGCGTGCCTAAATACATTCAGGAGTAAAAATTTGCTTAACAAGTCACATAATAATTTGCATGTACTCACTCTGTGTGCAATAATAGTGTTTAACATGATTTTGAATGGCTCTCTCAGCTCTGTACCCTACACAATTATCTGTAAGGTCCCTCAGTCGAGCAGTGAATTTCAAACACAGATTAAACCACAAAGAGCAGGGAGGTTTTCCAATCCCTCGCAAAGAAGGGCACCTATTGGTCGGTGGGTAAACATTAAAAAAAGCAGACAATGAATATCCCTTTGAGCATGGTGAAGTTATTAATTACACTTAATCAATACACCCAGTCACTACAAAGATATAGGCGTACTTCCTAACTCAGTTGCTGGAGAGGAAGGAAACTCAGGGATTTCCCAATCAGGCCAATGGTGACTTTAAAACAGTTACAGACTTTAATGGCTGTGATAGGAGAAAACTAAGGGTGGATCAACAATATTGTAGTTACTCCAAAATATTAACCTAATTGACAGAGTGAAAAGAAGGAAGCCTGTACAGAATAAAAATATTCCAAAACATGCATCCTGTTTGCAACAAGGCACTAAAGTAATACTGCAAAGAATGTGGCCAAGCAATTCACTTTTTGACCTGAATACAAAGTGTTATGTTTGGGGCAAATCCATTATGACACATTACGGAGTACCACTCTCCATAATTTCAAGCATAGTGGTGGCTGCATATGTTATGGGTATGCTTGTAATCGTAAGGACTGGGGAGTTTTTCAGGATAAATAAACGAAATGGAGCTAAGCACAAGCAAAATCCTAGAAGAAAACCAGTCTGCTTTCCATCAGACACTGGGACATGAATTCACCTTTAGGTAGGACAATAACCTCAAGGCCAAATCTACCATGGAGTTGCTCTTAAAGACTTACCCCAAAAGACTCACAGCTGTAATCTCTGCCAAAGGCGCTTCTACAAAGTATTGACTAAGGGGTGTGAATACTTATGTACATAAGATATTTCTGTATTTCATTTTCAATATATTAGCAAAAATAATAATTATAACATGTTTTCACTTAGTCATTATGGGGTATTGTGTGTAGATGGGTGAGAGAAAATGTTTTATTTCATCCATTTCGAATTCAGGCTGTAACACAGCAAAATGTGGAATAAGTCAAGGGGTATGAATACTTTCTGAAGGCACTGTATGTACAATGTATGTAAAATGTATATGTAATAAATAAGCTATAAAACCTAAAAAGACAGGCCTAAACATTAGGTTGTCATACTCAATATCGGTTAGCATTACACGCCACAATACTATGGGCCAAGACCATGTCAAGCTCCATTTTTGATTGATTTAATCTTTTTAAGACCTTGACTCCAAACTCAAACTCACTTTTATGCAAATAGCTGGTCAATCATTATTCCACTGCCTAGTGACTCATTTGAATAAAGGTGTCAGCTAAATGGCATATATACATATAGCAGGAAAAACATTCACTGTCCAGAAAACGAGTTCCTAAAGCATAGTAAGAGTGAAACTCTGCTGTGTGACTCATTCTGAATATCATCAGTTTCCCAGAATGCTCCCCTTGTGTAAGAAAAACACCTCAGGCTGAAAGTAGACCTTATACATGGGGCTTAGCTTAAAAAACATCCATACACACACACACACAATTGCCTGTAAGTACTCTGGCTCCCTGTTGACCCACTGCATGCAGAGGCAAGGAAATTACAATTGGAAGAGTATGATCCCATCGGAGCCCCCGATACTGCCCCAGCGGGGGTTGCCATTATACCAAATGGAAATAAGATTTACAATATTGCAGAGCCACGTTTGTGGTATGCAATTTCTCAACCAAGCACCTCCGCATATTCTCCAAACCAGATCACAGTGTGAGTGTAATCGGAGTCTGTTTAAGGTAATTACGATCGACTGAAAATAATGTCCACGTCCATTTGCCGACTACGTAAAGTAAAAGGTTAATGGCTTGAGCGTGATTTTTTATTTTTTTTTACAATCTTTTTACATCCTTTGGCTATGCCGCAGGATATTACTTTGTTACCCGTGCCCCTTTTCTGTTAGATAAAGTAGTGTTAGGAGTTGCAGAGCATTAACACAACGTTTTTTTATGGTCTCTAGTTGAAGATGTTATTTCTATTTAGCAGCATGTATCTTGTCTTTAGTTGGTCTATCGGCAAGGGAAGAGAAATTCCAGAGGAACCCTTTCTGTTATTGGATGCAGTCTTGACATATACAGTTTTAACCTTTACCTTAGCATTTGTCAATAACTGAACAGGCTACTCCCACAGAGTGTGATCAGGAACTGCCTGTACATTTACAGACAGCTAGATATACTTTGTCTAGCCAACCTCTCTGTCAATTCAGCTCTCTCTAAAGATACCGTACACAGAACATCTCTTGACTACAATCCTGTTGCTAAGTGCCTCTTAACCTATGGAGGGTTGGTATCTGAGTGAGTGGTGTTTTATAGACAGTGAGTAGAGAGCCTGTTGGTGCAGTCAAATGAATATCGAAATGAGTTTAGCAGATCTCTCCCCATTTGGATTCGATCATGGGTGGCCAAGTGCTAATATAATGAGGAAGATCATTCATTTGATCTACCCACCACGGAGCAACTAAGTTGTTTCCACTAGATAAGACAGCCACAAAGTCAACATTGGCTATAATGTAAAAATGTATGAAATGTATTTGTTTTTTTGGTCTTATTTTAAGGTTAGGGTTAGGCATAAGGTTAGCAGTGTGATTAAGATTAGGGGTAAGGGTTAAGGTTAGGTTTAAAATCAGATATAAAAGGTCACATGCAGCCGTTTTTATCCTAAAATCAAATCAGTAAGTTCGCTACATAGACAAAAGTATGTGGACAGCCCTTCAAATTAGCGGGTTAGGCTATTTCAGCCAGACCCGTTGCTAACAAGTGTATACAATCAAGCACACAGCCATGCAATCTCCATAGACAAACATTGGCAGTAGAATGGCCTTACTGAAGAGCTCAGTGACTCATCGTGGCACCGTCATAGGATGCCACTTTTCCAACAAGTCAGTTTGTAAACTTTCAACCCTACCAGAGCTGCCCAGGTCAACTGTAAGTGCTGTTATTGTGAAGTGGAAACGTCTAGGAGGAACAACGACTCAACCGCAAAGTGGTAGGCCACACAAGCTTACAGAACGTGATCGCCGAGTGCTGAAGCACGTAGCGTGTAAAAATCATCTGTCCTCAGTTGCAACACTCACTACCGAGTTCCAAACTGCTTCAACTTTTCATCGGGAGCTTCATGAAATGGGTTACCGAGCAGCCGCACACAAGCCCAAGATCACCATGTGCAATTCAAATCGTCATCGATAAAATGCAATTGTGTTTGTTGTCCGTAGCTAATGCCTGACCATACCATAACTCCACAGCCACCATGGGGCACTCTGTTCCCAACGTTGACATCAGCAAACCGCTCGCCCACACAACACCATACACGTTGTCTGCGGTTGTGAGGCTGGTTGAATATACTGCCAAAATCTCTAAAATGACATTGGAGGCGGCTTATGGTAGAGAAATTAACATTAAATTATCTAGCAGCAGCTCTTGTGGACATTCCTGCATTCCAATTGCACACTCAAAACATCTGTGGCATTGTGTTGTGTGACAAAATTCCACATATTAGAGTGGCCTTTTATTGTCCCCGGCAAAACCTGTGTAATGATCATGCTGTTTAATCAGCTTCTTGATATGCCACAACTGTCAGGTGGATGTATTATATTGGCAAAGGAGAAATGCTCACTAACAGGGATGTAAACAAAATTGGGCACAAAATTTGAGAGAAATAAGCTTTTTGTGCGTATGGAACATTTCTAGGAAATGTTATTTCAGCTCATGAATCATGGGACCAACACTTTACCTGTTGCGTTTATATTTTGTTCAGTATATATGGGAATGTCTGCTCAATCCAAAATAAAAACCAACTGATTGCAGCATTACCACAAAAATGGAGGAGGTACACTTGAAGTCGGAAGTTTACATACACTTAGGTTGGAGTCTAAAACTCTTTTTTCAACCACTCCACAAATTTCTTGTTAACAAATTATAGTTTTGTCAAGTCGGTTAGGAGATCTACTTTATGCATGACACAAGTTATTTTTCCAACAATTGTTTATAGACAGATTATTTCACTTATAATTCACTGTATCACAATTCCAGTGGGTCAGAAGTTTACATACTCTAAGTTGACTGTGCCTTTAAACAGCTTGGAAAATTCCAGAAAATGATGTCATGGCTTTAGAAGTTTCTGTTAGGCTACTTGACATAATTTGAGTCAATTGGAGGTGTACCTGTGGATGTATTAAAAGGCCTATCTTCAAACTCAATGCCTCTTTGCTTGACACCATGGGAAAATCAAAAGAAATCAGCCAAGACCTACAATAAATTGTAGATCTCCACAAGTCTTGTTCATCCTTGGGAGCAATTTCCAAACGCCTGAAGGTACCACATTCATCTGTACAAACCATAGTACGCAAGTAGAAACACCATGGGACCATGCAGCCATCATACCGCTCAGGAAGGAGACATGTTCTGTCTCCTAGAGATGAACGTACTTTGGTGCGAAAAGTGCAAAATCAATCACAGAACAACAGCAAAGGACCTTGTGAAGATGCTGGAGAAAACAGGTACAAAAGTATCTATTTACACAGTAAAACGAGTCCTATATCGACATAACCTGAAAGGCCACCCAGAAAGGAAGAAGCCACTGCTCCAAAACCGCCATAAAAAAGCCAGACTACGGTCTGACTACATGGGGACAAAGATCGTACATTTTGGAGAAATTTCCTCTGGTCTGATGAAACAAAAATAGAACTGTTTGGCCATAATGACCATCGTTATGTTTGGGGGAAAAAGGGGGAGGCTTGCAAGCCGAAGAACACCATCCCCACCGTGAATCACGGGGGTGGCAGCATCATGTTGTGGGGTTGTTTTGCTGCAGGAGGGACTGGTGCACTTCACAAAATAGATGGCATTATGCGGAAGAAAAATTATGTGGTATATTGAAGCAACATCTCAAGACATCAGTCAGGAAGTAAAAGCTTGGTCGCAAATATGTCTTCCAAATGGACAATGACCCCAAGCATACTTCCAAAGTTGTGGGAAAATCGCTTAAGGACAACAAAGTCAAGATATTGGAGTGGCCATCACAAAGCCCTGACCTCAATCCTATAGAAAATGTGTGGGCAGAACTGAAAAAGCGTGTGCGAGCAAGGAGGCCTACACACCTGACTTAGTTACAGCAGCTCTGTCAGGAGGAATGGCCCAAAATTCACCCAACTTATTGTGAGAAGCTTGTGGAAGGCTACCCGAAACATTTGACCCAAGTTAAACAATTTAAAGGCAATGCTACCAAATACTAATTGAGTGTATGTAAACTTGTGACCCACTGGGAATGTGATGAAAGAAATAAAAGCTGAAATAAATCATTCTCTCTACTATCATTCTGACATTTCGCATTCTTAAAATAAAGTGGTGATCCTAACTGACCTAAGACAGGGAATTGTTACTAGGATTAAATGTCAGGAATAGTGAATAACTGAGTTTAAATGTATTTTGCTAAGGTGTTTGTAAACTTCCGACTTCAACTGTAAGTGGAAGATGGAAAAGGTAGGGAACTTGTTTGTCTGCCATATATTAAAGATACAAATTGTCTGAAAGGAACTGGTATGAATAGAAAAATATACCAGTTTCATTTGAGGATAAAAATGTTGACAGCTGCGCCATACAGGTTGCAAAATAAAATTGGAAGAGATTTTCGATGTACTGATTCCATGGCATATGGTACATGAACTGATACAAAAAACAACACTTGATTCAACACTTCAATTTCAATTTAAATGAGTATAAAACATTCTTGCCACCAACGGAATGCTATATATATATATATGGGGCATGCAACAATCTCAGCTCTGTAGATTTCGCTGCGAAGAGACAAAATGTTACGCCCTGAACATAGTAAGCTGTTTTTTCTCTGTGTTGGTTGGGGCGTGATGGTGACTTGGGTGGGTTATCTAGGTGTATTTGTATGTCTATGGTGGCCTGATATGGTTCCCAATCAGAGGCAGCTGTTTATCGTTGTCTCTGATTGGGGATCATATTTAGGCAGCCATTTCCCTTTTGTTTGAGTGGGATCTTGTCTATGTTAAGTTGCCCGTCTGCACTATTTGTATAGCTTCACGTTTCGTCCGTTGATTTTGTTGTTTTTGTTTAGTGTTCATTCATTAAAAGAGAATGTATGCATACCACGCTGCGCCTTGGTCTCACTCATACAACGACCGTGACACAAAATCACTAAATAAGCCATAGCCAGTCAATAAATAATATAATAATACTTGTAGGAAAGGTTTTCATCTTTAGCTCACAATCTGTGGATACTATACGATTAGAAAGATTCAAAATTAATGTAAAACATCACAGCACAATTGAAAAATACACGGCACATGTAAACCAAACGAGGGTGGTCTATGGTGATAGGTGGGATGGGCTGAGAGTGGCTGAGGGTTGCGATTTAAAGAGCTTATGTTTGGTAGTGTATTATTGTTACGGGATTGCTGTATAGAAAAGTACCATGTATGTAAAATGTATGTAAATGTAGCAGAAAAGCTGTAAAAACAAATATTAATATTTTTTTAAATATATTTTTATAATAATTTACCACCTGGTATGTCACCAGGAAGGCCAAATCTCCATCCCACCATAACAGGCTGAGATTTCAGGTGGTCTTTTCAAACAGCTCTTACACTAAAAGGGCAAAATCATCATTTTCACAGTATTAGTCCAACCTCATGGTGTGGAAATATATATAAAACACAGGAAATTACATTTTTGACTCCACTGGGCCTTTAAAAGGAGAAATTGTAGAAATAGGCAGGTTTAATATTTTGTGGCTGTGTTAACTAGTGACAACCCAAATAAGTGGTCTAATTGTGTTTACTTTTTTCCATTAAATTTCCTATCAATACCATTATGATACAAACTGCAGGCATCACTGTGGTTTTGACACTTCCTGTGGGGCTAACTAACTATCAAACAAGTATAAAAGTGACAATCTCATGAGAAACAAATGCATCCCATCTAGTCAATTTAGTAACCGGAAGTATTTTTTTCTTCTCAATCTTTCCCAATCATTTGGGAGTTGAGGATTTATAGCTGAATCTACACATACATTTCGGGAGTAGTTGAATGTAATGTTTTTTCGAGACATTTTGAGGTCTGAGATGTCTGATGAACGCTGTCTTGCCTTTGAAACATAGGGATCTGTTTTGATGGATCAGGAAGTGCCCTCAGTCAAGTACAAACCAAACTCGCATCCTGACTCCCACAGGAAAGAAGAACCTTAGGCAGAACCCCCCCCCCCCCAAACCTTCACATAATAAACCCCTATACTACCATCCACTCAAAGATGGATAAGTAGAGGAGACGTCTTCACAGTATGATATTCAACCCTGATCTCTTAATTGAACTGGCACCATGCACCCTATTTCCACACCAAATGAGTAGGCAGACCCACACACACCCATGCACACACACTTGCTGGAGGTTCTAGGAGGGTGTATTGATTAAGACTGCAGTGCGACACTGACACTGCTGGTAGTCTAATTCTATAATGGAAATTAGGGGGTGGCCATCACGCGTTTCCCTGCAAGATTAGTTATCCTGCACATCCATACACACGTGCATCCACATACACACACACATCCACATCTACACACACACACATCCACATACACAGAGACACTTAATATACATGCACAAAGCCTTACACACACACACAAACACACACACATACGTACACAAAATTACACAGAGGTCTTAAAAACATAATCCTCTATACACTTTGTGATTGCTATTTGTGTGTACCAAGGCTTTCCCGCTTGGTATCCTGGCCCAAGTCTTCTGCACTTTTATAAGAAGCTCAAAGGACAACCAGGGTGAAGTGTGGAAGTGTGACCAAAGGTGGCAACCCTGCAGAGAGCCGTATTGCTGCAGTGACCACCAGAAACATTCATTACCTAAAACGATTCACAGCTAATCTTTCCTCCCATGGCTATGAATGAATCCATCAAGTTATTACTGCTCTTCCTAAAGGATATGTTCTAAAAAAAATCACAAGGGCACTCAAAACAAAGTTATGATGAAGCATCTATGTTCCTCACTTACTGGGTTTAATTTAATTTGTGCTAGTCTACTATTCGCTATTTCCCGTGAAGATACATATTCAGCAAAACAGAATATCATCAGAGGTTTAGACAAAGGTTGGTTCTGCAGAGAAGAACAATGCAGCAATTCTATGCACCACCACACCACTGATCCTGTTATAATTATCTTCACATGTCCTTACTTTAGCACTGAATCTACCCTAGTCTCTGTTCAGCTAATACTGGGACTAGGGTGACCACATGTATTATACCCAAATGTGGGACAAAGGGATGATTTTGTGGGACAGTGTAGCATACATGAATACAACAAAAATCCCCCTCCGGCTTCATTGAACAAGCTAATTGAAGCGTGCCGATGGACTTTTGCTTCGGGCAAAATTTGGTCAAGCAAAAACAACAGACTAAATGTGTGGCTGTTTTATGAAAATCTGGGAATATTTGGTCAAGGAAACATTTCTGGTTGGTCTCAGGGAATATAAAACAGTTAGGAAGGGAGACTGAAAACTTGATTAAGTGAAGTAGCAGCAAATATGTTTAATGAGCAACTAATGAGCATGGAGAGCCTAACAAGTGTGACAAAATCACCTTAGGCCTATATATTTTCAGTCTAATATGGCTATTTACTTACTTTTGTAGCTCTTCATCAGAAACACGCTTTTGTAAGTAGTTATCTGTTCTCTCCAAGTTTAGCTGGAATTTCGACTGAAAGGATTTGACAAATGTGATTGGTTGACGATATGACATTGGTCTACGTCTCGTCTTGCGGGGCACAGAATATCAGATCTCAACAATGATTGGAAAAGTGTTTAACATCACCAGTACCACATCCTTATGATATATATCTTGTCAAAAGTGCAACGTGACTGCAAAAGAGACAGGTTGGAATGTCTGACTGAAATACGGGTAGTGGTGTTTGAATTTGTTGATAAAATGCCCTGCATAATTTAGAGCTAATTTTAGATAACTCATGTTGGTAACCCCTTCTCTCCTCATTAGCCAAGTATGACTTGGCTCTTCAGTTAAAGATGAATCATGTAACTCATTACAGATTTAGTGCAGGATATTTTAGTCACAATGGTCCGTACCCTAATAGAACCTTCCGGATATATAGTTTGTGTTAATTATTTCCATACACTGGGATAATACACTGAACAACAATATAAACGCAACATGCCACAATTTCAAAGATTTTACTGTTCACGCATGGAAATCAGTCAATTGAAATCAATTCATTAGGTCTTGATCTATGGATTTCACATGAAAAAGGTAGGGGCGTGGATCAGATGACCAGTCATTATCTGGTGTGACCACCATTTGCCTCATGCAGTTCAACACACCTACTTCATATAGAGTTGATCAGGCTAATAATTGTGGTCTGTGGAATGTTGTCCCACTCCTCTTCAACGGCTGTGCGAAGTTGCTGGATATTGGCGGGAACTGGAAAATGCTGTCATATATGTCGATCAAGAGCATCCCAAACATGCTCAATGGTTGACATGTCTGGTGAATATGCAGGCCATGGAAGAACTGGGAGATTTTCAGCTTCCAGGAGTTGTGTACAAATCCTTGTGACATGGGGCCATGCATTATCATGCTGAAACATGAGGTGATTGCGGCAAATTAATAGCACAGCAATGAGCCTCATGATCTCGTCACGGTATCTCTGTGCATTCAAATAGACATCGATAAAATGCAATTGTGTTCGTGTCCATAGCTTATTCCTGTCCATACCACAACTCCACTGCCACCATGGGCCACTCTGTTCACAACGTTGACATCAGCAAACCACATACACATGGTCTGAGGTTATGAGGCCGGTTGGATGTACTGCCAAATTCTCTAAAACGACGTTGGAGACGGTTTATGGTAGAGAAATGAACATTCAATTCTCTGGCAAAAGCTCTGGTGGATATTGCTCCAGTCAACATGCCAATGGCATTGTGTTGTATGACAAAACTGCACATTTTAGAGTGGCCTTTTATTGTCCCCAGCACAAGGTGCACCTGTGTAATGATCATGCTGTTTAAACAAATTTGAGGGAAATAAGCTTTTTGTGATATGGAAAATTTATGCAATCTTTTATTTCAGCTCATGAAACATGGGACCATCACATTACATGTTGCATATTTATTTTTGTTCAGTGTATTTCAAGGAGTGAAATTCCAATTGATAAATCATTAGTTTTGGCAGCTTTCCAGAATCTGTCATTGAGTGTCACATTGAAGACTTTTTTCTGTCCTAATGACATAACCTTAATTTTGTTGTTTGAATGGAATGCCTCATGTCCATCATCTCATCATCATTTGAACATCATTTAAACAAATCAAACCCCACAGAGCACACCCCAGGTCTGCCTCATTTGGGTCAGAGGAGGGCCAGATACACGTTGACCGCACCACCTTCAGGTGCCAACAGGCTCACTGAACCATACACCATGAAGGCTCTCTGCCTAGTCATGTGCTGAGCACATCATCTTCAGTGACACTACCACAAAACTTCAAAGTTGTCCTGGATTAGCACCTTTTCTATTGTATACGTTGTCCCAAAATCGAATTACACCTAATTACACAAATATAGTGCACAGTAAAACTGGATATATGTACATTATGGATGATCACATCCATATGTTTTTCTACACTGGGAAGTAAGTAAGGATTTCATAACTCTATAGGGAGCCATTTTGAACTTCATTGTGGTTTTATCCTGCACAGACTGGTTGTGAGTTGAAACTTGATTAATTGAGGCAGTCGGTTTGGAATGACAGGTCAATGGGATCTCCCTTAGGCCTACATCCATTTAAACCACTACTACACCACCACTAAACACAGGACAACAAACCACAACCCCAATGGTAAAGGTTGGGATTGGGTGAAAGTGAAAGCTGATTCCACAGCAGTACTTAGGGCAAAACAATTCTCTGGAGTGTTCCTCTTGTCTTGCGGATGAAGCTGTGCATATCCATTCCATTACTAAGACTGTAATTGGGTCAGCCCTCTGCACACGGATCAATAGCGAAGAAAGCATTCTTAGTCTGTTTATGGGAGTAATGGAGTGTAAAATCAGTGCTCCCATGCTCAGGATGTAACGCATTCTTCACCGGACATTAATATGGAGGTTTTTCTAAGACCTATATATCACCGGGAGGTGTTGGGTAGAAGACAAGTGTGTTGTGGGGGTTAAATACGAACAAGTTGAAAGAGAATGTGTATCCCTTCAAGAAAATGACGTGGTTCACATAACGTCTTGCACCCAGCAGATGGTTTACATCAGGTATTGCCAAACTGCGGGCAATGCCGTCGGCGGTAAGCCAAAAAAAGTTGTGATTGACATTAAAAAAAAAATACAAAAAAATTACATTTAGTAAGGCCATAGAGACACATACCAGCTCTACTGGTAGTACTGCTACTACCAGCGGTACTACAACTGCACCTGTCGACGACACAAGTTGTTCTGCTTCCATGAGCAGATCCAATGCTAGCATCAGTAATTCTACATTTATTGTTAGCCCAGCTAGCATGGACACTGACAGTTGTGAATCTGATGCAGCCGAAGAGCTACAGCCCCTTTACCCGGGAAAGCACCGAACAACAGACAGGGACGTTGGACCATCGCAGAGGCGCAAATATGATGAGAACTACATTGATTTGGGGTTCACTTATATTGGGAGTAGTGCCTTTCCTCAGCCACAGTGTGTTATATGTGCAAAAGTACTATCTCACAACTCGATGAAACCGCCACTCTTGCGCAGACATTTAGAAACAAAACATGCCAATTTAAGAAATAAGCCACGGGAGTTTTTTGAGCGAGAATTAAGACGACTTTCGAGTAGTAAGACATTAATAAGAAGGGGCTAGAAGCGTCTTATATGGTGAGCTACCGAGTGGCTAGGACAGGCAAGCCCATACTATTTTGGAGGACTTAATTATTCCTGTTGCCGCGGATATTTCTGGGACAATGCTGGGGGAAAATGCCAAAAAAACTATACAGACAATGACTTCATCAAACAGCACTGTTTCACAACGCATCAGTGACATGGCAGGAGATGTTTTGAAACAATTACTGCTTCGCATACAAGCCAGTGACTTCTATGCGTTACAGCTGGATGAGTCAACAGACGTGGCGGGCCTGGCACCGCTCCTGGTAATTGTCCGTTACGTTTATGGGGGGTCAATTAAGGAAGACATCCTCTTCTGGAAACCAGGACAATATTTTTTAAGTACTTGGTCAGCTTTGTGACATCAAATGGACTTCGGTGGTCAAGATGTGTTGGTATCGGTACTGATGGCGCAAAAGCCATTACAGGGATACATAGTGGAGTGGTAACGTGCGTGCAAGCAGTTGTACCCAAGTGGCGTCAGGAACACTGCAGAATCCACCGAGAGGGTCTTGCTGCATTGGGAATCACTTACAGCTTGAAAGACGTTTTGGACACTACAGTGAAAATGGTTAACTTTGTTAAAGCAAGGCCCCTGAACTCTCGTGTATTTTCTGCACTATGCAATGTTATGGGCAGTGATGTATAACACTTTTACAACATACAGAAGTGTGCTGGTTATCGAGGGGCAAAGTATTGACACGTTTCTTTGAATTGAGAGACGAGCTTAAAGTTTTCTTTACTGACCATAATTTCACGTGTCTGACCTCTTGCATGATGATGAGTTTCTCACACGACTGGCCTATCTGGGTGATGTTTTTCTCACCTGAATGATCTGAATCTAGGATTACAGGGACTCTCCGCAACTATGTTCAATGTGCGGGACAAAATTGAGGCTATGATTAAGAAGTTGGAGCTCTTCTCTGTCTGCATTAACAAGGACAACTCACAGGTCTTTCCATCATTGTATGCTTTTTTGTGTGCAAATGAACTCAAGCTTACGGTCAATATCAAATGTGATATAGCGAAGCACCTGAGTGAGTTGGGTGTGTAATTAGGTACTTTCCCGAAACAGATGACACAAACAACTGGACTCGTTATCCCTTTCATGCCCTGCCTCCAGTCCACTTACCGATATCTGAATAAGAGAGCCTCATCGAAATTGCAACAAGTGGCTCTGTGAAAATTGAATTTAATCAGAAGCCACTGCCAGATTTGTGAATTGGGCTGCGCTCAGAGTATCCTGCTTTGGCAAATCATGCTGTTAAGACACTGATGCCCTTTGTAACCACGCACCTATGTGAGAGTGGATTCTCGGCCCTCACTAGCATGAAAACTAAATACAGGCACAGACTGTGTGTGGGAAATGATTTAAGACTGAGACTCTCTCCAACCCAACATTGCAGAGTTATGAGAATCCTTTCAAGCACATAAATAGCACAATTTTTTATTATTATTATTATTATTTGTGCCCGGGTCCTAAAAGAGCTCTTTGTCACTTCCCACGAGCCAGGTTGTGACAAAAACTCACACTCATTCTTATGTTTAATAAATGTATTGTATAGGGTGTATGTGTGGCAGGCTTACAATGATGACAAAAACAACATTTGAGAATGCGCTGACCCTGGTGCTAGAGGGACACGCAGCTGGAGGTTGAATGTTTGAAGGGGAACGGGACTATAAAAAGTTTTGGAACCACTGGTTTACATGATCCACTTTGTTAGGGCAGAACCTCTGTATGTAGCCAGTCAGGCCCTTCCTCTTCCCCGTTCTGACCTCTGATGCTACCTGCTTCTTCAAGCGATTCCATCTTAATTAATCAGACAAGTCATTGCTCATGCCACCGCTTTAGGCCGAAGATTCAACCTCATTCAATATTTCCCGGTCCGGGTCATTCTCCACTGTCACCTTTTCTCCTCAAGCAGACTAGTGAATATTTATACTCTCCTCCATGTTGTTATATCGGTGACGACTATGAAAAGGTCAATGGCTGTATTAGATTAATGCAACATATCAATGCATGTCTATCTAATTTCAAACCTTCTATTTTTAACTCCAGAACAGTTGCTTTCTCTATTACTAAGGGAGAACAAATATCAAGCTGTTTTGAGAGCAATATGCTGCAATATCAGTTCAATCACAGAAACATTAAGAATTTATAAACATGGGAACAATATACCTCGTCAGGCTGACACTACATATTCCAACAACAACAACTATGTGCTAAATTACATCTCATTCACCTCTCTCTGGGAACCCAGACTCCATATCATAGTCAGTCGATTCGCATCAATGGTTTGACCTTTTCATGGGTCTCCCACTGGTCAGTCGCTGACATTCAGACCTTCTGATTGGAATACAAGAACCGTTGTAAACTCCTGCTTAAGACCAACCGATAGTTTCCAGCCCTCTAGAGTTAGTCAAATATATTTTAATAACACTGACTATATTCTAATGGGGTGTTGGCTAATTGAGCTTTATCTGCTTCAATAGTGAACCAACCAAGCACGCAGCCCAAATGTCTCTATGCCAGAGAAAAGGTGTCAACCCATCATTTTGAATTATTTCTAATACCAGCTGACGTAATGTGACAGGAAAATCCCTACATTTCTAAAAAAAAAACAGCCACTAGCTTGGAAAATAATTATTTAAATGAAAGCCTTTGCAGAATGTAGTCAAGATGACGCTCCACCACACCACAGCCTAGGGAAGCCCCATCAGCATTCCATTGTCAAAGGCAGCGGAACAAAGTCTGCTATGCGAACCAACAGAACCTTGAAGGGAAGACAAAAACACAATACATCTTTGACCTTTTCACAGCCTTTAGAGTAGGCTAGAACTAGATATTAAGCCTGAGTCAAACTTCAGCTTAACTAATATAGAGAGCATGGACTATGGAAAAAAAACAACATCCCATTTTAAATAGCGGAAACAGAATCCTCACCTTGAAGAGTCGTAGGATGTTGGCCACCATGATAGACACCGAGCTAGCCGCCGCCCCTATGACCCCCACCACCTTGTCCGGCTTGGCGAAGATGGGCGGGTCTCCGTTGGCACAGCGCACATCTGAGCCGTCCCTCTCGATGAGTGCCTGGACGAAAGTCAGCGACTGCTCCAGGGCATAGGTGTCTCTAGAACAGGTGTCCAGGATGCGCGCCCCCAGTGTCACATTGGGGAGCAGCTCTGGGTCCTTGTTGATCAGGTCAATCGCAAACAGCATGGCCTCCAGCCTATGAATGCCCTTCTCCTTCTTCAGCTCCCCGCAGGGCACTCCTCTCTCGCCACGGGAGTGCACAGGGAATAGGCCGCCCAGCATGATGTCACCGTCCAGCCGGATGGAATGGGCGTACTCCTGCAGTGGCAGCTGGGGGTCCGGGGGCTTCTGAGTGGCAGAGGCCAACAGCCAGTAGCATTTGGTGGTCAGTAGGAAGAAGGAGCAGTGAAGGAAGAGGGAGGGGTGTTTGGACTCCCTGGCCATGGTGGTAGCAGTACGGGAGATAGTGGGTCAGGGGAGGTGGTGTAGTACTGGGAGGTCAGAGCAGCAGGCAGCTGGTGGGGGGTGGTGGGAACACAGGGTTGGGCCAACCGTGTGTGACCCTCCTCTCTAGATCAGGACAGGGTTAGGGAGGGTTACCTCTGGTTTCGAAGAGCTGCTGATGTATGTACCTGGCATCCCTGGGAAAGGGTTGTTGTTTGAGCAAGATAAGGAGGCTGGAGAGAAGAGAGGCTGAGTTTCTCACACTGACTGGACAGTGGGGATCTCTTTCCACAATCCTGGGTGTCTCATGCTCAAAAGACCCTGTTTGTGATGTGTGAGACAAAGAGGGAAAACAATCCATATGTTACACACTAGGGTTCAACTCTCTAATAGACACAGGCACATATCAATATACAGTATGTAGGTCACACGCCCACATTCACATATGCTATTTCTCAAACACATAGGTGCACACACTAAAACCATCCAATTGAAATCTGAGCCTTGCTTTTTCATTGTTACCCTCTAATCAGGGACTGATTTAGACCTGGGACACCAGGTGGGTGCAATTAATTATCAGGTAGAACAGAAAACCAGAAGTACTCAGAAAGGATTTTAATCAGTGGTGGAAAAAGTGCCCAATTGTCAAACTTGAGTAGAAGTAAAGATACTTTAAAAGAAAATGACTCAAGTAAAAGTGAAAGTCACCCAGAAAAATACTACTTGAGTAAAAGTCAAAAAGTATTTGGTTTTAAATACACTTGAGTATCAAAAGTAAATGTAATCGCTAAAATAGAAAGTATCAAAAGTAAAAGCAGAAATCATTTCATATTCCTTATATTAAGCAAACCAGACAGCATGATTTTCTTGATTTTTTTCATTTAAGGATAGCCAGGGGCACACTCCAACACTCCAACAAACGAAGCATTTGTGTTTAGTGAGTCTGCCAGCTTGCAAAAAGTAAGGATGACTGGGGATGTTCTCTTGATAAGTGCATGAATTAGACAATTTTCCTGTCCTGCTAAACATTCAAAATGTAACTAGTACTTTTGGGTGTCAAGGAAAATATACAGAGTAAAAAGTACATTATTTTCTTTAGGAATGTAATGGAGTAAAAGTAAAAGTTGTCTGAAATATAAATATTAAAGTAAAGTACACCACTGATTTTAATACCCTTTCACTGAAGCATGCATCCATGCACACTCAAGCAAGCATGCACGCACACACACACAGACACAGACACACAAAGTGAGAGAGTAGAAGGACAGACACAACAAACATCCACATCACACAGCAGGGAATCTCCCTTTGAAAACTGGGAAATCTTCAAACATTGGCACTGTCACATCTGCATAAACTCTGTCTACAAAGCTGGGAATGTGCTTGATAAAAACATCAAAGAATTGTATTATCATGTAATAAGCTATTGCATTTGCAATGAGACTAATCCTTACCCTGATGTGAATTTAAATTACTGTGATATGTTTATTAGCATAATGCAAAGTTATACAGGAAGCTACATCAAAATGGACACAGCAGCATACCCTAGCCTAGAGCCTTACAGATGGTGTCGCACAATAAATAGCATCGACAATGACAGAACCAGTGTTTGTGTGTGTGTGTGTGTGTGTTTATGTTAACATGCGCTGGTTGCCTGCTGGCAAAATGAAAACATGCAGGTATTTTCTTCCTGTCTGCAGCTTTAGTTACATTAGCTCTGCCAGTTTACTGTTAGTTTACTGAGTTTACTGTCAGCATTAATTTTCCATCTGAGAGGAAATACAGAACTTCTTAGCTCCCGTTGTTCCAGAACGAAGAGAGTGGCTTACTGACTTTTCTTTCACTATTGAGAGACATAACTCATTATCCACTCTTATTCACGACTAGGACTACTTTTTTGGTAAAAATTACATAAATTCTCTTCAGAGTACCCCTCGTGATTAGTACAGAACATTTTTTGTTTTGAGCCTGATCAATTGAGGCATTACCAAAAAAAAGACTGCAGTTTTCAAACGGCAGTAAAAGTGCCTTAACTGTGGTATTTTGGACGCAGTAATTGCAGAATAACTGCAGTGTACTGCAGTTGAACTACAGTTATACCGCACTGTAACTGCAGTTGCACTGCAAAATTACTGTATAAAAAAAAACATTCTTATTTTGGACGCAGTATTTGCAGCATACTACAGTTATACTGCACTCTAACTGCAATCTTTTTTCATAAGGGAGGCTCCATGGACATTACAATTGTGTGGCATAGGTGTTTAACAGCTTTGGCCCTTACACTGCTTGTTCCCATTCTTATCTTTTAACAAGATACCGATTGCAGCGAGTCACTCTTATCCAAAAGTGTAGCATGCCAGTGAGAAACAATAAGTAACTGGAGTTTGGAACTGAAGACCAGCATTGTGCACCCCTACATTGGTCGAATTACTTACAAAAATAACTGCAGTTAACAATGTGTTACAGTTATAAAACAATTGATCTATAACTGTTTGAAAGAAGCTCTGCACAAATTAAGCATGGCGATAACAACCTCATGTAGCATAGGCCTAAGCAGGCGCACATCTGTGCCGCATAAATCCCTGGTGAATTAAGCTATTGTTCTATGCTAGTAGCTTACTAATTAATGACGGCTATTCGGACTGAGTATTGAGAAAATTAGGCCTATTTGATTGATCTTTGAATTATTTTTTATTTAACCTTTATTTAACTAGGCAAGTTAGTTAAGAACAAATTCTTATTTACAATAGTGGTCTACCAGGGAACAGTGGGTTAACTGCCTTGTTGAGGAGCAGAACGACAGATTTTTACCTTGTCAGCTTGGGGATTCGATCCAGCAACCTTTCGGTTACTGGCTCTAACCACTAGGCTACCTGCCGCCCCAATAAAGACATGGTAGGCTAATACCTACAGGCCTATGTGTAGGCTACTTTAAAGCCATGCGGCATCAACTCATAACCCATTACGTTTTCTTCAACCCAACCATTGGGACCCACTGTACGTGGTTATGGTTTAGATGGGTGGTCAGAATGAGTGGCACATGTCATTAAACGTCAGAGTGATGTACAATGTGAAACTGCGCAGACGTATGTTCTTCTACAGCTAAGCTAGATACAGCATTGGCGACGAGGATGGCTGAATTCAGTTTACCCCCACCAGTGCCATTCCTTTCCATGCCCGGAAGGGAATAACTGGCTCGAAAGTTTAAACACTTATCTCGAAGCTCTGAACTTTTCTACAATCTCCGACAAGTGGAGGACAACACTGCGCCGTCACTGCCTCGGTGCAGAGGATCTTCAGAGCGCTTGGATGGGCTCCTACATTCAATGGTGCAGTCAGCCTCCTACGGAACCACTTCACCGGGACACCATCGGCCCGGTGAGTCAATTCAAAACTACATGGCTAATCTGAGTGACTTGTCTAGCTTTTGTAACAATGGGGCACTTCAGGACGAGATCCTCAGGGATCAGCTGATAGAGGGGCTGTTATGTGAAAAGACAAGGGAGAAACTACTTTTGGAATCTGACAATTTACAACTTGATGGAGCAATTAAATCAGCACTCCAGGTGCATTGTAATGCTCTACTATGCTAACAGACAGTTCTGCAGCATACACTCGGCCCCCAGCCATTCTCACACAGCAGCTTCAGCCCGAGCAGGCACACTATAGCGATCGTGCGTTGCACACGCCCTCCCACACCGATAGCTGCATGGAAACAGCAGGCACACAGACAGACAAACCGACTTAGCTGTAGCAACTGTGGGGCTTGCTCTCACGATTCAATGGATTCAAGTGCCCAGCCCGTGGAACGATATGCAAGAACTGTTCAAAAATACAATCACTTTGCAGAAGTGTGTCATTCTGTCCTTGCTACTAGCTCCGCCCTCATTCTCCTCTGACTCTCAACATGAACGCACTGAAATCCAAACTGTCTCCATCAATCATGTGTCATTCAAAACATGCAGCTGGGTGAGGTGGGTTTGTCTTTGCTACTGGATACAGGCGCTGCAGTGTCGTTGCTCAACCTTGCCACCTACAACAAGTTCTTCACTCACCAGCTACTCCAACAGTCCTCCACTGCCCTGTGTGGGTACGGTAGCTCCAAGATAGACATTGTAGGCACTCTCCAGGTCCCAGTGCACTACGTCACCAAGCACCTACCGTCATTCACATTTCACATTGCAAAGCGGGGAGCCAAACTCCTGGGGCTCGACCTCTTCACAGGCTTGGGGTTCACACTGAGAGATGACAGTGGGTCAGCTATCCACCAGGTTACCTGCACATGGCAACAGAAGAGGCCAGCTCTGTTTGATGGACTGGGCTGCCTCACAGCCTTTACGCAAAGGCCCTTAGTGAACCCGGACATGACCCCAGTCATGCAGCCCCTGTGGTGCAACCCCTTTGCATTGCGTGATGACGTCACAAAAGATCTCCAGTCGCAGTTGAAGGCAGACATCATTGAGCCAGTCAACGTTGCCCCTGGATTTCAAACGTGGTCATTGCAACCAAAAGTTAGGTGGAATCCAGACCTGTGTGAATCCCTGTGCTGTGAACAAGGCTGTTGTCCCGGATAGTAGTACCCGCTGAGGAGGTGACTGAACAATTTCACGGCTTCAGGGTCTTCATGAAGCTTGACCTGAGTCAGGGTTATATTCAGGTGTCCCTCCACCCAGCCAGCAGAGACCTCACGGCCTTCGTCACACACGCTGGTGTGTTCAGATACACATGCATCTCTGGTGGACTTAGCTCCGCCCCCAGCTGCTTCCAGGTGATGAGCACCATCCTCGCTGGAATATCCAGGGTAGCGGTCTATCTAGACGGCATCGTGATCCACAGCCAAGACCTCCACATCCATGACCAGCGACGCCACAAAGTATTCAGTGCTCTACTGCAGAACAACCTGACCCTGAATGGCGAAAAGTGCACCTTTACAGCTCCAGTCGTCGAGCTTGTGGGGTTCCGCCCTGTCGGCCAAAGGGGTGGAACGCTTCAACCAAGCGCTGAAGAACCGCATCAGAGCACACCTGGTCCAGGGGTGCACGTTCCAAACCGCCCTGAACCAAACACTAGTGCACTACAGAGCATGAAAACACACAGCAACACAGGTCTCACCGGAATCTCTCATGCTCGGTCGTGAGATGGAACTCCCACTGGAAAGACTCAGAACACAGGGTGTGACAGCACCGACAACTAGGTGCACACAAGCAAAGCAGGCAGCCACCAGGCACCAAAGAGCAATGAAATGGCGCTTCGACAATGTACACAGGGTGAAGTAGCCGATCATCCAAGTGTCAGACAGGTTCCAAGTCTGTCGGTCTCAGCGATGCAAAACAAAATGGTCTCATTCTGGACGGACCCCTTGCAGGTCAGTCGACATCTGGGGCTCGCCACCTTCATGCCGAGCAATGGATCACGCTGGCACGCCAGCCGCCTCAGGAAAGTCCCACTCCTCTCGCATTGGCCAGTATAACACAAACATACAGGCCAGAGACATACCTGATGAACCTCCTCCTGCACTACCACCTAAGCCTTAGCCTCTGTGGGCTCCCAAGGTCCAGAGCTACAAGCAGTGATGGCTTTAAGATCAGCCTATGCAGCCACTGACTGGAGGACTACCTTTCCTCCTTTAATACTTAGGTTCCGTTAGGTGTCTTAGTCAACCTTCAGGTTAACTGACTGAACTGTCTAGTTTTGGAGAGTCTTTATTTACCTCTTCCGTTTAAAGGTTCATGTTTTTTTGTTAGGCATCACTGGGTTATTGCCCTATGGACATTTGTATATATGGTACCAGTCCCTGGTTTTAGAAAGGAGGGGGAAATGTTATGTATGGTACAACATGTGCTGTATGTCATACTGTACGTTGTTATGGTTTAAGACAGTGTGCTGCTTTACATATGAATGGGTGGTCTGAATTAGTGGCACATGTCATTAACCATCAGAGTGATGTACAATGTGAAACCGTGCAGACATGCCTTCTACAGCAAAGATAGATACATCCCTCATCAACCACAATATCTATGCACAGAGCATATACTTGGCTTTGAATGAAATAAAGCAACAACTTTGCAACCATCAGACAAAATGTTAAAAGAAGATTTTACCCACAGGTGAGGAGTAAGTAGCCAAGTTCATTAATGACCTATATTGCAGTGCATTTATAGCCGGCAGTTCTACAAAGCAAATCTCATGCACAATTGCTCTAATTGCAGTCATCTAAATGTAAATAATTGTATCACCCAAGATTTTGATTGCACACTGCATGATAGACTCCCCACCAATTTGCACTTATGATAAAGGTGCAATGTGCCCAATTACCATGATTGATGAGAATTCTCTGGGATTTTTTTTATGAGATGCTACTTACTCCGTGGTCCATTTTAAGTTTACTGCTTTCTCCCTTTCAATCGATTTGGACTCAGTTGATGATGACAGATGAAACATGCACAACGCACCGAAAATTCTTATGCCTGTCTAAATTAAATTGATCTTCAATGGATCACTTTCTTGACGATGTTTTTATATATATCTACCAGAAAGCCATGTCAAAAGTAACTCTTGAATTATTTATTTTACAGATCAAATGTGACTTTGTGTGAATGATTGGAAACGTGAGCGCATCAGAAAACGGTATTCTCAATATCAAGTCTGTAGGCTATTAGTAAAGAAAAAGAAAAAAAACATCTAAGAACATTAAATAACGAACATGACTCATATCACATTGTTTGAAAAAAAATCAACAATTAAGTAGGACTTACGCGCCGGTTACTGTGATCTGGTCCCTCGCGGTCTCACTGCCAAACCAAAGCTGCGCAAACCTGTGCTGTGCTCGTGGTGCTGAAAGAACAGCAGCATCGTGAAGGTGGCGCGAGCGCGACTCCGGGAAGATCTCAATTATATTCTTATTGCGTCCCTTCTCCTCGTCTCCTTCTCAAAACCCATTGGAGGAGAAGGTCAGAGGGGCGAGATCTCTGGCGTTCTCATCCAATGTGTTTTGAGAAGGAGACGAGGCGCGAGGACAGGAGGGAGGACGCGAGGAGAAATAAATTGAGAACTTTACTCCGTCTCTATGGAATCACTAAATACTACCACACAGCGGTGGCTGGTTTCCAGGCTACCTAATGATTCTCTGATGTTTGTTAGTTGTTTCTGTAAATACTGAGCAGTTTATTTTAATTGTATTTTTCAAATCACCATAATCCTACCCATGATTACTGGAAGACGTGTGCGGGGACTATTTAGGATGGATTTAAATAATTCACGCTCAGAGTGGGCTTGCTTGGTCCAAAACAAGTGCATGGTCGCATGTTCCTTGCCTCAACACATGCATCTTATTTGGTGTGTCACAATTTCAAAGTGTAATTTAAAGGAAGCGATACTGTTGGTGCGTCATGGCTAATGATGACAGCCTACAGAAGATGAAATAGTCTTATATGGCGTAATTTTCAAAGGGCATAACTTTCAAAAACTATATATAGGCTAGGATGATATAAGCAATCTAAAAGATGCTTGAAAATTATAGCCTACATGAGAGGTGATTCAGATCATTCAACATTCTTTCGGGAGAAATACTAAGAGAAAAACAGAAACATATTTATTGCACACACTCTTTCAGACAGTGGACGTGTCTTTTCAAAAGTAGGATAAAATGCCTAAGGCTCTACATAAAACAATATTCCCAGTGGGAAAATGTGCACAGCGGATGTTGAAAAGGGAGTTTTTGTTGACGACACCGTTGGGAAACACAGTCACATTGCGCCATCTCGTGGGCGCAAAATAGCCTAGTCGAGAGTGGCAGAATTTGTCTTTGGAAAAGAGCAACGACAACCGAACACCTGAAGCAGAAAAATACGATGGGTGTTTTTTAAATTTGATTTATTCCTCATGTCTTCCTCATTGGTAGGAAGAAGTTTGGGTACTACATTTTTTAAATATTACCTGACTCCTATAAATTAAAATAGCCAATTTGGCTGCAATCAATTAGCTTAATTGATCAGAGTTCAAATTATATTTCAACAAAATAATGTTTCAGGAATGCTAATCATGTATGTTACTAACAGAAACGATTTCAGAACAATCTGAGCTGGTGGGTGTCCAAATCCTCTTTCTTGTGCTTTCAGAGGTGAAACGACCATTTTGCAATCTAGACTAATCATAACACACACTGATGGCAGGGAACTGCAGTTCCTTAACTGGAACAATTAAATCTTATAGACTCCATGGACAGGAGGGAGCTCACTAGTTCTTTCCCTGAGCTGCCAGCCATTGCAGTGTCAGCCTCACCTGCCCCGCAAGCCATCCCAGGGCGTGTCCGTCTGGTGTCTTCCCCGCCTGCCTCCCCAGTGCCAGTCCGGCCTGCCAACGCCAGACCACAGAGGCGTGTGTCGGAGAAAATCCAGTGATTACAGATCAGGTCTGCTATATTAACAGAGCTACTGGACGACAGATGGTAATATTACCCTCTGAGCCACAGTCCTTCAGTAGCACTGAGAGAGTCTTCCTATGTGGCCAACCTTCAGTCTGCCACCCAGCTAACGTAGGCAGAGATAACAGCTGTCACCCCCTGCCCATGCATCACCACAAAAATGGAGGAGGTACACTTGAAGTCGGAAATTTACATACATTTAGGTTGGAGTCATTAAAACTCGTTTTTCAACCACTCCACAAATTTCTTGTTAACAAACTATAGTTTTGGCAAGTCGGTTAGGACATCTACTTTGTGCATGACCCAAGTCATTTTTCCAACAATTGTTTACAGACAGATTATTTCACTTAGAATTCACTGTATCACAATTCCAGTGGGTCAGAAGTTTACATACACTAAGTTGACTGTGCCTTTAAACAGCTTGGAAAATTCCAGAAAATTATGTCATGGCTTTAGAAGCTTCTGATAGGCTAATTGACTTCATTTGAGTCAATTGGAGGTGTACCTTCGGATGTATTTCAAGGCCTACCTTCAAACTCTTAAAATAAAGAGGTGATCCTAACTGACCTAAGACAGGGAATTTTTACTAGGATTAAATGTAAGGAATTGTGAAAAACTGAGTTCAAATGTATTTGGTTAAGATGTACGTGAACTTCCGACTTCAACTGTATATACACCTTTTGCCCACCTGCACATCTCTCCCACTGGTCAGTACAGCAGAGTGGTCTGTGCTACCTGTAAAACTGGACGTACAGTTGGAAATCAGAAGCTTACATTCACCTTAGCCAAATACATTTAAAATCAGTTTCACAATTCCTGACATTTAATACTAGTAAAAATGTCCCTGTCTTAGGTCAGTTAGGATCACCACTTTATTTTAAGAATGTGAAATTTTAGAATATTAGTGGAGAGAATGATTTATTTCAGCTTGTATTTCTTTCATCACATTCCCAGTGGGTCACAAGTTTACATACACTCAATTAGTATTTGGTAGCATTGCCTTTAAATTGTTTAACTTGGGTCAAACGTTTCGGGTAGCCTTCCACAAGTTTCCCACAATAAGTTGGGTGAATTTTGGCCCATTCCTCCTGACAGAGCTGCTGTAACTAAGTCAGGTTTGTAGGCCTTCTTACCCGCACATGCTTTTCAGTTCTGCCCACACATTTTCTATAGGATTGAGGTCAGGGCTTTGTGATGGCCACTCCAATACTTTGACTTTGTTGCCCTTAAGCCATTTTGCCACAACTTTGGAAGTATGCTTGGGGTCATTGTCCATTTGGAAGACTCATTTGCAACCAAGCTTTAACTTCCTGACTGATGTCTTGAGATGTTGCTTCAATATATCCAAATAATTTTCCATCCTCATGATGCCATCTATTTTGTGAAGAGCACCAGTCCCTCCTGCAGCAAAGCACCCCCACAACATGATGCTGCCACCCCCGTGCTTCACAGTTGGGATGGTGTTCTTCGGCTTGCAATTCTCCCCCTTTTTCCTCCAAACATAACGATGGTCATTATGGCCAAACAGTTCTATTTTTGTTTCATCAGACTAGAGGACATTCCTCCAAAAAGTACGATCTTTGTCCCCATGTGCAGTTGCAAACCGTAGTCTGGCTTTTTTATGGCGGTTTTGGAGCAGTAGCTTCTTCCTTGCTGAGCGGCCTTTCAGGTTATGTCGATATGGAACTCGTTTTACTGTGGATATAGATACTTTTGTAGCCGTTTCTTCCAGCATCCTCACAAGTTCCTTTGCTGTTGTTCTGGGATTGATTTACACTTTTCGCACCAAAGTACTTTCATCTCTAGGACACAGAACATGTCTCCTTCGTGAGCGGTATGACGGCTGCGTGGTCCCATGGTGTTTATACTTGCATACTATTGTTTGTACAGATGAACGTGGTACCTTCAGGCATTTGGAAATTGCTCCCAAGGGTGAACCAGCCTTGTGGAGGTCTACAATGTTTTTTCTGAGGTCTTGGCTGATTTCTTTTGATTTTCACATGATGTCAAGCAAAAAGGCACTGAGTTTGAAGGTAGGCCTTGAAATACCTCCACAGGTACACCTCCAATTGACTCAAATGATGTCAATTAGCCTATCAGAAGCTTCTAAAGCCATGACATCGTTTCCTGGAATTTTCCAAGCTGTTTAAAGGCACAGTCAACTTAGTGTATGTAACTTCTGACCTATTGGAATTGTGATACAGTGAATTATAAGTGAAATAATCTTTCTGTAAACAATTGTTAGAAAAATGACTTGTGTCATGCGCAAAGTAGATGTCCTACCGACTTGCCAAAACTATACTTTGTAAATTAACAAGAAATTTGTGGAGTGGTTGAAAATGAGTTTTAATGACTCCAACCTAAGTGTATGTAAACTTCCGACTTCAGCTGTATATATACTGGTTGGCCAGGGGCAGTCGATGATGCAACAGCAACAGTACATGATATATCACATTTATTATTTGAAATAAGCTATTTCCAAAGTCCCACTATTTAAAAATGTTACAAAGATAACACTGATTGACCAGAGATTAGAGTTCTCCCTCACAGCCTCAGTGAATATCACCTCTGGTACTGATAGACAGTGTTACATTTAACCTTCACACAAAACAAAATGCACATGTGAAAACCCACATTCATAATGTTTTCCTCACAAGGTACTTATTTGATTAGAATAGACACATTTTATGAAGTTAATACTGGATTGTTGCCTATTTCATGAAGAGTGGTAATGACCTGCAAATTAGTTACTCATCCACCTTTTTATGTTTGAAGATATGAGTTAATAATTAAACCCTAAGGTACATGGTATCTACGTATATGTACTGAGCAAGTTGTTAAAGTAGCTGTTTGGACCGGACAGAATACCACTGTATACCGCTGTGTATAGCCTCGTTATTGTTATTCTTATTGTGTTACTTTTTATTATTTATTTTTATTTGAGCCTACTTGGTAAATATTTTCTTCTTCTTGAACTGCACTGTTGGTTAAGGGCTTGTAAGTAAGCATTTCCCGGTAAAGTCTACACTTGTTGCATTTGGTGCATGTGACAAATAAAGTTAAAATTTGATTTGATTTGATATTCACCTAGGCACTCTATTGATGTTTTTAACCATTGCTCACGGGTCGGATGAGCAGTGACGGTTCACAACTTCAATGTAAAGGAGACCTATTAAGGTTGTCACAGTTTTTTGTGAAGAAGTCATGTGTCAGATGGGTGTGATTCCTGTGTTGACTGTAAAACCATGGAGAGCCCTCTTTGATGATAAGTTCCATGTGGTTGTGGGGAACTTACCACCGACACAGGAGGTCACACTACATTCTTTACATCAGTCTGAAGACACAGACTACTGGGAGGCGTTTGGGCATTATGTCAGTGATGCTCAGGGAAGGGTCACAGGTGAGAGATATTATTTCCATTTATCTACTTAATTTCCTGTAGCTACTTCATTTTGCTACTTCATTTAGCTACTTCAACACCAGAAAAACATTTGTAAATGCACTATCGGATGTATTTGGGCCTGCACTGGAAACTCTTTCATTGATTTCATTTATTTAAAGGAATTACAGTGAAATAACAATATGATGGATTCTGTAAACTCAGACTTGTGTCATATTCATCATAACTACACTGCTCAAAAAAATAAAGGGAACACTTAAACAACACAATGTAACTCCAAGTCAATCACACTTCTGTGAAATCAAACTGTCCACTTAGGAAGCAACACTGATTGACAATAAATTTCACATGCTGTTGTGCAAATGGAATAGACAAAAGGTGGAAATTATAGGCAATTAGCAAGACACCCCCAAAAAAGGAGTGATTCTGCAGGTGGTGACCACAGACCACTTCTCAGTTCCTATGCTTCCTGGCTGATGTTTTGGTCACTTTTGAATGCTGGCGGTGCTCTCACTCTAGTGGTAGCATGAGACGGAGTCTACAACCCACACAAGTGGCTCAAGTAGTGCAGTTCATCCAGGATGGCACATCAATGCGAGCTGTGGCAAAAAGGTTTGCTGTGTCTGTCAGCGTAGTGTCCAGAGCATGGAGGCGCTACCAGGAGACAGGCCAGTACATCAGGAGACGTGGAGGAGGCCATAGGAGGGCAACAACCCAGCAGCAGGACCGCTACCTCCGCCTTTGTGCAAGGAGGTGCACTGCCAGAGCCCTGCAAAATGACCTCCAGCAGGCCACAAATGTCCATGTGTCTGCTCAAACGGTCAGAAACAGACTCCATGAGGGTGGTATGAGGACCCGACGTCCACAGGTGGGGGTTGTGCTTACAGCCCAGCACCGTGCAGGACGTTTGGCATTTGCCAGAGAACACCAAGATTGGCAAATTCGCCACTGGCGCCCTGTGCTCTTCACAGATGAAAGCAGGTTCACACTGAGCACATGAGCACGTGACAGACGTGACAGAGTCTGGAGACGCCGTGGAGAACGTTCTGCTGCCTGCAACATCCTTCCAGCATGACCGGTTTGGCGGTGGGTCAGTCTGGTGTGGGGTGGCATTTCTTTGTGGGGCCGCACAGGCCTCCATGTGCTCGCCAGAGGTAGCCTGACTGCCATTAGGTACCGAGATGAGATCCTCAGACCCTTTGTGAGACCATATGCTAACACATGCACATTTGTGGCCTGCTGGAGGTCATTTTGCAGGGCTCTGGCAGTGCACCTCCTTGCACAAAGGCGGAGGTAGCGGTCCTGCTGCTGGGTTGTTGCCCTCCTACGGCCTCCTCCACGTCTCCTGATGTACTGGCCTGTCTCCTGGTAGCGCCTCCATGCTCTGGACACTACGCTGACAGACACAGCAAACCTTTTTGCCACAGCTCGCATTGATGTGCCATCCTGGATGAACTGCACTACCTGAGCCACTTGTGTGGGTTGTAGACTCCGTCTCATGCTACCACTAGAGTGAGAGCACCGTCAGCATTCAAAAGTGACCAAAACATCAGCCAGGAAGCATAGGAACTGAGAAGTGGTCTGTGGTCACCACCTGCAGAATCACTCCTTTTTTGGGGGTGTCTTGCTAATTGCCTATAATTTCCACCTTTTGTCTATTCCATTTGCACAACAGCATGTGAAATTTATTGTCAATCAGTGTTGCTTCCTAAGTGGACAGTTTGATTTCATAGAAGTGTGATTGACTTGGAGTTACATTGTGTTGTTTAAGTGTTCCCTTTATTTTTTTGAGCAGTGTATATAAAAACCCCTGTCACAAAATGCGTGTTTTTTTGCTACACAAACCACACTTTTCGCCCTGTACTTTCAAGTAACTTTTACGTCATTAATAGTCTTCAAGGATCCAAGTGTAGGGGGGACATATGAGGGTGTTGAGCCCATGGGTCTGTTGTGGAGCATGAGACCAATACCTGGCAGTAGACCGGAACTCAGGTAAACATGAGAATGAACATGAGGTTATTCTGACACTCAGGCCAACGCTAAAGTGGTTGGTAGTTTTGGAATACAAATTGTTTATACCTCTCGTAGGTTGAGAAAGAAGGAGGTCCACACTCCCATGGTGGTGCACATCTCTGTGTACAGGGGACACATGAGTCAGGGGTTCAGAGAGCAGGTGGCCCTGGCGAGTGTCGTCACAGAGCGCTGGTACATGGCCCCTGGAGTCCGCAGGGTCGACATCACAGAGGGAGGGGTCACAGGGACCCTGTTCCTGCCACCAGGTACACAATATGCTCTCAATAACTGAAGGTCACATTTTGGCCATTTTGTCTGGGTTCTCTTTAAGACCTGTAGAGGAATAATAAGTCCTAACAAATTAAATTTTGAGTTCTGATATGTTGAATATATATATATATATCCACACTTTTGACTGGTATAAGGCACAGGGTCAGTGGTAGAAATAAAGAATAATGTTTTTTTGATCATGTCATCCTGAAGGTCCCGGACCCTTCCCCGGAGTTTTAGACATGTGGGGAGGTAGTGGCGGCCTGGTGGAATATAGAGCGGCTCTCTTGGCATCCCACGGCTTTGCTGCCATGGCGCTACTTTACGTCTTCCCAGACCAAAATAAAAATGCTACCATTGGCTACCCTTACTTTGAGGTTTGTGTCTACCGTCTGCACCATTTTCATATAGAAATCATGGTTGACGCTCGGCCATTTATGTGTGTGTGTGTGTGTGTGTGTGTGTGCGTGCGTGCGTGCGTGCGTGCGTGCGTGCGTGTGCGTGCGTGTGTGTGTGTGTGCGTGCGTGCGTGCGCCTGCAAAATGGGAACTGCTCCAAATACATGTACTATGTTTTAAGAAGTTATTTTTAGTCAGTCGGTAAGCTCTTATAAACAATAACTTGATAAACAATAACTTGCCTGACAAGTGACAGTCTGACAGACAATGCTACATAATGCCTGTGGTGAATGTTTGTTTGCTAGTTTGAATCCTTACCTTACACAATTAGTAACTGATTTAGACCTTTGGAATCAGGTGAGAGGACTCTTTCACCATCTTTGAATGTGAATACTAACACGCACACCACTATGCTGTCTCTCACGTCTGTGGGGCTGGGGGGAAAAAACATCTGCACGTCTTTCTTGATCCATTGTCTTGAGAAAACTTTAATAAATGCCTAAATGAGTATTGTCACATGCTAATATCTTCTCAGGCTGCATTCAGACTACTGCAGGATCACCCTCTAGTGGCCGCTGACAGAATTGCGCTGCTTGGCCTTTCCCTTGGCGTTACAGTGGTTCTATCCATCACTGCTTACTCAGAAGCTGTCAAAGTAAGTCCCTAAGAAACTCCTGCCCTGTCAGTTTGTTGGTTTCCTGAATAAACATATGTGCATGCGCTTTACCCAGACCAAAATGTCCCCATCATACTCACCATCATTGAGTTGTGTTTAGGAAAATCACATGAATATCAGCGACAAAATGCATTTTTGCTTATCTGTCCCCAGTCAGTAATAAACAATGTATTCATGCAGCTTAATTAAATCTCTGTCTACTCCTTTTAGCCTAGATGTTGTGTGTGCATCAGTGGCAGCCATGCGTGTCGAATTGGAGCCACCCAGTCCGTTGAGGAAACATCTCAGGGTATACACAAGTGAGTCAATACCTTATGTTTACTTGTGTTTGTCTGTTTATAAAGTAGCCTAATGATTTTCAAGGAGAAAATCAGTACTATACTTTTGGCCATGCGTTTTCAGAAAATATGCAAAGGCCCGTACTGATGAGGAGAATCGCCTCATCTGGAGGGACGTTCTTCTACCTATTCCAGAAGATATAGACCTGAAAGTGGAAGTAAGATATCTGTTATGTACAGAAAGACCCTTCAGTACTCTGCTCTTGTTTGGATGATTGTAGCGAGGGAACTGTATCCCACACAGGAGGACAGGATGATAAGGACCTCTAAAAGATTACGCTGGAGAACTCAACCAATACTGAGAACAGTTTCACACTTTCTCCAGTCCTATCATGATCCTCCAGTATCTCACAAGATTGAGGGCTCAGAAGTATTGTTGCGTCTATCAATATTCAATGTTTTCCTAAATGACTATTAATCTGTTCAGTTCTGCTCCGTTTTGTTTTATTCTGTCCTCAGATGGGGAGGATAACATGTCCTCTGCTGCTGGTTGTTGGACAAGATGATCAGAATTGGGCTGCTGTTGAATCAGCTGATGATGTGAGCTACGTCTGGTTTGCCTATGGAAAACATCATGCTTCATACATGCAGTTTAAAAAACCTCTTAAATGTAATGGCAAAATGTAGATTTCGGCCTAAATAGACATACCCAAAAGTAACTGCTATTCATGTGTAATTACATGATTCTGACATGGCAAAACGTGATATATTTGGAAAGAAAATATCTGGGAGATTATGAGGAAATTAGATAGATAGAAGATAGATAGGAGTTACATAGTTCAGAATAAACAAGATCAAGCACACACAAAATAACCATCTTTCATTGACAAGCTATACGTGAATTATTGATGCCCAGAGCTGGAAACACATCAGATGGCTTCCACAACATGTGAACAATATCAGATAAAAATGGGACTTATAGACCTAACAACTAGAAATGGGCAGATGTTTTAGTAAGTGGTTTCAGGTGTGGTCATGGGATGCTTCCAGTGTCCATAAACCTCTCCAAAGTGGCATATGTCTGTAAATGAGATAATTCCAGTGCTATTACATATTTGAAATCCCTAAATGCTATTTTTCAGTATAAAAACACAATTTTTACCATATCAACCTCACTCAAACACTGTGGGGGGTGATATGGGGTACCTACGGGATATTCAAGTGTCCTTTCAACCTCTCCAAAGTGTCCGAATGTGGTAATTGCACTGTTTCTGCACACTGGATGTGCCCAAAAGTTGTTGTTTACTATAAAAACAAAATGTATACAACACCAACCTCTCTCAAACATTGTGGTGGTGTCGGAGGACATACCGGGGATATTGATGCCTACAGCGCATAAACAAGCATCATATTTCTGATGCGCAAAGATATAGTTACTCGGTGGACATTTGATGTTGCCATTAAGTCATACATCATCAGATAACATTGGCAGTAGGCTAGATTTGTTCCTAATTTGATATCCCCCCATGTAGCTACAGCCCAAACACAGACCAAATCAACGCTTACCTTGTAAGATGTTTGCTGTTTGGTGAAAACGACAAATAAGATATCCTCATGATTTGTGGAGTCCCGGCTTTGGGTGTGTATCAACGTTTATGCTTCACAATGCTGACAGGAATGTAGGTAGCAAACATCTTGAAATGAGCTCATCAGCACGGCCTGCCCTTATAAATTTGTATGCCCATATATGGTAGTAAGTCAAACCAAAGATTTGAAGGCATAGATCAATAGCCAAGATACTCAGCTTTCTGCAGACACCCTGCTTTTGCAGATAGGGGCTACCGTTCTCATACCAGACTGAATTGAATTAGAAAAATCTAATAGGGTCACCAAATATGGGGACTTTACATGTAAGAGGTTTTAAATACAAGATATCAATTGATGAGATTAATTAATTAGTGCTAAACTCCATAATTTTCTCCTCAGATGAAGCAGATGATGGAGAGAACAGGAAACAGTCACCTGCTGACCACTCTGTCCTACCCTGGAGCTGGTCACCTGATTGAACCTCCGTATGGTCCCAACTGCAGGGCTTGTACCTTTGTGTTGCAGCCAGGCCAACAGAGAGGTGCCTTTGCAGAGTCATTCATGCAGACAGACTATGCTTTTATAGTTCTTGTGCTCCTATAGGAGTCCCAATACATTCATCTAGTACCACAGGGCGTTGCAACCTGTTGATCTAGCTCACCAGATGAAACTAGTCCACTAATGATCCTACAGTTCTAGGTTTTTCTTATGTTACTGGACCCAATTTTCATATAGGTCTACATTTATACAGTCAGAAGAATACCATGGCTCAAATGTGTTAAATCTAAAGCAGTCATTCCAACTTGTTGCAGTGGTCATGCTGTTTGGAGGCTTCACCAAACCTCACGCCATTGCACAGGAAGACTCATGGGAGAAGATTCTAGGTTTTCTGCAAGAGCATCTCTGTCACAGTGTCAAACCCCATGTGCAGTCCAGATTGTGAGCATTGTCTTACGTCAGGTGGCGTCACTCCTACGCAACACTCGTCCCTCAACCGATCAGTGTAGGCGGAATCATTGCTCTATCTGACATAAGACAATGGACTGTGAGGTAATTAACAATGGACACCATGCAGATCAGACAAAGAAATAAACAAAGATAACTGTTCCTGCCCAGATGCCTAATGATTACACCAAACTGTATCAATGGCCTCATTGTATGATGTAAGTTCTGATATGAATGCAATTTGTTTAAGTACGTATTTTTTGGTATGTATTTTTCATTTGAACCATATGGTTTGATTAAAATGTGTTTGGTATTTGGTATTTTATTATTATATTATATTTATTATGTTGCAAAAGCAGCAGCTACTCTTCCTGGGGTCCACACAAAACATGAAACATAATACAGAATGACATAATACAGAACATCAATAGACAAGAACAGCTCAAGGACAGAACAACAATTTTTTATTTTCAAAGGCATACGTAGCCTACGTATCAATGCATACACACAAAGTACCTAGGTCAAATAGGGGGAGAAGCATTGTGCCATTAGGTGTTGCTTTATCTGATTTTTGGAACTAGGTTTGCTGATTATTTGAGCAATATGAGATGGAAGGAAGTTCCATGCAATTAGGGCTCTATTTGTTCTGGATTTCGGGACTGTGAAGAAAAAAAACTTGTGGCATGTCTGGTGGGATAAGTGTGTGTGTCAGAGCTGTGTGTAAGTCGACTGTACAAACAATTTGGGATTTTCAGCACATGAATGTTTCTTATAAAAAGAAGTGATGCAGTCAGTTTCTCCTCAACTCTTAGCCAAGAGAGACTGGCATGCATAGTATTTATATCAGCCCTCGGATTACAATTAAGAGCAAAATGTGCCGCTCTGTTCTGGGCCAGCTGCAGCTTTACTAGGTCTTTCCTTGCAGCACTGGACCACACGACTGGACAATAATCAAGATTAGACTAAACTAGAGCCTGCAGAACTTGCTTTTTGGAAAGTGGTGTCAAAAAAGCAGAGCATCTCTTTATTATGGCCAATTATTACGACCTTTATTACGACCTCTCCCCTTCTTTACAACCATTGAATCTATATGTTTTGACCATGACAGTTTACAATCTAAAGTAACACCAAGTAATTTAGTCTCCTCAACTTGTTCAACAGCCACACCATTCGTTACCGCATTCAGCTGAGGTATAGAACTAAAGGAATGATTTGAACCAAATACAATGCTCTTAGTTTTAGAGATGCTCAGGACCAGTTTATTACTGGCCAACCATTCCGAAACAGACTGCAACTCTTTAAGGGTTTCAGTGACTTCATTAGCTGTTTTTGCTGATGTGTATATGGATGAATCATCAGCATACATGGACACGCATGCTTTGTTTAATGCCAGTGGCAGGTCATTGGTAAAAATATAAAAGAGTAGAGGGCCTAGAGAGCTGCCCTGCGGTGCACCACACTTTACATGTTTGACATTAGAGAAGCTTCCATTAAAGAAAATCCTTTGAGTTCTATCAGATAGATAGCTCTGAATCTGTCAGGATTTGGCCAGGATTGTTCCGGTTTTGGTCACTAGATGCCCCCATTGGGCTTTTTTGACCCTTTTGTCTTCCCTTATTTCCAGTTATTATTTTCACCTGTGCCTCGTTTCCCTTGTATGTATTTAAACCCTTAGTTTTCCTCTGTTCTTTGCTCAGTGTTTGAATGTTAGCACCCAGCCCCAGCCATGCTGTGAACTTTTGTTACTCCAGTTGGATTCTCTTGAGGTACTCTGTTTTTGTTCTCATTTATTTATTTTTTTGATTTTTCCCTGCTGTACTTACCACTTTTGTGGATTTACCTTGTGTCTTGGAGGATATACCTTTTTTCTCTTGGATTTACTTTGACGTTGTGGATTTATATTTTTGCCTGAAGTACTTTTCTTTTTAATTTATTAAAACACCGTCTCAAGTACTGCTGTGTCTGCCTCATCTTCTGGGTTCTGCCGACTATTAGTGGCTCAGTTAGCTAAGTGACTGTTTCTCTCACCGGAGACCCGAGTTCGTAACCAGGTCCTGACAGAATCCACGATATGGCAGAGGGTGAAAAGCCATAACACATATGTTTTTTCAACAGGTTATGCTCAATAATATCAAAGGCTGCACTGAAATCTAACATTACAGCTCCCACAATCTTCTATTATCAATTTATTTCAACCACTCATCAGTCATTTGTGTCGGTGCAGTACATGTTGAGTGCCCTTCTCTATAAGCATGCTGAAAGTCTGTTGTTCATTTGTTTACAGAGAAATTGCATTGTATTTGGTCAAACACATTTTTTCCCAACAGTTTGCTAAGAGCTGGCAGCAAGCTTATAGGTCTGCTGTTAGAACCAGTGAAGGCCTCTTTGCCACTCTTGGGTAGTGGAATTACTTTGGCTTCCCTCCAGGCCTGAGGACAAAGAATTTCCTCTAGGCTCAGATTAAATATATGACAGATAGGAGTGGCTATAGAGTCAGCTACCATCTTCAGTAGTCTTCCATCTCAGTTGTCAATGCCAGGAGGTTTGTCATTATTGATCGATAACAATATTTTTTTCCACCTCTCTCATACTAACTTTACAAAATTAAAACTTGCAATGCTTTTCTTTCATTATTTGTTTTTTTATGCATGAATACAATTGCTCACTGTTCGTTGTTGGAATTTCCTACTTAAGCTTGCCCACTTTGCATATGAAATAACCATTAAAATAATTGGCAACATCAAATGGTTTCGTGATGAATAAGCAATTTGATTCGATGAAAGATGGAGTTGAATTTGTCTTTCTGCCCATAATTTCATTAAACCCCTTAAGGATCCGCCCCTTTTTTTTCCAATTTTCACCTAAAATAACATACCCAAATCTAACTGCCTGTAACTGTCCCGTGGAAGGGACACCGATCCCGAAGATGTTTTAATCACGTCAGACAAACAAATATTTTTAACATCATCCACATAAGAGTCACAGCAAAATCTTTTGTATGATCTCTTTTATACACTATTTTAGGGCCAGCTGTTGGAACTTTGGCTTTCCTGGATATAGACACTATATTGTGATCACTGCATCCAATGGGTACCCAATGGGCAAACTCATACATGAAATGCCAACAAACTATGAGTCGTCATATCTGTGCATAAAATACCAAATAATGAAAGAAAAGCATTGTACATTTTTATTCTGTAAAGTTTGTGTGGGTGTGGTGGGAAAATGATTGTTGTCCATCAATAATGAGACACTGCCTGGTATTGACAACTTAGATGGAAAGCTACTGATGATAGCAGACTATATTGCCACTCCTGTTTGTCATATCTTTAATCTGAGCCTGGAGAAAAATGTTGTCCTCAGACCTGAGGGAAGCTAAAGTCATTCCGCTACCCAAGAATGGTAAAGCACCCTTCACTGGTTCTAACAGCCGACCTATCAGCTTGCTACTGGCTCTTAGCAAACCTTTGGAAAAAATGGTGTTTGACCATATACAATGCTATTTATCTGTGAACAAATTAACAGACTTTCAGCATGTGTATAGAGAAGGGAACACATGTACTGCAGTGACACAAATGATTGTCTGAATGAAATTGATAATAAGAAGATTGTGGGACCTTTATTGTTAGACAGTGCAGCCTTTGATACAGTATTACTGGTCATAATCTGTCATTGGCAAAACTTTCCTGATTAAAGAAGCAATAAAACTGGACTTCTTTAGACTAGTTGATAATCTGGAGCATCAGCATTTGTGGGTTCGATTAAAGGCTCAAAACGGCCAGAAACAAAGAACTTTCTTCTGAAACTCGTCAGTCTATTCTTGTTCTGAAAAATCAAGGCTATTCCATGTGAGAAATTGCCAAGAAACTGAAGATCTGAGCAAGAGGACAAGTACATTAGAGTGTCTAGTTTGAGAAACAGACGCCTCACAAGTCCTCAACTGGCAGCTTCATTAAATAGTACCCACAAAACACCAGTCTTAACGTCAACAGTAAAGAGGCAATTCCGGGATGCTGGCCTTCTAGTCAGAGGTGCAAAGAAAAATACATATCTGAGACTGGCCACTAAATATAAAAGATTAAGATGGGCAAAAGAACACAGATACTGGACAGAGGAAGATTGGAAAAAAGTTTTATGTACAGACGAATCTAAGTTTGAGGGTTCGGATCACAAAGAAGAACATTCGTGAGATGCAGAAGAGTGCTTGACGCCATCTGTCAAGCATGGTGGAGGCAATGTGATGTGATGTGATGGTGTGATGTGATGGTCTGGGGGTGCTTTGGTGGTGGTAAAGTGAGAGATTTGTACAGGGTAAAAGGGATTCTTAAAGAATGAAGGCTATCACTCGATTTTGCAACGCCATGCCATACCCTGGGGACGGCGCTTAATTGGAGCTAATTTCCTCCTACAACAGGACAATGACCCAAAGCACAGCTCCAAACTATGCAATAACTATTTAGGGAAGAAGCAGTCAGCTGGTATTCTGTCTATAATGGAATGGCCAGCACAGTCACCGGATCTCAACCCATTTGAGCTGTTGTGGGAGCAGCTTGACCGTATGGTACGTAGGAAGTGCCCATCAAGCCAATCCAACTTGTGGGAGGTGCTTCAGGGAGCATGGGGTGAAATCTCTTCAGAATACTTCAACAAATTGACAACTAGAATGCCAAAGGTCTGCAAGGCTGTAATTGCTGCAAATGGAGAATTATTTGACGAAAGCAAAGGACACAATTATTATTTAAATTAAAAATCAATATTTATAACCTTGTCAACGTCTTGACTATATTTCCTATTCATATTGCAACTAATTTTCATGGAAAACAAGGACATTTCTAAGTGAGCCCAAACTTTTGAATGGTAGTGTATATATATATATGTTATGAGGCAATACAGTGTTCGTTTACATTTACAATGTTTACAAACATTGGATAAAAACAAGCTTATGTTCTGTTGAACTAAGCTCATGAGGCATTTATAAGTTATATTCTTAAATAATCAATGGATATATATATATATGTATATATATATATATACATATATACAGTGGGGAGAACAAGTATTTGATACACTGCCGATTTTGCAGGTTTTCCTACTTACAAAGCATGTAGAGGTCTGTAATTTTTATCATAGGTACACTTCAACTGTGAGAGACGGAATTTAAAACAAAAATCCAGAAAATCACATTGTATGATTTTTAAGTAATTAATTCGCATTTTATTGCATGACATAAGTATTTGATACATCAGAAAAGCAGAACTTAATATTTGGTACAGAAACCTTTGTTTGCAATTACAGAGATCATACGTTTCCTGTAGTTCTTGACCAGGTTTGCACACACTGCAGCAGGGATTTTGGCCCACTCCTCCATACAGACCTTCTCCAGATCCTTCAGGTTTCGGGGCTGTCGCTGGGCAATACGGACTTTCAGCTCCCTCCAAAGATTTTCTATTGGGTTCAGGTCTGGAGACTGGCTAGGCCACTCCAGGACCTTGAGATGCTTCTTACGGAGCCACTCCTTAGTTGCCCTGGCTGTGTGTTTCGGGTCGTTGTCATGCTGGAAGACCCAGCCACGACCTATCTTCAATGCTCTTACTGAGGGAAGGAGGTTGTTGGCCAAGATCTCGCGATGCATGGCCCCATCCATCCTCCCCTCAATACGGTGCAGTTGTCCTGTCCCCTCTGCAGAAAAGCATCCCCAAAGAATGATGTTTCCACCTCCAAGCTTCACGGTTAGGATGGTGTTCTTGGGGTTGTACTAATCCTTCTTCTTCCTCCAAACACGGCGAGTGGAGTTTAGACCAAAAAGCTCTATTTTTGTCTCATCAGACCACATGACCTTCTCCAATTCCTCCTCTGGATCATCCAGATGGTCATTGGCAAACTTCAGACGGGCCTGGACATGCGCTGGCTTGAGCAGGGGGACCTTGCGTGCGCTGCAGGATTTTAATCCATGACGGCGTAGTGTGTTACTAATGGTTTTCTTTGAGACTGTGGTCCCAGCTCGCTTCAGGTCATTGACCAGGTCCTGCCGTGTAGTTCTGGGCTGATCCCTCACCTTCCTCATGATCATTGATGCCCCACGAGGTGAGATCTTGCATGGAGCCCCAGACCGAGGGTGATTGACCGTCATCTTGAACTTCTTCCATTTTCTAATAATTGCGCCAACAGTTGTTGCCTTCTCACCAAGCTGCTTACCTATTGTCCTGTAGCCCATCCCAGCCTTGTGCAGGTCTACAATTTTATCCCTGATGTCCTTACACAGCTCTCTGGTCTTGGCCATTGTGGAGAGGTTGGAGTCTGTTTGATTGAGTGGGTGGACAGGTGTCTTTTATACAGGTAACGAGTTCAAACAGGTGCAGTTAATACAGGTAATGAGTGGAGAACAGGAGGGCTTCTTAAAGAAAAACTAACAGGTCTGTGAGAGCCGGAATTCTTACTGGTTGGTAGGTGATCAAATACTTATGTCATGCAATAAAATGCAAATTAATTATTTAAAAATCATACAATGTGATTTTCTGGATTTTTGTTTTAGATTCCGTCTCTCACAGTTGAAGTGTACCTATGATAAAAATGACAGACCTCTACATGCTTTGTAAGTAGGAAAACCTGCAAAATCGGCAGTGTATCAAATACTTGTTCTCCCCACTGTATATATATCCATTGATTATTTAAGAATATAACTTATAAATGCCTCATGAGCTTAGTTCAACTGTCACACTCCATGAGAACCCAGAACATAAGCTTGTTTTTATCCAATGTTTGTAAACATTGTAAATGTAAACGAACACTGTATTGCCTCATAACATGGTTAAAACAATAATTGTGATATCATGGATGGTCAGTCCTTGCATCTATAGCTCTGTCTATTAATCTGAGAGTGATTACATTTCTCCAGGCCCATCCCTCAGCTTTTTACCAAAACAGAGGCAGGGCAACGTTTTGTTATTGTTTCATCTGTGAATTTGTCCTTTAAACAGCTGCATATTATCAAGATATCAGTGTCACCAACAAAAAGGTAAACAATAGGTCTATAAACAATATGCCAAATGCAGCATATGGCATTCATTTTTCACATGTAAATAGCACTTTTCAGTTGTGCTCAAAGCATGCCATTCAATGAGCACAGGATTTTTTTTTTCAACTCGAATCAATGAGCCCAATCAGTCCTCCAAGACAACAAAATCATAAACAACAGAGTAGGGCTGGCTAATAAGTCCTTAGTCTTGGGGTCATACTCAGGTAAAACAATTTGTCTAATCTATACTTCCATATTTCCAAGTCTTATTCTTGAAGATCAAGGAGTATAACATTTATTGGAATGACTGGAATTCTGATAGACTTCGGTTTTTAATGTAAATATATAATTTAATCATATTATTATATGTAGTAGAAAGTGATGGGTTAGAAGAAGCCTACATAACCAACCCATAAAGTAAAATGTAACATCCATATATGGCCAGCTATGTAAACTGTAACACTGATTTATCCTGCAATAGATGTCGTTCAATTGGTAACATACATTTTTGCATTCTTCTAATTCCTCTTAAGAGGAAAGTAATCTAAAAGTAACAGAATGTAATCAGATTACGTTACTGAGTTTGGGAAATCCAAAAGTTACGTTACTGATTACAATTTTGGACAGGTAACTAGTAACTGTAACGGATTACATTTAGAAAGTAACCTACCCAACCCTGTTGAGAAGTATACCACATCAGTCACCGGCTTCATCAATAAGTGCATTGATGAAGTTGTGCCCACAGTGACCATACGTACATACCCCAATCAGAAGCGATGGATTACAGACAACATCCGCAATGAGCTAAAGGGTAGAGCTGCCGCTTTCAAGGAGCAGGACTCTAACCCGGACGCTTATAAGAAATCCGCTATGCCCTCAGACTAACCATTAAACAGGCAAAAGAGTAAATACAGGACTAAGATTTAATCCTACTACACCGGCTCTGACCCTTGTCGGATGTGGCAGGGAAGCCCATCCACGAGCTGCCCAGTGACATAAGCCTACCAGACGTGCTAATTGACTTCTATGTGCGCTTCGAGGCAAGCAACACTGAAGCATGCATGAGAGCACCAGCTGCTAAGAATGACTGTGATCATGCTCGCCGTAGCCGATGTGAATAAGACCTTTAAACAGATCAACATTCACAAGGCAGCTGGGCCAGACGGATTACCAGGACGTGTAATCCGAACATGCGCTGACCAACTGGCAAGTGTCTTCACTGACATTTTCAACCTGTCCCTGGCCGAGTCTGTAATACCTACATGTTTCATGCAGACCACCATAGTCCCTGTGCCCAATAACAACAAGGTAACCTGCCTAAATGACTACCGACCTGTAGTACTCACGTCTGTAGCCATGAAGTGCTTTGAAAAGCTGGTCATGGTTTACATCAACACCATCATCCCAGAAACCTTAGATCCACTCCAATTTGCATAACGCCCTAACAGATCCAAGATTACGCATTTTCTATTGCACTCAACACTGCCCTTTCCCACCTGGACAAAAGCAACACCTATAGTTGAAGTCGGAAGTTTACATACACTTAGGTTGGAGTCATTAAAACTCGTTTTTCAACCACTCCACAAATTTCCTATTAACAAACTATAGTTTTGGCAAGTTCGTTAGGACATCTACTTTGTGCATGACACAAGTAATTTTTCCAACAATTGTTTACAGACAGATTATTTAACTTATAAATCACTGTATCACAATTCCAGTGGGTCAGAAGTGTACATACACTAAGTTGACTGTGCCTTTAAACAGCTTGGAAAATTCCAGAAAATGATGTCATGGCTTTAGAAGCTTCTGATCGGCTAATTGACATCATTTGAGTCAATTGGAGGTGTACTTGTGGATGTATTTGAAGGCCTACCTTCAAACTCAGTGCCTCTTTGCTTGACATTATGGGAAAATCAAAAGAAATCAGCCAAAACCTCAGAAAAAACATTGTAGACCCCCACAAGTCTGGTTCATCCTTGGGAGCAATTTCCAAATGCCTGAAGGTACCACGTTCATCTGAACAAACAATAGTACGCAAGTATAAACACTATGGGACCACACAGCCGTCATACCGCTCACGAAGGAGACGCGTTCTGTCTCCTAGAGATGAACGTACTTTGGTGCGAAAAGTGCAAATCAATCCCAGAACAACAGCAAAGGACCTGGTGAAGATGCTGGAGGAAACAGGTACAAAAGTATCTGTATCCACAGTAAAACAAGTCATAAATCGATATAACATGAAAGGCCGCTTAGCAAGGAAGAAGCCACTGCTCCAAAACAGCCATAAAAAAGCGAGACTATGGTTTGCAACTGCACATGGGGACAAAGATCGTACTTTTTGGAGAAATGTCTTCTGGTCTGATGAAACAAAATTAGACTGTTTGGCCATAATGACCATTGTTATATTTGGAGGAAAAAGGGGGAGGCTTGCAAGCTGAAGAACATCATCCCAACCGTGAAGCACGGGCGTGGCAGCATCATGTTGTGGGGGTGGTTTGCTGCAGCAGGGACTGGTGCACTTCACAAAATAGATGACATCATGAGGCAGGAAAATGATGTGGATATATAGAAGCAACATCTCAAGACATCAGTCAGGATGTTAAAACTTGGTCACAAATGGGTCTTCCAAATGGACAATGACCCCAAGCATACTTAAGGACAACAAAGTCAAGGTATTGGAGTGGCCATCACAAAGCGCTGACCTCAATCCTATAGAAAATGTGTGGGCAGAACTGAAAAAGCGTGTGAAAGGAAGGAGGTCTACAAACCTGACTCAGTTACACCAGCTCTGTCACGAGGAATGGGCCAAAATTCACCCAACTTATTGTGGGAAGCTTGTGGAAGGCTACCCAAAATGTTTCACCCAAGTTAAAAATGTAATGGCAATGCTACCAAATACTAATTGAGTGTATGTAAACTTCTGATCCACTGGGAATGTGATGAAAGAAATAAAAGCTGAAAGAAATCTTTCTCTCCACCATTATTCTGACATTTCAGTCTTAAAATAAAGTGATGATCCTACCTAACCTAAGACAGGGAATTTTTACTTGGATTAAATGTCAGGAATTGTGAAAAACTGAGTTTAAATGTATTTGGCTAATGTGTATATAAACTTCCGACTTCAACTATATGTGAGAATGCTGTTCATTGACTACAGTTCAGCGTTCAACACCATTGTGCCCTCGAAGCTCATCACTAAGCTAAGGACCCTTGCACTAAACACCTCCCTCTGCAACTGGATCCTAGACTTCCTAACGGGCCGCCCCCAGGTGGTAAGGGTAGGCAACAACATATCTGCCACGCTGATCCTCAACACGGGGGCCCCTCAGAGGTGCATGCTTAGTCCCATCCTGTACTCCCTGTTCACCCATGACTGTGTGGCCAAGCACGACTCCAACACCATCATTAAGTTTGCTGACAACACAACGGTGGTAGGCCTGATCACCGACAACGATGAGACATCCTATAGGGAGGTCAGAGACCTGGAGGTGTTGTGCCAGGACAACAACCTCTCCCTCAACGTGATCAAGACAAAGGAGATTATCGTGGACTACAGGAAAAGGAGGACTGAGCACGCCCCCATTCTCATTGACGGGGCTGTAGTGGAACAGATTGACAGCTTCAAGTTCCTTGGTGTCCACATCACCAACAAACTATCATCTTCCAAACACACCAAGACAGTTGTGAAGATGGCACGACAACATCTTTTCCCCCTCAGGAGACTGAAAAGATTTGGCATGGGTCCTTAGATTCTCAAAAACATTTACAGCTGCACCATCGAGGGCATACTGACTGGTTGCATCACTGCCTGGTATGGAAACTGCTCGGTCTCTGACCGCAAAGAGCTACAGAGGGTAGTGCGTATGGCCCAGTACATCACTGGGGCCAAGCTTCCTGCCATCCAGGACCTCTATACCAGGCGGTGTCAGAGGATGGCCCTAAAAATTGCCAAAGACTAATGCCACCCTAGTCACAGACTGTTCTCTCTGCTACGTCACGGGAAGCGGTACCGGAGCGTCAAGTCTAGGTCCAAAAGGCTTCTTAACAGCTCCTACCCCCAAGCCATAAGACTGCTGAACAGCTAATCAAATGGCTACCCAGACTATTTGCATTGACCCCCCGCCGCCGCACACACACACACAAAAAATTACGCTGCTGCTACTCACTGTTTATTATCTATGCATAATCACTTTACCCCTACCTACATGTAGAATTACCTCGAGTAATCTGTACCCCCGCACATTGACTCGGTACCGGTACCCCCTGTATATAGCCTTGTTATTTACTGTTGCTCTTTTATTTATTTATTTAATTTAGTACTTTTTTTTTTTTTAGTAACTCTTATTTTTCTTAAAACTGCATTGTTGGTTAAGGGCTTGTAAGTAAGCATTTCATGGTAATGTCTACCTACACCTGTTGTATTCGGCCATGTGACAAATAACATTAGATTTGATTTATTTAGCAAAACGTATATTTCTAGATAAAAAACAAAACAATAAATAGATACATTCAGTTTACATTTATTGTATTACAACAATATTCTGATTATACCTACCATGCTGTTTCACCTGTGGTGGCCTTGAAGTTCTACAGTACCGTAGTTTTACTATTAAATACCATAGAGTGGATAGACATCTTTGAAAACAGGAAGAAAATCATTGATTCTTTGAAACTCCAGAAATAATACACAAAGTCCTCTTCAGAATTCAGTGACATTGCTTCGGCACAAAGGTCTGAAAACGAATTTGAGATTTGTGCGTATAACCCAGACTTTCAGCGAAATCTTGAACTCATCTTGCACCAATGTGGCGGCTGATGCTGTGGTACACTCCCACTGCATCTGGGCTGTTGTCATCTTAGTATCAATTCAGCATATTTTTGTTTGATGTTGATGACCTCAAAATCAGACTGTGGATCAACGCTCTGGAAGAGATGCTCTTGGTGAAAACCTAGAATCTTCTCTCACACGTAGGAGTGATACCACCTGACGTAAGACAATGCTCACAATCTGGACTGCACATGGGGTTTGACACTGTGACAGAGATGCTCTTGCAGAAAATCTAGAATCTTCTCCCATGAGTCTTCCTGTGCAACGGCGTGAGGTTTGGTGAGGCCTCCCCACAGCACGACCACTGCAACAAGTTGGAATGACTGCTTTAGATTTAAGACATGATATTCCTATGACTGTAATGTAGACCTACATAAAAATGCATTCAAGTTACAGGACATAAGAAAAATATAGAACTGTAGGATCATTAGTGAAGTAGTTTCATCTGGTGTGGTAATGTTGAGCTAGAGCAAAACATTGCAAATCCCTGTGGTCCCAGAGGAATGTATTGGGAATCCTATAGGAGCACAAGAACTTTAAAAGCACAGTCTGTCTGCATGAATGACTCCGCAAAGGCACCTCTCTGTTGGCCTGGCTGCAACACAAAGGTACAAGCCCTGCAGTGGGGACCATACGGAGGTTCAATCAGGTGACCAGCTCCAGGGTAGGACAGAGTGGTCAGCAGGTGACTGTTCCCTGCTCTCTCCATCATCTGCGTCATCTGAGAAGGAGCAATTGATGGGCTTTAACAGAGTTCCTATCCAAGCAATACTTCTTACAAGCAAATATCCCATTGACATCAATGCATGATTTACCCCAGAGCCTGAGTTCAGCTCATGGAGAATACATCCATTCACGCAAATCCATTTTAAGAATAGGCTACATAAGGACACACTCAATACTGTCAGGAACATTGCTCACATCATCAGCTGATTCAACAGCGGCCCAATTTGTATCATCTTGTCCGACAACCAGTAGTAATGGACATGTTATCCTCCCCACCTTGGAAAAAAACAAAAAATATTGATTTATATCAAGACCACCATTTTGTGAATGCGGAAAATATCATTTAAAACAAGCCGGCCGAGACCCAAGGTTCTGAAATGGTGGGTTTCTTACATCTACTTTCAGGTCAGAATCCTCTGGAATGGGTAGAAGAGTGTCCCTCCAGATTATGCAATTGTTCTCATCCATGCGAGACTTATGGACATGTCTGCAAACACATGGTCAATGGTCAGGTGCAATTAATTAGTATGTTGTCCTCTCCCAAAGTCAATGCTATGCCAATATACAAACACATTCATATGCACATATACACAAACACAGGTACAAACTCACTCTTTCATCACTTTGAAGGATTCCGCAATGGACTGGTTGGCTTTGAGTGTAAGAACATGGCTGCCACTGATGCACACACAACATATTGGCTAAAAAGATAGACAAGCGTTAATTTACACTGTACATATTGGATCATTTTTTTTAATCCTGAGAAACATACATCATTTAGACTCATATAGTGATCAATAAAATACAGATAGACATGCATGCAATTTATTTTCCAATATCGCTGCATGCAACATGGTAAACATTTCGCAACTACAAATCGGAAAATCGTACTGATGAATTATGACAGGGGCATTTTTGGTCTGGTGCAAGTACAAATGCATGTTTATCCAGGAAATGAACAGGAGATGAAAGGACTTGCATAGAGACTTACTTTTACAGTTTCTGAGAAGACAGCGAGGGATAAAGCGACTGAGGCGCCAAAGGACGTGCCAAGCAGGGCAATTTTGTCAGAGGCCACTAGAGGGTGATCTTGCAGCAGTCTGAAAGCATTCTGAGACAAGAAATCAACATTATATGTAAGACAGTGGTTTTCCAAAGTCCCCAAGTCAATTACTCTTTTGTATCTCCATAAGAAAATGGGACAGATACACACCTCAATGTAATGGAAGCCAATGGTAGCAGCTTTCTGTGCATCTGGGAAGAGGTACATTAACGCCATGGCAGCAAAGCCGTGGGATGCCAAGAGAGCAGAACGATATTCCACCAGGCCGCCACCACCTCCCCACATATCTAAAACTCCAGGGAAGGGTCCGGGACCTTCGGGATGACATGACAAAAAACATAATTGTTAGTGTCTACCCGAGAGCAGAACATGCATCTTTACATCCATGTACTTTATAATTCTTTAGCTCTGTCCTCCATAGTGATGGGGTCGGATTTCGAAACTTTAAATATTGTTAATCATCAGTTGTACTAGAGACATGAGGAGTGCCATAGTATGGTTTATACACCAGAAGTTAATGGTTATCTGTAGGAGGAATGTATATGTGGAGGCAATTAAGCTTGGAATGTACTGAGTGAAGGAAAGATGTAACATGTTGGCAGGCACTGATAAGGGTGGAGAGATGTGGTTTAGCAAGGAGGGGGTAGAGGTCAGGTCAGGTCACATTAAGGGAGAAGGAACAGTTTGTTGCCCGCATCACTTCACTTCCTGCCTAGTAATAAAGATGTCATGTTTAGAAAGAAGGAGGAGACCTAAATTGGGGTATATATACTACCACTGGTGGAACCATGTCTTTGTCTTATGCAGCTGTAGGACCCAATGGGTGAATAAACTTGGTTTAAGCTTTACTAATCATATTCCAATGTTAATTTAAAACCTAACAATAGTAAATCATTGATGTAGTGTTGTACGTGTCTAGAGCCTAGTTTAAGCAACCAAAACATACATAGTGCATTCCCCTTGAAGTGAGTGCAGTTACAGTGAACAATCACCTATACAAATTGTCCTGCACAGATGTGATCACTCAGTATACTAGGCATGTAGTTTACCTGGTGGCAGGAACAGGCTACCTGTGACCCCTCCCTCTGTGATGTCGACCCTGCGGACTCCGGGGGCCATGCACCAGCGCTCTGTGACAACACTTGCCAGGGCCAACTGCTCCCTGAACCCCTGACTCAAGTGTCCCCTGTACACAGAGATGTGCACCACCATGGGAGTGTGGACTTCTTTGATCCTGAATCTAAGGGTCAGAAAGTACCAACAGAACAGCTGGTATCATCATTACATATGGTGGCAGCAGTGGGATACTGAGAGGTTCAAAAGCACACAATCTCCAAAAATGAAACGTTAATAAAATCGGATAGGGTTGAAGTGCTTACCTGAGTCCAGTTCTACTGCCAGGTATTGGTCTCATGCTCGCCAACAAACCCATTGGATCAACACCCTCATATGTGCCCCCAAAACTTTCATGTTTGGCAACTATAAACAAAAAAAACAATGTCCAAACTTTTGGTAACTACATGCACATAAAGTAGCACAGAGATTAATTTGCAATCAAAATGTGTCTACTTTAAGCCAAACATTTTTCACTTACACTGAGCAGTCTGTCAAAATCTAAGTAGTCACATACTTTTTTACCTCATTCAAGTACTTGATGATAATAGATCATTAACCTCGCCATACTATATCAATCTCAGACCAGTGGTGTAAAGTACTTAAGTAAAAATACTTCGTTTTCTGGGGTATCTGTACTTTACTTTACCTTTTCAAAAAGAAAATTATGTATTTTTAACTTTTTTTTATACATTTTCCGACACCCAAAAGTACTCCTTACATTTTAAATGCTTAGCAAGACAGGAAAATCGTCCAATTCACAAACTAATCAAGAGAACATCCCTGGTCATCCCTACTGCCTCTGATCTGGTGGACTCCCAAAACACAAATGCTTAGTTTGTAAATTATGTCTTAGCGTTAGAGCGTGCCCCTGGCTATCCGTAAATGTAAAAAAAAAAAATGTGCCTTCTGGTTTGCTTAATACAAGGAATTTGAAATGATTTATACTTTTACTTTTCATACTTAAGTATATTTTAGCATTTGCATTTACTTTTGATACTTAAGTACATTTAAAAGCAAATACTTCTAGACTTTTACTCAAGTAGTATTTTACTGGGTGACTTTCCCTAATACTTGAGTCATTTTCTATGAAGGTACTGTCTCAGACAAAGATGATTTAGCATTATTACTGAATGTTTCCATTGGTATTTAGAGGTGTTTCTTTAGAAATTGGTTAAAGATATGATGAAATAATATCTCTCACCTGTGACCCTTCCCTGAGCATCACTGACATAATGCCCAAACGCCTCCCAGTAGTCTGTGTCTTCAGACTGATGTAAAGAATGTAGTGTGACCTCCTGTGCCGGTGGTAAGTTCCCCACAACCACATGGAACTTCTCATCAAAGAGGGCTCTCCATGGTTTTACAGTCAACACAGGAACAGCATTCATGTCACAGATTGTTGTAGTGGAAATGTCCTCTAAAACAAATGCTCTGACCCTCTCGTAATAGAAACTAAGAGAAGATGAACCTTTACCAGTCTGAACTGGCTGAACCCTATATTACAGAAATGCTCTGGTGATAAGGATAAAAAATGATATTTACAGAAATGTTCTTGGATGCTTTGCCCTTACAGGGACTGCCCGTGCGTATTAATGAACTATGACTTAACGTATTAGATCATTGTCCTTAATCTCCCACGCACTTTGTCATCAACAAAGAACCAGATATCACCAGTTTAACATCTAATTCCAGACAAAATATTGCATGAAACAGCCTTTATCATGGGTCTCCTTGACATTGAAATCAATTAATAACATTCAACAATGAACATGTCAGAGCGTACATTTATCTAAACTTTACAAACAATATTTATCAGACCTCAAAACAAAATTTCAAAAAGTGCTTTAGAGCCTTTAGTCCATACAGCTACGGCCATTGAGCAAGAACTGTTTATTGGAAATCGGAGCAGTGGGAGTCATCACTATAAAAAATATAGCACTTTTGGAGTAAACAGGCTAATGCTAACACATTTCTTAAATGCCCAGTGCAGTCAAAAACATGATTTTCCTGTGTTTTATATATATTTCCACACTATGAGGGTGGAATAATACTGTGAAATTGTGAAAAGGATGATAATGTCTTTTTAGTGTAAGAACGGTATGAAAAGACTGTCTGAAATTTCAGCCTGTTTTGGTGGGTTGGAGTTTTGGCCTCCCTGCCTAGCTGCGATATAACTTTTTGGGAGACCCGACCAAATTCACATAGAAACGTGTGTTATAGATCTGTCATTCTCATCGAAAGCAAGTCTAAGAAGCGGTAAATCTATTCCATGTCCGCAATTTCTATGCTTTCCGTTCTTAAGTTTCGTTTTTTCAGTTTTGTACACCAGTTTCAAACAGCTGAAAATACAATATTTTTGGTTATGAAAAATATATATCACTGCGGTTTAAATACTTGCTTGTTTTGTCACAAACTAAAAATAGGCAAACTGTTAGAATTTTAGCAACCAGGAAATGGCAGAGTGATTTCTGAATAGTGCATCTTTAACAGAACAAAAAGACAGTTCCAAACCTCTCTGCCAATAACAGTACATTCTCCTCCCCACTCAGACCACTCCCAGGCCTATCAAAATTCTTGCTTGAGAAATGGCTCTTTACTAAGAAGCTATTTATGGAGCTTTTCTCATTGACCAGAAGAGGCAGCGCGACGACATTTCAATGTACATCATATGTACATTAACATTTCAATTTACATTAAGTCATTTAGCAGACGCTCTTATCCAGAGCGACTTACAAATTGGTGCATTCACCTTATGATATCCAGTGGAACAACCACTTTACAATAGTGCATCTAACTCTTTTAAGGGGGGGGGTTAGAAGGATTACTTTATCCTATCCTAGGTATTCCTTAAAGAGGTGGGGTTTCAGGTGTCTCCGGAAGGTGGTGATTGACTCCGCTGACCTGGCGTCGTGAGGGAGTTTGTTCCACCATTGGGGTGCCAGAGCAGCGAACAGTTTTGACTGGGCTGAGCGGGAACTGTACTTCCTCAGAGGTAGGGAGGCGAGCAGGCCAGAGGTGGATGAACGCAGTGCCCTTGTTTGGGTGTAGGGCCTGATCAGAGCCTGAAGGTACGGAGGTGCCGTTCCCCTCACAGCTCCGTAGGCAAGCACCATGGTCTTGTAGCGGATGCGAGCTTCAACTGGAAGCCAGTGGAGAGAGCGGAGGAGCGGGGTGACGTGAGAGAACTTGGGAAGGTTGAACACCAGACGGGCTGCGGCGTTCTGGATGAGTTGTAGGGGTTTAATAGCACAGGCAGGGAGCCCAGCCAACAGCGAGTTGCAGTAATCCAGACGGGAGATGACAAGTGCCTGGATTAGGACCTGCGCCGCTTCCTGTGTGAGGCAGGGTCGTACTCTGCGAATGTTGTAGAGCATGAACCTACAGGAACGGGTCACCGCCTTGATGTGAGTTGAGAACGACAGGGTGTTGTCCAGGATCACGCCAAGGTTCTCAGCACTCTGGGAGGAGGACACAATGGAGTTGTCAACCGTGATGGCGAGATCATGGAACGGGCAGTCCTTCCCCGGGAGGAAGAGCAGCTCCGTCTTGCCGAGGTTCAGCTTGAGGTGGTGATCCGTCATCCACACTGATATGTCTGCCAGACATGCAGAGATGCGATTCGCCACCTGGTTATCAGAGGGGGGAAAGGAGAAGATTAATTGTGTGTCGTCTGCATAGCAATGATAGGAGAGACCATGTGAGGATATGACAGAGCCAAGTGACTTGGTGTATAGCGAGAATAGGAGAGGGCCTAGAACAGAGCCCTGGGGGACACCAGTGGTGAGAGCGCGTGGTGCGGAGACAGATTCTCGCCACGCCACCTGGTAGGAGCGACCTGTCAGGTAGGACGCAATCCAAGCGTGGGCCGCGCCGGAGATGCCCAGCAACGTAATGTCATGTGCCGAGAGATTGTTCGGGGGCTTGGCAATGGACATTTACCATAAATATCTCAGCATAGACACTAGCCAGTGAGCATGTTTCAACTATGCAAGCGACTTTTCATCTTAACCATATTACACTTTTGAATAATGCAACAATTCACAAGCATGGGCAGACAAATGGCTTATTTTTTGTCGTCTGTAGGCTACACTCATTAGCCTACCCTACATTTTAGCTTCATGACAAAAGCACAGACTTGCTAACAGCATGTCTTCATCAAGAAACGTTAACCTATCAAAAATGTACGATTACCCTTCTCATACAATATAAAACAACAGTAGGCCTACCTTACAACAAACCAGGCTTCATTTCAATCAATATCATGCAAATCATTACATGTGGTAAAAGCAAAATGCGACTGACAAAGTGTGTATAAGTGAATTCACTGGGGGGGTTGCCGAGCTATATTATCTGGAAGCCCATCTCCCCCACAAAATAAATTGTCAACTCGTGCACAATTCACCTGTGCTTCAGTCTGATCAATTGTAACCTACTAATAACAACCCCAGCTGCAGGTAGCCACGAGAAGCTTATGCGCTCTGATCCCATCTGGGTGTGGGGAAACAAAGCGGTAACGTTATGTATTTCTAGCCTAAAATAGGCCCATTTATTTGTGTTCTGAGAAAATGTGATCAAATGTGGTTTATATTCAAATTTTGGGTGGCTGGGCAACCTAGGCCTATTTAATCCAAAAGTATAGACAGGAATTAATCAATCAATACAATAGTAATGACATAGTGTATGAATATTTATTACAGATGCAAAGGCCTACACAAAGCAAGCTCAGCCCTATTAGTTCTATTGTCCAATCGCAGTTGTTGTCTCTTTGTCTGGGTTAAGGACCCCCCCCCCACTAGTTTAGTTTTAAAATAGAATTCATATGAACAAGTATAAAGGTTGCTGCAGTTTGACAGGGTTGAAATGCTTTCTTTAACCATATGACCTGATTAGAAAAATAATCTGGTTCCATCATAGCTCATATAAAAACATTTAGTTTTTTTTACCGTTGATTTATTACTATGTCATACAGTTCAACGTGGGTCCAGAGTTGGTTAGGTTACCAGATCAGGAAGAACTCTGAGCCCCAGGAAAATAATTTGCCCCTCATGACTGCATTTCGCTACACTCAAATTAACATATGCTAACCATGTGTATGTGACCAATAAAATTTGATTTGATTTTGATTTGACTGTAGGACCTGTGGTGCCACCTCTGAAATCAACACACAATATTACAAATTAAAAAACATATCCAATTTGTTTGATAGTATCAAAATACCCGCGGCCTAGCAGGTATGGGCTTCCATAGTTTTACGTGGTACAATGCAGCTTACCACTGTGACAATTTCAGAATGGAACATGCTGTAAAGCTGTAACTGTAATTTCAAATAAAAGTCTCAAATATTAGGAAAATTTCTATATTTTTCAGTTGTTTCAAAAACTTTGCTCTGCTATTACCATTTATACTGTAGGACTGTTGGGCTGAACAAGAATTCTGTTTACAATGCTCTGCTTGGAGGGGGGGGGGGGCAACTTTAGGGCGAGTGCGTGACCTCCTGAGGTAGTGCCCGAGACGTGATCATTTTGTAAATTTACATTACAATAGTGTCGCTTGAGAATCGATACCTCTCGAGAACCTCTTGATATTTTGTGAATGAGAATAGCACCTTTGTTTTATATTAAAATGGTCAAAAGGAAACAATAACAGTAAGGTACTTAACTGTTATCCAGAAATGATTTGATATTCAGATAAAAACTGACCATGAAAAAAAGGAATGGGGTGAGTTCTTACATTTTCAAACGCTTTCCTTTATTCAAGGATGACAATTTTACAGGAATTTTATACAACCTATTAGTAATAGCGCCTTTTTAAAAGTAGAAATGCACAGTAGTAAAAGTTATCAGGTTTAGATGCAATATTGCTTGTGACAGCAGTAAAACTGGAAAGAAAGCAGTGACAAGGTCTATTTAATTGAAATGAAAAACTGAATGAAACATTTGAAACAATGCACCAACTCTGAGAGATCTTCTCGATCTTTGAACGTTATGGCTCGTGTAGATCACCAAAACCAGGAGAAAAGGAACGGCAACATTTGGATTGGGACATCGGCTCGTTGAGTTATGTGGTTTAATCCCTCGCACACTTGTCAACATAATTATCTTTCATCACATCTCTGATGAGAATTAAGATACGTCATAATTACAATTTTTTAAATAAAATGTCTGTGTCTCTGGCCTGGTCACAGATTTGACGGTGAGGTCACATCTGTGCTTTGATATAGGTGCTCCTCCAGAAAAGAAAGGATCTTCTTCCAGGAGTCTTCCTGTGCGTGACCGTGTGGCGCTGTCTCTCCTCCCCAAAGAACCACCACTGCAATCAAATCAGGAGGGGAAGCATCAAACAAAAAGAGAACAAGTGTGATTATTCCACTGCTTCACACAACCCATTTCTATATGTTTGCTAGAAACAGCCATGGAAACAGCCATTACTTTTAAATTGCTGTTCAGACTGACAGTATGTAATGTACTTGATTTCAATTGTATTTATTGCCTCGTAAAACATTAAAGGGGAGTAATTTGTCTATCTCCAGGCAAAACAAACAGAATGTGTGACGAGAGTTCTTCACATATTACCAGACAAATGAGTCATTGCAACCATATCACTGTGATAATGTGTGTTGTATTGTCGATTAGCAGTGGAAAATTACACATCCCCAAAACAGCAAATAAGATACTGTCAAACTGTCTCTGATAATAACAAGGACACAAACACACCACACACACAACCAACGTTAAATTACACTTTTGTTTTGTCCCAGCCACCATGAAGTTGCTGGCACGGATATGAGGACTATACGGCGGTTCAATCAGGTGACCAGCTCCAGGGTAGGACAGAGTGGTCAGCAGGTGACTGTTCCCTGCTTTCTCCATCATCTGCTTCATCTGAGGAGGCACAAGAACTCTGTCAGTTCTACATCAGTGTTGGGCATCAAAAACATACTGTAAAAAATTACAGTAGAACCACTTTAATAATACATATTTCTGCAGCAATCCAAGCATTGTTAAAAACTGTACTCACGTCCTCTGCTGACTCAGTGGCAGGCCAGTTTTGGTCATCCTCACCCACAATCATTAGAACAGGACATTTCAGCTGCCCCACCTAACCAGGACACAACAGGAAACCATTGGGATAGACAATGCTACATTCCTTATAAAGTCAAAACAGACAAGGGAGAACAGCTATAAAGTGAGTACAATGAGGGTATAGGTTAAAATCAGGGTAGAATCCAGTTTGATTTAAACCCACATCCACTTTCTTGTTTGGATCAGTTGGAATGGGTAGAAGCAGATCCCGCCAGATCACTCGATTCTCCTCATCATAGCGAGTGTTACGGACGTTTCTAGGAAATTAAACACACAGACGAGTAAGTTATATTGAATTATTATTAGAGGATCAAAGTGGAAGCACAAATGTATACACATCTTTAAACACGTGATAATACACATACTTATTAATCTCACTGAAGACATCAGAGAGTGAGCCTTTCACCGGCTGGACATGACTGCCACTCACACATACCAAACACCTGGGCTGATAGAGGACCAACAGTATAAGACACCGAAATACAAACACACACAGACAAAAACACAAATATATACACACATCTCCACATTATTCTGCTAGTGCGGTATGAGCACTCTCCTACCTGAATCACAGTGGAGTACACGGCCATCCCCAAAGCCACTGAGGTCCCAAAGGACAGGCCCAGTATCGCTATCCTGTCCCCACACACCTGAGGGTGCTGTTTGAGAACGGTGAACGCAGCCTAGAGTGAAAAATAGAACATTTCATATGAACTACAATTGTGGTCAGTGTGTCCGCCCTGAGAATGGAAGGTTGGGAGTTCGATCCCCGGCCAAGTCATACCAATAACTGTAAAAATGGTAACCGATGCGTCCCTGCTTGGCCCTCAGCATTAAGGAGATAGATTGGGGGTAAGGCCCTGCGATAGACTAGCGTCCCGTCAAGGGGTGTATCACGCTACAGAAACAGGAGATATAGTAGGCTCCTGCCCTATGAGTCGTTCCGGCTCGCACAAACCAAGGCTCGTGCAAGGCCACTTACTAAGACTGTCGTACAAAACTTGATTTTAAATTGTTACCACAGCAGTCATATTTTGACACAGGATATTCTGTTTCTTTATTACTGTAGTAATAACTTTATTAAATATTAATGTAAGTACCATAAAAGTGGGAGAAGGTTACATTTTAGTAATTTAGCAGACGCTTTTATCCAGAGCGACTTACAGTAGTGAGTGCATACATTTCTCATACTTTTTTTATTGTAGGAAATTGGTCTAGTTGTCTCGTCACGTTTTCTTTAAGGTTCATACTTCAACAAACGTAACCCAATGACACATTTTACAACACACTATTAAGATAAGAACAAAATCCAATGTCAGTTCCTACAAATAACAGTTGAATGTGTTGGTTGTGCAAGGGATTGGTTGCACAGACAAGGTGAACGAACCTTTGGATGAGCTTTGTGGGTTTCATTACCTAGAGCTTATAGCTTCCTTCCTGAATAAGAATACACCATATACAGAGCATATCACCTTGTGAAAGTAAAATATGTGCTATATATCAGTTGATCACTGTCATTTGAGGCACCTATGACACTAAATATGACAGTGCAGATCAGCCAAAATGCAGTGGTCTAGTAACATATACTGGTACCTCAAAGTATTCGTTCCCCACATGAGAGGTTGAGCCCCCAGAGGTCCGGGGTGTCATGTACTCCAGGGCCAGACAGACAAAGCCATGCGACGACAGGAGGGCAGAGCGATACTCCACCAGACCGCCACCCCCACCCCACAGATCCAACAGGGCAGGGAAGGGCCCGGGTCCTTCCAACACAACATGGTCTGTTCAGACCTGGGCTATATATCCTCTTATGATAATCATATCTTTGGATGATTTTAATTGTAATTATTGAAAGTGAGGTGTATGTAGCTAAAAACTATGACATACCTGGTGGCAGGAATAGGGTCCCTGTGACCCCTCCCTCTGTGATGTCGACCCTGCGGACTCCAGGGGCCATGTACCAGCGCTCTGTGACGACACTCGCCAGGGCCACCTGCTCTCTGAACCCCTGACTCATGTGTCCCCTGTACACAGAGATGTGCACCACCATGGGAGTGTGGACCTCCTTCTTTCTCAACCTAAAATTACAAGACATTGTTTATAATTCAACTGGTGGCCTTTGATAAAAAAATTACAACTTTATCAATGTATTATTTTTAGGGTGGAGTTTCAGTTTACCTGAGTCCAATTCTACTGCCAGGTACTGGTCTCATGCTCCACAACAGTCCCATGGGTTCCACGCCATCATATGTCCCTCCTAAACTTGAATCATTGGCAACTGTAAAGATATTTGGGTAGTTTATGTGAGAGGGTTTTAAATATGAATTGAACTCTTAAAATTATTGATAACAGTACAAACAAACTTCAATGAAAATGTGTGACATTAAATACAAGTAGCCTACCATTTACAAGTCCTGTAGCATCACTAACATAGTGGCCAAAGGCCTCCCAGTAGTCGCCATCATCTGAGTGGATCAGCGCGTGCAAGGTGATATCTTGAATTTGCGACAAATTTTGGACGATTAAACTGAACTTTTCATCGATTAGTCCCCTGGACGGGTGAAGCAAAAGCATAGGCGTCGCTGCTTTTTCCGTCATCCTGTCAAAATTGCATAGAAATTTCCTCTCAACAAAGCCGCACCGACATATAACGTTAGTAAGTAGCTTAAATTGTGAAATGAGACAACACAGTTAAGGAGGATCAAAGTTCATGTTGACAGACTGAGCGTCACGGGCTAGAGCTGGAAAGACTCAGAGCAGAATGCATTGGAAGTGTTTACCTCTAGGCTACTGTGTAACAACCAATTCAGACAACAATAAACAATGTAGCATCACACAGCAGTTATTATCACCCGCACAAAATAAAGTGTTGCCTAATATACCATATTCTGGAAGTCTTAATTAATAACGTTAATGTCGCCAGCTTCTACAAAACGTAGCATATAACGTTACGCAGTTTTACCAACTTGCCAGTGTTGTCCTAACAACTGCGATTCGCCACCTGGTTATCAGAGGGGGGAAAGGAGAAGATTAATTGTGTGTCGTCTGCATAGCAATGATAGGAGAGACCATGTGAGGATATGACAGAGCCAAGTGACTTGGTGTATAGCGAGAATAGGAGAGGGCCTAGAACAGAGCCCTGGGGGACACCAGTGGTGAGAGCGCGTGGTGCGGAGACAGATTCTCGCCACGCCACCTGGTAGGAGCGACCTGTCAGGTAGGACGCAATCCAAGCGTGGGCCGCGCCGGAGATGCCCAGCAACGTAATGTCATGTGCCGAGAGATTGTTCGGGGGCTTGGCAATGGACATTTACCATAAATATCTCAGCATAGACACTAGCCAGTGAGCATGTTTCAACTATGCAAGCGACTTTTCATCTTAACCATATTACACTTTTGAATAATGCAACAATTCACAAGCATGGGCAGACAAATGGCTTATTTTTTGTCGTCTGTAGGCTACACTCATTAGCCTACCCTACATTTTAGCTTCATGACAAAAGCACAGACTTGCTAACAGCATGTCTTCATCAAGAAACGTTAACCTATCAAAAATGTACGATTACCCTTCTCATACAATATAAAACAACAGTAGGCCTACCTTACAACAAACCAGGCTTCATTTCAATCAATATCATGCAAATCATTACATGTGGTAAAAGCAAAATGCGACTGACAAAGTGTGTATAAGTGAATTCACTGGGGGGGTTGCCGAGCTATATTATCTGGAAGCCCATCTCCCCCACAAAATAAATTGTCAACTCGTGCACAATTCACCTGTGCTTCAGTCTGATCAATTGTAACCTACTAATAACAACCCCAGCTGCAGGTAGCCACGAGAAGCTTATGCGCTCTGATCCCATCTGGGCGTGGGGAAACAAAGCGGTAACGTTATGTATTTCTAGCCTAAAATAGGCCCATTTATTTGTGTTCTGAGAAAATGTGATCAAATGTGGTTTATATTCAAATTTTGGGTGGCTGGGCAACCTAGGCCTATTTAATCCAAAAGTATAGACAGGAATTAATCAATCAATACAATAGTAATGACATAGTGTATGAATATTTATTACAGATGCAAAGGCCTACACAAAGCAAGCTCAGCCCTATTAGTTCTATTGTCCAATCGCAGTTGTTGTCTCTTTGTCTGGGTTAAGGACCCCCCCCCCCCCCCCACTAGTTTAGTTTTAAAATAGAATTCATATGAACAAGTATAAAGGTTGCTGCAGTTTGACAGGGTTGAAATGCTTTCTTTAACCATATGACCTGATTAGAAAAATAATCTGGTTCCATCATAGCTCATATAAAAACATTTAGTTTTTTTTACCGTTGATTTATTACTATGTCATACAGTTCAACGTGGGTCCAGAGTTGGTTAGGTTACCAGATCAGGAAGAACTCTGAGCCCCAGGAAAATAATTTGCCCCTCATGACTGCATTTCGCTACACTCAAATTAACATATGCTAACCATGTGTATGTGACCAATAAAATTTGATTTGATTTTGATTTGACTGTAGGACCTGTGGTGCCACCTCTGAAATCAACACACAATATTACAAATTAAAAAACATATCCAATTTGTTTGATAGTATCAAAATACCCGCGGCCTAGCAGGTATGGGCTTCCATAGTTTTACGTGGTACAGTGCAGCTTACCACTGTGACAATTTCAGAATGGAACATGCTGTAAAGCTGTAACTGTAATTTCAAATAAAAGTCTCAAATATTAGGAAAATTTCTATATTTTTCAGTTGTTTCAAAAACTTTGCTCTGCTATTACCATTTATACTGTAGGACTGTTGGGCTGAACAAGAATTCTGTTTACAATGCTCTGCTTGGAGGGGGGGGGGGAGGCAACTTTAGGGCGAGTGCATGACCTCCTGAGGTAGTGCCCGAGACGTGATCATTTTGTAAATTTACATTACAATAGTGTCGCTTGAGAATCGATACCTCTCGAGAACCTCTTGATATTTTGTGAATGAGAATAGCACCTTTGTTTTATATTAAAATGGTCAAAAGGAAACAATAACAGTAAGGTACTTAACTGTTATCCAGAAATGATTTGATATTCAGATAAAAACTGACCATGAAAAAAAGGAATGGGGTGAGTTCTTACATTTTCAAACGCTTTCCTTTATTCAAGGATGACAATTTTACAGGAATTTTATACAACCTATTAGTAATAGCGCCTTTTTAAAAGTAGAAATGCACAGTAGTAAAAGTTATCAGGTTTAGATGCAATATTGCTTGTGACAGCAGTAAAACTGGAAAGAAAGCAGTGACAAGGTCTATTTAATTGAAATGAAAAACTGAATGAAACATTTGAAACAATGCACCAACTCTGAGAGATCTTCTCGATCTTTGAACGTTATGGCTCGTGTAGATCACCAAAACCAGGAGAAAAGGAACGGCAACATTTGGATTGGGACATCGGCTCGTTGAGTTATGTGGTTTAATCCCACGCACACTTGTCAACATAATTATCTTTCATCACATCTCTGATGAGAATTAAGATACGTCATAATTACAATTTTTTAAATAAAATGTCTGTGTCTCTGGCCTGGTCACAGATTTGACGGTGAGGTCACATCTGTGCTTCGATATAGGTGCTCCTCCAGAAAAGAAAGGATCTTCTTCCAGGAGTCTTCCTGTGCGTGACCGTGTGGCGCTGTCTCTCCTCCCCAAAGAACCACCACTGCAATCAAATCAGGAGGGGAAGCATCAAACAAAAAGAGAACAAGTGTGATTATTCCACTGCTTCACACAACCCATTTCTATATGTTTGCTAGAAACAGCCATGGAAACAGCCATTACTTTTAAATTGCTGTTCAGACTGACAGTATGTAATGTACTTGATTTCAATTGTATTTATTGCCTCGTAAAACATTAAAGGGGAGTAATTTGTCTATCTCCAGGCAAAACAAACAGAATGTGTGACGAGAGTTCTTCACATATTACCAGACAAATGAGTCATTGCAACCATATCACTGTGATAATGTGTGTTGTATTGTCGATTAGCAGTGGAAAATTACACATCCCCAAAACAGCAAATAAGATACTGTCAAACTGTCTCTGATAATAACAAGGACACAAACACACCACACACACAACCAACGTTAAATTACACTTTTGTTTTGTCCCAGCCACCATGAAGTTGCTGGCACGGATATGAGGACTATACGGCGGTTCAATCAGGTGACCAGCTCCAGGGTAGGACAGAGTGGTCAGCAGGTGACTGTTCCCTGCTTTCTCCATCATCTGCTTCATCTGAGGAGGCACAAGAACTCTGTCAGTTCTACATCAGTGTTGGGCATCAAAAACATACTGTAAAAAATTACAGTAGAACCACTTTAATAATACATATTTCTGCAGCAATCCAAGCATTGTTAAAAACTGTACTCACGTCCTCTGCTGACTCAGTGGCAGGCCAGTTTTGGTCATCCTCACCCACAATCATTAGAACAGGACATTTCAGCTGCCCCACCTAACCAGGACACAACAGTAAACCATTGGGATAGACAATGCTACATTCCTTATAAAGTCAAAACAGACAAGGGAGAACAGCTATAAAGTGAGTACAATGAGGGTATAGGTTAAAATCAGGGTAGAATCCAGTTTGATTTAAACCCACATCCACTTTCTTGTTTGGATCAGTTGGAATGGGTAGAAGCAGATCCCGCCAGATCACTCGATTCTCCTCATCATAGCGAGTGTTACGGACGTTTCTAGGAAATTAAACACACAGACGAGTAAGTTATATTGAATTATTATTAGAGGATCAAAGTGGAAGCACAAATGTATACACATCTTTAAACACGTGATAATACACATACTTATTAATCTCACTGAAGACATCAGAGAGTGAGCCTTTCACCGGCTGGACATGACTGCCACTCACACATACCAAACACCTGGGCTGATAGAGGACCAACAGTATAAGACACCGAAATACAAACACACACAGACAAAAACACAAATATATACACACATCTCCACATTATTCTGCTAGTGCGGTATGAGCACTCTCCTACCTGAATCACAGTGGAGTACACGGCCATCCCCAAAGCCACTGAGGTCCCAAAGGACAGGCCCAGTATCGCTATCCTGTCCCCACACACCTGAGGGTGCTGTTTGAGAACGGTGAACGCAGCCTAGAGTGAAAAATAGAACATTTCATATGAACTACAATTGTGGTCAGTGTGTCCGCCCTGAGAATGGAAGGTTGGGAGTTCGATCCCCGGCCAAGTCATACCAATAACTGTAAAAATGGTAACCGATGCGTCCCTGCTTGGCCCTCAGCATTAAGGAGATAGATTGGGGGTAAGGCCCTGCGATAGACTAGCGTCCCGTCAAGGGGTGTATCACGCTACAGAAACAGGAGATATAGTAGGCTCCTGCCCTATGAGTCGTTCCGGCTCGCACAAACCAAGGCTCGTGCAAGGCCACTTACTAAGACTGTCGTACAAAACTTGATTTTAAATTGTTACCACAGCAGTCATATTTTGACACAGGATATTCTGTTTCTTTATTACTGTAGTAATAACTTTATTAAATATTAATGTAAGTACCATAAAAGTGGGAGAAGGTTACATTTTAGTAATTTAGCAGACGCTTTTATCCAGAGCGACTTACAGTAGTGAGTGCATACATTTCTCATACTTTTTTTATTGTAGGAAATTGGTCTAGTTGTCTCGTCACGTTTTCTTTAAGGTTCATACTTCAACAAACGTAACCCAATGACACATTTTACAACACACTATTAACCTCTTATGGCTGCAAGGGAAATTATTGAGTAGCCAGAAAAAAGGTGCCCATTTCAAACGGCCTCGTACTCAATTCTTGCTCGTACAATATGCATATTATTTATTACCTTTGGATATAAAACACCTTCTAGTTTCTAAAACAGGTTTAATTATTTCTCTAAGTGAAACATAACTCTTTTTACAGCCCATTTTCTGGAAAAAGTGAATTTTCCAAGAAGCTATGTCTCTCTTCAAGATACTCTCTATAAAAGGCCTTGGCACTTGGGACTGTACAAACACGTCACACATCTTCCCCTGGTTGTCATGCGGAAGTGAGAGAAAAAAGGACTTGATTATCTCTGTCAGGGACTGAAAGGAACCTCTTTGAGTGATAAGTGCGCACTTTATAATTTTTTCTGGGCGCGAAGTAGGAACTGGACCGCGCTCCTGGAAAACACTCGTTATAGGTGAATATGACCTCCAGCTTCGATTTTCTTTGATACATGTCACAAAATCATCCTAAAGTATGTTTTTTCAATATACTTTAATTATATTATTGAAATTTATTCTGGACTTTAGACGTGATGCGACGCAAGAATTTTGTCAAGACGGAGAGGTTAGCATGGCATGGCCAGTGTGTCATGCTAATTCAACAGGGACATCGTTCGTTCTAGGTCCAAATGAACACGGTTCTGAACAAAGGACCCTTTGGAGAACATTCTGATGGAAAATCAACAAAGATAAGGACCCAATTTGGGATGCTTTTTCATATATCTGTCGAACTGTGCTATCGCTAGCGTTTGACTAGAATCAATGCTGCTGTGTGCTAGCTATTGTAGTAAGCTAATATAACGATATATTGTGTTTTCGCTGTAAAACACTTCAGAAATCGGAAATATTGTCTGTATTCACAAGATCTTTCTCTTTCATTAGCTATCCACCATATATTTTTCTGAAATCTTTTCTGATGTGAAATTAGAAGTAGACGTTGGTGTCTGTTTTCTCTGGCTACTGCCGTGCGATTTCTTACTGTAGCTATGATGGTAGCAGTAATGTAAAACTGATTTATAGCTAAAATATGCATTTTTTTTGAACAAAACATAGATTTATTGTGTAACATGTTATAGGACTGTCATCTGAGGGAGTTTTTTCTAGGTTATTTAGGTTAGTTCTAGGTTAGTTAGGTTGGCTTTGCATGCTAGCTGCATGCTAGCTGCATGCTACCGGTGCTGTGAAAAATAAGTGTCTCTCTTTTTGTATTTGGTGGTGAGCTAACATGAATATATGTGGTGTTTTCGCTGTAAAACATTTAAAGAATCTGAAATATTGTCTGTATTCACAAGATCTTTCTCTTTCATTAGCTATCCACCATATATTTCTCTGAAATGTTTTCTGAAGTGTAATAAGGTAGTTGACGTTGGTGTCTGTATTTTCTCTGGCTACTCCCGTGCGATTTCTTACTGTAACTATGATGGTAGCAGTAATGTAAAACTGATTTATAGCTAAAATATGCATTTTTTTTGAACAAAACATAGATTTATTGTGTAACATGTTATAGGACTGTCATCTGAGGTAGTTTTTTCTAGGTTATTTAGGTTGGTTCTAGGTTAGTTAGGTTGGCTTGTGCATGCTAAATGCAGCCTACTTGTGCTGTGAAAAATGTCTTTCTGTCTTTTTTTATTTGGTGGTGACCTAACATAAATATATGTGGTGTTTTCTCTGTAAAACATTTAAAAAATCGGACATGTTGGCTGGATTGACAAGATGTTTATCTTTCAAATGCTGTATTGGACTTGTTAATGTGTGAAAGTTAAATATTTTACAAAAATAGATTTTGAATTTCGCGCTCTGCACTTGGACAGGCTGTTGTCATATTGATCCCGATGTCGGGCTTGCAGCCTGAAGAAGTTAAGATAAGAACAAAATCCAATGTCAGTTCCTACAAATAACAGTTGAATGTGTTGGTTGTGCAAGGGATTGGTTGCACAGACAAGGTGAACGAACCTTTGGATGAGCTTTGTGGGTTTCATTACCTAGAGCTTATAGCTTCCTTCCTGAATAAGAATACACCATATACAGAGCATATCACCTTGTGAAAGTAAAATATGTGCTATATATCAGTTGATCACTGTCATTTGAGGCACCTATGACACTAAATATGACAGTGCAGATCAGCCAAAATGCAGTGGTCTAGTAACATATACTGGTACCTCAAAGTATTCGTTCCCCACATGAGAGGTTGAGCCCCCAGAGGTCCGGGGTGTCATGTACTCCAGGGCCAGACAGACAAAGCCATGCGACGACAGGAGGGCAGAGCGATACTCCACCAGACCGCCACCCCCACCCCACAGATCCAACAGGGCAGGGAAGGGCCCGGGTCCTTCCAACACAACATGGTCTGTTCAGACCTGGGCTATATATCCTCTTATGATAATCATATCTTTGGATGATTTTAATTGTAATTATTGAAAGTGAGGTGTATGTAGCTAAAAACTATGACATACCTGGTGGCAGGAATAGGGTCCCTGTGACCCCTCCCTCTGTGATGTCGACCCTGCGGACTCCAGGGGCCATGTACCAGCGCTCTGTGACGACACTCGCCAGGGCCACCTGCTCTCTGAACCCCTGACTCATGTGTCCCCTGTACACAGAGATGTGCACCACCATGGGAGTGTGGACCTCCTTCTTTCTCAACCTAAAATTACAAGACATTGTTTATAATTCAACTGGTGGCCTTTGATAAAAAAATTACAACTTTATCAATGTATTATTTTTAGGGTGGAGTTTCAGTTTACCTGAGTCCAATTCTACTGCCAGGTACTGGTCTCATGCTCCACAACAGTCCCATGGGTTCCACGCCATCATATGTCCCTCCTAAACTTGAATCATTGGCAACTGTAAAGATATTTGGGTAGTTTATGTGAGAGGGTTTTAAATATGAATTGAACTCTTAAAATTATTGATAACAGTACAAACAAACTTCAATGAAAATGTGTGACATTAAATACAAGTAGCCTACCATTTACAAGTCCTGTAGCATCACTAACATAGTGGCCAAAGGCCTCCCAGTAGTCGCCATCATCTGAGTGGATCAGCGCGTGCAAGGTGATATCTTGAATTTGCGACAAATTTTGGACGATTAAACTGAACTTTTCATCGATTAGTCCCCTGGACGGGTGAAGCAAAAGCATAGGCGTCGCTGCTTTTTCCGTCATCCTGTCAAAATTGCATAGAAATTTCCTCTCAACAAAGCCGCACCGACATATAACGTTAGTAAGTAGCTTAAATTGTGAAATGAGACAACACAGTTAAGGAGGATCAAAGTTCATGTTGACAGACTGAGCGTCACGGGCTAGAGCTGGAAAGACTCAGAGCAGAATGCATTGGAAGTGTTTACCTCTAGGCTACTGTGTAACAACCAATTCAGACAACAATAAACAATGTAGCATCACACAGCAGTTATTATCACCCGCACAAAATAAAGTGTTGCCTAATATACCATATTCTGGAAGTCTTAATTAATAACGTTAATGTCGCCAGCTTCTACAAAACGTAGCATATAACGTTACGCAGTTTTACCAACTTGCCAGTGTTGTCCTAACAACTGCGATTCGCCACCTGGTTATCAGAGGGGGGAAAGGAGAAGATTAATTGTGTGTCGTCTGCATAGCAATGATAGGAGAGACCATGTGAGGATATGACAGAGCCAAGTGACTTGGTGTATAGCGAGAATAGGAGAGGGCCTAGAACAGAGCCCTGGGGGACACCAGTGGTGAGAGCGCGTGGTGCGGAGACAGATTCTCGCCACGCCACCTGGTAGGAGCGACCTGTCAGGTAGGACGCAATCCAAGCGTGGGCCGCGCCGGAGATGCCCAGCAACGTAATGTCATGTGCCGAGAGATTGTTCGGGGGCTTGGCAATGGACATTTACCATAAATATCTCAGCATAGACACTAGCCAGTGAGCATGTTTCAACTATGCAAGCGACTTTTCATCTTAACCATATTACACTTTTGAATAATGCAACAATTCACAAGCATGGGCAGACAAATGGCTTATTTTTTGTCGTCTGTAGGCTACACTCATTAGCCTACCCTACATTTTAGCTTCATGACAAAAGCACAGACTTGCTAACAGCATGTCTTCATCAAGAAACGTTAACCTATCAAAAATGTACGATTACCCTTCTCATACAATATAAAACAACAGTAGGCCTACCTTACAACAAACCAGGCTTCATTTCAATCAATATCATGCAAATCATTACATGTGGTAAAAGCAAAATGCGACTGACAAAGTGTGTATAAGTGAATTCACTGGGGGGGTTGCCGAGCTATATTATCTGGAAGCCCATCTCCCCCACAAAATAAATTGTCAACTCGTGCACAATTCACCTGTGCTTCAGTCTGATCAATTGTAACCTACTAATAACAACCCCAGCTGCAGGTAGCCACGAGAAGCTTATGCGCTCTGATCCCATCTGGGCGTGGGGAAACAAAGCGGTAACGTTATGTATTTCTAGCCTAAAATAGGCCCATTTATTTGTGTTCTGAGAAAATGTGATCAAATGTGGTTTATATTCAAATTTTGGGTGGCTGGGCAACCTAGGCCTATTTAATCCAAAAGTATAGACAGGAATTAATCAATCAATACAATAGTAATGACATAGTGTATGAATATTTATTACAGATGCAAAGGCCTACACAAAGCAAGCTCAGCCCTATTAGTTCTATTGTCCAATCGCAGTTGTTGTCTCTTTGTCTGGGTTAAGGACCCCCCCCCCCCCCACTAGTTTAGTTTTAAAATAGAATTCATATGAACAAGTATAAAGGTTGCTGCAGTTTGACAGGGTTGAAATGCTTTCTTTAACCATATGACCTGATTAGAAAAATAATCTGGTTCCATCATAGCTCATATAAAAACATTTAGTTTTTTTTACCGTTGATTTATTACTATGTCATACAGTTCAACGTGGGTCCAGAGTTGGTTAGGTTACCAGATCAGGAAGAACTCTGAGCCCCAGGAAAATAATTTGCCCCTCATGACTGCATTTCGCTACACTCAAATTAACATATGCTAACCATGTGTATGTGACCAATAAAATTTGATTTGATTTTGATTTGACTGTAGGACCTGTGGTGCCACCTCTGAAATCAACACACAATATTACAAATTAAAAAACATATCCAATTTGTTTGATAGTATCAAAATACCCGCGGCCTAGCAGGTATGGGCTTCCATAGTTTTACGTGGTACAGTGCAGCTTACCACTGTGACAATTTCAGAATGGAACATGCTGTAAAGCTGTAACTGTAATTTCAAATAAAAGTCTCAAATATTAGGAAAATTTCTATATTTTTCAGTTGTTTCAAAAACTTTGCTCTGCTATTACCATTTATACTGTAGGACTGTTGGGCTGAACAAGAATTCTGTTTACAATGCTCTGCTTGGAGGGGGGGGGGGAGGCAACTTTAGGGCGAGTGCATGACCTCCTGAGGTAGTGCCCGAGACGTGATCATTTTGTAAATTTACATTACAATAGTGTCGCTTGAGAATCGATACCTCTCGAGAACCTCTTGATATTTTGTGAATGAGAATAGCACCTTTGTTTTATATTAAAATGGTCAAAAGGAAACAATAACAGTAAGGTACTTAACTGTTATCCAGAAATGATTTGATATTCAGATAAAAACTGACCATGAAAAAAAGGAATGGGGTGAGTTCTTACATTTTCAAACGCTTTCCTTTATTCAAGGATGACAATTTTACAGGAATTTTATACAACCTATTAGTAATAGCGCCTTTTTAAAAGTAGAAATGCACAGTAGTAAAAGTTATCAGGTTTAGATGCAATATTGCTTGTGACAGCAGTAAAACTGGAAAGAAAGCAGTGACAAGGTCTATTTAATTGAAATGAAAAACTGAATGAAACATTTGAAACAATGCACCAACTCTGAGAGATCTTCTCGATCTTTGAACGTTATGGCTCGTGTAGATCACCAAAACCAGGAGAAAAGGAACGGCAACATTTGGATTGGGACATCGGCTCGTTGAGTTATGTGGTTTAATCCCACGCACACTTGTCAACATAATTATCTTTCATCACATCTCTGATGAGAATTAAGATACGTCATAATTACAATTTTTTAAATAAAATGTCTGTGTCTCTGGCCTGGTCACAGATTTGACGGTGAGGTCACATCTGTGCTTCGATATAGGTGCTCCTCCAGAAAAGAAAGGATCTTCTTCCAGGAGTCTTCCTGTGCGTGACCGTGTGGCGCTGTCTCTCCTCCCCAAAGAACCACCACTGCAATCAAATCAGGAGGGGAAGCATCAAACAAAAAGAGAACAAGTGTGATTATTCCACTGCTTCACACAACCCATTTCTATATGTTTGCTAGAAACAGCCATGGAAACAGCCATTACTTTTAAATTGCTGTTCAGACTGACAGTATGTAATGTACTTGATTTCAATTGTATTTATTGCCTCGTAAAACATTAAAGGGGAGTAATTTGTCTATCTCCAGGCAAAACAAACAGAATGTGTGACGAGAGTTCTTCACATATTACCAGACAAATGAGTCATTGCAACCATATCACTGTGATAATGTGTGTTGTATTGTCGATTAGCAGTGGAAAATTACACATCCCCAAAACAGCAAATAAGATACTGTCAAACTGTCTCTGATAATAACAAGGACACAAACACACCACACACACAACCAACGTTAAATTACACTTTTGTTTTGTCCCAGCCACCATGAAGTTGCTGGCACGGATATGAGGACTATACGGCGGTTCAATCAGGTGACCAGCTCCAGGGTAGGACAGAGTGGTCAGCAGGTGACTGTTCCCTGCTTTCTCCATCATCTGCTTCATCTGAGGAGGCACAAGAACTCTGTCAGTTCTACATCAGTGTTGGGCATCAAAAACATACTGTAAAAAATTACAGTAGAACCACTTTAATAATACATATTTCTGCAGCAATCCAAGCATTGTTAAAAACTGTACTCACGTCCTCTGCTGACTCAGTGGCAGGCCAGTTTTGGTCATCCTCACCCACAATCATTAGAACAGGACATTTCAGCTGCCCCACCTAACCAGGACACAACAGGAAACCATTGGGATAGACAATGCTACATTCCTTATAAAGTCAAAACAGACAAGGGAGAACAGCTATAAAGTGAGTACAATGAGGGTATAGGTTAAAATCAGGGTAGAATCCAGTTTGATTTAAACCCACATCCACTTTCTTGTTTGGATCAGTTGGAATGGGTAGAAGCAGATCCCGCCAGATCACTCGATTCTCCTCATCATAGCGAGTGTTACGGACGTTTCTAGGAAATTAAACACACAGACGAGTAAGTTATATTGAATTATTATTAGAGGATCAAAGTGGAAGCACAAATGTATACACATCTTTAAACACGTGATAATACACATACTTATTAATCTCACTGAAGACATCAGAGAGTGAGCCTTTCACCGGCTGGACATGACTGCCACTCACACATACCAAACACCTGGGCTGATAGAGGACCAACAGTATAAGACACCGAAATACAAACACACACAGACAAAAACACAAATATATACACACATCTCCACATTATTCTGCTAGTGCGGTATGAGCACTCTCCTACCTGAATCACAGTGGAGTACACGGCCATCCCCAAAGCCACTGAGGTCCCAAAGGACAGGCCCAGTATCGCTATCCTGTCCCCACACACCTGAGGGTGCTGTTTGAGAACGGTGAACGCAGCCTAGAGTGAAAAATAGAACATTTCATATGAACTACAATTGTGGTCAGTGTGTCCGCCCTGAGAATGGAAGGTTGGGAGTTCGATCCCCGGCCAAGTCATACCAATAACTGTAAAAATGGTAACCGATGCGTCCCTGCTTGGCCCTCAGCATTAAGGAGATAGATTGGGGGTAAGGCCCTGCGATAGACTAGCGTCCCGTCAAGGGGTGTATCACGCTACAGAAACAGGAGATATAGTAGGCTCCTGCCCTATGAGTCGTTCCGGCTCGCACAAACCAAGGCTCGTGCAAGGCCACTTACTAAGACTGTCGTACAAAACTTGATTTTAAATTGTTACCACAGCAGTCATATTTTGACACAGGATATTCTGTTTCTTTATTACTGTAGTAATAACTTTATTAAATATTAATGTAAGTACCATAAAAGTGGGAGAAGGTTACATTTTAGTAATTTAGCAGACGCTTTTATCCAGAGCGACTTACAGTAGTGAGTGCATACATTTCTCATACTTTTTTTATTGTAGGAAATTGGTCTAGTTGTCTCGTCACGTTTTCTTTAAGGTTCATACTTCAACAAACGTAACCCAATGACACATTTTACAACACACTATTAAGATAAGAACAAAATCCAATGTCAGTTCCTACAAATAACAGTTGAATGTGTTGGTTGTGCAAGGGATTGGTTGCACAGACAAGGTGAACGAACCTTTGGATGAGCTTTGTGGGTTTCATTACCTAGAGCTTATAGCTTCCTTCCTGAATAAGAATACACCATATACAGAGCATATCACCTTGTGAAAGTAAAATATGTGCTATATATCAGTTGATCACTGTCATTTGAGGCACCTATGACACTAAATATGACAGTGCAGATCAGCCAAAATGCAGTGGTCTAGTAACATATACTGGTACCTCAAAGTATTCGTTCCCCACATGAGAGGTTGAGCCCCCAGAGGTCCGGGGTGTCATGTACTCCAGGGCCAGACAGACAAAGCCATGCGACGACAGGAGGGCAGAGCGATACTCCACCAGACCGCCACCCCCACCCCACAGATCCAACAGGGCAGGGAAGGGCCCGGGTCCTTCCAACACAACATGGTCTGTTCAGACCTGGGCTATATATCCTCTTATGATAATCATATCTTTGGATGATTTTAATTGTAATTATTGAAAGTGAGGTGTATGTAGCTAAAAACTATGACATACCTGGTGGCAGGAATAGGGTCCCTGTGACCCCTCCCTCTGTGATGTCGACCCTGCGGACTCCAGGGGCCATGTACCAGCGCTCTGTGACGACACTCGCCAGGGCCACCTGCTCTCTGAACCCCTGACTCATGTGTCCCCTGTACACAGAGATGTGCACCACCATGGGAGTGTGGACCTCCTTCTTTCTCAACCTAAAATTACAAGACATTGTTTATAATTCAACTGGTGGCCTTTGATAAAAAAATTACAACTTTATCAATGTATTATTTTTAGGGTGGAGTTTCAGTTTACCTGAGTCCAATTCTACTGCCAGGTACTGGTCTCATGCTCCACAACAGTCCCATGGGTTCCACGCCATCATATGTCCCTCCTAAACTTGAATCATTGGCAACTGTAAAGATATTTGGGTAGTTTATGTGAGAGGGTTTTAAATATGAATTGAACTCTTAAAATTATTGATAACAGTACAAACAAACTTCAATGAAAATGTGTGACATTAAATACAAGTAGCCTACCATTTACAAGTCCTGTAGCATCACTAACATAGTGGCCAAAGGCCTCCCAGTAGTCGCCATCATCTGAGTGGATCAGCGCGTGCAAGGTGATATCTTGAATTTGCGACAAATTTTGGACGATTAAACTGAACTTTTCATCGATTAGTCCCCTGGACGGGTGAAGCAAAAGCATAGGCGTCGCTGCTTTTTCCGTCATCCTGTCAAAATTGCATAGAAATTTCCTCTCAACAAAGCCGCACCGACATATAACGTTAGTAAGTAGCTTAAATTGTGAAATGAGACAACACAGTTAAGGAGGATCAAAGTTCATGTTGACAGACTGAGCGTCACGGGCTAGAGCTGGAAAGACTCAGAGCAGAATGCATTGGAAGTGTTTACCTCTAGGCTACTGTGTAACAACCAATTCAGACAACAATAAACAATGTAGCATCACACAGCAGTTATTATCACCCGCACAAAATAAAGTGTTGCCTAATATACCATATTCTGGAAGTCTTAATTAATAACGTTAATGTCGCCAGCTTCTACAAAACGTAGCATATAACGTTACGCAGTTTTACCAACTTGCCAGTGTTGTCCTAACAACTGCGATTCGCCACCTGGTTATCAGAGGGGGGAAAGGAGAAGATTAATTGTGTGTCGTCTGCATAGCAATGATAGGAGAGACCATGTGAGGATATGACAGAGCCAAGTGACTTGGTGTATAGCGAGAATAGGAGAGGGCCTAGAACAGAGCCCTGGGGGACACCAGTGGTGAGAGCGCGTGGTGCGGAGACAGATTCTCGCCACGCCACCTGGTAGGAGCGACCTGTCAGGTAGGACGCAATCCAAGCGTGGGCCGCGCCGGAGATGCCCAGCAACGTAATGTCATGTGCCGAGAGATTGTTCGGGGGCTTGGCAATGGACATTTACCATAAATATCTCAGCATAGACACTAGCCAGTGAGCATGTTTCAACTATGCAAGCGACTTTTCATCTTAACCATATTACACTTTTGAATAATGCAACAATTCACAAGCATGGGCAGACAAATGGCTTATTTTTTGTCGTCTGTAGGCTACACTCATTAGCCTACCCTACATTTTAGCTTCATGACAAAAGCACAGACTTGCTAACAGCATGTCTTCATCAAGAAACGTTAACCTATCAAAAATGTACGATTACCCTTCTCATACAATATAAAACAACAGTAGGCCTACCTTACAACAAACCAGGCTTCATTTCAATCAATATCATGCAAATCATTACATGTGGTAAAAGCAAAATGCGACTGACAAAGTGTGTATAAGTGAATTCACTGGGGGGGTTGCCGAGCTATATTATCTGGAAGCCCATCTCCCCCACAAAATAAATTGTCAACTCGTGCACAATTCACCTGTGCTTCAGTCTGATCAATTGTAACCTACTAATAACAACCCCAGCTGCAGGTAGCCACGAGAAGCTTATGCGCTCTGATCCCATCTGGGCGTGGGGAAACAAAGCGGTAACGTTATGTATTTCTAGCCTAAAATAGGCCCATTTATTTGTGTTCTGAGAAAATGTGATCAAATGTGGTTTATATTCAAATTTTGGGTGGCTGGGCAACCTAGGCCTATTTAATCCAAAAGTATAGACAGGAATTAATCAATCAATACAATAGTAATGACATAGTGTATGAATATTTATTACAGATGCAAAGGCCTACACAAAGCAAGCTCAGCCCTATTAGTTCTATTGTCCAATCGCAGTTGTTGTCTCTTTGTCTGGGTTAAGGACCCCCCCCCCCCCCCACTAGTTTAGTTTTAAAATAGAATTCATATGAACAAGTATAAAGGTTGCTGCAGTTTGACAGGGTTGAAATGCTTTCTTTAACCATATGACCTGATTAGAAAAATAATCTGGTTCCATCATAGCTCATATAAAAACATTTAGTTTTTTTTACCGTTGATTTATTACTATGTCATACAGTTCAACGTGGGTCCAGAGTTGGTTAGGTTACCAGATCAGGAAGAACTCTGAGCCCCAGGAAAATAATTTGCCCCTCATGACTGCATTTCGCTACACTCAAATTAACATATGCTAACCATGTGTATGTGACCAATAAAATTTGATTTGATTTTGATTTGACTGTAGGACCTGTGGTGCCACCTCTGAAATCAACACACAATATTACAAATTAAAAAACATATCCAATTTGTTTGATAGTATCAAAATACCCGCGGCCTAGCAGGTATGGGCTTCCATAGTTTTACGTGGTACAGTGCAGCTTACCACTGTGACAATTTCAGAATGGAACATGCTGTAAAGCTGTAACTGTAATTTCAAATAAAAGTCTCAAATATTAGGAAAATTTCTATATTTTTCAGTTGTTTCAAAAACTTTGCTCTGCTATTACCATTTATACTGTAGGACTGTTGGGCTGAACAAGAATTCTGTTTACAATGCTCTGCTTGGAGGGGGGGGGGAGGCAACTTTAGGGCGAGTGCATGACCTCCTGAGGTAGTGCCCGAGACGTGATCATTTTGTAAATTTACATTACAATAGTGTCGCTTGAGAATCGATACCTCTCGAGAACCTCTTGATATTTTGTGAATGAGAATAGCACCTTTGTTTTATATTAAAATGGTCAAAAGGAAACAATAACAGTAAGGTACTTAACTGTTATCCAGAAATGATTTGATATTCAGATAAAAACTGACCATGAAAAAAAGGAATGGGGTGAGTTCTTACATTTTCAAACGCTTTCCTTTATTCAAGGATGACAATTTTACAGGAATTTTATACAACCTATTAGTAATAGCGCCTTTTTAAAAGTAGAAATGCACAGTAGTAAAAGTTATCAGGTTTAGATGCAATATTGCTTGTGACAGCAGTAAAACTGGAAAGAAAGCAGTGACAAGGTCTATTTAATTGAAATGAAAAACTGAATGAAACATTTGAAACAATGCACCAACTCTGAGAGATCTTCTCGATCTTTGAACGTTATGGCTCGTGTAGATCACCAAAACCAGGAGAAAAGGAACGGCAACATTTGGATTGGGACATCGGCTCGTTGAGTTATGTGGTTTAATCCCACGCACACTTGTCAACATAATTATCTTTCATCACATCTCTGATGAGAATTAAGATACGTCATAATTACAATTTTTTAAATAAAATGTCTGTGTCTCTGACCTGGTCACAGATTTGACGGTGAGGTCACATCTGTGCTTCGATATAGGTGCTCCTCCAGAAAAGAAAGGATCTTCTTCCAGGAGTCTTCCTGTGCGTGACCGTGTGGCGCTGTCTCTCCTCCCCAAAGAACCACCACTGCAATCAAATCAGGAGGGGAAGCATCAAACAAAAAGAGAACAAGTGTGATTATTCCACTGCTTCACACAACCCATTTCTATATGTTTGCTAGAAACAGCCATGGAAACAGCCATTACTTTTAAATTGCTGTTCAGACTGACAGTATGTAATGTACTTGATTTCAATTGTATTTATTGCCTCGTAAAACATTAAAGGGGAGTAATTTGTCTATCTCCAGGCAAAACAAACAGAATGTGTGACGAGAGTTCTTCACATATTACCAGACAAATGAGTCATTGCAACCATATCACTGTGATAATGTGTGTTGTATTGTCGATTAGCAGTGGAAAATTACACATCCCCAAAACAGCAAATAAGATACTGTCAAACTGTCTCTGATAATAACAAGGACACAAACACACCACACACACAACCAACGTTAAATTACACTTTTGTTTTGTCCCAGCCACCATGAAGTTGCTGGCACGGATATGAGGACTATACGGCGGTTCAATCAGGTGACCAGCTCCAGGGTAGGACAGAGTGGTCAGCAGGTGACTGTTCCCTGCTTTCTCCATCATCTGCTTCATCTGAGGAGGCACAAGAACTCTGTCAGTTCTACATCAGTGTTGGGCATCAAAAACATACTGTAAAAAATTACAGTAGAACCACTTTAATAATACATATTTCTGCAGCAATCCAAGCATTGTTAAAAACTGTACTCACGTCCTCTGCTGACTCAGTGGCAGGCCAGTTTTGGTCATCCTCACCCACAATCATTAGAACAGGACATTTCAGCTGCCCCACCTAACCAGGACACAACAGTAAACCATTGGGATAGACAATGCTACATTCCTTATAAAGTCAAAACAGACAAGGGAGAACAGCTATAAAGTGAGTACAATGAGGGTATAGGTTAAAATCAGGGTAGAATCCAGTTTGATTTAAACCCACATCCACTTTCTTGTTTGGATCAGTTGGAATGGGTAGAAGCAGATCCCGCCAGATCACTCGATTCTCCTCATCATAGCGAGTGTTACGGACGTTTCTAGGAAATTAAACACACAGACGAGTAAGTTATATTGAATTATTATTAGAGGATCAAAGTGGAAGCACAAATGTATACACATCTTTAAACACGTGATAATACACATACTTATTAATCTCACTGAAGACATCAGAGAGTGAGCCTTTCACCGGCTGGACATGACTGCCACTCACACATACCAAACACCTGGGCTGATAGAGGACCAACAGTATAAGACACCGAAATACAAACACACACAGACAAAAACACAAATATATACACACATCTCCACATTATTCTGCTAGTGCGGTATGAGCACTCTCCTACCTGAATCACAGTGGAGTACACGGCCATCCCCAAAGCCACTGAGGTCCCAAAGGACAGGCCCAGTATCGCTATCCTGTCCCCACACACCTGAGGGTGCTGTTTGAGAACGGTGAACGCAGCCTAGAGTGAAAAATAGAACATTTCATATGAACTACAATTGTGGTCAGTGTGTCCGCCCTGAGAATGGAAGGTTGGGAGTTCGATCCCCGGCCAAGTCATACCAATAACTGTAAAAATGGTAACCGATGCGTCCCTGCTTGGCCCTCAGCATTAAGGAGATAGATTGGGGGTAAGGCCCTGCGATAGACTAGCGTCCCGTCAAGGGGTGTATCACGCTACAGAAACAGGAGATATAGTAGGCTCCTGCCCTATGAGTCGTTCCGGCTCGCACAAACCAAGGCTCGTGCAAGGCCACTTACTAAGACTGTCGTACAAAACTTGATTTTAAATTGTTACCACAGCAGTCATATTTTGACACAGGATATTCTGTTTCTTTATTACTGTAGTAATAACTTTATTAAATATTAATGTAAGTACCATAAAAGTGGGAGAAGGTTACATTTTAGTAATTTAGCAGACGCTTTTATCCAGAGCGACTTACAGTAGTGAGTGCATACATTTCTCATACTTTTTTTATTGTAGGAAATTGGTCTAGTTGTCTCGTCACGTTTTCTTTAAGGTTCATACTTCAACAAACGTAACCCAATGACACATTTTACAACACACTATTAAGATAAGAACAAAATCCAATGTCAGTTCCTACAAATAACAGTTGAATGTGTTGGTTGTGCAAGGGATTGGTTGCACAGACAAGGTGAACGAACCTTTGGATGAGCTTTGTGGGTTTCATTACCTAGAGCTTATAGCTTCCTTCCTGAATAAGAATACACCATATACAGAGCATATCACCTTGTGAAAGTAAAATATGTGCTATATATCAGTTGATCACTGTCATTTGAGGCACCTATGACACTAAATATGACAGTGCAGATCAGCCAAAATGCAGTGGTCTAGTAACATATACTGGTACCTCAAAGTATTCGTTCCCCACATGAGAGGTTGAGCCCCCAGAGGTCCGGGGTGTCATGTACTCCAGGGCCAGACAGACAAAGCCATGCGACGACAGGAGGGCAGAGCGATACTCCACCAGACCGCCACCCCCACCCCACAGATCCAACAGGGCAGGGAAGGGCCCGGGTCCTTCCAACACAACATGGTCTGTTCAGACCTGGGCTATATATCCTCTTATGATAATCATATCTTTGGATGATTTTAATTGTAATTATTGAAAGTGAGGTGTATGTAGCTAAAAACTATGACATACCTGGTGGCAGGAATAGGGTCCCTGTGACCCCTCCCTCTGTGATGTCGACCCTGCGGACTCCAGGGGCCATGTACCAGCGCTCTGTGACGACACTCGCCAGGGCCACCTGCTCTCTGAACCCCTGACTCATGTGTCCCCTGTACACAGAGATGTGCACCACCATGGGAGTGTGGACCTCCTTCTTTCTCAACCTAAAATTACAAGACATTGTTTATAATTCAACTGGTGGCCTTTGATAAAAAAATTACAACTTTATCAATGTATTATTTTTAGGGTGGAGTTTCAGTTTACCTGAGTCCAATTCTACTGCCAGGTACTGGTCTCATGCTCCACAACAGTCCCATGGGTTCCACGCCATCATATGTCCCTCCTAAACTTGAATCATTGGCAACTGTAAAGATATTTGGGTAGTTTATGTGAGAGGGTTTTAAATATGAATTGAACTCTTAAAATTATTGATAACAGTACAAACAAACTTCAATGAAAATGTGTGACATTAAATACAAGTAGCCTACCATTTACAAGTCCTGTAGCATCACTAACATAGTGGCCAAAGGCCTCCCAGTAGTCGCCATCATCTGAGTGGATCAGCGCGTGCAAGGTGATATCTTGAATTTGCGACAAATTTTGGACGATTAAACTGAACTTTTCATCGATTAGTCCCCTGGACGGGTGAAGCAAAAGCATAGGCGTCGCTGCTTTTTCCGTCATCCTGTCAAAATTGCATAGAAATTTCCTCTCAACAAAGCCGCACCGACATATAACGTTAGTAAGTAGCTTAAATTGTGAAATGAGACAACACAGTTAAGGAGGATCAAAGTTCATGTTGACAGACTGAGCGTCACGGGCTAGAGCTGGAAAGACTCAGAGCAGAATGCATTGGAAGTGTTTACCTCTAGGCTACTGTGTAACAACCAATTCAGACAACAATAAACAATGTAGCATCACACAGCAGTTATTATCACCCGCACAAAATAAAGTGTTGCCTAATATACCATATTCTGGAAGTCTTAATTAATAACGTTAATGTCGCCAGCTTCTACAAAACGTAGCATATAACGTTACGCAGTTTTACCAACTTGCCAGTGTTGTCCTAACAACTGCGATTCGCCACCTGGTTATCAGAGGGGGGAAAGGAGAAGATTAATTGTGTGTCGTCTGCATAGCAATGATAGGAGAGACCATGTGAGGATATGACAGAGCCAAGTGACTTGGTGTATAGCGAGAATAGGAGAGGGCCTAGAACAGAGCCCTGGGGGACACCAGTGGTGAGAGCGCGTGGTGCGGAGACAGATTCTCGCCACGCCACCTGGTAGGAGCGACCTGTCAGGTAGGACGCAATCCAAGCGTGGGCCGCGCCGGAGATGCCCAGCAACGTAATGTCATGTGCCGAGAGATTGTTCGGGGGCTTGGCAATGGACATTTACCATAAATATCTCAGCATAGACACTAGCCAGTGAGCATGTTTCAACTATGCAAGCGACTTTTCATCTTAACCATATTACACTTTTGAATAATGCAACAATTCACAAGCATGGGCAGACAAATGGCTTATTTTTTGTCGTCTGTAGGCTACACTCATTAGCCTACCCTACATTTTAGCTTCATGACAAAAGCACAGACTTGCTAACAGCATGTCTTCATCAAGAAACGTTAACCTATCAAAAATGTACGATTACCCTTCTCATACAATATAAAACAACAGTAGGCCTACCTTACAACAAACCAGGCTTCATTTCAATCAATATCATGCAAATCATTACATGTGGTAAAAGCAAAATGCGACTGACAAAGTGTGTATAAGTGAATTCACTGGGGGGGTTGCCGAGCTATATTATCTGGAAGCCCATCTCCCCCACAAAATAAATTGTCAACTCGTGCACAATTCACCTGTGCTTCAGTCTGATCAATTGTAACCTACTAATAACAACCCCAGCTGCAGGTAGCCACGAGAAGCTTATGCGCTCTGATCCCATCTGGGCGTGGGGAAACAAAGCGGTAACGTTATGTATTTCTAGCCTAAAATAGGCCCATTTATTTGTGTTCTGAGAAAATGTGATCAAATGTGGTTTATATTCAAATTTTGGGTGGCTGGGCAACCTAGGCCTATTTAATCCAAAAGTATAGACAGGAATTAATCAATCAATACAATAGTAATGACATAGTGTATGAATATTTATTACAGATGCAAAGGCCTACACAAAGCAAGCTCAGCCCTATTAGTTCTATTGTCCAATCGCAGTTGTTGTCTCTTTGTCTGGGTTAAGGACCCCCCCCCCCCCCCACTAGTTTAGTTTTAAAATAGAATTCATATGAACAAGTATAAAGGTTGCTGCAGTTTGACAGGGTTGAAATGCTTTCTTTAACCATATGACCTGATTAGAAAAATAATCTGGTTCCATCATAGCTCATATAAAAACATTTAGTTTTTTTTACCGTTGATTTATTACTATGTCATACAGTTCAACGTGGGTCCAGAGTTGGTTAGGTTACCAGATCAGGAAGAACTCTGAGCCCCAGGAAAATAATTTGCCCCTCATGACTGCATTTCGCTACACTCAAATTAACATATGCTAACCATGTGTATGTGACCAATAAAATTTGATTTGATTTTGATTTGACTGTAGGACCTGTGGTGCCACCTCTGAAATCAACACACAATATTACAAATTAAAAAACATATCCAATTTGTTTGATAGTATCAAAATACCCGCGGCCTAGCAGGTATGGGCTTCCATAGTTTTACGTGGTACAGTGCAGCTTACCACTGTGACAATTTCAGAATGGAACATGCTGTAAAGCTGTAACTGTAATTTCAAATAAAAGTCTCAAATATTAGGAAAATTTCTATATTTTTCAGTTGTTTCAAAAACTTTGCTCTGCTATTACCATTTATACTGTAGGACTGTTGGGCTGAACAAGAATTCTGTTTACAATGCTCTGCTTGGAGGGGGGGGGGAGGCAACTTTAGGGCGAGTGCATGACCTCCTGAGGTAGTGCCCGAGACGTGATCATTTTGTAAATTTACATTACAATAGTGTCGCTTGAGAATCGATACCTCTCGAGAACCTCTTGATATTTTGTGAATGAGAATAGCACCTTTGTTTTATATTAAAATGGTCAAAAGGAAACAATAACAGTAAGGTACTTAACTGTTATCCAGAAATGATTTGATATTCAGATAAAAACTGACCATGAAAAAAAGGAATGGGGTGAGTTCTTACATTTTCAAACGCTTTCCTTTATTCAAGGATGACAATTTTACAGGAATTTTATACAACCTATTAGTAATAGCGCCTTTTTAAAAGTAGAAATGCACAGTAGTAAAAGTTATCAGGTTTAGATGCAATATTGCTTGTGACAGCAGTAAAACTGGAAAGAAAGCAGTGACAAGGTCTATTTAATTGAAATGAAAAACTGAATGAAACATTTGAAACAATGCACCAACTCTGAGAGATCTTCTCGATCTTTGAACGTTATGGCTCGTGTAGATCACCAAAACCAGGAGAAAAGGAACGGCAACATTTGGATTGGGACATCGGCTCGTTGAGTTATGTGGTTTAATCCCACGCACACTTGTCAACATAATTATCTTTCATCACATCTCTGATGAGAATTAAGATACGTCATAATTACAATTTTTTAAATAAAATGTCTGTGTCTCTGGCCTGGTCACAGATTTGACGGTGAGGTCACATCTGTGCTTCGATATAGGTGCTCCTCCAGAAAAGAAAGGATCTTCTTCCAGGAGTCTTCCTGTGCGTGACCGTGTGGCGCTGTCTCTCCTCCCCAAAGAACCACCACTGCAATCAAATCAGGAGGGGAAGCATCAAACAAAAAGAGAACAAGTGTGATTATTCCACTGCTTCACACAACCCATTTCTATATGTTTGCTAGAAACAGCCATGGAAACAGCCATTACTTTTAAATTGCTGTTCAGACTGACAGTATGTAATGTACTTGATTTCAATTGTATTTATTGCCTCGTAAAACATTAAAGGGGAGTAATTTGTCTATCTCCAGGCAAAACAAACAGAATGTGTGACGAGAGTTCTTCACATATTACCAGACAAATGAGTCATTGCAACCATATCACTGTGATAATGTGTGTTGTATTGTCGATTAGCAGTGGAAAATTACACATCCCCAAAACAGCAAATAAGATACTGTCAAACTGTCTCTGATAATAACAAGGACACAAACACACCACACACACAACCAACGTTAAATTACACTTTTGTTTTGTCCCAGCCACCATGAAGTTGCTGGCACGGATATGAGGACTATACGGCGGTTCAATCAGGTGACCAGCTCCAGGGTAGGACAGAGTGGTCAGCAGGTGACTGTTCCCTGCTTTCTCCATCATCTGCTTCATCTGAGGAGGCACAAGAACTCTGTCAGTTCTACATCAGTGTTGGGCATCAAAAACATACTGTAAAAAATTACAGTAGAACCACTTTAATAATACATATTTCTGCAGCAATCCAAGCATTGTTAAAAACTGTACTCACGTCCTCTGCTGACTCAGTGGCAGGCCAGTTTTGGTCATCCTCACCCACAATCATTAGAACAGGACATTTCAGCTGCCCCACCTAACCAGGACACAACAGTAAACCATTGGGATAGACAATGCTACATTCCTTATAAAGTCAAAACAGACAAGGGAGAACAGCTATAAAGTGAGTACAATGAGGGTATAGGTTAAAATCAGGGTAGAATCCAGTTTGATTTAAACCCACATCCACTTTCTTGTTTGGATCAGTTGGAATGGGTAGAAGCAGATCCCGCCAGATCACTCGATTCTCCTCATCATAGCGAGTGTTACGGACGTTTCTAGGAAATTAAACACACAGACGAGTAAGTTATATTGAATTATTATTAGAGGATCAAAGTGGAAGCACAAATGTATACACATCTTTAAACACGTGATAATACACATACTTATTAATCTCACTGAAGACATCAGAGAGTGAGCCTTTCACCGGCTGGACATGACTGCCACTCACACATACCAAACACCTGGGCTGATAGAGGACCAACAGTATAAGACACCGAAATACAAACACACACAGACAAAAACACAAATATATACACACATCTCCACATTATTCTGCTAGTGCGGTATGAGCACTCTCCTACCTGAATCACAGTGGAGTACACGGCCATCCCCAAAGCCACTGAGGTCCCAAAGGACAGGCCCAGTATCGCTATCCTGTCCCCACACACCTGAGGGTGCTGTTTGAGAACGGTGAACGCAGCCTAGAGTGAAAAATAGAACATTTCATATGAACTACAATTGTGGTCAGTGTGTCCGCCCTGAGAATGGAAGGTTGGGAGTTCGATCCCCGGCCAAGTCATACCAATAACTGTAAAAATGGTAACCGATGCGTCCCTGCTTGGCCCTCAGCATTAAGGAGATAGATTGGGGGTAAGGCCCTGCGATAGACTAGCGTCCCGTCAAGGGGTGTATCACGCTACAGAAACAGGAGATATAGTAGGCTCCTGCCCTATGAGTCGTTCCGGCTCGCACAAACCAAGGCTCGTGCAAGGCCACTTACTAAGACTGTCGTACAAAACTTGATTTTAAATTGTTACCACAGCAGTCATATTTTGACACAGGATATTCTGTTTCTTTATTACTGTAGTAATAACTTTATTAAATATTAATGTAAGTACCATAAAAGTGGGAGAAGGTTACATTTTAGTAATTTAGCAGACGCTTTTATCCAGAGCGACTTACAGTAGTGAGTGCATACATTTCTCATACTTTTTTTATTGTAGGAAATTGGTCTAGTTGTCTCGTCACGTTTTCTTTAAGGTTCATACTTCAACAAACGTAACCCAATGACACATTTTACAACACACTATTAAGATAAGAACAAAATCCAATGTCAGTTCCTACAAATAACAGTTGAATGTGTTGGTTGTGCAAGGGATTGGTTGCACAGACAAGGTGAACGAACCTTTGGATGAGCTTTGTGGGTTTCATTACCTAGAGCTTATAGCTTCCTTCCTGAATAAGAATACACCATATACAGAGCATATCACCTTGTGAAAGTAAAATATGTGCTATATATCAGTTGATCACTGTCATTTGAGGCACCTATGACACTAAATATGACAGTGCAGATCAGCCAAAATGCAGTGGTCTAGTAACATATACTGGTACCTCAAAGTATTCGTTCCCCACATGAGAGGTTGAGCCCCCAGAGGTCCGGGGTGTCATGTACTCCAGGGCCAGACAGACAAAGCCATGCGACGACAGGAGGGCAGAGCGATACTCCACCAGACCGCCACCCCCACCCCACAGATCCAACAGGGCAGGGAAGGGCCCGGGTCCTTCCAACACAACATGGTCTGTTCAGACCTGGGCTATATATCCTCTTATGATAATCATATCTTTGGATGATTTTAATTGTAATTATTGAAAGTGAGGTGTATGTAGCTAAAAACTATGACATACCTGGTGGCAGGAATAGGGTCCCTGTGACCCCTCCCTCTGTGATGTCGACCCTGCGGACTCCAGGGGCCATGTACCAGCGCTCTGTGACGACACTCGCCAGGGCCACCTGCTCTCTGAACCCCTGACTCATGTGTCCCCTGTACACAGAGATGTGCACCACCATGGGAGTGTGGACCTCCTTCTTTCTCAACCTAAAATTACAAGACATTGTTTATAATTCAACTGGTGGCCTTTGATAAAAAAATTACAACTTTATCAATGTATTATTTTTAGGGTGGAGTTTCAGTTTACCTGAGTCCAATTCTACTGCCAGGTACTGGTCTCATGCTCCACAACAGTCCCATGGGTTCCACGCCATCATATGTCCCTCCTAAACTTGAATCATTGGCAACTGTAAAGATATTTGGGTAGTTTATGTGAGAGGGTTTTAAATATGAATTGAACTCTTAAAATTATTGATAACAGTACAAACAAACTTCAATGAAAATGTGTGACATTAAATACAAGTAGCCTACCATTTACAAGTCCTGTAGCATCACTAACATAGTGGCCAAAGGCCTCCCAGTAGTCGCCATCATCTGAGTGGATCAGCGCGTGCAAGGTGATATCTTGAATTTGCGACAAATTTTGGACGATTAAACTGAACTTTTCATCGATTAGTCCCCTGGACGGGTGAAGCAAAAGCATAGGCGTCGCTGCTTTTTCCGTCATCCTGTCAAAATTGCATAGAAATTTCCTCTCAACAAAGCCGCACCGACATATAACGTTAGTAAGTAGCTTAAATTGTGAAATGAGACAACACAGTTAAGGAGGATCAAAGTTCATGTTGACAGACTGAGCGTCACGGGCTAGAGCTGGAAAGACTCAGAGCAGAATGCATTGGAAGTGTTTACCTCTAGGCTACTGTGTAACAACCAATTCAGACAACAATAAACAATGTAGCATCACACAGCAGTTATTATCACCCGCACAAAATAAAGTGTTGCCTAATATACCATATTCTGGAAGTCTTAATTAATAACGTTAATGTCGCCAGCTTCTACAAAACGTAGCATATAACGTTACGCAGTTTTACCAACTTGCCAGTGTTGTCCTAACAACTGCTGTAGGAAACGGCAATTGCAATTAGGTGTCGAGGCCTTCTGTATTGGGTCGGCAAATTGTGCCTTACAAGATTTGCATTGCGTTTCTTATGCTTTCAAAATCTAAATTCCTATGGGCTAAGTTTCTCTCATGAGTCAAATTCAAAACAGTGGAAGTCCGGCAGTGACAGGACTGGGGCAGAGCGAGACAACCCAGTGGAGGATTTTTTTTTAAGGTGGAACATAGTTTGCCAAATTAAAGGAGGCTCGACATATTGTAGAGGAAGTTAGGTAGGCTAATATGCTACAGTTTTTTTGGGGTAAAACACTTTATTTGAACGAAGTTTTGTAACCTATGTCTAATAATTGCTACAAAACATTTTATAGCTTTTTTTTATAGAATTTTTATAGCAACGTACTGGAGGGCTGAACTATGTAGTTACATGCCAAAATTGCATTCTAAACTGAAGATCATGATTAGGTGATTATTGGAGTCAGGTGTTAGCTGGGGCTGCCGCAAAACTGTGACACCAATCAGGCCCTCAAGGACTGGAATTACCCACCCCTATATGTGTTTTTGGCCAGAAGAAAGATGCTTGTAAGAATTTGGAAACCTTAATTGTCTATCTTGAGGAGTGGGACATTTCCATGCGAGAGAGATATACAGTACCAGTCAAAAGTTCGGACACACCTACTCTTCTTTATTTGTACTATTTTCTACATTGTAGAAATGTATTGTAGAAATAAATAACACATATGGAATCATGTAGTAACCAAAAAAAAGTGTGAAACAAATCAACATATATTTGAGATTCTTCAATGTAGCCACCCACCTATTGCCTTGATGACAGCTTTGCACACTCTTGGCATTCTCGCAACCAGCTTCATGAGGTATTCACCTGGAATGCTTTTCCAACAGTCTTGAAGGAGTTCCCACATATGCTGAGCACTTGTTGGCTGCTTTTCCTTCACTTTGCGATCCAACTCATCCCAAACCATCTCAATTAGGTTGAGGTCGGGAGATTGTGGAGGCCAGGTCATCTGATGCAATACACCATCACTCTCCTTCCCTTGTCCTATCCCCCTGTATGACGCATGACTGGCGCAGCGGTCTAAGGCTCTGCATCTCAGTGCTGGAGGCATCACTACAGACCCTGGTTCGATCCTGGCTGTATCATAACCGGCCGTGATCGGGAGTCCCATAGAGCGGCGCACAACTGGCCCAGCATCGTCCGTGTTAGGGGAGGGTTTGGCCTGGGCAGGCTGTCATTGTAAATAAGAATTTGTTCTTAACTGACCTGCCTAGTTAAATAAAGGTTAAATAAAATAAATAAATGTACCCATAATTCTCGTTTCCATGTAAAGCTTGTTCGCAATAAACCCAGCCATTGGGTGGATTCTCAGAGAAAGAGAGGGAGAGGGACAGAGAGAGGAGAGCTCTCATGTAGGCAAATTACATTACATGAGGAGAGATGGAAAAGAGGACAATACTGTTTCCTCTATTTTACAGCTTCAAAGGGCTCTCAGTAGTGTGACTATTAACATCTTAGTAATATAGGAAGTCGCAAAATAAATAATGGTAAACAAGTGAGATTCTTCCCATCAAAACAGAAGGCATAATGGATAGGCTTCAGAGTGAATTGGAGTAGGCCTAAACCGCTTAAGACGTAGCTCCACTGTAAATGAGCTAATGGCTCTTTGTACAGTCAACTCGATTCAGTTCATGAGGTTGAGTCAAAGATATTTCAGATAGACATAAATCAGATTCATGAAAATGCTCTTCAAACCACACATGGTTAACCAAGTAAGTTTTTAAAGGATACCATGCTGAAAAGGGGAAAACTTGAGAGAGGATGGATTCACCATATCCAATATTGAAGTTCAACAGCCAAGCTGCTTCATGGCCTTTATTTTAGGCTCCATAAGGAGGAAGCGGGAACGATTGTCAAAAATAAGATGTGGTAGGAGTGTTGAAACAAGTATAGAAATGGAGAGAGAGAGAGAGAGATGCAGAAGGAGGAAGGTACATAGTTTGTTTGAATGTACCAGTGCAAAGAGAGAAAGAGAGTAGAGATCAAGAGTTGAATACATTACAGTATATCAGAAACTACATCTCGAGACAGCTGGACCAACCAGACTTTACTGAGTCTCTCACTCTCACTGTGTCCTAGAGAAGCTGAGCCCCAGAATCTACAAGATGAGGAACCTACTGATATTCACCATCCTCTCCTTCATGACAGGTAATAAGCTTGTTATAGCACTCTATAACAATGTAATACAACCTAGTTAGTCTTCATATAAAAACATTTACTCTAGAGTTTGGACTACCAATTTGTTTTGGATAATATGATGCCACCTCTGTTTTAAAATGTCTCATCTCAATATTGATAGCTGCATTATTTAGGAAAGTGTTTACTTCCTAAGACTGTGATATGGGGTAGTTTTATCTACCTTAGTTGAATGCAGTGACTGTATAAGACCGCTTGCTAAATGAACTGGTGCCAGCACAGGATGCAGAGCTGTGTCTTCCTCCTTCATAATGTAGAACTGGTTTCAGCACAGGATGCAGAGCTGTGTCTTCCTCCTTCATAATGTAGAACTGGTTTCAGCACAGGATGCAGCGCTGTGTCTTCCTCCTTCATAATGTAGAACTGGTTTCAGCACAGGATGCAGAGCTGTGTCTTCCTCCTTCATAATGTAGAACTGGTTTCAGCACAGGATGCAGAGCTGTGTCTTCCTCCTTCATAATGTAGAACTGGTTTCAGCACAGGATGCAGCGCTGTGTCTTCCTCCTTCATAATGTAGAACTGGTTTCAGCACAGGATGCAGAGCTGTGTCTTCCTCCTTCATAATGTAGAACTGGTTTCAGCACAGGATGCAGAGCTGTGTCTTCCTCCTTCATAATGTAGAACTGGTTTCAGCACAGGATGCAGAGCTGTGTCTTCCTCCTTCATAATGTAGAACTGGTTTCAGCGCAGGATGCAGAACTGTGTCTTCCTCCTTCATAATGTAGAACTGGTTTCAGCACAGGATGCAGAGCTGTGTCTTCCTCCTTCATAATGTAGAACTGGTTTCAGCACAGGATGCAGAGCTGTGTCTTCCTCCTTCATAATGTAGAACTGGTTTCAGCACAGGATGCAGAGCTGTGTCTTCCTCCTTCATAATGTAGAACTGGTTTCAGCGCAGGATGCAGAACTGTGTCTTCCTCCTTCATAATGTAGAACTGGTGCCAGCACAGGATGCAGAGCTGTGTCTTCCTCCTTCATAATGTAGAACTGGTTTCAGCACAGGATGCAGAGCTGTGTCTTCCTCCTTCATAATGTAGAACTGGTGCCAGCACAGGATGCAGAGCTGTGTCTTCCTCCTTCATAATGTAGAACTGGTTTCAGCGCAGGATGCAGAGCTGTGTCTTCCTCCTTCATAATGTAGAACTGGTTTCAGCGCAGGATGCAGAGCTGTGTCTTCCTCCTTCATAATGTAGAACTGGTTTCAGCACAGGATGCAGAGCTGTGTCTTCCTCCTTCATAATGTAGAACTGGTTTCAGCACAGGATGCAGAGCTGTGTCTTCCTCCTTCATAATGTAGAACTGGTGCCAGCACAGGATGCAGAGCTGTGTCTTCCTCCTTCATAATGTAGAACTGGTGCCAGCACAGGATGCAGAGCTGTGTCTTCCTCCTTCATAATGTAGAACTGGTTTCAGCGCAGGATGCAGAGCTGTGTCTTCCTCCTTCATAATGTAGAACTGGTTTCAGCACAGGATGCAGAGCTGTGTCTTCCTCCTTCATAATGTAGAACTGGTGCCAGCACAGGATGCAGAGCTGTGTCTTCCTCCTTCATAATGTAGAACTGGTTTCAGCACAGGATGCAGAGCTGTGTCTTCCTCCTTCATAATGTAGAACTGGTTTCAACGCAGGATGCAGAGCTGTGTCTTCCTCCTTCATAATGTAGAACTGGTGCCAGCACAGGATGCAGAGCTGTGTCTTCCTCCTTCATAATGTAGAACTGGTTTCAAGGCAGGATGCAGAGCTGTGTCTTCCTCCTTCATAATGTAGAACTGGTTTCAGCACAGGATGCAGAGCTGTGTCTTCCTCCTTCATAATGTAGAACTGGTGCCAGCGCAGGATTTAAATGTAAATGTCAATCTCAGGTTGTGTGAGCTACCTTAAAGTGGAAGGATACTCAGGAGGAACTGCCATCTTCAACTGTAAATACCCAGACGCATATAACAGCAACCAGAAATATTTCTGTAAGAAGTGCAGCCAGAGTTGTGAAGAGAAAATTAGCAGTGAGACAAAGAACACCTGGGAGAACAAGGATATATTCTCTCTGAAAGACACTGATAGTAAACTCTTCACGGTGGTCATCGAAAAACTGAATTATAGAGATGAAGGATGCTACTACTATGATGCGGACACACCAGACACGTCGTCAACTTACTGTAGGACTAAGGTGGAGCTGGAAGTAAAGGAAGGTGAGTGACTTTCACTTTAATTTAACAAAATTATTGTGACAGTCGAATTCCCTGTGTGATGAGAATAACTAGTCACGGCGGTCAGTCAACTAAGGGTGAAAGGAAAGACTGAGGTTATTAATAATGGCTGAGGTAGTTTCCATTGACAGATAACTGCTGTAGGAGATCATTCACAGAGACTGCTTATCTGGGAGGAAACGCTGGGAGGAAACGCTACCATCAGCTGCAAGTATCCAAATGACCATATGGACAGAATCAAGTATTTCTGCAAAGAAGATGGTCACTTCATCTGTAAATACAATATAGATTTACAATCTAGAAAATAATCGAATGAACAAGGTCGATTTTTCTGTGTCTGACAAGACAAGAGAAGAGAGAGAGTCTTCACAATGACCATCACCAATCTGACTGGGGAGGGTACAGGGATATTCTGGTGTGGTGGGAAAACTACTGCCTACATCGCCCTGATCACTGAAGTACAACTTAAAGGTATTAATGGTAAGTGTAAGGATTGCTATTCATGTCATCTATTCAGCAGATTTTTTTTTTCTTCAATTTATTTAGATTTTAGACAACAGAGAAATAAGGCCTACTAGTATGTTGGTCACAAAGCTGCTATTTTTGCTTTGGGTTAGATGGACCGTTTATTTGTGTGTTTCTTTGAATATGCAGAGTATAAAACACAATTCTATAGAATAGCCTTCCATAGTACAACTACAGTCAGCACTTCCTGTTTTGTTGCTTACTTTCCTTCTCAAATTGTCTTTCCTTGTGTCCTCTTTATTTCCCTCCTTCTCCAATCGCATTGGAGGAGATTCTCCAAGGTACCCGCCCCTCTGACCATTTCCTCCAATGTATTTTTAGAAGGTGGCTAAGAGAGAAGACACAAGTAATCAAGGAAAGACACATTGGGAAAGACCCCTTTATTTTTGTCACTTCCTGTGGTGAATCGTTTCTGGGCATGCTCAGTCATGAGGTTGTGGTCTGTGAAGGGGTTGGGGGTTTTGCCAGTTCCTTTTTACACTTCAATTGTAGTCTTTGCTCTGTGATGTCCAGCTGCCTATTGGTAATTTCAACCAATTAACTGTCTTAATCAAAGATCGAATCCCCAAGCCGACCACATGAAAAATCTGATGATGTTCCCTTAGCATGGCACTTAACCCTAATTGCTCCTGTAAATTGCTCTGGATTAGAGCGTGCCAAATGACAAAAATGTTAAACAATTTTCTCTTCTTAAAAGCTTGCCAATACATACAGTAGGAGTCTTTTGACGAATAGTTTAACTTTGATTCTCAAAGTTTGTTCCACTGCTTACTGATTCACTAAGTTACACTGAAAGGACTGTACTTAATGTAAGCAGCACAGAAGAGCTGATTTCATGGGGTCTACTATCTCGCACTGTGTGTGTGTGTTCCAGCCAGCTCTGTGGTCATCATTGTGTCTATGAGTCTTGCTGTGTTGGTGTTTGCTGTCATCCTGGTCATCGTCTACATTCGTAAATGCAACAAAGAGAAAGGTGAGAAACTGTTTTTTTTTATATACACACACACGGTCTTGTACAGCTAACCTTGTGGGGACACACAATTTAGTCCCATTCAAAATCCTATTTTCCCTAACCCCTAACCCTAAACCTAACCCTAACCCGTACTCTTACCCTTACCCTAACCCTAACTCTAACCTTAACCCTAACCCTAACCCAAGCTACTACCCCTACCCCTAAAACTAACCCTAGCTCCTAACCCTAACTCTTAACATAATTCTAACCCTGTCACTAATTCTAACCTTAACCTTAAACCACCTAGAATTAGCATTTGACCTCGTGGGGACTAAGAAAATGTCCACAGGAGCTGTCTCCTCAACACACAGGGTAAGAGCAGAAGGGGGAACAATATAAATGTTAGTGTGTGTGTGTGTGTGTGTGTGTGTGTGTGTGTGTGTGTGTGTGTGTGTGTGTGTGTGTGTGTGTGTGTGTGTGTGTGTGTGTGTGTGTGTGTGTGTGTGTGTGTGTGTGTGTGTGTGTGTGTGTGTGTGTGTGTGTGTGTGTGAGAGAGAGAGAGAGAGTTTATGTCAAACTATGTTCTCACCTTCAGCATGTACTCCTCATCATCTTCTTTCTTTCTCTGCTCATCCTCTTCCTCCTTTCCCTCCTCCTCCTCTTCTTCCTTCTCTCCAGGGTGGCCATGGTGATATAAAACTGCACCCCCTACAGCTAGACTCAGGTCCGGCGACCACAACCAACTTACCCACAAACCCATTTGACTCACTCCACTACTCCAGTGTCAACTTCCACAAGAACCCCGGCAGCCCCAACGAAGCCACCGCTGCCATCGCTAAAGAGGGCACTTCTTCCACTGAATACGCCACTGTGAACTTTGTTCAAAGCCTGCCTACTCACCCTGACCAATGAATGACATGACAAAAATAGACCTCTAGCCTATTTCTACTGCTTCTCAATCCTAAGTGAATACAATACAATATAATCAAATACAATACAATAAAATGCAATACAATGGAATACAATAAAATACAATAAAATACAACACAAAATAATACAATATAACACAATACAATATAATACAAGAAAATACAATATAATTTAATACAATATAATACAATATAATACAATACCATTATTGGGTATTTGGTATTTTATTAGGATCCCCATTAGCTGTTGCAAAAACAGCAGCTACTCTTCCTGGTGTCCACACAAAACATGAAACATGACATAACACAGAACATTAATAGACAAGAACAGCTCAAGGACAGAACTACATTAAAAAAAAATGTAAAGGCATACATAGCCTACATATCAATGCATAAACACAAACTATCTAGGTCAAATAGGGGAGGTGTTGTGCCGTGAGGTGTTGCTTTATCTGTTTTTTTGAACCAGTGTTGCTGTTTATTTGAGCAATATGAGATGAGTTCCATGCAATAATGGCTCTATATAACAGTGTACGCTTTATTGAATTTGTTCTGGATTTTGGGACTGTGTAAAGACCCCTGTTGGCATGTCTGGTGTGGTAAGTGTGTATGTGTTAGAGCTGTGTGTAAGTATACTATGCAAACAATTTGGGATTTTCAACACATTCATGTTTCTTATAAAAAGAAGAAGTAATGCAGTCAGTCTCTCATCAACTCTTAGCCAAGAGAGACTGGCATGCATAGTATTTATATCAGCCCTCTGATTACAATGAAGAGCAAGACGTGCCTCTCTGTTCTGGGCCAGCTGCAGCTTAACTAGGTCTTTCCTTACAGCACTGGACCACATGACTGGACAATAATCAAGATTATACAAAACTAGAGCCTGCAGAACTTGCTTTTTGGAGTGTGGTGTCAAAAAAGCAGAGCATTTCTTTATTACAGACAGACCTCTCTCCATCTTTAGCTGTGATTGCTGATGTGTATATGGTTTATTCATCAGCATACATGGACACACATGCTTGTTTAATGCCAGTGGCAGGTCATTGATAAATATATAAATGAGTAGAGGGCCTAGAGAGCTGCCTTGTGGTACACCACACTTTACATGTTTGACATTAGAGAAGCTTCCATTAAAGAACCCTTTGAGTTATATTAGATAGATAGCTCTGAATCCATGATATGGCAGTTGAACAACAGGTTATGGTCAATATTATCAAAGGCTGCACTGAAATCTAACAGTACAGCTCACACAAACTTCTTATTATCAATTTCTTTCAACCAATCATCGGTCATTTGTGTAGGTGCAGTGCATGTTGAGTGCCCTTCTCTATAAGCATGCTGAAAGTCTGTTGTTAATTTGTTTACAGAGAAATAGCATTATATTTGGTTAAATACAATTTATTTCCAACAATTTGCTAAGAGCTGGCAGCAAGCTTATAGATCTGCTGTTAGAACCAGTAAAGGCCGCTTTGCACTCTTGGGTAGTGGAATTACTTTGGCTTCCCTCCAGGCCTGAGGACAAAGACTTTCCTCTAGGCTCAGAGTAAAAATATGTCAGATAGGAGTGGCTATAGAGTCAGCTACCATCCTCAGTAGCTTTCCATCTAAGATGTCAATGCAAGGAGATTTGTTATTATTGATCGATAACAATAATTTTCCCATCGCTCCGACACTAACTTTACAAAATTAAAACTCGCAATGCTTTTCTTTAATTATTTGTTTTTTTTATGCATGAATATAATGGCTCACTGTTCATTGTTGGCATTTCCTGTCTAAGTTTGCCCACTTTGCCAATGAAGTAATCATTAAAATAATACAAATAATACAATGAAATAAAATACAATATAATCATTGCACTTCACAGTCATGTTAATGAATAACTTAAATTTGTCTTCTGCCTCTGCAGTCTAATGTCTTGAAATGTAATATTTAAATATTTGAAATATACACACTTTGTGCTGCACTGAAGTACTCAGACACAATACCCAGATAAATAACAGTTTGTGCACAAATCACAATGAAACCTCATCATCTTCCCAGCTGTCAGTTTAAAGCACACAGGCTCATTCCTACTGAAGATTGTTCTATCGCCACTGCTGGCTATGGATTCTACTGTTAAAAGTATTTTTCTGTTTTCTGAGTATGGTCATATTACTGAATAAACAGCAGAGGGCGGTGTAGGCTCGTTTTCTGCTATGGGTTTCTCAGTGGCATGTTTTGGTGTTATTAAATCAGAATTGCTTTAAACTGGGTAAGAAGGGAGAGGGAGAGCAGATAATTGTGAGAGCTTCAACTTAATTTTGTGGCATAATTGCTTGTCGATGGGAATATCCTCTAATAGATACACAGCCTTAAACTCCCACATTTCAATAATATGAGTTTTTGATTGTGACCCTAAAACAGTGTGTGTGTCTGTTTATTTATTTTTGTTATTTTTTAATTTAACCTTTATTTAACTAAGCAAGTCAGTTAAGGACAAATTATTTTTATAATGACGGCCTATCCTGTGTCTGTCAAATCAAATCCAATTGTATGTCACGTGCTGAATACAACTGGTGTAGACTTTACTGTGAAATGCTTACGAGCCCTTCCCAACAATGCATAGTTTAAAAATAAAATAGTAATACAATAGGAATAAAATTAAACCCACAAGAATGGAGCTATATACAGGGAGTATCAGTACCAGATCACTGTGGAGCTATATACAGGGAGTACCAGTACCAGATCACTGTGGAGCTATATACAGGGAGTATCAGTACCAGATCACTGTGGAGCTATATACAGGGAGTATCAGTACCAGATCACTGTGGAGCTATATACAGGGAGTACCAGTACCAGATCACTGTGGAGCTATATACAGGGAGTATCAGTACCAGATCACTGTGGAGCTATATACAGGGAGTACCAGTACCAGATCACTGTGGAGCTATATACAGGGAGTATCAGTACCAGATCACTGTGGAGCTATATACAGGGAGTATCAGTACCAGAACACTGTGGAGCTATATACAGGGAGTATCAGTACCAGATCACTGTGGAGCTATATACAGGGAGTATCAGTACCAGATCACTGTGGAGCTATATACAGGGAGTATCAGTACCAGATCACTGTGGAGCTATATACAGGGGGTACCAGTACCATATCAATGTGGAGCTATATACAGGGAGTACCAGTACCAGATCACTGTGGAGCTATATACAGGGAGTATCAGTACCAGATCACTGTGGAGCTATATACAGGGAGTACCAGTACCAGATCACTGTGGAGCTATATACAGGGAGTATCAGTACCAGATCACTGTGGAGCTATATACAGGGAGTACCAGTACCAGATCACTGTGGAGCTATATACAGGGAGTACCAGTACCATATCAATGTGGAGCTATATACAGGGAGTACCAGTACCGGATCACTGTGGAGCTATATACAGGGAGTATCAGTACCAGATCACTGTGGAGCTATATACAGGGAGTATCAGTACCGGATCACTGTGGAGCTATATACAGGGAGTATCAGTACCGGATCACTGTGGAGCTATATACAGGGAGTATCAGTACCGGATCACTGTGGAGCTATATACAGGGAGTATCAGTACCGGATCACTGTGGAGCTATATACAGGGAGTATCAGTACCAGATCACTGTGGAGCTATATACGGGGAGTACCAGTACCATATCACTGTGGAGCTATATACAGGGAGTACCAGTACCATATCACTGTGGAGCTATATACAGGGAGTATCAGTACCAGATCACTGTGGAGCTATATACAGGGAGTATCAGTACCAGATCACTGTGGAGCTATATACGGGGAGTACCAGTACCATATCACTGTGGAGCTATATACAGGGAGTACCAGTACCATATCACTGTGGAGCTATATACAGGGAGTATCAGTACCAGATCACTGTGGAGCTATATACAGGGAGTATCAGTACCAGATCACTGTGGAGCTATATACGGGGAGTACCAGTACCATATCACTGTGGAGCTATATACAGGGAGTATCAGTACCAGATCACTGTGGAGCTATATACAGGGAGTATCAGTACCGGATCACTGTGGAGCTATATACAGGGAGTATCAGTACCAGATCACTGTGGAGCTATATACGGGGAGTACCAGTACCAGATCACTGTGGAGCTATATACAGGGAGTATCAGTACCGGATCACTGTGGAGCTATATACAGGGAGTATCAGTACCAGATCACTGTGGAGCTATATACGGGGAGTACCAGTACCATATCACTGTGGAGCTATATACAGGGAGTATCAGTACCAGATCACTGTGGAGCTATATACAGGGAGTACCAGTACCAGATCACTGTGGAGCTATATACAGGGAGTACCAGTACCAGATCACTGTGGAGCTATATACGGGGAGTACCAGTACCATATCAATGTGGAGCTATATACAGGGAGTACCAGTACCGGATCACTGTGGAGCTATATACAGGGAGTACCAGTACCAGATCAATGTGGAGCTATATACAGGGAGTACCAGTACCAGATCACTGTGGAGCTATATACAGGGAGTACCAGTACCAGATCAATGTGGAGCTATATACAGGGAGTACCAGTACCAGATCACTGTGGAGCTATATACAGGGAGTACCAGTACCAGATCACTGTGGAGCTATATACAGGGAGTACCAGTACCATATCACTGTGGAGCTATATACGGGGAGTATCAGTACCAGATCACTGTGGAGCTATATACAGGGAGTACCACTACCATATCAATGTGGAGCTATATACAGGGAGTATCAGTACCAGATCACTGTGGAGCTATATACGGGGAGTACCAGTACCATATCACTGTGGAGCTATATACAGCGAGTATCAGTACCGGATCACTGTGGAGCTATATACGGGGAGTATCAGTACCAGATCACTGTGGAGCTATATACAGGGAGTACCAGTACCAGATCACTGTGGAGCTATATACAGGGAGTACCAGTACCAGATCACTGTGGAGCTATATACAGGGAGTATCAGTACCGGATCACTGTGGAGCTACATACGGGGAGTACCAGTACCAGATCACTGTGGAGCTATATACAGGGAGTACCAGTACCAGATCACTGTGGAGCTATATACAGGGAGTATCAGTACCGGATCACTGTGGAGCTATATACAGGGAGTACCAGTACCAGATCACTGTGGAGCTATATACGGGGAGTACCAGTACCAGATCACTGTGGAGCTATATACAGGGAGTACCAGTACCAGATCACTGTGGAGCTATATACAGGGAGTATCAGTACCGGATCACTGTGGAGCTATATACAGGGAGTACCAGTACCAGATCACTGTGGAGCTATATACAGGGAGTATCAGTACCAGATCACTGTGGAGCTATATACGGGGAGTACCAGTACCAGATCACTGTGGAGCTATATACAGGGAGTATCAGTACCAGATCACTGTGCAGAGGTACGAGGTATTTGAGGTAGATACTGTATGCATATGAAGGCAGTGTTAAGTGACTAGGCATCAGAAGAGATAATAATAAGAGTAAAAGAAGGACAGAGTAGCAGCAGCATATGACGACTGTAAAAGTGTGTGTGCGTGTGTAATGTGTATGTATGTGTGTTTGTGTTGTGTCGGTATGCGTGTGTGTGTTATGTTTGTTTGTGCGTATGTAGTGAATGTGTGTGGGTTTGTGTGGGAGTGTCAATGTAGTGTGTGTGGGTGAGTGTGTATACAGTATATGGTGTGTATATATCGTCTAGTGAGTGTGTATATGGTGTGTATATATAGTCTTGTGAGTGTGTATATGGTGTGTATATATAGTCTAGTGAATGTGTATATGGTGCGTATATATAGTCTTGTGAGTGTGAATAGGGTCAGTGCAAAATAGCGATAGTTCAGGTACCATTAATTGACTATTTAGCAGTCTTGTGGCTTGGGGGTAGAAGCTGTCTCGAAGCCTGTTGGTCCAAGAGCCGACACTCCGGTACCGTTTGCCTGTCGGTAGCAGAGTGAACAGTCTATTGGTCAAGGGCTGTTCATTTGTCATACCAAACGTCGATGCATCCAGTCAAGATGCTCTCGAAGGTTTAATTGTATAACTTTTTGAGGATCCGAGAGCCCATGCCAAATCTTTTCAGCCTCCTGAGTGGGAAGATGCGCTGCCATACCCTCTTTAGGACTGTACAGATGTGTGTGGACCATGTTAAGTCCTTAGTGATGTGGACACCAAGGAACCTGAAGCTCTCAAACCGCTCCACAACAGCCTTGTTGATGGGGGCGTGCTCTCCCCTCTTTCTCCTACAGTCCATGATCTGCTCCTTGATCTTAATGAAGTTGAGGGAGAAGTTGTTATCCTGGCACCACACTGCTAAATCTCTGACCTCATCCCTGTAAACTGACTCGTTGCCATCGGTGATCAGGCTTACCACCGTTGTGTTGTCAGCAAACTTGATGATGGTGTTGGAGTCATGCGTGACCACGCATCCGTGGGTAAAACAAAGACATTCTGACTAGTGGGGACATTAGGGATAAGGTTAGGGTTAAGGATAGGATAAGGTTAAGGGTTAGAATTATGGTTAGGGGTTAGGGGTTAACTTTAAGGTTAGGAGTTAGGGTTAGGGTTAAGTTAAGGGTTAAGGTTAGGGGTTAGGAAAATAGGAGTTTGAAAGGGAATCAACTGTTGGGTCCCCACAAGGATAGTAAAACAAATGTGTGTGTGCGTGTGTGTGTGCTCATTGCTGTACAGTGTGTTGTTATTGCTTGGGTGTCCAATTAGGGCTTGTGTGCACAAACATGCATAAGACATAAGATCATCTCTTTGTTCTCTTTTGCTTTGAAATTATATCAATAATCCATTGAACTCAATTCCTAATCTAATCTCAGAACAAAACACTGGCATTTAAAAAGTTAATCTCTTTACCAGAGAAATCCATACATTATCCTGCGGTACACTGTCTGTACAGAAAATACACTTGGAGGGGCTGGAGATATTCCACAGAGAATGCCGATATGTGGAGGGGCTGGAGTCCATACATTATCCTTCTGTACACTGTCTGTAAAGCACATAGAATTGGAGGGTCTGGAGACAGTCCACACAGAATGCCAATATACGGCCTATGTTGCTGATGTGGACATTCCAGGTGATAGGGTAAGCCGGCACAATGGAAAAGAATCACAAATATGGAGCAGAGGCAACAAGGGATGAGATAATCCACATTTTGGGAGGGCGCCCCCCTCCTCGCATCTGACATTCCGATGCAAAGCACACTGTTATTCCAGGCTGGTAGACAGGGCGAGAAAAGTGACGCCAACGGGAAGAGCTCTGGACTGGATCAACCAGATGGGCGCGTGTGGAGCCGGTGATGTCATTATGGATGGGGGTGAAGGTGGGAGGCACATTGACGGTGTGTGTGGATATAAGACCATAGTTATGTCTTGCACTCGAGTGTCATGCAAATGGAGACTAGTACTACTTTTGCCTCAAGGGGATTCTGTACTGTGTGGATGTGTAAATCATTTCTTATACATCATCCCCTTGCTTGTGCCCTGTGTTTTGTGCCAACTGACTGGCAAGAGGCAAGAGTCACGGCACAGCAGATGTCAACATGCCCAAAGCAGTGTCCCCATGTTATGTGTCCAGTGGTCCGTTCTATGGGCTTGAACATGAACAGTTCCATAGACCTACAGTATTTTCTCAGGATGTTCCCGACATCTCAACAACCCCATGTCCCTCATGGTGTTCTCCATGTGTATGCATTCCCCGGCATATACGCCCTTAACATTTGGGTCAAAGTCAGCAGGACTCCGAATGAGCTAAGCGTCGTTAAACCAGAACCATGTGAGGTCTGTCAATGGAGTGGAATCAGACACGGTGATCTCAGCGTCTATACCCTGATGCCTAGACCCAGACCCAGAACCAGTCAGTCAGTCAGTCTCCACCTGCAGTTTCTGGAAGTCTTTATCGCTTAAGAAGACATCATCCCCCTGATCCTTTCCATATGCCTGACTTCTGTAAAACCAATGTGCATACCTTAAACAACAGACGCAAATTCCTCCACAGACTTGGTGGCTTAGAGAGAGACCGAGAGAGAGGGTCTTCATTCTCTCCTGTTTTTCAAACTGTACTGAATTCGAAAGTTATGACATACTTTTTGTTTGACTTGGTTTGATTTGCTTTGTTGTATTAAGAGTTGGAAGGGTTGGTTGATGACTTTATGATCACATGTTATGAAAGAGCTGGCCTTCCTCAATCACTTAAAAAGGCTTTATTTTTTATACATTTTTTATACATTTTTTATTTCACCTTTATTTAACCAGGTAGGCCAGTTGAGAACAAGTTCTCATTTACAACTGCGACCTGGCCAAGATAAAGCAAAGCAGTGCGACAAAAACAACAACACAGAGTTACACGTGGGATAAACAAAAGTACAGTCAATAACGCAATAGAACAATCTATATACAGTGTGTGCAAATGGCGTAAGGAGGTAAGGCAATAAATTGGCCATAGTAGCGAAGTAATTACAATTTAGCAAATGAACACTGGAGTGATAGATGTGCAGATGATGATGTGCAAGTAGAAATACTGGTGTGCAAAAGATCAAAAAAAAGTAAATTAAAACAATATGGGGATGAGGTAGGTAGTAGGATGGGCTATTTACAGATGGGCTGTGTACAGCTGCAGCGATCGGTAAGCTGCTCAGATAGCTGATGCTTAAAGTTAGTGAAGGAGATATGTCTCCAACTTCAGCGATTTTTGCAATTCGTTCCCGTCATTGGCATCAGAGAACTGGAAGGAAAGGCGGCAAAAGTAGGTCTTGGCTTTGGGGCTGACCAGTGAGATATACCTGCTGGAGTGCGTACTACGGGTGGGTGTTGTTATGGGGACCAGTGAGCTGAGATAAGGCGGAGCTTTACCTAGCAAATACTTATAGATGACCTGGAGCCAGTGGGTCTGGCGACAAATATGTAGCGAGGGCCAGCAGACGAGAGCATACAGGTCGCAGTGGTGGGTGGTATATGGGGCTTTGGTGACAAAACGGATTGCACTGTGATAGACTGCATCCAGTTTGCTGAGTAGAGTGTTGGAGGCTATTGTAAATGACATCGCTGAAGTCGAGGATCGGTAGGATAGTCAGTTTTACGAGGATATGTTTGGCAGCATGAGTGAAGGATGCTTTTTTGCGAAATAGGAAGCTGATTCTAGATTTAATTTAGAATTGAAGATGCGTAATATGAGTCTGGAAGGAAAGTTTACAGTCTAGCCAGACACTTAGGTATTTGTAGTTGTCCACATATTCTAAGTCAGAACCGTCCAGAGTAGTGATGCTACTCGGGTGGGCGGATGCGGGCAGCGATCAGTTGAAAAGCATGCATTTAGTTTTACTAGCGTTTAAGAGCAGTCGGAGGCCACGGAAGGAGTGTTGTATGGCATTGAAGCTCGTTTGGAGGTTTGTTAACACAGTGTCCAAAGAAGGGCCAGATGTATACAGAATGGTGTCGTCTGCGTAGAGGTTGATCAAGGAATGACCCGCAGCAAGTGCGACGTTGTTGATATATACAGAGAAAAGAGTCGGCCCGAGAATTGAACCCTGTGGTTCCCCCATAGAGACTGCCAGAGGTCCGGACAACAGGCCCTCCGATTTGACACACTGAACTCTATCTGAGAAGTAGTTGGTGAACCAGGCGAGGTAGTCATTTGAGAAACCAAGGCTGTTGAGTCTGCCGATAAGAATACGGGATTGACAGAGTCGAAAGCCTTGGCCAGGTCGATGAAGACAGCTGCACAGTACTGTCTTTTATCGATGGCGGTTATGATATCGTTTAGTACCTTGAGCGTGGCTGATGTGCACCCGTGACCAGCTCGGAAACCGGATTGCACAGCGGAGAAGGTACGGTGGGATTCTAAATGGTCAGTGATCTGTTTGTTAACTTGGCTTTCGAAGACTTTATAAAGGCAAGGCAGGATGGATATAGGTATGGAACAGTTTGGGTCTAGAGTGTCACCCCCTTCGAAGAGGGGGATGACTGCGGCAGCTTTCCAATCTTTAGGAATCTCTGAAGATACAAAAGAGAGGTTGAACAGACTAGTAATAGGGGTTGCAACAATGGCGGCGGATAACTTTAGAAAGAGAGGGTCCAGATTGTCTAGCCCAGCTGATTTGTATGGGTCCAGGTTTTGCAGCTCTTTCAGAACATCTGCGATCTGGATTTGGGTGAAGGAGAAGCTGGAAGGGCTTGGGGCAAGTAGCCGCGGGGGGTGTGGAGCTGTTGGCCAGGGTTGGGGTAGCCAGGAGGAAAGCATGGCCAGCCGTAGAGAAATGCTTATTGAAATTCTCGATTATCGTGGATTTATCGATAGTGACAGTGTTTCCTAACCTCAGTGCAGTGGGCAGCTAGGAGGAGGTGCTCTTATACTCCATGGACTTTACAGTATCCCAAAACTGTTTGGAGTTAGAGCTACAGGATGAAAAGTTCTGTTTGAAAAAGCTAGCTTTCAAATAAAGACTGAGATAAAAACTGTTCAAAAGTACTGTATATATATATTTTTTAACTGCATTTCCAGAGCAAGTTAAAACCATAAATATATAGACAGCTTAAAACCGAGGCTCACCTAGCTTAACAGACATTGCCCTGACAAACATTTGGGCACACCTATTTAAAATGGGAGGTGACCTAATGCTGTAGAGGTCTGAGCACAGGAGGTTGGTGGCACCTTAACTGGGGAGGACGGGCTCGTGGTAATGGCTGGCTCGGAATAGGTGGAATGGTATCAAATACATCAAACACATGGTTTCCATGTGTTTGATGCCATTCCATTTGCTCTGTTCCGGCCATTATTATGAGCCGTCCTCCCCGTAACAGCCTCCTGTGGGTCTGAGGTGGTGGACAAGTTAACTTAGAACTGTTGAAGTTTGCAGGTGACTGATGGAATAAATACATACACAAAGTAAGTGATACATGCCATCAGCATACAAACCTATAGAAATGAGATAGCTAGTCTATATGGTGCCATAGAGAGCCCTCTATTTACAAAATCAGAACGCTCTTGTGCTATACACTTGTAGACTAATGGAAAACTAGTTTCATGGTATCACACCCCTGCAAACCAATGGAAAAAGCAGGCAGGCCACAACAACTACCCCCAGTCCGGGCTGTGTAAACTCAATGACCCCTCTTTGTTTAATGGCCCCCCACCCACCATGCAACACACCCACTCACCTTTGACCCCTATAGAGGCCCCATTTGTTGTGGCATTAGCCGAGTGAGCGCACAACGACAAACTGGCCTGTCTCAGTGTCCTCCGGTGATGTGACACACCATCTGTCCCCGGAGGGCCTTTTGACCCTTTAGTAGGACACCACTGTCTGTCGCCCACTGTTCTCAGGTCAGTTTTAGGGACAGTATCAACAGGGTCTTGATATGTCACTGTGGACCGGGGTTCAGGTGAGAGGGAGGCTACATCTCTGACTGAGAGAGGGATTAGAGCTAGAGAGAGAGAGAGAGAGAGAGAGAGAGAGAGAGAGAGAGAGAGAGAGAGAGAGAGAGAGAGAGAGAGAGAGAGAGAGAGAGAGAGAGAGAGAGAGAGAGAGAGAGAGAGAGAGAGAGAGAGAGAGAGAGCGAGAGAGAAGACACATTTAGTCAGAGCAAGATATATTGTTATACATTATTTCTCATACGCGCCGCCACACACTGTTTTCCTATGCCGATAAAAAAAGGAATACAAGCATAAAAAATATATCCACTCACTACTTACTGTAAGTCGCTCTGGAAAAGAGCATCTGCTAAATGACGCAAATGTAAATGTAAAGCATTCCTGGATTGAAATATAAACTGAAGTACTTGTGGGACGGATGAGATATAGAGAGAGAAAATTGTAGAAGGTTGACTGAAAGAAAATAGAAAGACGGAAATGAAGTGGAATGAAAAACCCTGAGGAAAACACCCCCTCACAGCATAGCCCAGTGTACTCTGGGTAAGAGTCTGAGGGCGATAATGGATGCCTGGCACTTGGCAGGGCATCAGATGCCCATTAGCGCCCGATCCACACTGGCATACTGGCATTCCTTGGCAGGGATGGTCCGTATCTGGACCCTGTTGTACTGACTGAGAGAATAGAGAGTTGAGGCATTTGGCCATAGTTCTCTTAGTTGTAATGAAATAGGCTCAATCATATTAAACATTAAAGGGACAGTTCACCCAAATTTCTAGATGACATATTGGTTTCTTTACCCTGTAAGCAGTCTACGGACAAGGTATGACAGCAATCTATGCTTTGGTTTAATTTACCTAAAATTTTAGCATTCAAGTCATTGAACCGATATTAGCATTTTTGTGCATCATGTTCAAATAATCTATAAGTGACTTTGTGGAGCTTCACAATCAATTTTAGATCTTTTTTGGATGATTTGAACATGAAGTATGGAAAATGCTGATATTGGTCCAATGACTTAAATGGGATTTGAGCCACAATTGCTAAAATGTTAGCATGTGGAAACAGTGCCAGGGAAACTAAACCAAATAATGTATTTCTGTCATACCTTGTCTATAGACTGCTTAGAGGGTAAGGAAACCAGTGTGTCACTTTGTAATTTGTCCTAATTTATTTATTTAAATTTTAAATTGACTGTAACTCATTAAAATCATTGAAATTGTTGCATATTGCGTTTATATTTTTGTTCAGTAGAATACTTCTTATGCCATCGTTACTTCCTCCTCACCATCTATTTGTCAATGCCACCACAACGTCTGGCTGCACATAAAGATAATCTACATTATAAAGAATATATCTTACTCCCTATCATAACCTCAAATATAAGGCTGTATTACGCTTTACTCTGTCACATTTGACAAACGCCTCAAACCTCTCCCTCTTTAGTCTGGATATTTACAACCATGATAAATTAGCTCATGCTAATAATGCTAATAACGGTGACCGGTGTAAAGCATATAGAAACGTGTTGAATAGACAATGCTGAGCTGTCCTTGGCCTGAGGAAAAATGTCTGACACCACTCCCCTCAGCCCAAAAAACATATGCTACAATGCTAACAATGGTGACTGGTGAAGAAAAGAAAAAAACATATTGAAATGAATGTTAAACACATGCAGGCCAATTTAAGATATTCACTATTTAAGAATTCATGCTTCTCGCAAATCATTGTCTGCTTATTCACAGGGGGAGGGAAGACTGTCTTAATTCTGGACAATAGAGAAGACACCTGTTACCAGAGAGGCCATGACCATTCAATCAGGGACCCCCATTGTGTATGTGTGTGTGTGTACACATTAAATTAATGGATGGATTAACATGGATGTATAAATAAGACAATAAAGAGACTGAGTTTGCATTCATGTAACCAAGCCTAAATTACATCTCAGATGCTAAAATGACTTAAATTGTTGAATTTATTGATTGTTCATGTGTGTGAATTCTATTATAAATATAGTGTCTGATAAATGGCATATATTACATAATAATGTCTTTAAGTTCATTTGTGTGTGTGTGTGTTTGCGTAGATATGTGTGTGTGTTTATGTGCATGTGTGTGTGTGTGTTTGGGGTGAAACCAGACACACCCATGTCTACAGACCTGTCCAGCAAGGCGATAGAGACCCTTGGGAGTGTTCTACAAGAGTCCAAACAGATGGTACACAGACCGTCTCTCTCCCCCTCTCTCCTCTCTACCACACCCACCCATAGACCCCTGTATACCTCCCACCAAACCACTCCCACAAACCACCCCCACTCCAAACCTTCATCACACCCCGAAACCACCCCGAAACCACTCCCCCAATCCACCCGTATTCCAAACCATCACATCCTCAAACCACAACACTATGAGATTATCTATCACATCCTCAAACCACAACACTATGAGATTATCTATCACATCCTCAAACCACAACACTATGAGATTATCTATCACATCCTCAAACCACAACACTATGAGATTATCTATCACATCATCAAACCACAACACTATGAGATTGTCTATCACATCATCAAACCACAATACTATGAGATTATCTATCACATCATCAAACCACAATACTATGAGATTGTCTATCAAACCCTGAAACTACAATACTATGAGATTATCTATCACATCATCAAACCACAATACTATGAGATTATCTATCACATCATCCAACCACAACACTATGAGATTATCTATCACATCCTCAAACCACAACACTATGAAATGATCTATCACATCATCAAACCACAATACTATGAGATTGTCTATCACATCATCAAACCACAACACTATGAGATTATCTATCACATCATCAAACCACAATACTATGAGATTGTCTATCACATCATCAAACCACAATACTATGAGATTGTCTATCACATCATCAAACCACAATACTATGAGATTGTCTATCACATCATCAAACCACAATACTATGAGATTGTCTATCACATCATCAAACCACAATACTATGAGATTGTCTATCACATCCTCAAACCACAACACTATGTCCTCTGAAACAAAGCAAGGCAATAGTTCTCTGGCCACCCCACTGCTGTCAATTTTGGAACCTCTTGAAACCTCAGATGATTAAGCTTTTGTAGTACCATACTGTACCCCCTAGCTGGGTCTCTCAGCCTGGAGACAGGACCCCCGGGGTGGTGTAATTAGTGTGCAACAGAAGGGGTGAGTCAAAGAGCTCCATACTACACAAGCACATGTTCACATTCACAAGGACACAAACTAGGGTTGGGCTGTATCCAGATGTTCATACCTTCATACCGTTCCTGTACCATACTGGGGTATATGGTATTACTGCCAGTGCATACAAGGAGCACTATTTCTTTCCCAAATTTAATTTCTTTACAAATGTAGGCAACAGGGATCTTGATCCAGGAGGGGATTGATTGTCTCTGCTTCAACCAAGAAGCTTGATCTTGAAAGCTGGCCACTTAGCTAGCAAGTTAGCAAAGCAAATGCATAGCTGGCACCCTGAGTAGTATTGAAAATCATACCGTCTATATTTCAAAATACCCCAGTATATGGTTTATACAATATAACGCCAAAGCCGAACACAAAAATTCACACATGAACATATATAGTGCATTCGGAAAGTATTCAGACCCCTTGACTTTTCCACATTTTGTTCCGTTACAGCCTTTATTCTAAAATTTATTACATTACAAATTTTCCTCATCAATCTACACACAATAACCCATAATGACAATGTGAAAACAGGTTTTAATAAATGTTTGCACATTGATTAGATATAAAAAAACAAAAACAGAAATACCTTATTTACATAAGTATTCAGACCCATTGCTATAAGACTCGAAATTTAGCTCAGGTGCATCCTGTTTCCATTGATCATCATTTATATGTTTTTACAACTTGATTGTCCACCTGTGGTACATTCAATTGATTGGACATGATTTGGAAAAGCACACACCTGTCTATATAAGGTCCCGCAGTTGACAGTTCATGTCAGAGCAAAAACCAAGCCATGAGGTCAAAGGAATTGTCCGTAGAGCTCCGAGACAGGATTGTGTCGAGGTACAGATCTGAGGAAGGGTACAAAAACATTTCTGCAGCATTGAAGGTCCCCAAGAACACAATGGCCTCCATCATTCTTAAATGGAAGAAGTTTGGAACCACCAAGACTCTTCCTAGAGCTGGCCTCCCGGCCAAACTGAGCAATCGGGGGAGAAGAGCCTTGGTCAGGGAGGTGATGGTCACTCTAACAGAGCTCCAGATTTCCTCTGTGAAGATGGGAGAACCTTCCAGAAGGACAGCCATCTCTGCAGCACTCCACCAATCAGACCTTTATGGTAGAGTGCCCAGACGGAAACCACTCCTCAGTAAAAGGCACATGACAGCCCGCTTGGAGTTTGCCAAAAGGCACCTAAAGGACTCTCAGACCATGAAAAACAATATTCTCTGGTCTGATGAAACCAAGATTGAACACTTTGGCCTGAATGCCAAGTGTCACGTTTGGAGAAACCTGACACCATCCCTAAGGTGAAGCATGGTGGTGGCAGCATCATGCTGTGGGGATGTTTTTCCACCGCAGGGACTGGGAGACTAGTCAGGATCGAGAGAAAGATGAACAGTGAGATCCTCGATGAGCACTCAGGACCTCAAACTGGGGGGAAGTTTGACCTTTCAACAGGACAATAACCCTAAGCACACAGCCAAGACAACGCAGGGCTGGCTTCGGGACAAGTCTCTGAATGTCCTTGAGTGGCCCAGGCAGAGCCCGGACTTGAACCCGATCGAACATCACTGGAGAGACAGAAAATATCTGTGCAGCGACACTCCCCATTCAATCTGACAAGGCTTGAGAGGATGTGCAGAGTAGAATGGGAGAAACTCCCCAAATACAGGTCTGCCAAGCTTGTAGCATCATACCCAGAAGGCTCAAGGCTGTAATTGCTGTCAAAGGTGCTTCAAGAAAGTACTGAGTAAAGGGTCTGTTGCAACAACCACACTAGACACTAGAACACACACATCACACATACACACACACACATCACACACATCACACACACATAACACACACAAACATATCACAGATACACACACATCACACACACACACAAATCATACATACACACACACATCACACACACACATATCACACATACACATCACACACACACATCACATACAAACATCACACACATCACACATCACACACACATCACATCACACAAACACACATCACACACACATCACACACACTCTCCTCCTTGCCCTCCTCCCTCTCTCTATCTCCTCTTCCTCACTGTCTCGCTCCCCTCTATGTCCTCTTCCTCAATGTCTCGCTCCCCTCTATCTCCTCTTCCTCACTGTCTCACTCCCCTCTATCTCCTCTTCCTCACTGTCTCACTCCCCTCTATCTCCTCTTCCTCACTGTCTCGCTCCCCTCTATCTCCTCTTCCTCACTGTCTCGCTCCCCTCTATCTCCTCTTCCTCACTGTCTCGCGCCCCTCTATCTCCTCTTCCTCACTGTCTCGCGCCCCTCTATCTCCTCTTCCTCACTGTCTTGCTCCCCTCTATCTCCTCTTCCTCACTGTCTCGTGCCCCTCTATCTCCTCTTCCTCACTGTCTCGCTCCCCTCTATCTCCTCTTCCTCACTGTCTCGCGCCCCTCTATCTCCTCTTCCTCACTGTCTCGCGCCCCTCTATCTCCTCTTCCTCACTGTCTTGCTCCCCTCTATCTCCTCTTCCTCACTGTCTCGCGCCCCTCTATGTCCTCTTCCTCACTGTCTCACTCCCCTCTATCTCCTCTTCTTCACTGTCTCACTCCCCTCTATCTCCTCTTCCTCACTGTCTCGCGCCCCTTTATGTCCTCTTCCTCACTGTCTCACTCCCCTCTATCTCCTCTACCTCACTGTCTTGCTCCCCTCTATCTCCTCTTCCTCACTGTCTCGTGCCCCTCTATCTCCTCTTCCTCACTGCCTCACTCCCCTCTATCTCCTCTTCCTCACTGTCTCACTCCCCTCTATCTCCTCTTCCTCACTGTCTCGCACCCCTCTATCTCCTCTTCCTCACTGTCTTGCTCCCCTCTATCTCCTCTTCCTCACTGTCTCGTGCCCCTCTATCTCCTCTTCCTCACTGTCTCGCTCCCCTCTATCTCCTCTTCCTCACTGTCTCGCGCCCCTCTATCTCCTCTTCCTCACTGTCTCGCGCCCCTCTATGTCCTCTTCCTCACTGTCTTGCGCCCCTCTATGTCCTCTTCCTCACTGTCTCACTCCCCTCCATCTCCTCTTCCTCACTGTCTCACTCCCCTCTATCTCCTCTTCCTCACTGTCTCGCGCCCCTTTATGTCCTCTTCCTCACTGTCTCACTCCCCTCTATCTCCTCTTCCTCACTGTCTTGCTCCCCTCTATCTCCTCTTCCTCACTGTCTCGCGCCCCTCTATCTCCTCTTCCTCACTGCCTCACTCCCCTCTATCTCCTCTTCCTCACTGTCTCACTCCCCTCTATCTCCTCTTCCTCACTGTCTTGCTCCCCTGCATTCTTGCTGTAATGCAATGATAAGACTAATGGGGTTCAGATCTCTAAAAGACAAAAGGGGCATATGAGGACACAGTGGGTGGATGTTACTGCTTCAGTTAGGAGGCCGAGAGATAGAGAGAGAGAGATAGAAAGATAGAAGACATTGAATCAAAAACAAATTTAGTCAGAGCAAGATATATTGTTATACATTATTTCCCATACACGCCGCCACACACACGAGCCCGCACACACACACACACACACACACACACACACACACACACACACACACACACACACACACACACACACACACACACACACACACACACACACACACACACACACACACACACACACACACACACACACACACACACACACACACACACACACACACACACACACACACACACACACACACACACACATACACACACACACACACACACACACACACACACACACACACACCACAACCACCAACACCAGTTTCAGACAGCCTGTCTCCTTGTCAACCCCACAGTGGCTTAGCCAGGATGCTGGCGGTTAGTCCCATCACCAAAAGCCTTTTTCGCCCTCTCTTTGGGCTGCAGTGAAACCACAAGTTGACATCCATCACATTGACACTTTTGTCTTTGGATTCATCCACAAGAGGAATGTGATTGTGTGTTTTGCTGTCTGAGATTGCTATCTAAACATCTGTGTTCAATATGTGATGATGACGTGTGTATGTGTCTGTGTGGGGGGGGGGGTGACATTAAAACATTCATTTGCTAACAGTCCTCTGCACTACCCAGACACCCTACTTCGCCAGAATGTTTTAACTGTATTTATTTTGTCGTTTCAATGCGTTCACTGTAAAGCAGATGAAAACTGCTTCACAAAATAAGTACATCACCTAGCAACCTCAACAAGATGTTCAAACCTCTTGGTGTAAGAGTTAAGCCATCATCAGTCACTCCTCTTGCTTAATACCAGTTCTGTTGCAATCAAATGCTGTCTGGTGTTGTTGCTACGGGCTACAGTTTGCAAATAGACAATTTCCCATTTCATCATCCCTTTTAATCGTTGTCTTTAAGCTTTCACCAGACGAGTCACCAGACAATTGGGTAAATTCAGAGTCTATGAATCAAAGGAGTGACTGGCATTTAAAGGGGTGTGGCCAACTTATAAATCAATAGCCCGCTCAACGGGAGGAGAGACACAGTTATGGTGTTAGTGAATGATAAATGTTTTGGTTGAGCTGAGACACGGTTATGGTGTTAGTGAATGATAAATGTTTTAGTTGAGCTGACACACGGTTATGGTGTTAGTGAATGATAAATGCTCTGGTTGAGCTGAGACACGGTTATGGTGTTAGTGAATGATAAATGTTTTGGTTGAGCTGAGACACGGTTATGGTGTTAGTGAATGATAAATGTTTTAGTTGAGCTGACACACGGTTATGGTGTTAGTGAATGATAAATGCTCTGGTTGAGCTGAGACACGGTTATGGTGTTAGTGAATGATAAATGTTTTGGTTGAGCTGAGACACGGTTATGGTGTTAGTGAATGATAAATGTTTTGGTTGAGCTGAGACAGGGTTATGGTGTTAGTGAATGATAAATGTTTTAGTTGAGCTGAGACACGGTTATAGTGTTAGTGAATGATAAATGTTTTGGTTGAGCTGAGACACGGTTATGGTGTTAGTGAATGATAAATGCTCTGGTTGAGCTGAGACACGGTTACGGTGTTAGTGAATGATAAATGTTTTGGTTGAGCTGACACACGGTTATGGTGTTAGTGAATGATAAATGTTTTAGTTGAGCTGAGACACGGTTATGGTGTTAGTGAATGATAAATGTTTTGGTTGAGCTGAGACACGGTTATGGTGTTAGTGAATGATAAATGCTCTGGTTGAGCTGAGACACGGTTATGGTGTTAGTGAATGATAAATGTTTTGGTTGAGCTTGGGCGTAGGGCTAATTAGAGATAATTTGGGGATTGGAAATGTGAAAATAATGCTTGGCCGCTCCAGAGATTGCCACCCATCTCTGATAGGTGTTGGGGTGGAGCCTGTTACTTTATGGAATGTTGTGTGTGGTTTTGTGTGTCTGTGTATATGTATATGTATATTTGTATAAATCTGTATAAACCATATACTGGGGTATTTTGAAATACAGACGGTATGATTTTCAATACTACTCAGGGCACCAGCTATGCATTTGCTTTGTCGTTAAATGATAGACAGAGACCCTTGAGAATTTACATTACGCATAATAAGAGCACACTGTGTTCTACCTATTTTAGAATGCCTCTATAAGGGGAATACACTGGCAACTTACATTGGAGACATTTTGAAAGCAATGACAGAGAGACTGCATTTACAGACATTGGTTGAATAACTCTTGAGACATTGATGTCAGCTCCCCTGGTATTTCCAACACAATACACACAGTATTTGCTCATGTTTTTCGTCTGACTCTACAGAACTGGAGGAAACTGATAAGGCAATTGATACTTTAATAGGTGCAGCGTTCCAATTATTGCGCCAATATTTTTGTCCCAAAAGCAAAATTGACTTGAGATAGTAGAGCTTATTCTGGTACAGCCTGACCTATTTGTAGGCTGATATGGACTTTGGGTGAACTGTTGTCCTCAAAGCTAGCATTACACAAAATAACTACCACAATATGGAACTAGTAGGTATTCCCCCGCCCCCTTTGTGTACAACCACTTTTCCTGACTTTATCGTCTTAGTCGACATCATGGAAGATGGTAAACTTCACTTGAAACCTCCTTTATAAGGTCTAAAGCATACAGCTAAATGAGCTTCACACCTTCATTTCCATAAGTTAGATACTGTCGGTACATGCTACTCTACCTGACTGACTGACTGACAATCAGTCAAAGTGGTCGCCTGTGGATAAACAGAGGACAGGCCCTGAGTGCTAATTAGCTCTAACTGCTCTAACAATCTAGCGTATGTCAGAGCTGTCAATCAACTCCCTGCGGCTCTGTGTATGATTGAACTCCCCGATTACCATTTTCCACTAGTTACCACAGCCACAAAGTCAAAATGGCCTATATCGTAAAATAGCATTAATTATTTATATATATTTTTGTTAGCTTTTTGGTCTTAATTTCAGGTTAGTTTTAGGCATAACATTAGCAGTGTGGTTAAGGCTAGGGTGAAGGTTAGGGTTAGGTTTCAAATCACCTTTTAAGAAGATAAATTGTAGAAATAGGCAGGATTTATGACTTTGTGGCTGTGGTAACTAGTGACGACCCATTACCCTTCCCCTGCCACCATGGCAACCAAGTCAGCATGCTTGCCCACGTGTACAGCCTCTTAAAGGGAATGTTGAAAATGGCTTGAGTTTCATGTACTTTTACACTTTTGGGCTAAAGTTAGCCATTTTGGCTACATAAGGAATGCATTAAAGACACATACCAACAGAGGAGTGAATATATTATCACAGTAGGAGTATTTCTGAGTGAAAGAACCTTTAATAATATCCCCCTAGAGTGTATTGATGTAAGTGTCACAGTATGTCTGAGGGTAACCAGTTTAAAACATTTATGGAAGTGTGGAGGTAGTTTTGTGCCTAAAACTACAATATTTCCTGAGCTTTCTTATATCTCCTAGATGTAGGACAGACACTTCAAACCCTTATTCCTCAACGACTTTTAATTAAACACTGAAAGTTCTCCCTTGAAAATGTCATAGTCCTGCTGAGCTCTCACAACTCTCACCCTTCCATAACCTTTGAACCTTATCTACCCAAGCAAACTCATTCCTTTAATATGTGCAACAAGTGCTGTGTCCCTAAAGCTGCATAAAAGGTCAGATTATAGTTTTTTTTAAACAATAGACCATATTAAAGTCATCCCTTGGGAAAGGGGCAGAAAAAGACATAGCTGAACACTGCTCTGCCTGAAGCAACCCAACAGGGTATTGGGAATACACAGTTGTTCCTAGCTAGAAATAAATAATAGCTGGAAAGCTTCAACTCTGTCTAACCTTTAACCTTAAAGGGCCAATCAGCAGTTGAAACAATAACAACAGCCCCCACCACTGTTTTGGTAAAAAGCTGATGGATGGTGCTGGAGAAATGTAATCACTCTCAAATTCATACACATGGCTCTGGATGCAAGGACTGACCAATCATGCTATCAAAAGTATAATTTTAATAATGTTTTCAGGCTATACAGTGTTTGTTTACATTTACTTTGTTTACAAACATTGGACTAAAAAAGCTTATATTTGGGTTCTGAAGGGGCACGACAGTTGAACTGAGGCGTTTATATTCTTTAAGAATCAATGGGTATATATCATTCATTTATAAAATTGTTTGAGCAACCCCTTTCACAACGCCTTCCCGGTGTCATTCTTTGGTCAGGTATGCTTTGGCCTCTGCATTTAGTTTGCATTACAAAGGAAGTATTTTCATGAACCTAGACTGATTAATGACTGATGCTATGGCATAGATTTATGAGTTGTATTCAGGCCCTTACAATAGCCCACATGTTTTAGAAGGGCATGACGCTTCCAAGACTGCAGTTGTTTGTTAGAATGAGAGAGGCACGTGGATGGCCATGACTGTGTATCTCCTGTGTGTGTGTGTGTGTGTGTGTGTGTGTGTGTGTGTGTGTGTGTGTGTGTGTGTGTGTGTGTGTGTGTGTGTGTGTGTGTGTGTGTGTGTGTGTGTGTGTGTGTGTGTGTGTGTGTGTGTGTGTGTGTGTGTGTGTGTGTGTGTGTGTGTGTGTGTGTGTGTGTGACTGTGTGTGTGTGTGTGTGTGTGTGTGAGACTGTGTGTGTGTGTGTGTGTGTGTGTGTGAGACTGTGTGTGAGACTGTGTGTGATGAATGAATGTTTCTTCATGCGTGTGCCCACACGTGAGGTCTGTTGTGCTGGGTGGTCCACGTGATGTTCTAGAATGCTCGGCCTGGTAACCATAGCAATTATCTCATCCCCAGGCCTACATATTCAGCTGGTGGTTTGTTTTGAAGATACTGAGTTTTGTCTGTCTCTGTTGTGAAGAGTACCAAACAGTGTCATTGGCACATTGACTAGATGGGTATACTACAAAGCAGAATCAATGAGTTAGCCAGCTAATTTGCCCAAATATTGAGAATATTTTTTAAACATTTGTATAAGATGAGCTTGAAATGAGCATGGTCTAATTGACTCAACAACCAAAAACACATATCTAAATTAAGATATCTTAATTCATCAGAAAACCAATAGTTATTATTATTTTATTTTTGTATCCAAGTTAGCAGTTCTTTTTTTAAACTCATTGATCCTGCTTTGTAGTGTACCCCTCTGGTCCTTTGGAACAAATGCCATGAACACAAACACAAAGAGGATGAGGAACTGAAACTATTCAACAGCATTGGAACATTAACCTAGTATCCATACCGACCCTGAATTCAGATGGAGACAATATTTCCTCTCTAATAGTCCATCTCCTTTTCTATTAGCTCTCTAGCATGTGTTGTAATGGGGTTCTGATCATTGACCTTTTAGTCTGCTTCACAACATGGTCTTGCTTTCTCATTGTTATCTTAAAGAGCTGACAGCCAGCACTGCGCCCCACATGAAACACCATGCAACTAGATGTCATTTGTTTATGGCTCTCTGGGATATTTTTCCCTATTACCAATAAGCTATGTGATGTATTACCTCTGTGTGTGTGTGTGTGTGTGTGTGTGTGTGTGTGTGTGTGTGTGTGTGTGTGTGTGTGTGTGTGTGTGTGTGTGTGTGTGTGTGTGTGTGTGTGTGTGTGTGTGTGTGTGTGTGTGTGTGTGTGTGTCCGTGTGCATGTGCATGTGCGGTCATACAGAGGACTATTGGAATGTCTAGGTTCCAAAGGAAGCGTGATAAGTTCCAGCTGTTTTGTCTCGCAGTGGTGGGTGGGCAACCTGACCTCATAGCTCTGTGTATACGTTATACGTGTGTGTGTACCTTACTTGGTCAACTATTCCTCAAAAGTGCTCCAGCTGCACGGGACGAGAGATTAGAAAGTAAAGGGGGGGGAGGGAAACGAGGGAGCATGGCCTTTCTTGGTCACGAGATGGGGAATGGAAACGTGAGTCCAGAGTCAGACTGTCACACAAACCTGCATGCCGCGGGCTGAGACGTGTCCAACAGGATCATTTCCAGGCTCCGTGAGTCAAGCTGTTGTTATGCTGCAAGATGAGGAATCGAAGGAGGAGCAGGAGACGGTGGAGGGGAATTCCAAATGCGGAGACCACTCCCTTCTACCCTTGTCTGCTTGGTTCCTTTTCTCTTTTGAGGAGCTTTTCTCTACAGTATGTGACATGTACAGCACAAACACATGATCAACACTGCCCAGGTCTATGATATGACTAGGGCCAGGTCTACGATATGACTAGGGCCAGGTCTACGATACGACTAGGGCCAGGTCTACGATATGACTAGGGCCAGGTCTATGATATGACTAGGGACAGGTCTTAATGATATGACTAGGGTCAGGTCTATATGATATGACTAGGGCCAGGTCTACGATATGACTAGGGCCAGGTCCATATGATATGACTAGGGCCAGGTCTATATGATATGAGCAGGGTCAGGTCTATATGACATGAATAGGGCCAGTTCTATATGATATGAGCAGAGTCAGGTCTATATGATATGACTAGGGCCAGGTCCATATGATATGACTAGGGCCAGGTCTACGATATGACTAGGGCCAGGTCTATATGATATGACTAGGGCCAGGTCTATGATATGACTCGGGTCAGGTCTATATGATATGACTAGGGCCAGGTCTATGATATGACTAGGGCCAGGTCTATATGAATTGAGCAGGGTCAGGTCTATATGATATGAATAGGGCCAGGTCTATGATATGACTAGGGCCAGGTCTATATGATATGAGCAGGGTCAGGTCCATATGATATGAGCAGGGCCAGGTCTATATGATATGAGCAGGGTCAGGTCTATATGATATGACTAGGGCCAGGTCCATATGATATGACTAGGGCCAGGTCTATGATATGACTAGGGCCAGGTCCATATGATATGACTAGGGCCAGGTATACGATATGACTAGGGCCAGGTCCATATGATTTTACATTTACATTTAAGTCATTTAGCAGACGCTCTTATCCAGAGCGACTTACAAATTGGTGCATTCACCTTATGATATCCAGTGGAACAACCACTTTACAATAGTGCATCTAACTCTTTTAAGGGGGGGGGGTTAGAAGGATTACTTTATCCTATCCTAGGTATTCCTTAAAGAGGTGGGGTTTCAGGTGTCTCCGGAAGGTGGTGATTGACTCCGCTGACCTGGCGTCATGAGGGAGTTTGTTCCACCATTGGGGTGCCAGAGCAGCGAACAGTTTTGACTGGGCTGAGCGGGAACTGTACTTCCTCAGAGGTAGGGAGGCGAGCAGGCCAGAGGTGGATGAACGCAGTGCCCTTGTTTGGGTGTAGGGCCTGATCAGAGCCTGAAGGTACGGAGGTGCCGTTCCCCTCACAGCTCCGTAGGCAAGCACCATGGTCTTGTAGCGGATGCGAGCTTCAACTGGAAGCCAGTGGAGAGAGCGGAGGAGCGGGGTGACGTGAGAGAACTATAGGTCTATATGATATGCCTAGGGCCAGGTCTACGATATGACTAGGGCCAGGTCTACGATATGACTAGGGCCAGGTCTATGATATGACTAGGATCAGGTCTATATGCTATGACTAGAGCCAGGTACATATGATATGACTAGGGCCAGGTCTACGATATGACTTGGGCCAGGTCTACGATATGACTAGGGCCAGGTCTACGATATGACTAGGTTCAGGTCTACGATATGACTAGGGCCAGGTCTATGATATGACTAGGATCAGGTCTATATGATATGACTAGGGCCAGGTCTATATGATATGACTAGGATCAGGTCTATATGATATGACTAGGATCAGGTCTATATGATATGACTAGTGCCAGGACTATATGATATGACTAGGGCCAGATCTATATGATATGACTAGGATCAGGTCTATATGATATGACTAGGGCCAGGTCTATATGATATGACTAGGATCAGGTCTATATGATATGACTAGGGCCAGATCTATATGATATGACTAGGATCAGGTCTATATGATATGACTAGGGCCAGGTCTATATGATATGACTAGGATCAGGTCTATATGATATGACTAGGGCCAGGTCTATATGATATGACTAGGATCAGGTCTATATGATATGACTAGGATCAGGTCTATATGATATGACTAGGGCCAGGTCTATTTGGACAATGTAACTTTGGGTGCCTAACCATGATACTTTTAAAGCACTGTCATGTGAATGACACAAAGACATACAGTAATATCATAAAAAAACGAAATGTAGTCAAATATACTGCTTCCAAGTAGTATATTTACAATTGGATTTGAAAGCCCCTTGAGACTTGAAAGACACGTGAACACAATTAGATGAGATGGGTCCCTTCCACAGCCATTGGAGTTTCCAAATGAGGTCATGGGAACGGTTCAGAGCAGTCGCTCAGGAGGAAAGGTCTGTTGTGACCACTGTGGATTGTGGTTTGCTTCACTAAGCTTTTCCATGCTGCCCGTACAGTAGCTTTATTGTTTTCACTGTTTAGAAAGTCTCGGGGGGGGGGGGGGGTAGTTAATACATGAGTCTTTAAACATATTTGTACTGTATACTACACATTTGAGTGTATGTGCGAGTGCGTACATGCGTGGCTGGGTGGATTAGTTGTGTGTATGGGTGACTGGGTGGATTCGTTGTATGTATGTGGGAAGCTGGGTGGATTAGCGGTGTGTATGGGTGGCTGGGTGGATTAGTTGTGTGTATGGGTGACTGGGTGGATTCGTTGTATGTATGTGGGAAGCTGGGTGGATTAGCGGTGTGTATGGGTGGCTGGGTGGATTAGTTGTGTGTATGGGTGACTGGGTGGATTCGTTGTATGTATGTGGAAAGCTGGGTGGATTAGCGGTGTGTATGGGTGGCTGGGTGGATTAGTTGTGTGTATGGGTGACTGGGTGGATTCGTTGTATGTATGTGGGAAGCTGGGTGGATTAGCGGTTTGTATGGGTGGCTGGGTAGATTCGTTTTGTGTATGGGTGGCTGAGTGGATTAGTTGTATGTATGTGGGTGGGTGGCTGGGTGGATTAGTTGTATGTATGTGGGTGGCTGGGTAGATTAGTTGCGTGTATGTGGGTCGATGGGTAGATTAGTTGTGTGTATGTGGGTGGCTGGGTGGGTGGATTAGTTGTGTGTATGGGTGGCTGGGTGGATTAGCTGTGTGTATGTGGGTGGATGGGTGGATTAGTTGTGTGTATGTGGGTGGCTGGGTGGATTAGTTGTATGTATTCTTTGTGGCTGGGTGGGTGGGTGGGTGGATTAGTTGTATGTATGTGGGTGGCTGGGTGGGTGAATTAGTTGTATGTATGTGGGAAGCTGGATGGCTGAATTAGTTGTATGTATGTGGGTGGCTGGGTGGGTGGGTTAGTTGTGTTTACGTGGGTGGCTGGGTGGATTAGTTGTGTGTACGTGGCTGGGTGGGTGGATTAATTGTATGTATGTAAGTGGCTGGGTGGGTGGGTGTATTAGTTGTGTGTACTTGGGTGGCTGGGTGGATTAGTTGTGTGTATGTGGGTGGCCGGTGGGTGGATTTGTTGGCGTTCTACGGGCTTTTAACCAACTGTGTTATTTTGTTTGTTTTTTCACATTGTTTGTAACTAATTTTGTACATAATGTTGCTGTTTCTGTCTCTTATGACCGAAAAGAACTTCTGGACATCAGAACAGTGATTACTCACCTCGAACTGGACAAAGATTTTTTATTTAATGAGTCTGACGCAAAGGAAATACTGCTTTGTCAAGACAAGGCCCAAATCCCCATCATCAGCGTGGAGAAAATACGAAGAAAAAGCGGAAGGAGGGCAGGGTGCCTTGTAAGAATTTGCAGACGAGTAGGTAAACCACCACTACCCTCCATATCATTGGCCATTGTGCAATCATTGGTAAACAAACTGGATGATCTACGATTAAGACTATTATATATATATATATAAAACTGTAATATCTTATGTTTCACTGAGACGTGGCTGAACGACGACACAAATAACATAGAGCTGGCTTGCTTCTCCGTGCATCAGCAGGACAGAGCAGCTACGTCTGGTAAGACGAGGGGCAGGGATGTGTCTATTTGTCAATAACTGCTGGTGAGCGATGTCTAATATTAAACAAGTCTTGAGGTATTACTCGCCTGAGGTAGAATACCTCACAATAAGCTGGAGACCACACTATCTACCAAGAGAGTTCTCATCTATATTATTCGTAGCCGTCTATTTACCACCTCAAACCGATGCTGGCACTGAGACCGCACTTAACGAGCTGTATTAGGCCATAAGCAAACAAGAAAATCTGCATCCAGATGCGGCGCTCCTAGTGGCCAGGGACTTTAATGCAGGTAAACTTAAATCCGTTTTACCTACATTTCTACCAACATGTCACGTGCAACAAGAGGAAAAAAAACTATAGACCACCTTTACTCCACACACAGATGCACATACAAAGCTCTCCCTTGCCCTCCAGTAGGCAAATCTGACCGTAGTTCTATCCTCCTGATTCCTGCTTACAAGCAAAAACTAAAGCAGGAAGTACCAGTGACTCGCTCAATACGGAAGTGGTCAGATGATGCAGATGCTACGCTACAGGACTGTTTTCCTAGCACAGACTGGAATATGTTCCGGGATTCATCCAATGGCATTGAGGAGTATACCACCTCAGTCACTGGCTTCATCAATAGGTGCATCGACGACATCGCCCCTACAGTGACCGTACGTGCATTTCCCAACCAGAAGCCATGGATTACAGGCAACATCTGCAATGAGTTAAAGGAAAAGCTGCCGCTTTCAAAGAGCGGGATATTAATCCGGACACCTACAAGAAATCCCGCTCTGCCTGACCGAGTCTGTAATACCTACATGTTTCAATCAGACCACCATCGTCCCTGTGCCCAAGAAAGCGAAGGTAACCTGCCTAAATGATTACCGCCCCGTAGCACTCACGTCGGTAGCCATGAAGTGCTTTGAAAGGCTGGTCATAGCTCACATCAATACCATCATGCCGGAAACCCTAGACCCTCTACAATTTGCATACCGCCCCAACAGATCCACAGACAACTCAATCTCAATCGCACTCCACACTGCCCTTTCCCACCTGGACAAAAGGAACACCTACAGTGGGGAGAACAAGTATTTGATACACTGCCGATTTTGCAGGTTTTCCTACTTACAAAGCATGTAGAGGTCTGTAATTTTTATCATAGGTACACTTCAACTGTGAGAGACGGAATCTAAAACAAAAATCCAGAAAATCACATTGTATGATTTTTAAGTAATTAATTTGCATTTTATTGCATGACATACGTATTTGATACATCAGAAAAGCAGAACTTAAGATTTGGTACAGAAACCTTTGTTTGCAATTACAGAGATCATACGTTTCCTGTAGTTCTTGACCAGGTTTGCACACACTGCAGCAGGGATTTTGGCCCACTCCTCCATACAGACCTTCAGGTTTCGGGGCTGTCGCTGGGCAATATGGACTTTCAGCTCCCTCCAAAGATTTTCTATTGGGTTCAGGTCTGGAGACTGGCTAAGCCACTCCAGGACATTGAGATGCTTCTTACGGAGCCACTCCTTAGTTGCCCTGGCTGTGTGTCGGGTCATTGTCATGCTGGAAGACCCAGCCACGACCCATCTTCAATGCTCTTACTGAGGGAAGGAGGTTGTTGGCCAAGATCTCGCGATACATGGCCCCATCCATCCTCCCCTCAATACGGTGCAGTCGTCCTGTCCCCTTTGCAGAAAAGCATCCCCAAAGAATGATGTTTCCACCTCCATGCTTCACGGTTGGGATGGTGTTCTTGGGCTTGTACTCATCCTTCTTCTTCTTCCAAACACGGCGAGTGGAGTTTAGATCAAAAAGCTCTATTTTTGTCTCATCAGACCACATGACCTTCTCCCATTCCTCCTCTGGATAATCCAGATGGTCATTTGCAAACTTCAGACGGGCCTGGACATGCGCTGGCTTGAGCAGGGGGACCTTGCGTGCGCTGCAGGATTTTAATCCATGACGGCGTAGTGTGTTACTAATGGTTTTCTTTGAGACTGTGGTCCCAGCTCTCTTCAGGTCATTGACCAGGTCCTGCCGTGTAGTTCTGGGCTGATCCCTCAGCTTCCTCATGATCATTGATGCTCCACGAGGTGAGATCTTGCATGGAGCCCCAGACCGAGGGTGATTGACCGTAATCTTGAACTTCTTCCATTTTCTAATAATTGCGCCAACAGTTGTTGCCTTCTCACCAAGCTGCTTGCCTATTGTCCTGTAGCCCATCCCAGTCTTGTGCAGGTCTACAATTTTATCCCTGATGTCCTTACACAGCTCTCTGGTCTTGGCCATTGTAGAGAGGTTGGAGTCTGTTTGATTGAGTGTGTGGACAGGTGTATTTTATACAGGTAACGAGTTCAAACAGGTGCAGTTAATACAGGTAATGAGTGGAGAACAGGAGGGCTTCTTAAAGAAAAACTAACAGGTCTGTGAGAGCCGGAATTCTTACTGGTTGGTAGGTGATCAAATACTTATGTCATGCAATAAAATGCTAATTAATTACTTAAAAATCATACAATGTGATTTTCTGGATTTTTTTTAGATTCCGTCTCTCACAGTTGAAGTGTACCTATGATAAAAAATGACAGACCTCTACATGCTTTGTAAGTAGGAAAACCTGCAAAATCGGCAGTGTATCAAATACTTGTTCTCCCCACAGTATGTGAGTATGCTGTTCATTGACTACAGCTCAGCGTTCAAAACCAGAGTGCCCACAAAGTTCATCACTAAGCTAAGGACCTTGCAAGTAAACACCTCCCTCTGCAACTGGATCCTGGACTACCTGACGGGCTGCCCCCAGGTGGTAAGGGTAGGCAACAACACATACAGCACACTGATCCTCAACACTGCGGCCCCTCAGGGGTGCATGCTTAGTCCCCTCCTCTACTGCCTGTTCACCCACGACTGCCTTGCCAAACATGACTCCAATACCATCATTAAGTTTTCTGATGACACAACAGTGGTAGGCCTGATCACCGACAACGATGAGACAGCCTATAGGGAGGAGGTCAGAGACCTGGCAGTGTGGTGCCAGAACAACAATCTCTCCCTCAATGTGAGAAAGACAAAGGAGATGATCGTAGACTATAGGAAAAGGAGGGCCGAACAGGCCCCCATGAACATCGACGGGCTGAAGTGGAGCAGGTCAAGAGTTTCAAGTTCCTTGGTCTCCACATCACCAATGAACTATCATGGTCCAAACACACCAAGACAGTTGTGAAGAGGGCACGACAACACCTTTTCCCCCTCAGGAGACTGAAAAGATTTGGCATGGGTCCCCAGATCCTCAAAAAGTTCTACAACTGCACCATTGAGTGAATCCTGACCGGTTTCTTCACTGCCTGGTATGGCAACTGCTTGGCATCTGACCATAAGGCACTACAGAGGGTAGTGCTTATGGCCCAGTACATCACTGGGCCAAGCTTCCTGACATCCAAGACTTATATACTTGGCGGTGTCAGAGGAAGGCCCAAAACATTGTCAAAGACTCCAGTCACCCAAGTCATAGACTGTTCTCTCTGCTACCGCATGGCAAGCGTTACCGGAGCGCCAAGTCTAGGTCCAAAAGGCTCTCTATCATCTTCTATCCCCAAGCCATAAGAAGGCTGAACAATTAATGAAATGGCCACCCGGACTATTTATATTGACACCCCCACCCCTCCCCCCGTTTGTTTTTACACTGCTGCTACTCACTGTTTACTATCTGTGCATAGTGACTTTAGAAATGACCTAGACTAACATGTACCCCCGCACATTGACTCCGTACCGGTACTCCCTGTATATATCCTCGTTATTGTTATGTAATTTTGTTGTGTCACTTTTTGATTTTATTTGATATTTCTTACTTTATTTTATTTTGTAAGTATTTTCTTAGCTCTTTTTCTTGAACTGCATTGTTTACATTTACATTTACATTTAAGTCATTTAGCAGACGCTCTTATCCAGAGCGACTTACAAATTGGTGCATTCACCTTATGATATCCAGTGGAACAACCACTTTACAATAGTGCATCTAACTCTTTTAAGAGGGGGGGGGGGGGGGTTAGAGGGATTACTTTATCCTATCCTAGGTATTCCTTAAAGAGGTGGGGTTTCAGGTGTCTCCGGAAGGTGGTGATTGACTCCGTATTGTTGTTAAGGGCTTGTAAGTAAGCATTTCACGGTAAGGTCTACATTTGATATGGGTGGCTGGGTGGATTGGTTGTGTGCATGTGGGTGGCTGGGTGGATTAGTTGTATGTATGTGGGTGGCTGGGTGGGTGGATTAGTTGTATGTATGTGGGTGGCTGGGTGGGTGGATTAGTTTTACGTGTGAGCTCCTGAGTGGCGCAGCGGTCTAAGGCACTGCATCTCAGTGCTAAAGATGTCATTACAGACATCCTGGTTCGATTCCAGGCTGGAACACAACTGGCCGTGATTGGGAGTCCCATAGGGCGGAGCACAATTGGCCCAGCGTCCTCTGGGTTTGGCCAGTGTAGGTTAAATTAAAAGATGTAGGTGACTGGGTGGAATAGTTCTATGTGGGTGGACTAGTTGTGTGCATGTGTTTCAGAAGGGGATTAGGGGATTCAGAAGGTGTGGGGACGCAAGGTTGTTCTCACAGATACACAACCTCTTAAAACATTCATGTTGGGGGGGAGCGCACGCACACACACCCTCTGCATTTTATATACAGTCTCCTTTCCACCTCTACTTTCTTCCCATCTCTGTTTCTTCACACAATGAAGAAGGAAGACAGTCAATGCATTTCTACATGTTAAAGACTCTAGATCTACAGCCATTTTCAACCAAAAACACACCAAGTCCATATTAGTGTGTAGCCTGATGCAATGTGTATCCAAGGAAACCAGTGTAATGCAAACCCATTGGTGGTAAGAAAGACCACATTCATCAGACGATCTCTCTATGACAACGGGTCATCTTTTTCTTCAAATGGGATGCATCAACAGCATGTTTGTCCAGGAGGTGTGCCCCGTCCCTCAGCGTGGGAAGATTCCAGATCCAACTGAAATTCCGGTAGTGCATTGTCACAGCGGAGTGGGCCGTTGCTATGGCGATCCCCGGTGCATATCTGTGCGTGTGTTTGTGTATGAAAGTGTGCCCCTTGTGTTGAAATGAGTTCTGGAGGAGGGAGTGCTAGACGAGATCCAATCTGATCAGAGTGTGAGGTTTTTAGTGAATGCCCCCCCCCCCACCCCCAACATGATAGTGTTAACGACGTTGCACAACACTTTCCCAAACCTGCTGCCAAAACACCATGTAGGCCTACATTTCCAGTCGCTGTCACCCCCACCCCTTTAAAGCCCAAACCCTCTTACAGAAGAGGACCAGTGTGGGCTTTCCTCATAGGATGCAGGGATAAGAGGGGAGTTTAATACTAAGCTGTCAAGAGTCCACACTGACACCATCTTTTTAAAACGAGCTTGAGAATTCAACAGCATTCACCTCCTTGGTTACATAATGAGAGATGTCGAGAGTCTTCACATACCCCTTCCCACCCCTCATCCCCCAACCCGCCTCCCCGTCCTCCCACCCCTCATCCCCCCACCCGCCTCCCCGTCCTCCCACCCCTCATCCCCCCACCCGCCTCCCCCATGTCCTCCCACCACTCAACCCCCCACTCGCCTCCCCCTGTCCTCCCACCCCTCATCCCCCCGTCCCCCCACCCCTCATCCCCCCCGTATGGGCACACTGTAGTCAAACCAGCTCGAATATGGATCTACACAGCCCTCTCATACTTCAAATCAAAAATCTCTTGTGAGAATAGACATTCATTGTACACGTGGATACACTGGAGGTCTGTCTGCAGGGAAAATGTTATTCTTTTTCTTTCCTGGAGATGGATGGGTAGGTCTGAATGTGTTTGTGTATGAGTCAGTGTGTGAGCGTTAGAGGGGAGGCTGAGTAATCGAGTCCCTCTTGTTGTTTTTTTTCGGCAAATTGTTCTTGACTCTCAGGCACTAGAGAAACGGTTACTTCTCACACTGGGCCCTCTGTGTTCTTTCACTCTGCATCTCACTAACTGTGGTTTCTGAGTAGACTGGTTGGCAGAGTAAGGAGAGTGGGGAGAAGGAGACAGACATGCTCTTATTGTGTGCTTCTGGGTTCCCATATAGTTTTTATGAAAATAGAATGACGGAGGGGGGGAAAACTAAATATTTATTGTGAAGGAAGGAGAGAAAGGGAGGAGCAAGATGTAGGGAAAAAGAGAGAAAATGTGAGAGACAATAAGAGAGTTAGAGAGAGAGAGAAAGAGAGACAAGGCGAGCTGTGCAGACAGACAAGGGTGGTGACGTGGACAGATAGATCAGGAGAGAGAGAAACAGACTGAGAGGAGAAAAGGAGGAGCTGGGCACAGACAGAAACAGAACCAGGCAGAACCCTCTGCAAAAAAAGAAACCAAGATAAAATAAATATTCAAGAATTACAACATTCAACTGCATAAAACAACCATACTTTCTGACAGACCACAAATGATAAAAGAGAAGGGCCTCACAAGAGGTGTAAAAGATGCAAGAGAAAAAACAGTTAATTAAAAAAAGAAAACATTTGCATTTCCATCCCTGTCCAGCAGGTGGCCTATGTGGCTCTGCGTCAGGGCTGTGGAGGGCGTGTCTCGCTGAGTATTCGGGTCAGGGGGTTCGTTGTCGTGTTGAAGAACGCAGCTCACACCGGAGCCACAGTGGCGCTCTGTGAATCCCCCCTCTCTCTTCTCTCTCTCTCTCTCCCTCTCTCTCTCGCTCTCTCCGTCCCCCCTTGCTACGAGATGAGCACGCACTGCACTTCCTCTGCAGCCCGCGAGCCCCCACTGAGGCTTGCAGGGCATGGATGGAGGGAGGCAGAAAGGGAGGGGGTGAGAGAGGGGAAGAGGGAGAAGGGGAGGGAATGAGTGAGATAAAGGGGAAGAATGAGAGACAATTTGAGGAGACTGAGTAAGAGAGTTAAGGGAGAGTGGGGTAAGTTTAGAATTTTTATACATTCAGCATCACTCGGTCAGGGGCAATATAATATTCTTTCTAACAAAGATATGTTCATATATTTCAGAATGTTGTGTATCCCTGGAAGAAAAAAAAATTCATGTAAACATTACAGTTTTACAAAAAAACTGGTCCCGTGGCACAATTTAGCCCAGGTATATGGGGTAAGTTGTGACGCAGGACAGGGTAAGTTAAGCCATCTACAAATGTCTGTACTTCATGATTAAATTTTTATTTTTTTTTTACATTTATTTAACTAGGCAAGTCAGTTAAGAACAAATCCTTATTTACAATGATGGTCTACCAAAAGGCAAAAGGCCTCATGCGGGGACAGTGGCTGCAATTACCACTACCTTTTAAAACCATGTCTATCTTTATATCCCAAACATAATTCAACACAATAAAGATCGCTTTTTTGTCTTTTAATCATTTGAATCATATTTTAAAGGTCAACTGCACTACCTGATTTGGCCTTGTTTTTCATCAATGCTCATTAAGAAAGGCTAGCGGCCGTGACAGAAGTCAAACAAGAGTTGTCTTGGGGTTGTGGTCTGATGTAAGTGTTTCATGCGTGTGTCTTTGCCCTTCAATCACAACAAACAAGGACAGTAGCTAGCCAGTTTGAGTTAAAACATTATTGAAAGAAAGCTGGTAACGTGCATCAAACATGTCGTCAGGGTTGCTTGATTATGAGCTAGCTAGCTACAGTGCCTTCAGAAAGTATTCACACCCCTTGATTTTTCCCACATTTTGTTGTGTTACGAAGTGGGATTAACATGGTTTAAATAATCATTGTTTGTCAACGATCGAAACAAAGTACTCTGTAAAGTCAAAGTAGAAGAAAATATTTAACATTTGTAAAACAAAATCATGAAAAATAAAACACTTAAGTATTCAACCCCCTGAGTCAATACAAATTAGAATCACCTTTGGCAGTGATTACAGCTGTGTGTTTCTGGGTAAATCTCTAAGAGCTTTCCCCACCTGGATTGTGCAACATTTGCCCATTATTCTTTAAAAAATAATTCAAGCTCTGTCAAATTGGTTGTCTAGGAGTGCCAGATGAGATCCAATCAGATCAGAGTGTTTAGGTTTTTAGTGAATGCTCCCCCCCCCCCACCCCCAACATGATAGTGTTAACGACGTTGCACAACACTTTCCCAAACCTGCTGCCAAAACACCATGTAGGCCTACATTTCCAGTCGCTGTCACCCCCACCCCTTTAAAGCCCAAACCCTCTTACAGAAGAGGACCAGTGTGGGCTTTCCTCATAGGATGCAGGGATAAGAGGGGAGTTTAATACTAAGCTGTCAAGAGTCCACACTGACACCATCTTTTTAAAACAAATTTAAGAATTCAACAGCATCCACCTCCTTGGTTACATAACGACAGATGTCGAGAGTCTTCACAACTATACCCCTTCCCACCCCTCATCCTCCCACCCCCCATCCCCCGAATCGCCTCCCCCGTCCTCCACCCCTCATCCCCAAAATTCCTCCAGGATTTTGCCTGTGCTTAGCTCCATTCTGCTTCTTTTTCATCCTGAAAAACTCCTCAGTCCTTAACAATTACAAGCATACCCATAACATGATGCAGCCACCACTATACTTGAAAATATGAAAAGTGGTACTTAGCAATGTGTTGTATTGGATTTGCCCCAAACATACTGTAACACTTTGTATTCAGTACAAAAATGTAATTGCTTTGACACATTTTTTGCAGTTTTACTTTAGTGCCTTGTGGCAAACAGGATGCATATTTTGGAATAGTTTTATTCTGTACAGGCTTCCTTCTTTTCACTCTGTCAATTAGGTTAGTATTGTTGAGTAACTACAATGTTGTTGATCTATCCTCAGTTTTCTCCTTTCACAGCCATTAAACTCTGTAACTGTTTTAAAGTCACCATTGGCCTCATGGTGAAATCCCTGAGTAGTTTCCTTCCTCTCCGGCAACTGAGTTAGGAAGGACACCTATGTCTTTGTAATGACTGGGTGTATTGATACACCATCCAACGTTTAATTAATAACTTCACCATGCTCAAAGGGATATTAAATGTCTGCTTTTCTTATCCATCTACCAATAGGTGCTCTTCTTTGCGAAGCATTGGAAAACCTCTCTGGTCTTTTTGGTTGAATTTGTGTTTGAAATGTACTGCTTGACTGAAGGATCTTACAGATAATTGTTTGTGTGGGGTATAGAGATGAGGTAGTAATTAAAAAATCATGTTAAACACTATTAATGCACACAGAGTGAGTCCATGCAACTTAGTATGTGACTTGTTAAGCAAATTTGTACTCTTTAACTTATTTAGGCTTGCCATAACAAAGGGGTCAAATACTTATTGACTCAAGACATTTCAGCTTTTCATTTTTAAATAATTTGTAACATTTTCTAAAAACATAATTCCACTTTGACATTATGGGGTATTGTGTGCAGGTCAGTGATTTTTTTCTCTCCAATTTAATCAATTTTGAATTCAGGCTGTAACACAACAAAAATCGGGAAAAAGTCAAGGGATGTGAAAACTTTCTGAAGGCACTGTAGCTAAAGTTAGACTTTTTCCCGATAGCTAGCTAGATCCCTGCTAGCTAGCTAACGTTAGCTAGCAGGGATCAAACCTGTCTTCAAGTACAACGTTAGCTATGCAAATCTTCCTATCACATTACATGTTAAGGAGAAGCTATGTATTTAGCTAGTAATATCACGGTATCATAGAGGCATAGCCTACCAAACAATGACAAGTAGCTAGGTATCTAGCTAGCTATAAACAAAATGTAGCTTCTTACCAACAACACACCAATCTCAGGTTTGATGGTTGACAGCCCAAGTAGAAGCCAGTCGGATTTAATCCATATCCTGACGATCTTTACAAGATTGTTGAATAACTTTAACTTTCACTAGCGTAGCTATTTCCCAAGCAAGGGTAAGTACTAACCACTGTCTGGGGAAGACGTTCCAGTGGGCGAGTATGTTTTGCGTGACCCATTTCCTGGTTGCTAAAATTCTAATAGTTCACCTAATTTCAGTTTATGTGACAAAACAAGCAAGTATAGTGTAGAGAGTCATGGTAACTTCTAAACCGTTGTGAAATATATTTTCCATAACCAAACGTATTGGTGTACAAAACCGAAAGTCAAAGTTGCAAAACTTAAGAACGGGAAGCATAGAAATAGCTCTCATAGAACAGATCTAACAATTCTTAGACTTGCGTTCATTGAGAATGAAAGATCTACAACACACATTTCTATGTTCATTTGGTCAGGTCGCCCAAAAAGTTATATATTGCAGCTGTAGCATAGGCCAGGCCCTGATGTTACTTCATATCCCAGTGATAACACCTTGCATTACACCTGGGAAGAAAACACTTCAATTTGCTCAACTTGCCATTGGCTCAATAATAGGCCCATCTTACACCAAAGGCAAACATCTTGACTATATTAGCCCACACAGCTACAAGGATGCACTTTCATGCAAGGTTTAGGACCACATTTTGAAGTGTATAGAGACACGAACAGATGTGTACAACAATCTTAAAAGTATCTACTTTCATTTGGATACAAGCATCATGAAACCTCTAACACAATAAATTATTTTGACTTGGTGAAGATCAGTTTCGTGGACCTAACTTGTTTATCACTTTTTCCATGTGGTGTCTTCCTTCACAGACTCCATGAAATACTTCTTCCTAAATATTTGGTAAAATTATTCATTTTGTGTATGGTTTCATAGAAACAAGAGTGGCTCAATTTACCCCTTTGGCTCAACTTACCCCACTCTCCCCTATAGAGAGAAGGGCAGGGATAAGGAGAGATGATGTGGGAAAGAGAGAATATGATTTTGAGAGAAAGAGACATCTTATCTCCCTGTTTCATTCATCTTACATACCCAAGTGAGGATACAGAACCAAACACAATCACAGTCGAAAAGTCACACACATGCAGACCTAATGCAATTTGGTATACTACGGTAGTATTACTACTCCTCAAAATTGAAGTCACTCATATAAAGTACCCCCCCCCCACCCACCCACACACACACTTGTGCACACACATACACACATAAAATACAATACAATGATAACACAATATGATGATTTAGTGTCCCTCTTGCAGTTGACGCACATCACGGGGGAGGGTGGGGCTCTTTAATACTGCTTCTGCAGCACGGCAGACAGGTGAACTGGGGACATGCTGGCTCCAGCTCAGCATTCAGGACACAGCTACTGTACACACACTGCAGAGAGAGGAAGAGAGCGAGGGAGGGAAAAAAGTATGGAGAGAGAGCAGAAATAGAGACAGATGAGGAATTTCAGCGTAGTAGCGTCTAGAGCGTTTAGACTCATAATATTCCACCTCGTAACCAAAATACACTCTCAGGCTTACCACAGAGAGAGGATGGGGGAGGGAGAGAGAGAAGGAGGGAGCAGGGAGACAGAGAAAAGAGGGATGTCAGTGCAGTCTACTGTATTTAGTGTCATAACAGAGCAGAGGTGGGAGAAAAATGGAGATAGGGATAAGGAGACAGGATAAGAGAGGGATAAGGAGACAGGGAGAGAGGGATAAGGAGACAGAGAGAGGGATAAGGAGCCAGAGAGAGAGGGATAAGGAGCTAGAGAGAGAGGGATAAGGAGCCAGAGAGAGAGATAAGGAGACAGAGAGAGAGGGATAAGGAGCCAGAGAGTGAGGGATACGGAGCCAGAGAGAGAGGGATAAGGAGACAGAGAGAGAGAGAGAAGGAGACAGAGAGAAATGGATAAGGAGGCAGAGAGAGAGAGATAAGGAGAGAGAGAGAGAGAGAGAGAGAGAGAGAGAGAGAGAGAGAGAGAGAGAGAGAGAGAGAGAGAGAGAGAGAGAGAGAGAGAGAGAGAGAGAGAGAGAGAGAGGGGGATACAGAGACAGAGAGAGAGGGCTAAGGTGACAGAGAGAGAGGGATAATGAGACAGACAGGGAGAGGGATAAGGAGTCAGAGAGAGAGATAAGGAGCCAGAGAGAGAGAGGGATACGGAGACAGGAGGAGAGAAGGATAAGGAGACAGGGTGAGAGAGGGATAAGGACCCAGAGAGAGAGGGTTAAGGAGGCAGAGAGAGAGGGATACAGAGACAGAGAGAGAGAGGGATAAGGAGACAGAGAGAGAGGGATAATGAGACAGAGAGGGAGAGGGATAAGGAGACAGAGAGAGAGAGAGAGGGATAAGGAGACAGAGAGAGAGAGGGTTAAGGAGCCAGAGAGAGAGAGATGGATAAGTGATAAGGAGCCAGAGAGAGGGATAATGGATGAGGAGCCAGAGAGAGAGTGATAAGGAGACAGAGAGAGAGGGATAAGGAGGCAGACAGATAGAGATAAGGAGCCAAAGAGAGAGGGATAAGGGATAAGGAGAGAGTGCGAGAGGGATAAGGAGACAGACAGAGAGGGATAAGGAGACAGACAGAGAGGGAAATGAGAGAAAAAGAGATAAGGAAAAAGAGAGTGGGATAAGGAGAGACAGAGAGCTAGTATCCATGTTTTCTTTCGTTTATTCATCCTTTCCTGCCTTTCCTGCCTTTCCTTTCTTTCTTTCTTTCTTTCTTTCTTTCTTTCTTTCTTTCTTTCTTTCTTTCTTTCTTTCTTTCTTTCACCCAAGTGGCTCGAGTGGCACCGCGTTCTAAGGCACTGCATCTTAGTGCTAGAGGCGTCACTACAGACCCTAGTTTGATTCCAGGCTGTATCACAACCGGCCATGATTGGGAGTCCGATAGGGCGGCACACAATTGGCCCGGGTTTGGCCGGGGTAGGCCGTCATTGTAAATAAGAATTTGTTCTTAACTGACTTGCCTAGTTAAATAAATACATTATTTCTTTCTTACTGCAACAAGTGCTCACATATCTGATACAACTTGTCTATTTCAGAACATGCAGGGATACTATTGTAGGGTTAATGATACTGTTGTGTTTTTTTCTACGTTTGCATAACAAAAGCCGTGTAACAAGAACCTCGTTGAGCTAACGTGTAATCAGGGCCAGACAACAACATAGCCACATTTTCCAATTACAATTTTTGTTGCACAGGTACTAAAGAAGTCTTCTCAAACCACCACAGCTTACCTGTTACATAAACATTCTGTATTAGAGTGTGTCAAAACATGATCCTGTTCTTGACATACAGCCTACCTGGGCACCCGGTGTTGTTTTGAATTATAATTATTGTCATAAACTAAGGTTAAGATGACATTCCTACTGCTCAGCTCATGAGAAAGAAGGGCGGCGTTGTTTTGTTCATAATCCATTGTAGGGAGGAGAAAAAGAGCAGTGCTACTGTTATGCAAGCTCAATGGATTAGTGGGCGATTGTTGCTCACTTCTTTAATCCACTATACTAACGTGCTGAATGGCGTATGGTGGAAGAACTAGGACAGGACACAAACCAACGTTTAGAAACCGGCTAGACGAATTAACCTTTGGGTCAAACCATTTTTGCATGATTCTAACCCATGATTTGACCTATTTTAACTACATTTTAACCCCTTTTTTATTCAGAGCTGACATCTTTCCTTTCTTGTGTGTGTTTGTATATGTGTGTGTTGACACTAAAAATCAGGCTTTTGACATCTCAAGCTTATTTTGACATTGGGTGGAAGTGTGCCAAAGGCCACCATCGGTTAGTAGAAGTCACACTGAGAATTCTTTATTTACATTTTTTATTTAACCTTTATTTAACTAGGCAAGTCAGTTAAGAACAAATTCTTATTTACAGTGACGGCCTACACCGGCCAAACCGGGACGACTGGCCGCCCTATGGGACTCCCAATCAAGGCCGTGATACAGGTTGTGATGCAGCCTGGAGAAAGACGTGTGTTAACGTTAAGTGCGTGTGTGGGCGGAAGGGGGGGGGGGGTCTACACACTTCCACCACTTAAACTACACTTAGCTACATTCACTTGAGCACAAGGTTTAGGTTGTCTGTTGGACGTGGGAAACTATGAACATGCTGTTGTTCGTTTCTAGTTGACATGGTTTGCAGTTATCCCATGGATAATCAAAGCAACAACAGTCTGTTGGGAAGACAGTAGACACACACGTCAACATTTTTATGAATGGTATAACTGTGTATTAAGTTACATACTGCCACTGTCACGGGGACAAAGCTGGTATTAAATCTATAAGATAAAAAAATACCCACTGATTTTGAGACGCTTTAGAAGTATAAAAACCTTCATTATAGGAACAAGAACAAGCAGTCTGCATTCTAAAGGCCAAGCTGTAAGTCCCAATCCAAGGATCTAGGACACATTCAAAAGTCTAGGCCTGCATTCTACGATTAAGTGTGCTTTCATTAGTTGGCCAGTTGAAGGCAAGGATGACCTGCATGGCCTAGGTTGCTGGGTTGGACTCTTACAGGAGCCCAACCTCCTGAGGGAGTAATGAGAGTACTTCAACAGTGTGTTGGCCATAGAGCTCCAAAAAAATATCCACTTTCAAAAGCTGCTCTATGAGTGCATCTCCACAACATGGCCAGGGATGAGACAGACCAAACAAAAATGCCACAGTGCCGATTTATTGCTACATTTGTTTAATCAGGCCCAACATTCTATTACCTCACGGAGACCCTATAATTATAATAATTAGACCCTTTTCTTTTAAAGAAGAGGACCATTTAGGGCCCAGCTGAAAATGAACACTTTGTACATTGTTGACATGGGGCAATTGTGAACAACACACGTCCTTGTGTGGAAGGGGCGACTCAAGACTGAGGGAATCTCTTGATGAATGAGGGTCTCATTTCGGCGCCCGCCAGGACCTGTCGAGCGAGAATCGCTTCTTGTTCCTTTGGAGGCGCTCGCTAGACATCTTGGCTCCGCGGTGGTGGCTTTGCGCCTGGCTGCGTCTGAGGAGATTTGCTCTTTTAAGAAAACACACCGTGTGAAAACGGCAGCTTGAAAAAGGGGCTCCGCTTCTCCCAAACGGGGAGGGGGTGAGGTCATAGAGGTGGTACCTCAGTGGAGTCTTTGTTTAGTTTGTGGCTAGAACGTCTGAGGCATTTCTGGAAATCTCTGCAAACTGTGCCATAGCCTCTCTCTCTCTCTCTCTCTCTCTCTCTCTCTCTCTCGCTCTCTCGCTCTCTCGCTCTCTCGCTCTCTCTCTCTCTCTCTCTCTCTCTCTCTCTCTCTCTCTCTCTCTCTCTCTCTCTCTCTCTCTCTCTCTCTCTCTCTCTCTCTCTCTCTCTCTCTCTCTCTCTCTCTCTCTCTCTCTCTCTCTCTCTCTCTCTCCTTTTCTGCAGTTCCTTGGCTGCCCCAGCTGATTGTGAGGGTTTGGGTTGATTGTGAGGGGGCCCTCTGTTTGCTCAGACAAAAGGCCTTCTTTCTGCTGAAGAAAGCAGAGTTTCCGGCGTGAGTTTGCTGATGGCCCATATAAGGGGATGGGGCCAGGGGGGCATGGGTTGGAAGGGGGAGTGGTGATGGGGGGAGGGGGGTGTGAGTTAGTCGCAGGCTGGGGCGGTCCAAACAGAGCCACAGCTGCATCCTAACACAAAGACGAGAGAGAAACACTGACCACTGTCTTCAGCCTGAAAAAAAAAAAAAACATGTCTTGAAAATAATGGGACACAGTTTGGCTAACTTGACAGGGATGACACTTTATTAGCTTAGCCTTTTCAGATCCGGATCACATCAGTTTCACCTGATTTAATCAACTCTGCAACTGTTGCCAGAACGGGGTGACGAATCAGACCGCAAATAACCCTAATATACAGTATCTTTCAAAGAAAGACAACAGAATAAGAATAACCCTGTCATGCACACACGTACATACATATTCCCTTAATGCACACTTAATGCACATTACCCTACTACACAAAGACTGGCTCCTTCTCTTTACCCTACTACACAAAGACTGGCTCATTCTCTTTACCCTACTACACAAAGACTGGCTCCTTCTCTTTACCCTACTACACAAAGACTGGCTCATTCTCTTTACCCTACTACACAAAGACTGGCTCATTCTCTTTACCCTACTACACAAAGACTGGCTCCTTCTCTTTACCCTACTACACAAAGACTGGCTCCTTCTCTTTACCCTACTACACAAAGACTGGCTCCTTCTCTTTACCCTACTACACAAAGACTGGCTCATTCTCTTTACCCTACTACACAAAGACTGGCTCATTCTCTTTACCCTACTACACAAAGACTGGCTCATTCTCTTTACCCTACTACACAAAGACTGGCTCCTTCTCTTTACCCTACTACACAAAGACTGGCTCCTTCTCTTTACCCTACTACACAAAGACTGGCTCATTCTCTTTACCCTACTACACAAAGACTGGCTCATTCTCTTTACCCTACTACACAAAGACTGACTCATTCTCTTTCATCCTGTGGAAGTTGGAGCCTTCCTTGATATAAGACTTCTGACGCTGCGTATGCAAGGAGGCAGGGAGGCAGGGAGGCAGGGAGGCAGGGAGGCAAGGAGGCAGGGAGGCAGGGCGTAAATCTCCTTCCTGGTGCAAATAGACAGATTTATATGCCTCTCCCCAGAAAATAGATCAATGACTGGCTGCGGCACAGACGGGTGAAGGGGTTCGAATCACTCTGTCACTGTCACAGTGCCCGCTGCAGCGGCCGGCTTTTACAGCTGGGAAGCCAGACAGACATGGAGAGACAGATCACTTACTGTAAAATGAAAACAAATATGGTTATGCTTAGGTCATACAGAGGGAAAAGGGATGCTTCATAAGCCAGGTCACCTCACTTAAAGCCTCATAAGTCACTATGGCAACAAGTCAAAATACTTCCACTCAAGCTAAGGGACCTGCAGTAATACTCTGCCTGGCCCTACCACTTGAGGGAGAAGCTATCCTTAACCAGAGCCATATACATGTATATTGTTCTAATTCTACACATTCAGTTACACAACATTGTTTAAATATTCCCCATGTAATGTTAATGGGGAGTAACATGGCTGCCATAGAATGTTGAAGTGTTATGTAAATGTATCATAACGCAGAAATCTGCATTGGCCCAACTCTCTAAATATATGGCTCTGCTCCTAACCACAGATAGTAGATCAGATGACCCTACCCCAATCCTAACCCCCGACCAGAGGTAAGGGGCGACTACTCCCTACTCTCTTAGACAAAAGCTGGATACAAATCACAGCTGTGCTGACCCACCTCAGATCAAATATATATTTATTTTTCATCCTCTCCCTTCTAACAGAAATGCTGCCTAATGACCAGGTCTCAAAACTATTTATTGTACACAATGATGTTATGCAGTTATGCAGTCATGTCCAAAATGATTGGCACCCTTGATTTTTTAATTTATAATATTGTTTTATACTAATATAATTGCTCAGATAAATATTTTGTTTAAGAAAAATATATATATTTTCTAAAAAAGATATAGGTCCAAATGATTGGCACCCCTGTTTTCAATACCTTTCAATACCTCACCTTGCGATGATAACGGATCTGACTCTTGTTCTAAAAATGTTTTAAGAACACAATGGGAGGGATCTTAGAACATTCCTCCATACAGAATCTTTCCATATACTTGATATTCTCCGTCTGCGCTTATGGACTGCCCTCTTCAATTCAAACCACATGTTTTCAATGGGGTTCAAGGTCAGAGACTGACACAGCAATTACAAAAAGTAGATTTTGTGGTAAATTAATCATTTCTTTGTGGATTTTGATGTGTGCTTGGCATTAAAGTCTTGCTGGAAGATCCACTTGCGGATAAGTTTCAGCCTCCTGGCAGAGGCAACCAGGTTTTTGGATAAAATGTCCCAATACTGGGTAAAGTTCATGATGCCGTTGACTTTAACAAGGGCCCCAGGACCAGTGGAAGCAAACTAGCCCCATAACATCAAAGATCCTCCACTATATTTTGCAGTAGCTATGAGATTCCTTTCTGCATATTCATTTTTCTTTCGATGCAAAATCCACCACTGGTGTGCGTGGCCAACGAGCTGCATTATCAAGTCATCTGACCATAGCACCAGTTCTAATCCAAGTGCCATTGCCATTTTGTAAACTCCAGATCACATTTGTTGGATGACATGAAAATAGAGCTCTTTGCGTGACACACCAGTGGTGGGTTTTACATCGAAAGAAAAACAAATATTACTCGTTAAACAAAATCGTTTTCTCTGAGAAATTATATTAGTATAAAAATAGATAATTTCCAAAATGTTTTGAGAATATAATACAGCGCAATATTTTTGTATTACATATTTTGTTATCTTTTCTGCTAATCTTTATCACGGGAGCCAATCATTTTGGCATACAGTTCATTCATAAAGTATTCAGACCATTTAATTTTTTCCACATTTTGTTACATTACAGCCTTATTCTAAAATGGATTAAATAAAATTCAAATCCTCATCAATCTACACACAATACCCTATATTTAGTGAATTTTTTCTGGTCAGGGCATCACTGGCTGAGGGCAGGTTTTCATCAAGGAGCTGGCCGCTCGGCAGGTACAGAGCTGGCCACCCGGCCAAACTGAGCAATCGGGGGAGAAGGGCCTTGGTCAGGGAGGTGACGAAGAACCCGATGGTCACTCTGACAGCTCTAGTTCCTCTGTGGAGATGGGAGAACCTTCCAGAAGGACAACCATCTCTGCAGCACTCCACCAGTCAGGCCTTTATGGTAGAGTGGCCAGACAGAAGCCACTCCTCAGTAAAAGGCACATGACAGCCTGCCTGGAGTTTGCCAAAAGGCACCTAAAGATTCTCAGACCATGACAAACAATACTCTCTGGTCTGATGAAAACAATATTGAACTCTTTGGCATGAATGCCAAGTGTCACGTCTTGAGGAAACCTGGCACCATCCTTACGGTGGTGGCAGCATCATACTGTGGGGATGTTTTTCAGCAGCAGGGACTGGGAAACTAGTCAGGATCAAAGGAAAGATGAACGGAGCAAAGTACAGATAGATCCTTGATAAAAACCTGCTCGAGTGCTCAGGACTTGAGACTTAGGCGAAGGTTCACCTTCCAACAGGACAATAGCCCTAAGCACACAGCCAAGACAATGCAGGAGTGGCTTCGGGACAAGTCTCTGAATGTCCATCTCATAAAAGCATGCATACATGCACTGACACACACACACACACACACACACACACACACACACACACACACACACACACACACACACACACACACACACACACACACACACACACACACACACACACACACACACACACACACACACACACACACACACACACACACACACAAACACTGTAACAGGCAATAGGCAATCCCACGGCACCACCACCTTAAACACTCTTCTCCTTGAATGGCTTCTAATGGGGCAATTTGCCACAACTTTTCCCTATCCTCCCACTCCTCCATCTGACGCCTCACAAATTGCCTATCTATTAAAAAGCCCTGGATATGACATGTGGTGCACAGGGACCCAACCTCATTACATGCCTTGTGGGAGATTATTAAAATGTCTCCTCTGATTTCAGAGTGCTTTTACTCATGACAGGATGAGGAGGAGGACGGATACAATAACCACCACATCTACACACTTGACTTGGCCAAGCATGAAAAAGGAACGCAAATAAAGTGTTGGTTATTCAGGTTATAACAGGTTATTCATTAGCAGTACAATGACAGAAAAATAGATGATCGATGTCAAGGAGATAGGATAAGCAGGAGGTAGGATAACTGAGGCAAGAGATGGGATAACTAAAGCAGGAGATAGTATAACTGAAGCAGGAGATAGGATAACTGAAGCAGGAGATAGGATAACTGAAGCAGGAGATAGGATAACTGAAGCAGGAGATAGGATAACTGAAGCAGGAGATGGCATAACTGAAGCAGGAGATGGGATAACTAAAGCAGGAGATAGGATAACTGAAGCAGAAGATAGGATAACTGAAGCAGGAGATGGGATAACTGAAGCAGGAGATGGGATAACTAAAGCAGGAGATAGGATAACTGAAGCAGGAGATAGGATACCTGAAGCAGGAGATGGGATAACTAAAGCAGGAGATAGTATAACTGAAGCAGGAGATAGGATAACTGAAGCAGGAGATAGGATAACTGAAGCAGGAGATGGGATAACTAAAGCAGGAGATAGGATAACTAAAGCAGGAGATAGGATAACTGAAGCAGGAGATGGGATAACTGAAGCAGGAGATGGGATAACTAAAGCAGGAGATAGGATAACTAAAGCAGGAGATAGGATAACTGAATCAGGAGATAGGATAACTGAAGCAGGAGATAGGATAACTGAAGCAATACTTATACTAGTGCTTTTACGAGGCTAATAGATATCATTCAGACACAATGGGGACTCAGTGATTTGCACTTCAGTCGACTGCAAGAGACCGAATCGTTTGCTAATGTGTCTTTTTATGGGCCACATTTAGTACAAATCTTTGGCTGGCTGGTTTCCCAATATAGATGTTTTAAAGCAACACAACCCACATTAGGCTTTGACCTTTACCAGTGTTGAGAGAATATGGAACTGAACTTCATGCGGGACAGTGCCCTTATCCATTCAATTTCCATTTCGGATTAGTTGCTTGGCCAAAGGGGAGTCGGATAATTGCCATCTGATGGAACGGAGAGATCTGATGGAAAGTTGCACATCAAGTTAATCCTCCATACTAAAGGGACAATGTCCTCTTTCGATACTCAGTAGACATGGTATTGCTTACAGATTTAGAGACACTATACGTTCTGAGCTGAAACAAAGAAAACAGAGGTTCCATATCAGTTTTGATAGATGTCCTTAAATGATGTTTTCCTCTCAAGATCAAGCACTCCAAGAGATTCAGACCTAAAATACCCCATAGACTCATTGACGTATTCCCATTAATCGCCCCTTTTAAAATTGATTAGAGGTGGGGAAAGGCTCCCAAAGGACGGGAAATGGGAAGCTCTTTCATTACCGTAGCTACCTCCCAAGACTGTAATCCTCAGAGAGATGGTATTCCATAGAAATATGAAGAAAACTATGTTAAAATGTTAGCATCAAATTAATTCTTATTTTTCGTTCAAACACTTGATAATCAAGGAATAGCAGGTGTTGCTGTTCTCTTTGTGTTGTTGATAGGAGGCTACACGACCGCCTATCTTCCCATTGATATATAAAATAATCCTTTATGTACCATTGCTACAACATTGATAGACTAGCAATAACTAAAGCTGTAATAAATAATATACGCCATTTAGCTGACACTTTTATCCAAAGCGACTTATAGTCATGCTTGCATACATTTCACGTATGGGTAGCCCCAGGATTCAAACCCACAACCCAGGCAGTGCAAGCGGTATGCTCTACCAACTGAGCTACAGAGGACCACACAAATTGCTTAAAGACGTCTCTCAACAATGGTATGTTTCTATATGGGGCAATTGAGGTCACATGTTTTAGGGAAGGCCCTAATATGGTGTCAGAGGTATCGCACAAAACAAGTGTTGACCCATTTTCTCCAAGTCGACCTGGAGGTGACATTCCGCCTCAGAGGTCAAGAGTAAGATAGGACTTCCTTATCCTTTAGGATGTATTGAAGGATATCCGTTTCAGAGAAGTTCCACAATGCAGGTTTGATTAAATTACTGTACGTCCAGGATTTCATTTTTTACATCAAGAAAGGAATGGACTGTGTAGAAGTATGCAGAAATACAAGGACAATATTTATGAGCTATTTGGTGCATTGCAACATTAATTTCTATGATATTTGCTGTAAATGTGGCATCATGGCTGCTGATCAAGGCTGTACCATTCTGAGTTCCTCTGTTGTCAGGATGGGATCCGGATAAGGTGCCCAGGGTCAAAAGGCACCACAGGAGCCATGATATCACTGCTAGGCTAGCATGACCCAGTGCCTGTGTCACAGAGCAAAGCTTTATTTAGAATGACCTAATTCTTCCTCTAGCTTACAGTGGGCGGTTGGACCGATAACACACAACTCTCTGGCTTCCCTTCTCTCTCATGTAAACACAGACAGAAAGAAAACGTAAACCATCATCGACTTGTTGACCCCAAACGACAGTTAATAGCTAGACATAACACATTCCCAACACAGACAAAACACATTGAGTGTTTTCAATGAAGTTTAATGTTTTCAATTGTACGTTTTTATCTGGTGTTATCCAGCCATAAACAGTTGGATACAACAGACAGCTCTAACAGTCATTGTTCTGGAAAAAGGGGTTGAACTGAACCCAGTGAACTAACATAACCATCCTCTCTGACAATACGATCAACTTCCCGCTACACTTCCTGTTATGAGACTGACCCCTCAATCTCAGTAATACCTGATGGGACAGAGACACATGTCCAGAGTAACAAAACCCAGTCTCCATTTTCCTGTTTTGAGCCGCTCTTGAGGAGGTTTATTTTTGACGTTTGCTGCTGCTGGACTGGTTGCTGGATGGAAACCCACATAACCTCCTTAAACATACCCTCAGACACCTCCACATCCTACTGTATCATGAAGGATATACGCTCCAGTTCTGAAGTAAACCATACCTTGTTTGGGCAACGGCAAAGTTGTAACACCATGACATGCGCTCTGTTCCTCCCACTTACTGTATAGCGAAACGACTTCAAAAGAAGAATAGGATGGATCATGTTTTGTGAAGACGGGGTGGGAACGGAGGTCATTGGTTCACTTGTGGAAAAGCTCATCAAAATATTGGCTAATATTCAAATCAATAAAGTATTATTATAGCCAAAAAGGTCCACAGAAGCTGTATGTCTGTTCATAAATACCTTCTTCTGTCACATGACCATGTCCCCTGACCTTCCAACACACATTTCCTTCCTCCTGTTAGCCTGTCAGCATTCATCCTGTCACAGCTACTTCCTGGGCAGTCGTCGCCAATCATTACAATACCTCTCTGAGCTGGTAGCCTAATGCAAGCACCATCAGTGCTTAGCGGTACAGGTTGGGATATGGACTTACTGCAAATGGACAAAGAATGTTAATCATAAAACATGACCAATGTGGCATTAGCACCGGACTAACAGTTTCAGAAATAAAATAAATGGATATTGGACAGTAAGTTATATGAATGAGAGCGAGGCCAATACTATTTTGTGTTAGGTGACTATTGCATCCATAAATAGCTGAAATGACGTCACACCCTCTAACACTAATCTCTCTTGACTGCATGTTTTCCCTATAGTTTTTTATCTCTTCAGCAGAACGGCCTTGATCTTCAAGTGATTCGAGTGACTGAAGGATTCTCACATCATTTGTTTCCTTGGACAGCATTTCTCACAGGGCCACAAAATAAAAACAATCAAGACTGTCAAATTGTATTAAAAGTGCCTTTCAATGGGAAGTAATTATAGCTTTCTAGCGAATATAATTAGCATTGTGTGATGTAACTAAAGGGACCAGAGTTGCCGGTGAAATGTCCAACAGTCACTTTTTTATCACATCTCCTGGCATCTACCGGAAGCAAAAAGGTTTTCAGTGTTGTTTCATGTACACATTGGAAAGGAAAATAAGATGTCAAAAATATTTTTGAGTAAGGCCACACCAAGATTATTAACACATGAGAAAGCATTGATCATGGCTCTGTTAAAAATGCATGCCCCCAAGGGAAGAAGAGAAAAACTTTATATCAGAAATTGTATTTTTAGATATAGTGTATCTTCCAAATGTGTAAATGTGCTTGTTAGCCCGTTTGTTCTCAAAGCTACTGTAGGTAAATCAATAAAAACACAAACCTATTTTCTGGTTCATTACAAACTTTTCACTATCATAATGTATTTTACATGTTCCATTCCATGAGATGCTTTGGATGCTAAAAATATTATATCTAAGGTCCCCACACAGCCTCAAAACTCACTCTAAAGAGATTTCAATCTAATTCAATTTTTAAATTCCAATAAGTTACAGCTGAGAGCAGCTTATTTAAGACTTCACCTATAACGTTTGACAAGTACTGCCATGGTGCAAATCTACTGATGTCACTCTGATTTAGCAGGGGTGTTTGCATGTTTTACAGAGGCGGCTGTGGGAGCGAGATGAGCTGTGTCTCGAGGCGGGTGAAACAGGGTCCCATCTGTGGAGCGTAGTGGACATACACAGTGGGGTGGTAACATGCCCTGGGGCCAGGATAACCTCAGATGGCTGACTGCATAACCAACACAATCTCCATGTTGACCTTGGTTGAACTGGATGCATGTTGGAATAATGACATGAGCTATGGGACCATAATAGAGAAACTCAAGTCATTGTGCTCTCTGATATTGTATTTTTCTCAACTGGATTTGCTCAACTCCTGTGTCTTCTCTCCGTCCTCTTTCGCCTCCTTTTAAAAAGGTATTCAAGGAGAGGCGGCAAGGAGAAGGAACGTGGACGAAAATGCGCTTGTATGAAACGAGACTCACCTTTCCATTCGCTCGTAATCAGGCAAATTACGTTTACAGGGGTGGAATCCCAAAATAAATGTGTAAAGTAATCCAAACAAATTTTGAGAGTTCTGCAAGACAGTTTATATACTGAACAAAAATATAAATGCAACATGTAAAGTGTTAGTCCCATGTTTCATGAGCTGAAATGTTCCATATACACAAAAAGCTTATTTCTCTCAAATTTGGTGCACAAATTTGTTTACATCCATGTTAGTGAACATTTCTCCTTTGCCAAGATAATCCATCGACTTGACAGGTGTGGCATATCAAGAAGCTGATTAAACAGCATGATCATTACACAGGTGCACCTTGTGCTGGGGACAATAAAAGGCCACTTTAACATGTGCAGTTTTGTCACACAACACAATACCACAGATGTCTCAAGTTGAGGGAGCATGCAATTGGCATGCTGACTGCAGGAATGTCCACCAGAGCTGCTGCCGGAGAAATTAATGTTTATTTCTCTACCATAAGCCACCTCCAACGTCGTTTTAGAGATTTTGGCAGTATGTCCAACCGGCCTCACAACCACAGACCATGTGTAACCACGCCAGCCCAGGACCTCCACATCTGTCTTCTTCACCTGCGGGATTGTCTGAGACCAGCCACCCGGACAGCTGATGAAACTGAGGAGTTTTTCTGTCTGTAATAAAGCACTTTTGTGAGGACAAACTATCTGGGCCTAGCTCCCAAGTGGGTGGGCCTATGTCCTCCCAGGCCCACCCATGGCTCCACCCCTGCCCAGTCATTTGAAATCCATAGATTAGGGCCCAATGAATTCATTTCAATTGACTGATTTCCTTATATGTCACATGTTGCATTTATATTTTAGTTCTGTAGATATAAAAGGATAAGTACAATATCATTTTAAACATCTGCATGCTTCAAAGTGGATGTGACAGATATTAAAACTCTTCCGTGAAGGACTCAAGTAGGATACACATGACTATCCTCAATGAAAGGTGGCTATCGAAGAGAGGAGGGCACACTTCCATTTGCCTATTAACAAAGTGACACTCTCATCGACTATTCGACTAGTTATCGGTTTCCGGGTCATTGAGAGGACGAAGGACAGAGGACAGACTTTTCTCCAAATGAGAAAAAGTCATTGTGTTTGCATAGACTACCGGCATGATTACTGAATGTACAACTGATGCCACAATTCTGATTCTGTCCATCGGCCAATGGGGTATGGAGAGTTATCATAGACAGGATAACTCCTTGGATGGGTCTTGAGTATGAAATTCTGCATTTAGTAACAAAAATACAATTAGAATCAACATCATCAACATTAGTAAGAGTTTAGTCATGATTACAGGTGACTGGCCTAAAATAAAACAGGTATTTTTATCCTTCTAGTCTTTCTTTGGAGTTGTTCCTCTTCGAGGGTCTAGGCTGGGTAAGGTTATTGTAAATTGTACATTATCGTAAAAAGGTCTATGCCAATATAATATGATTGATTGATGAGCAACATAAAAAATGGTAACCTGCCGATGACAGCTGTGTATGCTATTACACTCACGGTTGACCAGGTTCCTTCTGAGCTTCAGTCTGCATTCACTGCTTTACAAAAAATCTTTGTTGAACTGAAATATGTGCTGAAATGCAGATAAACCCAAGTGTATGTTACTCTCCAGAACACTTAAAAACGTATCTGATGATTTGTACCCTGGATATGTACTTTGGATGGTGCCCACATTGACCGTGTCCTCGCTTATAAATATCTAGGCATCTGGATAGTGTCACGCCTGCTCCCGCTCTAAGGCGCCAGGCTCCCCAGCATTATGCACTCCTGCCACCATCATTACGCACACCTGCCTTCCCTCCGTCACGCGCATCAGTGATTATTGGACTCACCTGGACTCAATAACCTGTTTATTACCTCCCCTATATTTGTCAGTTCCCCATCTCTGTTCCCCACTGCTGCATTAATGTTTGTATGTCTTTGTATACCCGTGCGCTGACGCTTAAATCAGTTTTACCAAATTTCTCTCAGCATGTTAAATGTGCAACCAGAGGGAAAAGAACTCTGGACCAACTACACTCCACACACAGAGATGCATACAAAGCTCTCCTTCGCCCTCCATTTGGCAAATCTGACCATAATTCCATCCTCCTGATTCCTGCTTTCAAGCAAAAATTAAAGCCGGAAGCACCAGTGACTAGATCAATAAAAAAGTGGTCAGATGAAGCAGATGCTAAACTACAGGACTGTTTTGCTAGCACAGACTGGAATATGTTCCGGGATTCCTCCGATGGCATTGAGGAGTACATCACATCTGTCATTGGCTCACAGCAACACCATCATCCCAGAAACCCTAGACCCACTCCAATTTGCATACCGCCCCAACAGATCTACAGATGATGCAGTCTCCATTGCACTCCACATTGCCCTTTCCCACCTGTACAAAAGGAACACCTATGTGAGAATGCTATTCATTGACTACAGCTCAGCGTTCAACACCATAATGCCCTTAAAGCTCGTCAATAAGCTAAGGACCCTGGGACTAAACACCTGACGGGCCGCCCTCAGGTGGTAAGGGTAGGTAACAACACATCCGCCACGCTGATCCTCAACACAGGGGCCCCTCACGGGTGCGTGCTCAGCCCCCTCCTGTACACCCTGTTCACTCATGACTGCACGGCCAAGCACAACTCCAACACCATCATTAAATTTGCCGATGACACAACAGTGGTAGGCCTGATCACCGACAACAACGATGAGACAGCCGATAGGGAGGAAGTCAGAGACCTGGCCGTGGGGTGCCAGGACAACAACCTCTCCCTCAACGTGATGAAGACAAAGGAGATGATTGTGAACTATAGGAAAAAAAGGACCAAGCACGCCCCCATTCTCATCGAAGGGGCTGTAGTGGAGCAGGTTGAGAGCTTCAAGTTCCTTGGTGTCCACATCACCAACAAACTAACATGGTCCAAGCACACCATGACAGTCGTGAAGCGGGCATGACAAAATGTATTCCCCCTCAGGAGACTGAAAAGATTTGGCATGGGTCCTCAGATCCTAAAAAAGGTTCTACAGCTGCACCATCGAGAGCATCCTGACTGGTTGCATCACTGCCTGGTATGGCAGCTGCTCGGCCTCCGACCGCAAGGCACTACGGAGGGTAGTGCGAACGTCCCAGTACATCACTGGGGCCAAGCTTCCTGCCATCCAGGACCTCTATATCAGGCGGTGTCAGAGAAGGCCCTAAAAATTGTAAAAGACTCCAGCCACCCTAGTCATAGACTGTTCTCTCTGCTACCACATGGCAAGTGGTACCGGAGCGTCAAGTCTAGGTCCAAGAGGCTTCTAAACAGCTTCTACCCCCAAGCCATAAGACTCCTGAACATCTAGTCAAAGGGCTACCCAGATTATTTGCATTGCCCCCCCCCCCCCCCTCCCCCCCCCCCCCCACACACACACACACGTTCCACTCTCTGTTGTCATCTATGCATAGTCACTTTAATTAACTCTACCTACATGTACATACTACCTCAACTAACAGGTGCCCCCGCACATTGACTCTGTAACGGCACCCCCCTGTCTATATTGTTATTTTTTTATTACTTGTTACTTTTCTCTTATTCTTATCCGTATTTTTGGAAACTGCACTGTCGGTTAGGGGCTCGAAAGTAAGCATTTCACTGTAAGGTCTACATCTGTTGTATTCGGCGCATGTGACTAATAAAATTTGATTGAATTTAATTTGTTCCTGTCCTGTTACCTGTCTGTTCCGCATTAAATGTTCAACTCCACGTACCTGCTTCTCATCTCTAGCGTCGCACCTTACAGATAGATGAAAAATAGATGAAAATCTATCTCTTTAAAAGCATATTGATGAGTTAGTTAAGAAGTTAAGAATTAAAAGGGTCTTCTTCTATAGAAATAGGTCCTGCCTCTTGCTAAATAGCAGAAAGCAGATTATTCAGTCGATGTTCCTACCAGTTCTAGACTATGACAACATTATCTATATGAATGCAGCTGCCACTATATTAAAGCTGTTAGATGCAGTTTATCATGCTTTATTACGGGCAATAGGTTCAGTATGTAGTTGGTTCAGTATGCATCCCTGCGTTCGTACCAGAAAGTAGGCTGGCCCTCTTTATGTCAAGTAGGCCGATTCATTGCTCTCTTTTTATTGATAAAGCTCTCTTACAAAAACTTCTGCTGTACCTAACATCATTAATAACCTTTAGACGTACAAGTTACCATACCCAGTCTCAGGGATCGCTAACTCTAGAGATCCCTTTGCTCTCCTCAGAGTTAGGTAAATCTGCGTTTAGTCTTTGCACCCCATGTATGGAAAAATCTACCACTAGATATACTGGTGCCTCTCGGGAAGTTGAAATTGTTGATTGGGGCCCTCTTTGCTGAGGTATGTGATTGTTTCTCTTGAGTGTGTTTACCAATCTTGTATATTTGTATTACGTTGTATTTGTCAATTGTGTATACGCAGGGCTCCCTTGTAAAAGAGACCTTATTCTCAACGGGACTCCCTGATAAAATAAATGTGAAATACAAAAAAGAAAATAATGGGAAGGGTAGTATAACAGTGATCTGGGGAACACACAGATCATGTAGTAACACGCTAATAATGTGACGCACAGAGCAGATGTTCATATGAAGGTCATGCAGAGCAATAGTCCTTTCCACACTCCAGTAGTCTGTGCATGATTTGTGTGTTTGGCTCCAGCTCTAGACTGTCGAGACGTTAGCTTGCACGCCTCTCTGCTGGCGTCTAGCAGGCAGATGGGAGGAGTGATGGAGGACGCTACATAAGGACGCTGTCCCCGCCTCACCTCTGGGATTTTAATTTTGAGTCAGGATGGACATATTTAGCATTGCTGGCTGCGGTGGCGTGTACCCAGCTGCCCACTGTGCCTATCTCTGCCTGGTATACACAGCGCTTATACTCCCACACACTCTCAGTCAGTCAATGCCAACAGGAAACCAAGGCTGCAGCCCGCTAAAAACAGAATCTTTGTGTTACGGGAAAACTACAGTAGCTCTGAAATGCAGAGGAATGGGAGCTAAGAAAGAGCTTGGACATGAATGATGAGAGGGACGTTGTTGTGCATTGTGGTCAAATCACTGACGTGGATGTATTGACTGAGACATATTTCTTGAGTCAAATTGAAAAAATAATGCTCTATGCTGAAGGTTCCTTAGTCTGTGGATCTGGACTCTAGATGAATGATAATGGTAGATTTATTGTCACGTGAAAGAAACACAAATAACTCATATTTACAACACAACATAGCATATAACTTAATTTACAATTTCTAAATGATGGCATGTGACTTGCAATCCCTGAGTAAGTCCTACAAAACCACATGTCCTGGTCTGTTTAATAATGTTTTCTAATCAAAGTACTATTACAGCTTGCCCATGGCTGCCCTGATTCAACCGAAGTCTTTCTTTCTTTGAATCTGGCTGCCGAAAACATGGGTTTCACACCAAGCTTTAGAATAATCAATATATTTTACAATGTTCGCCTAAATTGAGTCTTGGATGCATTGTTGTCCTAACTTGACCCATGAAGGCTCTCCTCCACTTGAAAATGCGAATATCCCTTTGAACAAGGTTACGACAGGATTTTCCACTGTTATGTCTTACTGTTTATATTACAAATAAAACGTAATTGTAAAAAAAACACCCAGTGCAGACCTGTGTCCTTTTTTATTTAAAAGAGACGTATATCGCATTCCTGGATATTCAACACACAGTGATGAAAAATGTCACACATCAACTGAAGAACAAATTTACCTGTCATATAGGTCTGACACACACTTACGTATTGACCTTTTAGACCTGGAAATGATTCGCAGGGCCTCAAGGGCGGCAGGTAGCCGAGCAGTTACAGCTTTGGGCCAGTAACCAAAAGGTTGCTAGTTTTAATCTCCAAGCCGACTAGGTGAAAAATCTGTCAACGTGCCCTTGAGTAAGGCACTTAACCCTAATTGCTAAAGGGTTTCTCTTGATAATGGCTGACCCTGGCCCCATGCTCCGTGTGTGTCTCAGGGGGAGTTGGGATATGAAAGAAAACACATTTCCAATTCACACATGCATACAAAACACACTTGTACATGTGTGAAGTAGGACAAATATAAGTAGCCACCATATTATTATTATATTTCACACTTTCAAGAAACGGTCACACAAATCCACATGAAAGGCCAAATATATCTGAATCTATCTCAGTTGTAGGTCTTTTCATTGAGGCAATGTTTAGTTTGGTTTTTCAAAGTCATACTCTGAGACTATATCCATCCCTTCGCCGGTTTGCTCAGCTGGCAATTAATTATCACCTGTAAGATCCCATCTACCTCGTCTTCTCGAGGGAATTCCTCAGATCTGATCATGGGTCTCTTTTCTCTCAACATTGTCCATATCCATCTGGGATGCCATTCAATATGGACCCTCTGCGTCCCTTGGGCAGCCTAAGAAAAAATGTCCACAAGGAGCCACTTCTTGGGAAACCCTTCATCTGGTTCCTGGGCTTCCACGTTTTCCCCTCAATAGCGTACTCCAAAGTCATGGTTCGGTTCAGCGTGTAAGCCGAGTCGCCTCTCACCACGGCTGTGAACAGGGAGCCTTTGCTATTGGAAAAGTGCCCTGGCATGGCTGTCCACTGGCCTGTGGTGAGGTTGTAGCAGTCCATCATGCATCTCAGGAAGTCATCTTGTGGCCCGTTACGCATGACATACAGGTTATCCCGGTGAGCCACCATGGCGTGGCCGTAGCTCTGATGCCTTATCAGAGTGCTGACAAGCAACCACTGGTCTATCCTGGGCAGGTATTCATAGATTTCGGTGGTCTCCATGGGCTTCCACAAGCACACAAATATCCGGCCCATGCCCTTGGTGCACGCTGCTCCGGTGACTGGTCGAGGCAAATGAGCCACAAATGACCACCTTCCAGTCGCAACTTCGTAAGTTTCCACTGATGACATGATTGTTCGCTCGTACTCGCCCCCAATGGCATAAAGACATCCATCCAGTCCCACAAGAGAGAAGTTGTACCGCAACTGTTTTGGACTGGCTATCATGGTCCACTGGTCAACCTCCACACTGTAGCAGAAGCAGGAGTCCACAGCATATTTGCGGGCACCCTGCACCTGTATCCCTCCCACAACATACAGCTTGTTGTCCAGAACGGTCAGTCCGGCCATAGAGGTACTGGCCTCTAGGGGTAGGTCTGTGAGGACCTTCCAGTTTTTCCCATCATCGTCCAGGTAACACAAAGTCCTGTTGCCAGCGTGGATGGTTTCATCCACACCACAAGTCGAGTGGGCTCCAACTGCTACAAACGCGCTAGGAACCAGTGACTCTACATATGCAACAAGTTCTGTTGGTAAGCTTTTCCTGACTTCGACCTCTAAGTCATGGTACATGTTCCGGATAAACAGTGCAGCAGCATGGTAGAGGGTCATTAGGCCAAAGGTTGCTGCGGTGTGATACATTAGCAAACAGTTATCAGAGTCGATCAGGTCCGTGAGATGTTTGGCAAGAGGCTCCACCTGCAGGAAGGCAGCGCATTCTATGGCCTCCACGATTTCGTCAGCATCCAGGATAGGTCTCTTGCCTCGTAAAACCACCAGTGTGATCAAGAATCCTCGAGCACACAGACCCTTCAAGTGGATTTCCTCCTGCCGGCATTCTTTCATCCCCGAACGGTAGAGAGCTTGGAAATACTCGCAGCTCTTTACCAGGAAATCTCTCTCTTCTGTAAAAACGGAACCCTCCACTACTAACTTTAACTTGGCTATCCCTAAATCATGTCCTGGGACCCGGTATGGCAAATGCCTTTCGCGCACTGCATTATCACAGCTGTTCCATTCCATAGCCTCATTGTTAGACATTGCGGTTGTTATTCCTCCAATTATATAATTTTGGATATTATTTCAATCACTAACTAAGTTAAACGAACAAGAGATAACAACATTTCCGAAAGACTTCTCTCTAGAACGGAACAAAACAGAAGTGGGTCTGCATATAGTTGGTCTACTCCAAAGGGAAGTTCCATTCTTTTCACAGCTATGGAAATAGCACTAGCTATACATAGCGCAGGACCAGCAACAGACATCAGTTGCGTGTTGAGGTCAGAAAAGCAAACAGCGTCCCACCAAAAAGGAGGTCAGGGATATCTGTTAAAAATGCAATACATCAAGAATATTGTGTTTGTTGACAACTCTGACATTCAAGGCCAAAGAAATGTCAATTTAATTTAATCTATACTTGAGGGTTAAGTTTAATGCTATTACAGCTATCTACGGAACTCTGAATGACAGTAAGGTCAACCTTTAATTATAATGCAACTAACTGGAGATGTTACTGTACGCAGCAAATAAAATATTAGACGTGTGCTACTAAGAAATAAGATGTATCACATTAACCACACCATGGAATAGTATGACCCACATTTTACCATTGTCTTGCTGATAAAAGATAAATATTCAATCTCTATTGAATAAGCCCTGCCTTAGTAAATGGTAATGATTTCTAGCTCAATTTCAATCACAATGGCAACAAGCCTTTCAGATGAAACATCTCTAATAACACTTTAATGGAGCTTCTCAGATGAGGAAGCAGCCTGCTCCACTCGCATTCGTAATCAAAGGTAATTAACAAAGCCCGGAAGCGTGGAAACGGGGTAATTGTAAGGTCAAAGGTCGCCCTGAACTGCATTAAAGTCTCTTCGTGAAGTTAACCCTCAGCCCCACTTATTGAAACTCATTAGCTTCACTCACCCAGACAGCATGGCCCTTCTGGTGCCAGCCATCGTTTCCATGGAAACTGGCCTCCAAGACGTCTTCTCTGTTGTCGCACTTTGAGCTCTGACCTGTGGAGGTCACATGATCTAATCTAAGTCAAGAGTCTTCTCGTGCCTGTACTCCTGTGCAATGCACCACCACGTGGATGCACTCAAGGCTTAAATCCATTCACATGGTCATCATAATGTATGACTATCAGTCATGTTGACGAAATTAAGTGCTGTTGAAAGTTTGAGTTTAGTCACTCATAGCGATTAAACCATGTGCTAATGTACTGCATTTCACAGCTGTAAGACTTACATAAATATATACACATCTATACAGTATTTACACATATATACAGAGTCATACAGTATTCAGGAAACATCAATTCATATCTTGAAGGAGACTATGATTATCACCCTGTGAAACTATCATGAAGCACCACACATTCGAACTATCAACATTATTGAGACAAGATGTAACTAGCAACATAGGGAGACACACTCAGAGGTGATTTAAGTCATATACTTCTCACAGTGCTGTATATTGTTCACTTCCTAGTCTACAGATGTTGTAACACTCCCATTAGACCTCAACACAAACAACTAGGTGAGGGCGGTAGTGAGGAAGAGTCAGCTGACCACTGTCAGACAATCAGTTAAGATGATGAGGGCGGTAGTAAGGAAGAATAAGCTGAGCACTGTCAGCCAATCATTTAAGGTGATGAGTCATAGTGAAGCAGACTAATGAGGCAGAAGTCACATGACCTCAATGTTTTTGTTTTGACAACCATCCTCCCCCTCCCACACCCCAACACCACCACTACAACGCACACACACACTTTCACAGTTTTAAAAGTAATTGGTATCAGACTGGATTGCTGTTGTGTTGTAATGCTATTTTGTAAGGAGACTATTATGAAAGCTGGGTCACACACACAAGCTCCAGGGACTCTCATAACCAGATTGTTCTGCACCAACTGAACGAGGCATTACATGAAGTGTTGGCTATTGTATGCATTTTCAAATTATATCAAGTTTATGAAATGAATTTCACAAGCGTCTGTGCCTACTGGGTGTTTGCAGGTGCAGGCATGCATTGAATTCCAAAGAGTAAACGTAGGCAAAGGAATTTGAGTCCTCTCAAAGTCCAAAAGGTGCCAGAGCATGATAAAGTAGAATCACGTAGTGGAGATGTTTTCCCGTTTAGTCTGACCCTTTCAATCCCAAAACACAGATCATCCATGAAATCAAAGGTATATTTTTAACCATGTTAAGAAGCTGTATACTGTTTGTTTACAATTGCTTTGTTTACAAACATTGGAGTAAGACAAGCTTATATTTGGGGTTCTGATGGGGCACGACAATTGAAATAAGCTCATGAGGCATTTATAAGTCATATTCTTCAAGAATCAATGGGTATACAGTATATCATTAACTAAAAATAAAAAAAATGTATATAGCATCTGCAGACTGCCCCTTTAATACACATACATATATACACATCTATACAGTATTTACACATATATACAGAGTCATACAGTATTCAGGAAACATCAATTCATATCTTGAAGGAGACTATGATTATCACCCTGTGAAACTATCATGAAGCACCACACATTCGAACTATCAACATTATTGAGACAAGATGTAACTAGCAACATAGGGAGACACACTCAGAGGTGATTTAAGTCATATACTTCTCACAGTGCTGTATATTGTTCACTTCCTAGTCTACAGATGTTGTAACACTCCCATTAGACCTCAACACAAACAACTAGGTGAGGGCGGTAGTGAGGAAGAGTCAGCTGACCACTGTCAGCCAACCAGTTAAGATGAAGAGTTAAGATGAAGACTTAACTGTAACACTCCCATTAGACCAGAACACAAACAACTAGGTGAGGGCGGTAATGAGGCAGAAGTCACATGACCTCAATGTTTTTGTTTTGACAACCGTCCTCCCCCTCCCGCACCCCAACACCACCACGCTCTCACACAAACACACACACTTTCACAGTTTAAAAAGTAATTGGTATCAGACTGGATTGCTGTTGTGTTGTAATGCCATTTTGTAAGGAGACTATTATGAAAGCTGGGTCACACACACAAGCTCCAGGGACTCTCATAACCAGATTGTTCTGCACCAACTGAACGAGGCATTACATGAAGTGTAAGCTACCGTGTGAATGTTCAAATAATAAAAGGTTTATGAAATGAGTTTCACATGGCCGGCTCTAGCCTTTTGGGGGCCCTAAGCAAGATTCGGTTGGCCCCTTCCCACCCCACACCTTGTGGCAAAACATTTTTTTAAGTACATTTCCTGCAATTGTACACATTTTGCCATGGGGTGTAGAGAAAATGTTGCAGTTTTAAAGCAAGTTTACAGCAATTCTACAAATTCTGCCATGACTTATGCCATGTTAACATGATATCTGAGTGAAAATGACTAACAAAATCAATGGGGGCCCCCTGGAGATCAGGTCCCTGGGCACATGACCTCCGTGCCCGGTCAGTTTTCGGCCATGATTACTACATGTTTAGATAACTGGCTAGACTAACTACCAATCTAAAGATTGTTAGCTGACATGGCTAATTGAGTGACTGTCAATGACTGACATAACAAGAGAAAAACTGCTGAATGCACAACCAAATTTCAAAATTGCACCTAGTGTACTCTACTATTCTTACTCAAAATAGTAAGTTGAGACCCCGATTGAGTCCCCCCCCCCCCCCCCAAAAAGCTTGCCCTGGAGTTTCATAAGGATTTGTGCCTAACGGGTGTTTGCACGCGCAGGCAAGCATTGCATTCTAAAGAGTAAACGTAGGCAAAGGAATTTGAGTCCTCTCAAAGTCCAAAAGGTGCCAGAGCATGATAAAGTAGAATCACGTAGTGGAGATATTTTCCCGTTTAGTCTGACCCTTTCAATCACAAAACTCTCACACTGTGACGAAGTATGTCATGTGTTGTGGCTCCTCTCATTACCTGTGCCCTTGGCTGGAACAACAGAGCGTAACAGGACCCACTGATTGTAATCCCTGCAAATGCATATATGTTCTGGCAGAGAGCTCTACCGTCCTCTGATATAACAGAGGTGCGAAGTGTCTTTAGCTTTTCATTATTGCTCTTCCTCAACCACGGAAACTACAGTCAAGCTTTGTTGGATTGTATTTTCATAGCGGTTGTGGTGTAGAGAAATCATAATCTAGGCCTACTATCATAACTTTCATTCAAAACATAGAGTGGAAAACAGAGTGGACTCCATTCATGGACATCTACTAAGGAGGAGCGAACAGTGCAGGGATGACTTTCCCTCCAAAGGTCAGGGAGAAACTCTATCACATCAGGACGGGTTAAGGGCTTATTTATGATGTATCGTGTAGCCCTGTTACACCTCAAATGTTGATAGGAACACATTAACCCCCCCATGAATTACGCACTTGGAAGGTGAGTCTGACACCTAGGATTTTGGATGACAGAATGATAACTTGCCAGTGGTGAAACGCTGACACTGTTTGGTCACCAACCATCCCTGTCCAGGCCCTTAGTCAGCAGCAGCACACGGGCTATCAAATCAAATCACATTTTATTTGTCACATGCGCTGAATACAACAGGTGTAGAACTTACATTGAAATGCTTACTTACAAGCCCTTAACCAACAATGCAGTTCAAGAAATAGAGTTAAGAAAATATTTACAAAATAAACTAAAGTTAAAAAAATCTAATCAGATCAAAATGTAACACAAAAAAATTACATAACAATAACGAGGATATATACAGGGGGTACCGGTACGGAGTCAATGTGCGGGGGTACATGTTAGTCGAGGTCATTTCTAGTGACTATGCACAGATAATAAACAGTGAGTAGCAGCAGTGTAAAAACAAAGGGGGTCAATATAAATAGTCCGGGTGGCCATTTGATTAATTGTTCAGCAGTCTTATGGCTTGGGGGCAGAAGATGTTAAAGAGCCTTTTGGTCCTAGACTTGGCTCTCCGGTACCGCTTGCCATGTGGTAGCAGAGATAACAGTCTATGACTTGGGTGATTGGAGACTTTGACAATTTCCTCTGACACCGCCAAGTATATAGGTCTTGGATGTCAGGAATATGGGACCCAGTGATGTACTGGGCCTTACGCACTACCCTCTGTAGTGCGTACGGTCAGATGCCGAGCAGTTGCCATACCAGGCGGTGATGAAACCGGTCAGGATGCTCTCGATGGCGCAGCTGTAGAACTTTTTGAGGATCTGGGGACCCATGCCAAATCTTTTCAGTCTCCTGAGGGGAAAAGGTGTTGTCGTGCCCTCTTCACGGCTGTCTTGGTTTTGTTTGCACCATGACAGTTCACTGGTGATGTGGACACCAAGGAACTTGAAACTCTCGACCCGCTGCACTTCAGCCCCGTCGTTGTTCATGAGGGCCTGTTCGGCCCTCCTTTTCCTATAGTCCACAATCAGCTCCTTTGTCTTGCTCACATTGAGGGAGAGGTTGTTGTCCTGGCAAGGATCCAGTTGCAGAGGAAGGTGTTTTGTGCCAGGGTCCTTACCTTAGTGATGAGCTTTGTGGGTACTCTAGTTTTGAACGCTGAGCTGTAGTCAATGAACAGCATTCTCACATAGGTGTTCCTTTTGTCCAGGTGGGAAAGGGCAGTGTGGAGTGCGATTGAGATTGCGACATAGTTAATAAGGAGTTGCTGATGTATTAGCGTGACCTAATGTGATCAATAATGTATACAATGTTGTTTTCAACTCTAGTCTGTGGATTAAACCCTACTCAAAGCTGTAACCCACATTTGTTACAATTGATGTCAGAGGTGGGATTATGCCACAGCCAGGCCAATGTTGTTTAGCAATGTTGCTTCTTAACTCAGTACTCGAGGACCCTGATAACAGGTGCACAGCCTTTGGCACAGTCAGTAGGGTGTTGGGTTGTCAAGCATGATGTCGTGGCTCCCACTCTTGGCTTGCCCAGAAATGTGATACAATATCTCTGGAAAGTGTCATTTGTAAGCATGACAAATTAGTCCGAATTGATTCTATGTTTTATGTAACAAACAACAAATAAATACATTTTTATAGCTTTTACTATTTTGGGACAACAGGTTCTGTTGCCCTTTAGGGGACATTTTTAGAGAAGATAGATCCACTCTGAGGGTGACCTCCCTAGACCGTAAATAAAGGGCTTGAGTGGAATTGGGGGGCAGGTGGTCGAGGGGTGGGGGAGACGGGCAAGTCACAAGTCACTGACGCACAGAGAGGTCACAGAGGGCACAACCGCAATAGGAGTAGAGTGGTGGTGGTGTTGGAAGTGGGTAGGGGGTGGGGGGTGGGGTTGGAAATGGATGTAGTGTCACAGGTGCAATGGTAGAGGGGGGGTTACTGCCAGATTGATCTGATGTAATATTAGACTTTGTGTGTGTGTGTGTGTGTGTGTGCGCGCATGTGTGTGTGTTACGATTGTGACGGTCATGGAATTTTGGATGACGGTTATTGGTCAGCCAAATGACCGCTGTCACTGTAATAACCGCACAAATAGCAACAAAACTGTAATGTTTTAAGACAGCACATGTTCTCTTCCGCTACTGTACAGTCCATGTTACAGCAGAAACGTCCAAGTTACAGCATTTTCTAATACGTGGTTTTAACAGGGTATTAAGTGCATTGGGGTATACAATTATGTCTGAGTGTGTGAGAAAGAGAGAGTAAAAGCAAAGTACAGAATGATTACCCACCATGTCATTTCCCCAGCACACCTTAAATATTAGCTGGATCATTTCAATCAAGGTCATTGTCAGTGCACATGCATCACTAGCTCTATGGAGCACCAGTTCCAGGTGCATTATGAACCTGAGCTACCAAAGACCTAATTGAGCAACGTCAGTGCCAGGGCCAATGAAAGGAGGCCTGCTGGCATTGTAAGCGAACCACTCTGCATTTCAGAGAGAGAGAGAGAGAGAGAGAGAGAGAGAGAGAGAGAGAGAGAGAGAGAGAGAGAGAGAGAGAGAGAGAGAGAGAGAGAGAGAGAGAGAGAGAGAGAGAGAGAGAGAGAGAGAGAGAGAGAGAGAGAGAGAGAGAGAGAGGGCAGTAAGGTGAATGACCTGTAATGATATCATACTTACTTAGAGCAGGCCTCCATATTCTGGTCACTATTTGGCAGGGCTTAGTGGAAGATCCACTCATGGAAGGCAGCTGTCAGGCAGCAGGTGTGTGGCAACATTGGTCTGTAGTGGATATTTCTGAGTCCTGATTCAAGTATACTTGTCACTCAAACAACAAAAGTGAAGTTTACATTCTAATTTTCACACAAGCATACCACCTAGAATGCATGACTAATATATTGCTTAATTATATGATTGCTTCATGGTGTGATTGCTTCGTGGTGTGATATATTCAGGGAATGATTGCTTCATGGTATGATTGATTGAATATTAAATCACATGATAAAAACAGACAATTGAAATGCCTTGTGTTCAAGAGCATGGTGAATGCAAACAGTAAATGGAGTGTTGAGTGTGTGTCAGTGTCAGCCAATTGCATGTGTGTTTGATTTCTCACCCAACAAACAACAATAAAACAGGTGTGTGTGTGTGTGAGTTCAATGACAGACTACAAAGGAGAGTTGACAAATCAACATATCCACTGAGGGGCGTGTGGTCAACAACCAATCAAAAACCAAGGGTGGGAACATACTCCACCAACAGAAGAGCAGTGTGTGTCAGTGGTCTCTTCTGTGGATTATTTTAAGGGCACTGAGTTTGGCACTGACAATATTTCAGTCATATATTAATATATTGTCAGCTGTTGATAGGTCTAGAATTATCCCCTAGAAGTGACCTATAGTACATATGTGCACAGTGCCTTTTACAACGTCTTAAAGTACTTTGCATTGTATGGGGGCGGATTATCCCATCCACTACAGCAGCCATTTTGTAAAAGGAAGGAGTAGGTAGACGTTGCCCCGGAATGGCCATCCAGGGTGAGATATTTTTGTATCACCCTCATGGTTAAGGTTTGGTTTTGAGATTGAGTATATCTGATCCTAGATCTGTAGTTAGGGGCAACTTGGGGTCATCAGATCAGATGTCCATGATACTATAAGTGGCAGGTTGGGCATTCAGCCAGTATACCAGGGTAAACACTGTTGTGAAAGTGCCATGGGACCTAGTGAGCACTTGGTGTAACATCTGCTGTTTTTGTTGTTGTTGTCTTTGTCATTTCCATTGTATTTCATCTTATCTATAGATAAATATCTCATAGGCAGCCGGTGGCACCTTAATTGGGGAGGAGGGGCTCATAGTAACGGAATCAATGGAATGGTATTGAAAACATCAAACACATGTTTTCCATCTGTTTGATACCATTCCATTTAGTCCATTCCAGACATTATTATGAGCCGTCCTCCCCTCAGCAGCTTTCTGTGAGATATAGATTGATAGAGAATACAGTAATTCCTTGAGGGTGAGCTACTTCCTCTCCTGATCAGTTCCTATGGTAAATGTTGTCATGTTTATTTATAAACTGACAGCTTGATAGGCAATGTGAAGTTGACAGCTTTCACCATGGTGGTGTCACATTTTTATCCCAATGGGATGGGGGAGGAGGAGAGGCATGGGGTTTGGTGTTCCTCCCCCTCTCACCCCCACCAATATCCTTGATTTTCCCCCTTAGCGACATCTAAATGTAGTCTGGCTAACAACTAACTCTCGAAGTCCTCCAGTGTGTCACAGCACTTCCTGCTCTGTGAGCCACGTGGGTCGCGTCAGCCAGGCTAATCTACATGTACATCACCATTTTAATATTTCCTTTGATTAAAGTTGGAGTCACATTTGTGACATCAAATTTAAAAAGGAATTTAACTTAAATAGGGATCAGGCAATTAAATAAATGTTAATAAAAACACCTTTTATTACTTTGCATTAGTACTCATCAGGAAAGTGGAGAAAACAAATATTTTAAAAAAAGGTATCACGAATGTATAATATATCATTAATTAATATAATGTATTTGAATAGAATTACCAACAAAATTATTTGCTATTTGAATTATCTCTCTGACTATAGTACCAGCGGTGTAGCAGTAAATAATATAATACTATGTTATTTTTCTCTGGCACAATGTTCAGGGTCAACCTTCTATCTGACAATTGACTGACAGCTGAATGTACTGAGGAGACAAAGTATTCCATTTTTACTTAGAACAGTAGAACATGCCTATGTTCCCCAGATGAAATGGATTGAGTGGAATGAACATTTTCAGTTCAAAAGTTCCATCACCCATTACTTTTGGTGAATTTGGGAATTTTGTTTTCTGATCGATCCCTAAACCCTAACCACATACACCCAAAAACACAAAATTACAGAAAGAAAGAAAATGTTCTTTCCTGTCAGAAAGGTACATGCTAATTCCTCATCCCTCCATTTCTTTCTTTCTTTCTTTCTTTCTTTCTTTCTTTCTTTCTTTCTTTCTTTCTTTCTTTCTTTCTTTCTTTCTTTCTTTCTTTCTTTCTTTCTTTCTTTCTCTACCTCTCTCTCTCTCTCTCTCTCTCTCTCTCTCTCTCTCTCTCTTTCTCTCTCTCTCTCTCTCTCTCTCTCTCTCTCTCTCTCTCTCTCACACTCTCATTCTTTCTTTCTTTCTCTGTGTCTCCTTCTCCATTTCCCCTGGAGCGTTCCATCTGCTTAAACCCTGATAAATGCCTCGCTGGCAAAAGAAAATTGAGTGGCCCCATCAATCCCAGTGAAAGTCAAGATATTACCAAGAGGACTGAGGGCTTTTTTTGTGGCGCACAGAGATTCAGAGGTGGGAGGGGCGAGTAGAAAGGAGGAAGGCAGTAGTGACCTAGATTCAGCGGGGCACCCAGACATAATACGACAGGTCACATGATAATGGCCCTGCCTCAGCCAAAACAATAACACTGGAGATCTGGGAGTGAGGAGGCCGAGGGCAAGGGATTCTGGGATATCTGCGTCGGAGAACGCTTTGATCTCCTAACTCCTTGCAGGTGCTGTGAGGCAGCTCACCACAGGAGAAATCAGTTCTTAGGATGGAATCCTCCCCAAAACAAATGGCTCTGATCTCAAAGGAGGAGGCAATGTGGCTAACCACAGGAATTCAACATTTTTACAGATAAGTGTATTTTTTGCCTGATTCCCCACATCGGCTCCCAACCATTCACCTTGTCAGTGCAATGTTGTTTACGATTCTCAGGCCCCACTCCATATAACAAAGATACATATGGACATTTTGGAGACTGTTTTGCTCTGATATAAGCAATGATAAACCATGACAGCTCATGGGATACCCTGTTCCATCTGAAACTAAAACCACAATAAAGTAAGACTGGATAATATAACCCTACGAGTCAGAACGAGACACATCTATCTGATGGACGACCAAAAGCACCTTTCTCAGGCTTCACCTACACCATATCCACATTCCATCAATTGCAGAATTATTGGAATTTTAATTTCACCTGCCCTGCCCAGACTAGATATCATATATGGTTTCAAATAAAAAACAATTTTGTCACATGCTTCGAAGACAACAGGTGTAGAATAACAGTGAAATACTTAAAGGTCCTTTTCCAACAATGCAGAGTTAAAGATAAGATTTAAATATATATGTATATTGAAATAGTGACACAGTGAATAACGAATGAAAATAATGAGTAAAAATAACATGGCTATATACTGTATAGGGAGTAGAAAGAAACATGGCTATATACAGGGGCTATCAGTACAGAGTCGATGTGCAGGGGTACAAGGTAATTGTAGCTATGTGCTGTTCATATAGGTAGGGGTAAAGTGACTAACAGCAGTGTACAGTATGTGGTGAGTTCGAAAGTGTGTGTGTATATGTGTTGCGGTGTCAGTGGAAGTACAGTTGAAATCTGTACAAATACCTGAGCCAAATACATTTAAACTCAGTTTTTCACAATTCCTGACATTTAATCCTTGTAAAAAGTCCTTGTCTTAGGTCAGGTAGGATCACCACTTTATTTTAAGAACGTGAAATGTCAGAATAATAGAAGAGAGAATGATTTATTTCAGTTTTTATTTCTTTCATCACATTCCCAGTGTGTCAGAAGATGACATACACTCAATTAGTATTTGGTAGCATTGCCTTAAAATGGTTTAACTTGGGTCAAATGTTTCGGGGAGCCTTCCACAAGCTTCCCACAATAAGTTGGGTGAATTTTGGCCCATTCCTCCTTACAGAGCTGGTGTAACTGAGTCAGGTTTGTTGGCCTCCTTGCTCGAACACGCTTTTTCAGTTCTACCTAAAAATGTTCTATGGGATTGAGGTCAGGGCTTTGTGATGGCCACTCCAGTACCTTGACTTTGTTGTCCTTAAGCCATTTTCCACAACTTTGGAAGTATGCTTGGGGTCATTGTTCATTTGGAAGGCCCATTTGCGGCCAAGCTTTAACTTCCTGACTGATGTCTTCAGATGTTGCTTCAATATATTCACATAATTTTCCTCCCTCATGATGCCATCTATTTTGTGAAGTGCACCAGTCCTTCCTGCAGCAAAGCACCCCCACAACATGATGTTGCCACCCCTGTGCTTCACGGTTGGGATGGTGTTCTTCGGCTGCAAGCCTCCCACTTTTTCCTCCAAACATAATGATGTGGCCAAAGAGTTCTATTTTTGTTTCATCAGACCAGAGGACATTTCTCCAAAAAGTACTATCTTTGTCCCCATGTGCATTTGCAGACCGTAGTCTGGCTTTTTAATGGCGGTTTTGGAGCAGTGGCTTCTTCCTTGCTGAGCGTCCTTTCAGGTCATGTTGATATAGGACTCGTTTTACTGTGGATATAGATATGGCCAAACAGTTCTATTTTTGTTTCATCAGACCAGAGGACATTTCTCCAAAAAGTACCCTCTTTGTCTCCATGTGCATTTGCAGACCGTAGTCTGGCTTTTTAATGGCGGTTTTGGAGCAGTGGCTTCTTCCTTGCTGAGCGTCTTGTTGATATAGGACTCGTTTTACTGTGGATATAGATACTTTTGTACCTGTTTCCTCCAGCATCTTCACAAGGTCCTTTGCTGTTGTTCTGGGATTGATTTGCACTTTTTGCACCAAAGTTCATCTCTAGGAGACAGAACGCGTCTCCTTCCTGAGCGGTAAGGCGGCTGCGTGGTCCCATGGTGTTTATACTTGCGTACTATTGTTTGTACAGATGATCGTGGTACCTTCAGGCATTTGGAAATCGCTCCCAAGGATCTACCAGACTTGAAGAGGACTACAATTTTCTTTCTGAGGTTTCGGCTGATTTCTTTTGATTTTCCCATGATGTTAAGCAAAGAGGCACTGAGTTTGAAGGTAGGCCTTGAAATACATCCACAGGTACACATCATTTTCTGGAATTCTCCAAGCTGTTTAAAGGCACAGTCAACTTAGTGTATGTTAACTTCTGACCCACTGCAATTGTGATACAGTGAATTATAAGTGAAATAATCTGTCTGTAAACAATTGTTGAAAAAATGACTTGTGTCATGCACAAAGTATATGTCCTAACCAACTTGTCAAAACTATAGTTTGTTAACAAGAAATTTGTGGAGTGGTTGAAAAACGAGTTTTAATGACTCCAACCTAAGTGTATGTAAACTTCCGACTTCAACTGCATGTGTGAGTGTGTGGGTAGAGTCCAGAGTCCACATAAAAGGGTCAATGCAGGTAGTCCTGGTAGTCATTTCATTAGCTATTTAGCAGTCTTCTTTAGAAGTCTTATGGCTTGGGGCTTGAAGCTGTTCAGGGTCCTGTTGGTTCCAGACGTGGTGCATTAGTACTGCTTGCCATGCGGTAGCAGAGAGAACAGTCTGTGGCTTGAGTGGCTGGAGTCTTTGATTTTTTTTTACACTGCTTGGTATAGAGGTCCTGGATGGCAGGCAGCTCGGCCCCAGTGATGCACTGGGCCAAATGCATTACCCTCTCTAGCGCCTTGTGGTTAGATGCCAAGCAGTTGCCATACCAAGCAGAGATGCACCCAGTCAAGATGCTCTCGATGGTGCAGCTGTAGATCTTTGAGGATCTGAGGGCCCATGCCAAATCATTTCAGCCTCTTGAAGGGTAAGAGGTGATGTCATGTCCTCTTCACAGCTGTGTTGGTGTGTTTGGACCATGCTTTCCACCTGGCTACCCCTACCCCGGTCAACAGCCCTGCACCCCCAACAGCAACTTGCCCAAGCCTCCCCATTTCTCCTTCACCCAAATCCAGATAGCTGATGTTCTGAAAGAGTTGCAAAATCTGGAGCCCTACAAATCAACTGGGCTAGACAATCTGGACCCTCTCTTTCTAAAATTATCTGCCGCAATTGTTGCAACCTATATTACTATTCTGTTCAACCTCTCTTTCGTATTGTCTGAGATCCTCAAAGATTGGAAAGCTGCCACGGTCATCCCCCTCTTCAAAGGGGGAGATACTCTAGACCCAAACTGTTACAGACCTATATCTATCCTACCCTGCCTTTCTAAGGTCTTCAAAAGCCAAGTTAACAAACAGATCACCGACCATTTCGAATCCCGCCGTACCCTCTCCGTTATGCAATCTGGTTTCCGAACTGGTCATGGGTGCACCTCAGCCACGCTCAAGGTCCTAAACGATATCATAACTGCCATCAATAAAAGACAATACTTTGCAGCCGTATTCATCGACCTGGCCAAGGCTTTTGACTCTGTCAATCACCGTATTCTTATTGGCAGACTCAAAAGACTTTGTTTCTCAAATGACTGCCCCGCCTGCTTCACCAACTACTTCTCAGACAGAGTTCAGTGTGTCAAATCGGAGGGCCTGTTGTCCGGACCTCTGGCAGTCTCTATGGGGGTGCCACAGGGTTCAATTCTCGGGCCGACTATTTTCTCTGTATACATCAATGATGTCGCTCTTGCTGCTGGTGATTCTCTGATCCACCTCTATGCAGACAACACCATTCTGTATACATCTGGCCCTTCTTTGGACACTGTGTTAACAAACCTCCAGACGAGCTTTAATGCCATACAACTCTCCTTCCGTGGCCTCCAACAGCTCTAAAGTAAAACTAACTGCATGTTCTTCAACCGATCGCTGCCCGCACCTGCCCGCACGTCCAGCATTACTACTCTGGATGGTTCTGACTTAGAATATGTGGACAACTACAAATACCTAGGTGTCTGGTTCGACTGTAAACTCTCCTTCCAGACTCACATTAAGTATCTACAATCCAAAATTAAATCTAGAATCGGCTTCCTATTTCGCAACAAAGCATCCTTTACTCATGCTGCCAAACATATACTCGTAAAACTGACTATCCTACTGATCCTTGACTTCGGTGATGTCATTTACAAAATAGCCTCCAACACTCTACTCAGCAAATTGGATGCAGTCTATCACAGTGCCATCTGTTTTGTCACCAAAGCCCTATATACCACCCACCACTGCAACCTGTATGCTCTCGTTGGCTGGCCCTCGCTTCATATTCGTCGCCAAACACACTGGCTCCAGGTCATCTATAAGCCTTTGCTAGGTAAAGCCCCACCTTATCTCAGCTCACTGGTCACCGTAGCAGCACCCACCCGTAGCACACGCTCCAGCAGGTATATTTCACTGGTCACCCCCAAAGCCAATTCTTCCGTTGGCCCCTTTCTCTCCCAATTCTGTGCTGCCAATGACTGGAACGAATTGCAAAAATCACTGAAGCTGGAGACTCATATCTCCCTCTCTAACTTTAAGCATCAGCTATCAGAGCAGCTCACAGATCATTGCACCTGTACATAGCCCATCTGTAAATACCCCATCCAACTACCTCATTCCCATATTGTTATTTTAAAAAAATCCTTTGCACCCCAGTATCTCTACTTGCACATTTATCTTCTGCGAATCTATCACTCCAGTGTTTAATTTCTAAATTGTAATTACTTCGCCACTACGGCCTATTTATTTCCATTACCTCCCTAATCTTACCTCATTTGCACACAATGTTTAAAGATTTTTTCCATTGTGTTATTAACTGTACGTTTGTCTATTCCATGTGTAATTCAATGTTGTTGTTTGTTTCGCAATGCTTAGCTTTATTTTAGCCAGGTCGCAGTTGTAATTGAGAACTTGTTCTCAACTGGCCTTCCTGGTTAAATAAAGGTGAGATAAATAAAAAATAAATAAAAAATGTGGACACAGAGGAACTTGAAGCTCTCAAACCACTCCACTTCAGCTCCATTGATGTGACTGGGAGTGTGCTCGGTCCTCCGTTTCCTGTAGTCTGTGATCAGTTCCTTTGTCTTGGTGATGTTGAGGGAGATGTTGTTGTCCTAACTCCTCACTGCCAGGTCTCTGACCTCCTCCCTCTAGATTGTCTCATCATCATTGGTGATCAGACCTACCACAGTCATGTTGTTGGCAAACTTAATGATGGTGTTCAAGTCATGCACGGCCACAGTCGTGGGTGAACAGGGAGTACAGGAGGGGACAAAGCATGCACCCCTGAGGAGCCCCCGTATTGAGGGTCAGCGTGGCGTATTTGTTGTTGCCTACACTCACCACCTGGGGTGGCCTGTCAGTATGTCCAGGATCCAGTTGCAGAGGGAAGTGTTCAGTCCCAGGGAGCTTAGTGATGAGCTTCGAAGGCACTATGGTGTTGAACGCTGAGCTGTAGTCAATGAATAGCATTCTCACGTATGTGTTCCTTTTGTCCAAGTGGGAAAGGGCAGTGTGGAGTGCAGTAGAGATTGCATAATCTGTGGAGATTGTGTCAATAGAGTTTTGAATGTATCTAGCCCACAATCAACACAGGCCAGGAAAAAGTTGTTAAACGTTACCACACAGTATAGTAGTTAGGCAACAGGGAGATTGGATATGAATGGAAAGTTGGATTGGGGCTAAAATGGGACTTTGGAGAACATTTTATTTTATATTGAATTTTGATTAATTGTAAATGGATTATGCAACTAAAAGATTGCTCTTCTAGAGCCTTTCAACCAAATTCTGCATTTGCATGTAAATATAGCTTATATTCTGATACTGGGCTGTTTTCAGAACTGGAATATGCAGATAGGTAGGTTGACCCAGAATGAATTTGAGGTAAGCAAAAATGAAACTGTGCTTAAGAATCCATCTACCACCTTGGTAAATTATTGATAGATTTTAGATGATCCAAAAATATTTTTTTCAAATAGTTATATATTCTCCCTTCTCCCTAATTCTCTGCGGTGTCTGCCCAAGGCCTCAGCGGTATGGGTTCTGACATGCTCGTGTTACCTCAGACTCACACCTCACTGGTGACTGGAGGGAACGTGACAACTCCCTCAGTGTGCACAGCTTGGAATGATACGCACAATGAGGTTAACAACCTCAGGGGGATGCTTGGAATGTGTGTGTGAGTGCGTGTGCATGTGCATGTGCATGTGTGTGTGTGTGTGTGTGTGTGTGTGTGTGTGTGTGTGTGTGTGTGTGTGTGTGTGTGTGTGTGTGTGTGTGTGTGTGTGTGTGTGTGTGTGTGTGTGTGTGTGTGTGTTGGAGGCAATCTGGTTTGAATTACTCTGTCAGATGACTTTCTCTCGAAGCTAAGGCTACACCAAATGACATTCTGAAGAGGTTATCTTTGCTCCCATTATGGAAATGATATTTCTTGTTGGAACATCTTTGCAAGGAAATATAGAGACCCCTCAGTACAAGACTTTATTCTTTTGAATGTACCTATAATATGATCTAAACTGAGTTTCTTAAGTGCAGCTTGTTAGCACAGATGTCGGGTCTTAATTTGAGCCAGTTTCACACAGCAGGAAAATAATCCTGCAGCGACAGGACATTTGAATTGTTATGTGGATTTGAATTAATGGAAAAGAAATTGTAGGGGTTGATACATTTTTTGTTAGGGCAAATCAAGTCAGATTTTTTAAAGTGGAAATTACAAACCTTTGAAGCCTTTTAAAATTCCTGCAACAACAGGATGATCAAAATAAGATACAGCATCTGTAAATCATTTTTCAGAGGCTATGTGCTAATTAGAGTATTTCCTGTGTCTGGTCCTCGGGTCGGCTTAGCTGCCACATCAGCAGTCTCCTCATAGTGGAAAAAAACATCATAAACACAGGCCCAATTACAGCACACAGACAACACAATGTCTGAGACGCAGATGCAGAGCCCAGGGAACAGGGAAAGAGACAGTCAAAGATACTTAGATGCGGAAATACACGCATGCACGTGCGCACACACACACACACACACACACACACACACACTCAAGGGCACGCACATGCACGCACACACACACAGAAAAGGCTAAGAACGACCATACGGATCGATTCCGTCAATGATATATCAATTACAGAAACTACCACAGAGATAGACACAAGGAGAGACAGTCCCAGACAGGAACCAAAAGACGGGGTAAACAGAGAGTGACAGAGACTAGAACAGACAGCTTCTCAGAGTTCTGTGTGTTCCTCCCAGACATCCCCTGCCTGCTCATCTGTAACTCTTTAACTATGCATCCTTCACAAACAAGCTGCCACCTTGGACCCTGCTGCCAAGTTTACACACACTCGCCGTGCAGTATCTCTGAATTGTTTCTGTGTTTGCTCCAGCCCCATTGTTTGCATTTCTTAATATACCCCAGCTGCTACAGACATGATAACTTCCGGTGAAGAGTAAGGGGGAGGAGGAGGAGGAGGAGCAGAGGCCGGAACAGAAAAGGAACAGCTGGCTACATCTTTGTAAAGCTCTTTTTCCCCCAGGACCAGACGTTATTACGCTTCATCCCACAAGAACATGCATGTCAAGGAGAGGTCATGATGCTATCAGGGGTGGGGTAATCTGAGCTTTTGTGCTACATATAGGAATAAGTGCACTGATATACTGACAGGTGAAAGAGGTACATTTTCATTTAATTAGGAGATGGAAGGGAATCGGAGGGAGCCATACACAGCTTAACTTCTCTGCGCTACGGATCCCTTTTACGGGATCCCTTTCCTAAGCAACCGCTAGAATTGCAGGGCGCCAAATGCAAAAATATTACTAAGAATATTTATAATCATGCAATCACAAGTGAAATATACCAAAACACAGCTTAGCTTGTTGTTAATCCAACTATCATGTCAGATTTTGAAAATATATTTTACAGCGAAAGAAATCCAAGCTTTTGTGAGTGTAGCTTTCAATGCTACAACAGCTAGCCCCAAATTAGCATGGTCACGAAAGTCAGAAAAGCAATAAAATTAATCACTTACCTTAGATAATCTTCGGATGTTTGCACTCACGAGACTCCCAGTTACACAATAAATGTTATTTTTGTTCGATAAATATTACTTTTATAACAAACAAACGCCATTTGGGTTGCGCGTTATGCTGAGAAAACTACAGCCTCGTTCCGGTCCTGAAAGGAAGATTAAAATTTCCAAACGTATCAGATTAAAAATAATTACTAAAAATATTTATAATCATGCAATCACAAGTGAAATATACCAAAACACAGCTTAGCTTGTTGTTAATCCACCTATTGTGTCAGATTTTGAATATATACTTTACAGCGAAAGAAATCCAAGCTTTAGTGAGTGTAGCTTTCAATGCTACAACAGCTAGCCTTATATTAGCTTGGTTAGCTTGGTCACGAAAGTCAGAAAAGCAATGAAATTAATCGCTTACCTTTGATAATCTTCGGATGTTTCCACTCACGAGACTCCCAGTTACACAACAAATGTTATTTTTGTTCGATAAATATTACTTTTATCACAAAAAAACGCCATTTGGGTTGCGCATTATGTTCAGAAAATCAAAGCCGTGTTCCGGTCGACAAATTCCAAAAAGTATCCGTAATGGTCGTAGAAACATGTCAAATGTTTTTTTATAATCAATCCTCAGGTTGTTTTTAACAAACATAATCGATAATATTTCACCTGGACCATAACCTATTCATTAAGAGACAAAAGGAAAATGGGGTGCCCCTCTCTCGCGCGCAGGAAAAATTCAGAGGACACCTGACTACTTTTGAAAAAACTTGCTAATTTTTCAAAATAAAAGCCTGAAACTATGTCTAAAGCCTGGTCACAGCCTGAGGAAGCCATTGGCAAAGAAATCTGGTTGATACCCCTTTAAATGGAGGTTAGACGGGCCAGGGAACACAGATTTTTTATTTTTTATATCACTTTTCGCTTGCAGAATAAGTATTGTTATACTCACAGACAATATTTTGACAGTTTTGGAAACTTTGGAGTGTTTTCTATCCTAATCTGTAAATTATATGCATATTCTACGATCTGGGCCAGAGAAAATGGCCGTTTACGTTGGGCACGTTATTTAAAAAATAAATAATAATCTGTCCCCTAGCGCTAAGAAGTTAAAAGAGGTGTGTTCTTTATTGATACACTACATGACCAAAAGTATGTGGACACATGCTTGTCAAACATCACATTCCAAAATCATGGGCATTAATATGGAGTTGGTCCCCCTTTGCTGATATATCAGCCTCCTCACTTCTGGAAAGTCTTTCCACTAGATGTTGGAACATGGCTGCGGGGACTTGCTTACATTCAGCCACAAGAGCATTAGTCACGTCGGGCAGTGATGTTGGGCGATTAGGCCTGGCTCGCAGTCGGCTTTCCATTTCATCCAAAAGGTGTTCGATGGGGTTGAGGTCAGGGCTCTGTGCAGGCCAGTCAAGTTCTCCCACACATTTTCTGTATGAACCTCGCTTTGTTTACGGGGGCATTGTCATGCTGAAACAGGAAAGGACCTTCCCCAAACTGTTGCCACACAGTTGGAAGCACAGAATCGTCTAGAAGGTAATTGTATGCTGCATTAAGATTTCCCTTCACCGGAACTAAAGGGCCTAGCCCAAACCATGAAAAACAGCCCCAGACCATTATTCCTCCTACACCAAACTTTACAGTTGGCACTATGCATTGGGACAGGTAGCGTTCTGCTGGAATCCGCCAAACCCAGATTTGTCCGTCAGACTGCCAGATGGTGAAGCGTGATTCATCACTCCAGGAAATGCGTTTCCACTGTTCCTGAGTCCAAAGGCGGCAAGATTTACACCACTCCAGCCAACGCTTGGCATTGTGCAAATTGACCTTAGGCTTGTGTGTGGCTGCTCGGCCATGGAAACCCATTTCATGAACCTGACGAACAGTTCTTGTTGCTTCCAGAGGCAGTTTGGAACTCGATAGTGAGTGTTGCAACCGATGACAGCACTCGGTGTCCCTGTTCTGTGAGCTTGTGTGGCCTACCACTTCGGGGCTGAGACATTGTTGCTCCTAGACATTTCCACTTCACAATACCAGCACTTACAGTTGACCAGGGCTGCTCTAGCAGCGCAGAAATTTGACAAACTGACTTGTTGGAAAGGTGGCATTTTGTGATGGTGCCACGTTGAATGTCACTGAGCTCTTCAGTAAGGCCATTCTACTGCCAATATTCGTCTATTGAGATTGCATGGCTGTGTGCTCGATTTTATACACCTGTCTGCAACGGGAGTGACTGAAATAGCTGAATCCACTCATTTGAAGGGGTATCCACATACTTTTGTATGTATAGTGTATGTCTGTCTCTGGTCTATAAACACACACACAGTCGCCCTCCAGTCTGTAACTGGTAACACACAAACACGCACCAGCTCCCTCAAATACACATGCTAAAGTAGTTTTACACACACAATCCGCCCCCAAGACACACACTCTGACAGCTTTTTAAAAACAGCTGTGTTTTATTCTCAACCATCCCCAGTCTCCAGTCATCACTCTCTTTCAAGCTCCCGTCAAGTGACCAAGACCAAAGGAGCCTTTAATGAAGTTGCAGGATCACGTCAGGCACTTCAGCGGGCGCCCTGGTGGTCGATAGCGGGGGAGCAGTGGAAAGAGTGCGTCTGTGTGCGTGCGTAAAGGTTCCCAACACTGGCCTTATTTAGAAACAGTTGTTCAAGGGCTCTCCCTTTCTTCAAAGCTCAGCTTGAAATAAACCGCTGGACTCAGTTTGCATCAACAGGGACGCAACCCAGACCCAGACAACAAAGGCTATCTAAGCTCAAAGCTGCCTGTCATTCCAGCTGAGATCTGAGGTAACAGGGATTCAGGTGGCTACTACATTTGACAAATGAGCATAACATCAATGTTACACCTTCTGAGGGCTTGAGAGGAGTTTTAGTCGTATCACAGTTTAGCCCAAGCACAAGGATTAAGCCAGGGTTATATGAGTCAATAACCTCGGATTAACTAGCATTCTATTCTATACATTTACCAATTTAAAGATGGGTTCTCTGGAAATAAGATACCCCAGTTTGATAGTTCTTCAAATGTGTCCCCTATTCTTGTTTATCAGTGGTTACTGGCAGCACTTCCAATGGGGAACATGAGCTCATAGTAATGGAATGGCCTCAAACACATCAAACACCTGGTTTCCATGTGTTTGATACCCACTCCGTTCACTCCAATTCATTCATTATTATGAGCAGTCCTCCCTTCACCAGCCTCCTCTGTTGTTTATATCCTTGCACAGTGTGACAAAGCCAGAGGAAGAATTTGCTTTCTTTCTTTCCACAAGTCCTTGTAGAGTTGCACTGCACAGCGGGGCTTGTTAGAGGTAGGTAATAAGTGGTTCAGTGACCCTCTCCTTAAATGTCGATAGACTCCTTAAATCCCTGTGACGCCAACACTCCACCACTCTCCATTTTATCTCCGCTGGGACGGAGTGTGTGGTCTTTACTACCATACTGACACCCTGGCAGCCCGCCCACTAAAGCAGGCCTATATTTGGTCTGACTGCTTATATCCTCCTCGAACCCTCTCAAGTGTGTGTGTGTGTGGGGGGTTGCATATAAATACTAACACACACGCCCCCCACACATGCACATGCTTCACGCACATTCTCACAATATCACATGCACACACAATCTCTCTCCACAGACAGCACACACACACACATGCAAATGCACACACACACACATACTACTCAAGTGCAGTGATATTTGTTCAAACTAGTAGTCACTTGTGTAAATGTCAGACAAAAGGAAGAGTTATGTTGAGAGGTGAATGTCAAAGGAAACTAGCTGACAATACGGGAAAAGTATCTGGGGGAAACTGTACAATAACACATAAGTGAGAAGCTTAGACACATACCACTGGAATCACACCTGAATCATACCTGAATCATGGCTGAATCACAACGTTTTTCAATAAAGAGTAAGGCAGGTCTAGGCATCGGAATCTCCGCCCTGTCTCCCCAAGCTTTAATCAACACTTGGCCTACTTCCACCTCTCTGACCTGGAAATAATGTGCATTTAATTTATGTCAAAACTGTTTATATTTTGAGTTGAAGTGTATGTAGCTCATACACGCACATATATATACATAGAGAGAGAGAGAGAGAGAGAGAGAGAGAGAGAGAGAGAGAGAGAGAGAGAGAGAGAGAGAGAGAGAGAGAGAGAGAGAGAGAGAGAGAGAGAGAGAGAGAGAGAGAGAGAGAGAGAGAGAGAGAGAGAGAAAAAAACATTCTACTCAGCTGGATGCAAATAACTGTTCTCTTCAAGGTACCTTTAATTTCTATGTACAGTAGAAAGGACTGGATGCTTGCCTTGCCGCTAGAGACAGTGCCAAATTGAATGAGCCAGTTTTAAGCTTGTCCTCATTCAACCTCAGCCAGTACACAAACGCTTAAACTGCACTTTCATAAGGTACACACTGCTCCGTCACTATCTATATAAGATATAACATTATTACATTTAGCAGATGCTCTTATCCAGAGCGACATACAGGAGTACTTAGGATAAAGTGCGTTGCTCAAGGGTAGATCGACAGATTATTCACCTAGTGGGCTCAGGGATTCAAACCAGCAACCTTGCAGTTACTGGCCCAACGCTCTTAATCGCTAGGCTACCCACCGCCCATTATTGCAAAGCAAACCATGTTATTGTAAAGGTACACCATGTTACTAAAGTAGGATTTAGGACTGAGTCCATGTTAATGAAATCTGCAGTCCAAAGATAATGGTGTTGTATAGAAAGATCTAGTGATAGAGGTCAAGAGAGGCAGAGGAGAAGTTGCAGAAGTAGGAAACTGTTGTTTTTTTTGACAAGCTAAGGAAGTGCAATTAAATGGCACATTATCCAAATGATCGAACCCACACTGCCCCGAAACCTGTTCTCGTCAAAAGAAGCAAGGGGGCCAAACACATGTATTCTTCCCATGAACGCCAAATTGCTTACAAATACAATGCTATCTGCACAGAACTTTGCTTCATCCCGCAACGAGCCATTGTTTACAGACGGCTCGATGCGAAAGCTTCTATAGCCTGGCGTCCACATCTAAACTATTCTTTCACAAAAATAAGGTTTCCAGTCAAAAGAGGAATATCCAATCTCTTCAGGAACAATACTTACGATTCGACATGTTGAACGTGTTCTTCGCTTTTTAAATAAGTGTTTAAAACTCGTTTTTATACAGGGTCTCCCATTTTCCGCCTGTAGAAGTGGGAGATTGCATTGTAGCTTACTCTCGCATGACTGCATGGTCTAGAATGGACTACAATGGCAGCCCACAGGCGGAAAATGGGAGACCCTGGATAAAAATGTGTTTTAAACGCTTATTTGATAGCAAACGACACATTCAACATGTCGAATCGTAGTTATTGTTCCTAGAGATATTGGATATTCCTCTGTTGACTGGAAACGTTATTTTAGTAAAACCGAATAGTTTAGATTTGGTCGATCAAGGACACCAGGCAACGGACACCTGGCAACGTCTGTAAACAACAGCTTGTTGCGGGACGAAGCAACACAAATTAGCTGACACAGGTACAGACAAGTCTTTTGTTCCCCTGTGCTCACAAATGGTTGGCTCCTAAGTATGTTCGTATACAAAAGACAAAAATAAACAGAAGCTCCAGATTGCTCCAAGGTGTCTCATAAAAAGCCATCAGCAGCTCTACCCTAATAGGTTTGGCATGTGATGAAGGAAAAAAGGAGCGCTTCGTTCATGGGACCCAGAGAAAGAAAGGGAGAACAAACTACGAGGCCTGCATGACAAACAAAGGACAGCTGATATAATAGACAGGATAATTTAAAAACCTCTTAAGGATCCGCCCCTTTTTTTCATTTTTCGCCAAAAATGACAAACCCAAATCTAACTGCCTGTAGCTCAGGACCTGAAGCAAGGATATGCATATTCTTGATACCATTTGAAAGGAAACACTTTGATGTTTATGTTCAATTCATGTTCAAAATGTTGTATCAAGACTGCCCAAATGTGCCTAATTGGTTTATTAATACATTTTCAAGTTCATAATTGTGCACTCCCCTCAAACAATAGCATGGTATTATTTCACTGTAATAGCTACTGTAAATTGGACAGTGCAGTTAGATTAACAAGAATTTAAACTTTCTGCCCATATCAGATATGTCTATGTCCTGGGAAATGCTCATGTTACTTACAACCTCATGCTAATCACATTAGCCTACATTAGCCTACATTAGCCTACATTAGCCTACATTAGCTTAAACGTCCCATGGGGAGACACACCGATCCAGTAGAGGTTAATGTTTGGGAGAGAATCAAAAAGCATAGGGCCAGGCTCACTAAAATACTTATGTGACATAAATTCCCCTGGGACGGAAGAATACATTCACTAACAAACGAACTAACGGGGAAGGACTGCCCGTTCCATGATCTCGCCATCACGGTTGACAACTCCATTGTGTCCTCCTCCCAGAGTGCTAAGAACCTTGGCGTGATCCTGGACAACACCCTGTCGTTCTCAACTAACATCAAGGCGGTGACCCGTTCCTGTAGGTTCATGCTCTACAACATTCGCAGAGTACGACCCTGCCTCACGCAGGAAGCGGCGCAGGTCCTAATCCAGGCACTTGTCATCTCCCGTCTGGATTACTGCAACTCGCTGTTGGCTGGGCTCCCTGCCTGTGCCATTAAACCCCTACAACTCATCCAGAACGCCGCAGCCCGTCTGGTGTTCAACTTTCCCAAGTTCTCTCACGTCACCCCGCTCCTCCGCTCTCTCCACTGGCTTCCAGTTGAAGCTCGCATCCGCTACAAGACCATGGTGCTTGCCTACGGAGCTGTGAGGGGAACGGCACCTCCGTACCTTCAGGCTCTGATCAGGCCCTACACCCAAACAAGGGCACTGCGTTCATCCACCTCTGGCCTGCTCGCCTCCCTACCTCTGAGGAAGTACAGTTCCCGCTCAGCCCACTCAAAACTGTTCGCTGCTCTGGCACCCCAATGGTGGAACAAACTCCCTCACGACGCCAGGTCAGCGGAGTCAATCACCACCTTCCGGAGACACCTGAAACCCCACCTCTTTAAGGAATACCTAGGATAGGATAAAGTAATCCTTCTAACCCCCCCCCCCTTAAAAGAGTTAGATGCACTATTGTAAAGTGGTTGTTCCACTGGATATCATAAGGTGAATGCACCAATTTGTAAGTCGCTCTGGATAAGAGCGTCTGCTAAATGACTTAAATGTAATGTAAATGTAACAGCATTAGGAACCAAAGCTGCATTAGGAACCTGGCTTGATGTACAGATGTAGGATCTTAATTTGATCACCCTGTTGCAGGAGAACATTCTTGCAATGCAGGAAATGTAAAATTTGTGGTATATTTTAGGTTTAAAAAGGTTTCTAAACTTTGTAATTTCCACTTTGAAATTTCAGACTTCAGATTTTCCCTTGCCAAAAATGTATCGGCCCCTACAAAAATGTCCATTCATTATAATCCAGATAATAATTCACATTTCCTGTTGCTGCAGGATTATTTTTCTGCTGTAGGAAACTAGCTCAAATTAAGATCCTACATCTGTACCTTCCCCTATCATGTTCACTTTGAGGCCAACTCCACTTGTTTAGTCAATAGTAAGCACAACATGTCAAGCCTAATTTGCCTATAGTAAGGGAGCATGGGTCACTACTAGAAGGGATACAGATTTTAGAAAATGTACATCAAAAGTTGTGTTCTTGGGCATTTTAGCTAACCCTAACCCTAACACTTTTCCTAACCTTAACCTAATTTTTCTAACCTGCTATGTTAATTCTCCTAACTTGCTGTGTAAGTTCTCCTAAACCTGCTACGAAAAGTAAGTTTTGACAAACGCTCTATCCCTTCTAGACAAAACCGGGAGCATGGGAACAGGTTGATTTAACATTCACATGCCATGGCACCACTCCTCGTCAAGATGAATCCCATGTGACTCAATACACAGCAGGGAATGAATGTAATGCATCTAGTCAAACCTATCCAAATCAAGTATGGCTTACTTGAATTGTTCCGATCAGCTCCTAGTGGAGGCAACTATAAGACAAAAACTCAGTCACATGACGAGAGCACTTCACAAATGGAAATAACTAAAAGAACACATTGATGATGTTAACATTTTTGTAAAGATTTCAGTGGAAATTGATAAAAGTAGCCCTTAGAGTTGTATGAGTCTCAACATCAGATAAAATAAAATGTTATTTGTCTCATTTCGTAAACAACAGAGTTAAAGATAAAGATTTTTGGTAAAAATGACTGTAAAGCTAAATGCCAAGCTGGGCTCAAAATGTTAAATAATATATTGAAGGGATGTCTCTAGACAGTCATCTCCTGTCTTAGTAGGAGATTAGTGTGTACTCTGTCTCCCAGACTCCAGGACATCCTTCCTGACTGTGTGTTGCCCTCATGACCTTCCCCATCAACCCCTCCTGCAGAGAGAGAGAGAGAGAGAGAGAGCGAGAGAGAGAGAGAGAGAGAGAGAGAGAGAGAGAGAGAGAGAGAGAGAGAGAGAGAGAGAGAGAGAGAGAGAGAGAGAGAGAGAGAGAGAGAGAGAGAGAGAGAGAGAGAGAGAGAGAGAGAGAGAGAGAGAGAGAGAGAGAGAGAGAACGATCTGAGAGACAAGGCAAGAAGGGCATTCTATGCCATCAAAAGGAACATAAATTTCAACATACCAATTAGGATCTGGCTAAAAATACTTGAATCAGTCATAGAGCCCATTGCCCTTTATGGTTGTGAGGTCTGGGGTCCGCTCACCAACCAAGATTTCACAAAATGGGACAAACACCAAATTGAGACTCTGCATGCAGAATTCTGCAAAAATATCCTCCGCGTACAACGTAGAACACCAAATAATGCATGCAGAGCAGAATTAGGCCGATACCCACTAATTATCAAAATCCAGAAAAGAGCCGTTAAATTCTACAACCACCTAAAAGGAAGCGATTCCCAAACCTTCCATAACAAAGCCATCACCTACAGAGAGATGAACCTGGAGAAGAGTCCCCTAAGCAAGCTGGTCCTAGGGCTCTGTTCACAAACACAAACACACCCCACAGAGCCCCAGGACAACAGCACAATTAGACCCAACCAAATCATGAGAAAACAAAAAGATAATTACTTGACACATTGGAAAGAATTAACAAAAAAACAGAGCAAACTAGAATGCTATTTGGCCCTAAACAGAGAGTATACAGTGGCAGAATACCTAACCACTGTGACTGACCCAAACTTAAGGAAAGCTTTGACTATGTACAGACTCAGTGAGCATAGCCTTGCTATTGAGAAAGGCCGCCGTAGGCAGACATGGCTCTCAAGAGAAGACAGGCTATGTGCTCACTGCCCACAAAATGAGGTGGAAACTGAGCTGCACTTCCTAACCTCCTGCCCAATGTATGACCATATTAGAGAGACATATTTCCCTCAGATTACACAGATCCACAAAGAATTCGAAAACAAATCCAATTTTGATAAACTCCCATATCTACTGGGTGAAATTCCACAGTGTGCCATCACAGCAGCAAGATTTGTGACCTGTTGCCACAAGAAAAGGGCAACCAGTGAAGAACAAACACCATTGTAAATACAACCCATATTTATGTTTATTTATTTTAACTTGTGTGCTTTAACCATTTGTACATTGTTACAACACTGCATATATATAATATGACATTTGTAATGTCTTTATTGTTTTGAAACTTCTGTATGTGTAATGTTTACTGTTCATTTTTATTGTTTATTTGACTTTTGTATATTATCTACCTCACTTGCTTTGGCAATGTTAACACATGTTTCCCATGCCAATAAAGCCCCTTGAATTGAATTGAATTGAAATTGAGAGAGAGAGAGAGAGAGAGAGAGAGAGAGAGAGCTTGATGAAGACTTTATTTAAGGCGTTTCACCTGAGGAAGACCCTTTGTTTCTGCACTATATCCTATAGCTATGTTTCATTGTTTGATAACACTTACACTATATGACCAAAAGTATGCTGCTATAACATCCTCCACTCTTCTGGGAAGGCTTTCCACTAGATATTGGAACATTGCTGCGGGACCTTGTTTCAATTCAGCCACAAGAGCATTAGTGAGGTCTGGCAGCATTACAATTCATCACAAAGGTGTTCGATGGGGTTGAGGTCAGGGCTCTGTGCAGGCCAGTCAAGTTCTTCCACACCAATCTTGACAAACATTTTCTGTATGGACCTCGCTTTGTGCACGGGGGCAGTGTCATGCTGAAACAGGAAAGGGCCTTCCCCAAACTGTTGCCACAAAGTTGGAAGCACAGAATTGACTAGAAAATTATTGTATGCTGTAGTGTTAAGATTCCCTATCACTGGAACTAAGGGGCCTACCCCAAAAATGAAAAACAGCCCCAGACCATTATCTCAAAATCATTGTAATATGGTTAACCTTCAAAATATAATGAAAATTATTTAAATCCAAAAGATAAAATTCAACCAGAGAGCATCCTTAGATCATGGGAAAAGGTCACACTTGAATCATTCCCACAGTGAATGGCTAAGCCCGCTACACTATGAAACCAAACACTATTGCAGAGACTCAGATATTACCGGACCCAAATTGATATGGTGAAAACAATGTGTGGGGAGGCAGAGGCACAGAAACTCACATCAACACCTTTGTCCTGATAACACTGTTGAACAAAGAATGTATTCTACTGCTAGCAATCAAGAAGAAACTTAAAAACTCCCCAGCTTATGCTCTTCAAATGTACGTTAGCTGTGAGGGCTGAAATGCCCATGCATTGACTTTTGTTTGCTATACATGTCAGTAGATGCTATTCACGAGGACATATTGTTTTGTCTCACGATTCCCGAGGATGAAACGGTACAGGGGATGTTCAGTGTGCTGCGTGGCTATATTGAAGAAAAAGAGATTCCATGGGATCGAATGGTGGGCTTTTGCACAGAAGAGGCTCCATTTATGGCGGGACGGCAGGCAAGCCTCTGCACTCTAATTATGAATGTGTCTCCCATATGGACGCATTGTATGATACACCAAGAGCAACTGCCAGCAAAAGAGCTGAGCACAGAACTCGGAGATATACTGCAGCAGGTAACTTCAATTGTAATCCACATCAAACCACATCCATTGCGTGCGCATGTTTGTATAACTATGTGGAGATATGCAGTGGCGATTTTAACATGTAAATCTTGGTGGGGCAAAAAAATAATAAAAGTGGGATGCATGCCAGCAAAGCCACTACACAACACAACACTAAACAATACATTAATTATAATGGTGACAAATGGTGCCCACAAACTGTTAGGGTCTACATAAAGCTGTCCCAACAGCAGAGTCAGCAGTCCCAACACCTTACCACTGCTACACCTGCCTATCAGCGGAGCCTTGTCTGGCAGCGAAACAGTTCATTCAGCCTCATTTACTGCCTTTAAAAAAACATAGCTGATATGGTTGACGTGCTTAAACAAATGTGGTTTCTACTGACAATTGAGATGGACAAATTATGGAATATGTGGACGACAAGAGTAATTTCGATTAAGACATTATTGAGCGAGCTAGGACGGACGTAGTCAATATAACTATTTGTTTAGCACTTTTGAAATGTACAGTGACAGAATTCAGAACATGGGCCGTTCTTACTGTGTTCTCCATGTACACCAAGTCAGAACTGTAGGCTAAATAAATGGGGCATATAAGCAGACAATGAAAGCTCTTTCAAAATGTTATGATTACATTTCTCTAAAACAGGTTATAGGCTACATGTGCACCACCAAGTCAGAACAGTAGGCAAAATTAAGAGGTGAAAACAGATTAAAATATTATGGTGAGGCACATGGGCTACTAACAGCTTACTACACAACATACACTTAGTATTACTTTCTTAGCTACAGTATACATATCTCCCTGGTATATTACATAATTTATGCAGCAGCATACAATACATTTCTGGACTCACCTTGTTGTGCTGCGCTCACTTGAACAGGAAGGTGGCACGGCGGTCCTTCGTGGGCAAATTTTGCCATCAAAGTCTAGCCTTCTCTGGATTTATGGTGCTTTCAAGACAACTGGGAACTCTGAAAAAAACAAGGTTGAATCATGATGATGTCATTGATCTTCAGGTCATAGCTCTACAAAGAGGCCAGAGTTCCCGACTTACATTTCCGAGTTGGATGACCGTTCAAAACGTATTTCCCAGTCGGAGCTCGTTTTTTCCGGATTGCCTTGAACTCACTGAAGTCATGTTTTTGCAGTTCCGAGTTAACAGTTGTTTTGAGAGTGGCACAAATCATGCTTCATTGACAGCATGGCCAATGTTGAATGTTTATCATTTTAAACTTGGAAAAGAGACACTTAATCCCAGATTTGGGACCACACAGCCACTCCACTGAATAGCAGGCTAGTGATTGCTTTGCAATGCTTGCAGTTAGCCACTGTCACTGATTCCTTCCAAACCACTCATTGTTGAATTTGCGATTTCCAACTTGTTGTGTAATGTTTATGTCCAATGGCCGATGAGCACCGATACGTTTTATCTATAATTTCTCTTCATTATTTCTCTTCATTTGACAAGGATTAAAGAGGATTTGCCAGTAGATTGTCGACTTGATTCATCATGATGACCGCTAGCTAAGATTCAGTCCAATCAAAGCTACTGTACATATAACGTGATTTGACGTCATTTTGTCTGTGGCCAATGACCTTGAGTCTTCTTGGATGGGCACTTCTAATGTAACTCTATGGCAGCATCCAAGGGGCTTGATATTTCGAGCTCTACCCTTAGACTTGGCGGTGACGTACAGTACTGCTCCCACGAGTGACAGAACACTGAGCTGTATGCAGCTTTATTAACTCAATGATTTCAAAATATACATGTTTACATTGTTTGTAAACTGATATGTGACACGTATTAATGTCAAAATAAAATTCAAAACCAGTAAGCCCCCCCAAAAAAATGTCCCACCTGCCCTGAATGACGGGTCGCCACTGGAGATATGGGTCAGAGCATGACAATGTTCTATTTCACACCGAGGTTTGGTGGTTATCGGTTGGGAGTGTTTTAAAGATTTTTCACATTGAGAGAGGAACTGTCTGTCTGTGTAATGAAAATAAAATGTGTCTCATTGTCTATGTAACAGACAAATTTGGGAAACGGAAAGCAAGCATGCAGGGGAAATACAAAAACATTCTACAGATGAGTGACCCGAATCAGTGGATTCGGAGGAAATATTTTTTAACTGAGAGCGAGTCTTTCAAAAGTGAACCTTGCCTCCTTCCCTTGGCTGTGAATGTTTCTAACAGAAAACAGAATCAGTAAGTGTCTCACACGAGTAATGACTGCTCACCTCCAACGCTAGGAAGATCCCTTTGGGACCTACTTCCCAATCCGTTTGTCGACCACGCTCCCTGACTTTGGGAAGCTCCGTATCCTACGGTGCCACTGGTGCCAATGACATCTATAATGCCTCAAACTGGTCTGCTGCAGCCATCTAAGGTTGCAGTGATTTTATATACACACAGCTTCTAAGGACATATACAGTGGGGAGAACAAGTATTTGATACACTGCCGATTTTGCAGGTTTTCCTACTTACAAAGCATGTAGAGGTCTGTAATTTTTATCATAGGTACACTTCAACTGTGAGAGACGGAATCTAAAACAAAAATCCAGAAAATCACATTGTATGATTTTTAAATAATTAATTTGCATTTTATTGCATGACATAAGTATTTGATCACCTACCAACCAGTAAGAATTCCGGCTCTCACAGACCTGTTAGTTTTTCTTTAAGAAGCCCTCCTGTTCTCCACTCATTACCTGTATTAACTGCACCTGTTTGAACTCGTTACCTGTATAAAAGACACCTGTCCACACACAATCAAACAGATTCCAACCTCTCCACAATGGCCAAGACCAGAGAGCTGTGTAAGGACATCAGGGATAAAATTGTAGACCTGCACAAGGCTGGGATGGGCTACAGGACAATAGGCAAGCAGCTTGGTGAGAAGGAAACAACTGTTGGCGCAATTATTAGAAAATGGAAGAAGTTCAAGATGACGGTCAATCACCCTCGGTCTGGGGCTCCATGCAAGATTTCACCTCGTGGGGCATCAATGATCATGAGGAAGGTGAGGGATCAGCCCAGAACTACACGGCAGGACCTGGTCAATGACCTGAAGAGAGCTGGGACCACAGTCTCAAAGAAAACCATTAGTAACACACTACGCCGTCATGGATTAAAATCCTGTAGCGCACGCAAGGTCCCCCTGCTTAAGCCAGTGCATGTCCAGGCCTGTCTGAAGTTTGCCAATGACCATCTGGATGATCCAGAGGAGGAATGGGAGAAGGTCATGTGGTCTGATGAGACAAAAATAGAGCTTTTTGGTCTAACTCCACTCGCCGTGTTTGGAGGAAGAAGAAGTATGAGTACAACCCCAAGAACACCATCCCAACCGTGAAGCATGGAGGTGGAAACATCATTCTTTGGGGATGCTTTTCTGCAAAGGGGACAGGACGACTGCACCGTATTGAGGGGAGGATGGATGGGGCCATGTATCGCGAGATCTTGGCCAACAACCTCCTTCCCTCAGTAAGAGCATTGAAGATGGGTCGTGGCTGGGTCTTCCAGCATGACAACGACACGAAGCACACAGCCATGGCAACTAAGGAGTGGCTCCGTAAGAAGCATCTCAAGGTCCTGGAGTGGCCTAGCCAGTCTCCAGACCTGAACCCAATAGAAAATCTTTGGAGGGAGCTGAAAGTCCGTATTGCCCAGCGACAGCCCCGAAACCTGAAGGATCTGGAGAAGATCTGTAGGGAGGAGTGGGCCAAAATCCCTGCTGCAGTGTGTGCAAACCTAGTCAAGAACTACAGGAAACGTATGATCTCTGTAATTGCAAACAAAGGTTTCTGTACCAAATATTAAGTTCTGCTTTTCTGATGTATCAAATACTTATGTCATGCAATAAAATGCAAATTAATTACTTAAAAATCATACAATGTGATTTTCTGGATTTTTGTTTTAGATTCCGTCTCTCATAGTTGAAGTGTACCTATGATAAAAATTACAGACCTCTACATGCTTTGTAAGTAGGAAAACCTGCAAAATCGGCAGTGTATCAAATACTTGTTCTCCCCACTGTACATAAGGTTTACATACCAAATGTCATGGTCCCATGTCCATTGGTTCAGTTCGTATAGCCCTGGTGTGATATGGTGCTATCAAGTGTTGTAGCATGGCTTGAAAGCAGCAACTAATCATTCTCAAATTCATTAGAGGCTAATTCAATGAATCTATTTACCAAATCTGGAGTCATTCTGATTTATGGTTCATGAGAAGAAGATTTTTTAAGCATTTTTAGCATTAGCAAATGTGCTAATGTGCACCTATAGGTACAGTGCGGACATATTTGAATGCAGAAACAATTCTTTCCATTAAAGACTGATGTAAAAGTCTAAATACAAAATCTGGAGTGAATCTGGCATATGGTTCATGAGTAGAAGATGATTGCAGATGATTTTAAGCATTAGCTTTACACATGCAAAGAATGAGTTGTTAATAGTTTCCTTGTTTATAAAATATAAATAACAAATTCATTAAGGTACATCTTAGGCACGTCCATGATAGCGATGACAAGTTTCAAGTTGATAAGCCACTGTGGAGTGGATTTACAGTTGTTTAAATGGACATGTAAAATCTGATGTTTGATTTGTCAATAACCATCTTTTGACCGATCCGTTAGCTTACTAAGTTAAGACATGTACATGACCTTATATTCCACATTTGAAGTCATTTGGTCCTATGGTTCATGAGAAGAAGATGTTTTACATTTTTCATAGGCTATTTTAGCATAGTAGTGCTAATATGCATCTACTGGTATAGCGTAGCCATCTTTGAATGTATCAACGTTATTTTCTCAAACTCTTAAGGGACTGTTGTGATGAGTCCAAAGACCAAATTTGGAGTGAATCTGACTTTTAGTCCATGTAATACTGTAATTTATTACGTTACATTTGATCAAATTGAAAAGACAACTAATGCAGACATAAACAGCAATCATCAACCCACATGACATGTTTTCTTGGGTGAAAATAAAGCTCCAGCCCCAATTACAGTTTAGTAGTAAAATGCATCAAATCTGTTTCACATTTCAAAATCACACTCTGTTTTGTGTGCCTTTCACATTACAAAAGGTTTACTGGGCCAAGTTCAGGTGGGAAGCATGCCACATCGCAACAGGCACAGGAGTGTGGCACCACAGAATCTGTGTTGGGCGCAAAGTATATTGCTATAAATCTCATTCTCAGCAGCACAATCAAACAAGATTTAGTTTTTTATAAAGTCCTCTGCTTCAGCCCTCTGGGCATTTCTGTCCCTTCTCCTGGTGTTTATGTGAAGCACACACTGTCCTGAACAGCCTGTTAGGAGTAAACACTGTGCGTTAGCAGCAAGGGGAGGGGTTAGGAAATCAAGTGAATGTTTACCTGGGACTTGGTACTTACTGCCCACCTTTTCATGACCCAACCCTAAAACGGCAGCCTCCATTGTTGCAAATGTTCCGTAAAGTAGGCCATACTCTAGAGTTGCCCACTTACTTTGACCTTCTCACAAGGTCCCACGTTAAACAAACAACAACTTATAAGGCTTTTTTTTATAGCATTCATGAAGTCTTTCTAAGCACTGCATAGATGCTGCACAAATCATTTATAAACCAAATCATGCTATTTATAGTGATATAAAACATGGTGTCCCAAACTCACCATCAAGTTTTGATTATTTGAATCAGCTGTGTAGTGCTAGGGTGAGGACGAGTTTGTAAAAATCTGATATAAAAGGTCTTACATCTCATGCTTTGCCAAATGTGTCATAACCCTTTTGCCATTCTTTTATAGAAAGAAATGTGCTTATGAAAGGTTTCTGAATCATCTCGACATGTAAAAAGGAATATATGAGCAATAATAAGTATTATAATTATTATATTATTAATAAGTTGATTGCAATTACTATTATCCATCTATTATTAAACAGTTATGCAAGGCTGTAGCACTATGACAGTGCTTGGTGTGACAGCATTATGTAACATTATTTCAGACAGCAGCCTAATTTAAAAAGCAACTCAGGAGAGCGCATTACCTCAATAGACAGTCTGTTTGTCTGTGTGTGAGAGAGAGACACACGTATAAATATAGACTAATAACCATGCTTAACAAAGATCATGCACGCATGATCACGATCACACACAGCTGATCGTGATGATATCATTAGCCACATGTACGTCTTATTGAATAAGAAAAAGGCAATCTTTCCAAATCATATTCAACCAACTGTGTGGACTCAGACATGTTAAAGTACCACCAAATCATGTGTATTTAGTGAGAAACTCATCACATTCCACCTTATCAACTGATCACATTGGCTGGCAATACTTTGCATATTGTCAAGGTTCAGTTATGTAAAATATGAGGAGATGCATCTTAAGAAAGCAACATAAAATGTCCGTTCAATGATTCTGAAATCAGAATGACTAAGCATCATTTTATCCCCTTGGACTGTGGGGCTCCTACGTAATAATAATAATAATAATTTGGTGGGTGCTTATATTTGTCTTATATTGTTTTTCCATATTCCAACTCTCCCTGAGACACCCTCGGAGAGTGGGGTGTCCATTATCAACAGCAACCTTTCACACCTGTACATGTGTGTGGTGTGAAATGGATGTGTTTTTTGTATATCCCACATTCACACTCCCCCTGAGACACCCTCGGAGAGTGGGGTCACCACCAGGGGTCAGCCCTTATTGACGGCTTTGATACTGTATCTACAGTTTATTACAGTAGGTGGTCTGTAATATGAAACACATCATTTTACTTGCCACAGAGCTGCCTGTAAGCTGATGTCAAATTCACAGTAACCCCATTACAGTGTACATGATTCCATAGGTTACATGACTTGGGAAATAGTGCAAATGTTTGAAACATGCGACATGTCACATGAAAGAGATGCACACTCACAAACGCATTCCAAAGTTCCACACTTGATCACGAGAGCCGCACATTTCAATTAAAAATGGAAATCCTAAACAAAGGTTAAACTTCTGTACATAGCTGAGCTTTTCAAGCATGACCTCCAAGATCAAAGCTCCTGCACCTAATTATAGCAGCCATATCAACAGTGACGTTTATATAATAGCAAGTTGTTGAGATAAGTTGTCCTAGTCGCCTCTGATCTTGCACTTTTAAAACCACTTGCCCTTGAGAACACTAATTGGTTATCTCAATTTATATAGAGCGACTGTATAACAAAAGTGACACACACAATAAACATTACTCAAGGTTGAGTCCAATCAGGGGTGGGTAATATTGACTTCTCAACAGATTAAATAAAGGAATTTACAGCCATATTTATGATTTTAGTTTGAAATCTAAAATTTTACCACAAAATATAGCTACACTGAACAAAAATATAAATGCAACAAGTATCAATTTCAAAGATTTGACTGAGTTACAGGTCATATAACAAAATATGTCAATTTAAATAAATCCATAAGGCCCTAATCTATGGATTTCACATGATTGGGAATACAAATATGCATCTGTTGGTCACAGATACCTTTAAAAAAAAAGATAGGGGAGTGGAATAGAAAACCAGTCAGTACCTCACGTGGCGCGACACATCTCCTTCGTATAGAGTTGATCAGGCTGTTGATTGTGGCCTATGGAATGTTGTCCCACTCCTCTTCAATTGCGATGCGAAGTTGCTGGATATTGGCAGGAACTGGAACACGCTGTTGTACACATCAATCATGAGCATCCCAAACATGCTCAATTGGTGACATGTCTGGTGAGCATGCAGGCTATGGAATTGTGTACAGATCCTTGCGACATGGGGCTGTGCATTATCATGCTGAAACATGAGGTGATGGCGGCGGACGAATGGCACGACAATGGGCCTCAGGGTCTCGTCACGGTATCTCTGTGCATTCAAATTGCCATCGATAAAATGCAACTGTGTTTGTTGTCTGTAGCTATTGCCTGCCAATCCCATAGTCCCCACCTCCACCAAGAGGTACTATGTTCACAACATAGACATCAACAAACACCTCGCCCACACGACGCCATACACGCTGTCTGTCATCTGCCCGGTACAGTTGAAACTGGGAGTCATCTGTGAAGAGCACACTTCTACAGCATGCCATTGGCCATCGACGGTGAGCCTTTCCCACTGGAGTTGGTTACGACGTGGAACTGCAGTCAGGTCAAGACCCTGGTGAAGATGACGAGCACGCACATGAGCTTCCATGAAATGGTTTCTGTTGTGCAAACCCACAGTTTCATCAGCTGTCTGGGTGGCTGGTGTCAGACGATCCCGCAGGTGAAAAAGGCAGATGTAGAGGTCCTGGGCTGTGGATGTAGAGGTCCACGATGTTGTGGGTGATGATGGTAGAGAAATTAACATTCAGTTATCTGGTAACAGCTCTGGTGGACATTCCTGCAGTCAGCATGCCAATTGCACGCACCATAAAAACTTGAGACATCTGTGGCATTGTGTTGTGTGACAAAATTGCACATTTTAGAGTGGCCAATATTGTCCCCAGCACAAGGTGCACCTGTGTAATGATCACGCTGTTTAATCAGCTTCTTGATATGCCACACCTGTAAGGTAGACGGACTATCTAGGTAAATGAGAAATGCTCACTAACAGGGATGTAAACAAATTTGTGCACAGAGAAATAAAATAAAAATTTGCGTATAGAGAATTTCCCGGGATCTTTCATTTCAGCTTATGAAATTAAAAATATTGGACCAACACTTTACATGTTGCGTCTATATTTTTGTTCAGTATAGTTTGTTTTGAAACCTGTTTGGCAGTGTGTCTTGAGAAGTTTTGGTGTTAAAATGTAGAATATATTTTCTGGATTTATGCATTATAACAAATGCATAATCGGAAAGTATTTCAGAGGATGAATAACACACACCAATTAATAAGTCTGCAGAGGAAGGAAGGTTTGCTCAATCCAAGAGTACAACAAATTGATTACAGCATTACCCCCAAAATGGAGGAGGCAGGTGGCAGCGGGAGGAGGTAGGGAACTGGTCTGTCTGCCCAATATAAAGGATCAAAATTGGTGGAGGAATAAAACTAGCATAAATAGGAAAATATACCAATTTCATTTGAGGACCAGGATGTTGACAACTGTGCCATACAAATTGCAAAATAGTTGGGAAGAGATTTTGATGTACCGATTCCATGGTATGAGTATGAGTTGATATATAAAACAACGCAAAATTCAAGACTTCGTGCTTTTCAGCTAAAATTATTATATAGAATTCTTGCCAACAACAAAATGTTGAATATTTGGGGCATAGAATCATCGAAGCTCTGCAGATTTTGTTGTGAGGATACAGAATCAATAGACCATTTATTTTGGTATTGCCCTCAGGTAGCCTGTTTCTGGTTTCAGGTTCAGGAATGGCTGAAAATGCATAGCATTGATCTAAAATTGACCCTAGAAATAGTACTGTTAGGAGATCTGAAGAGACCGGGTCAGTCATTTACTAATATACTAATACTCTTAGTTAAAGTATTTATCTTCAACTCGCAATCTGTGGATTCTATTCGATTAGATAGATTGAAATTGTACGTTAAACATCACAGCATAGTTGAAAGATATGTGTTGCGTAGAAACCTGAAGTGGGTGGCCAGCAGAGATAGATGGGATGGGCTGAGGGAAGCTGAGGGTTAGGATGTGGAATTGAAGACAAGTGGGAGTGGAGTTGCTGTGTGGGAGATAGAATGATGGTCAAAGCTAAAAGTTAAAAAAAAAAATATATATATATATATATTAAAACATAATAAAAAGTCAGTTTGAATGACACTGAGGGGCAGAGTTTTTCAACTAATGCCGGTTTGCCTGAGGCTGATGCCGTGCAGGTGTTTGTACACATGCATATACACACACTCTCATTCAAATAAACACATACAAGAACACACACATACATGTAATAGTGCCAGACATATACACAAACATATACAGTTGACATAGCTGTTATGATTTTAATTGTCCTTGATGTCCTTTGTTTTAAATGTATAATTATTATTATTTTTTTTGCTTTGTTGTTTGCTGTTTTCTTCTGTCTTTTCCTTTCTTCTCTTCAGTTCATTCTCTTGGTTGTTGGTGCATTGGGGGGTTCTTGGCGGTGGGGAATATAATTAGTTGTATTTTTTATTTTTCTTCTTGGGGGGACTATGGGAGGGGTCTCGAATGGTTGAGGGACAGCTATTGGGGTACTGTGGGGGATCTTGGAGGGTTCGGGTTCACGTTTTTTACCCTGGTGGTAGATTTGTCAACGTGCCCTTGAGCAGTGCATTGACCCTGGATGCTTCTGTGTGTCGCTCTGAATGGGAATCTGTTGGATGACTGGTATGATGTAGTTGTTGAGCGGCTTCACTGCAAGCATATTGTATGTTTCGGATATTCAATAAATACATTTAAAAAAAATATATATATATATATTTAAAAAAATAATAATAATAAGTCTGCAGAGGATAACAATTATCTGCTCTATAACTCTCTATGTTAAGCATTAACACATTTTGCTATTCATTAAGACAAAGTCCTCAAAGACCCACATCTGCCATGTAACAATTAATAAAAAAATTGCATCATAGACCTTGACTTATCTTAGACTTGCCCCCCCCCCCCCCCCCCACAGGAACAAACTGTGGCACGTCCTCCTGACAGATGATGGGGGAACGGGATCCATCAGGGAAATTCACTACACAGTGTATCATGGCACATGGTTGGCTGATCCTCTTGCTTTCTATGGGGGACTGAAACCACAAGAATATTGCAGAAAGACTATCTGGTTCATCAAAATAGGTTGCAATATAGTACATGTTAAAATTGTCTTTGTAGTCTTGACAAAAATTCCAACACACAGTGACCACTTTATTATCCACTTAGCTCACACAGACATAGGAAAACAGTGCTTTGGCATAAATAGTCAAGTGTTACATTGAGTGGGAGTTCATTAATTGGGGGTATTCTATAATTGGATAAACATTGACATACTATGACATACTACACACTGCCTATTATCATTTTAGCTTCCTCTATAGACAATTATTTGCACTGACAGCAGTGGTGGAAAAAGTACCCAATTGTCATACTTGAGTAAAAGTAAAGATACCTTAATAGAAAGTTACTCAAATAAAAGTCAACCAGTAAAATACTACTTGAGGAAAAGTCTAAGAATATTTGGTTTTAAATATACATAAGTATCAAAAATAAATGTCATTGCTCAAATATACTTAAGTATAAAAAGTACAAGTACAAATCATTTCAAATGACCTATATGAAGCAAACCAGACGGCACAATTTTTATTTATCGGTAGCCAGGGGGACTCTCCAACACTCAGACATAATTTACAAATCAAGCATTTGTGTTCAGTGAGTCCACCAGATCAGAGGAAGTAGGGATGACCAGGATTGTTCTCTTGATAAGTGCGGGAATTGGACCATTTTCCTGTACTGCTAAGCATTGGAAATGTAACGAGTTTTGGTTGTCAGGGAAAATGTATGGAGTAAAAAGTAAATTATTTTCTTTAGGAATGTAGTGAAGTAAAAGTTGTCAAAAATAGAAATAGTAAAGTACAGATACCACAATAAAACTACTTGAGTAGTACTTTACAGTATTTTTACTTAAGTACTTTGCACCACTGACTGACTGAAGCAATACAATCCTGTTAGGGATTTTCTTCTTACAGTATCAACATTTTAGGGAAAGAGGACATTTTGATGGACAATTGAATTAATGCCATGGAAAATGGAAAATACATCTACTAATTAACTTTACATATGCTTTATTATGATCTATTTCCAAAGTTCAAGTGAGAAGGTGGGGAAAATACATTCCCGCCACATAGGCCTGCAGTTAAATTAATATTCCTGTTTATTCTATTCTTGGTCACCAACATATTATGGTTTCTGTGCCGGAAATAGGATTGGCTCAATTGGACTGGACACAAATCAGTCCTCTATTTCCTTACCCCAATGAAGTTGAAATGTAAAATGGTTACGATAATGGTTAAGGTTAGGGTTAGGTAAAGGGGTTATAGTTAAGGTTTAGGGTAGGATTTAGGGTAGGGAACGTCCCAAGGAAGGTCCCAAGGAACCCGGATAGAATGAACCATTTCTCATGGAACAATGCACTACTCAGTCACAAGATCCTTGGGCGTCTCATGGGCTTACTACAGGAAAATAGTGCATGTCTTTTAAATACATTTTAGAATTGAGTTTGAGTCTATATTTGTCAACTCATCAAGGTTTAGATTTGTTGAAACAATCGTGAGGTCTTTGAAATCGGATAAATTAATACTCTAATTTGAAGAAAAAACAAGGAGGCGGAGGGATCTACGCTACTCCCTTTACGTGTAATAATATTGGTTTTAAAGAGTAGCTTCGACCTCGTTACAGCCAGAGATTACAGAGTGCGCGGGGAGAATCATCGGGCACATCTCGAAGTGGCCGACTGGTACTTTTTAACGCTCACAATAACACATGTGCGCAGAAGGAAGCATTTTCTGGATTTTGATCTGAAGGGAAGAACAACATATTATTTGTTGGAATACTACTTTTCAACGTTATTCTCGCTGTGAAATTAAAGACTGATCTGCGTTTTATTTTTGGCATTTCGTTGTCCTCGTGCTCAATTGGACATCATTTTCAGAACCTGAATTTGGAGTTTATTTTTGGGGACGAGTAATAATGTTACTGTCCAAATTTGGCTCATTTTCACATATTTGCAGCACGTCCAACATGGATTTGCCAGTGAAAATACAGCTTCAGCAAGGTATGGGATTTCCCTACGTAATTATGTGATATTAGGTTATTTCCTATAACGTTACAGTTCAGTTGGACCCACGTGATATGAACCGACTGCGTCAATAATTGGGCATTAGTGGTAGCTATTAATGTAGGCTATTACATGGAATGTTTTCCAATATAGTTTTGTGAATATTTGATATGTCAGGCATTGGAGGATTTGCCGGCAAGTCTGACCTTAAATCTGGAGCCATTTTGAAACCCTCGTGCTGGAGCGCATTTTGTGCCTGAAGGTTGTTTGAGATTGCAACTACATTTTTTTTCTCTTTTAATTTAATTAACAGTGAAGGTGGAGAAGGAGCCATTCGATAAAATATACCAAGTGGGATCTGTACTAGGAAGCGGGGGATTCGGTACGGTCTACGCCGGTAGTAGGATTTCAGACTGTTTGCCGGTAATTGGAACATTTTTAAACTGCTTTGTTTTGATCGCACCACATGGCAGCAATATTCGCTGCGACCACACTGATGCGGTTCTCATGATCACTATTCCTTTTCTATTTCAGGTTGCTGTAAAACATGTAGCTAAAGAGAGAGTTACGGAATGGGGTACCCTTGTAAGTATTATAGCCTACACGTTTTTGTAGTATGTGCTATTTATTTTAGGTTATTCCTGCAAATTGTTTGGGTTTACATTGTAACCATATACTATTGTTTCATTTTAAAGAATGGTTCATTGGTGCCTCTGGAGATTCTGCTCTTGAAAAAGGTGGGAACCACTTTCCGAGGCGTTATAAAGCTGATTGATTGGTACGAGCGACCCGATGGCTGGTTAATAATCATGGAACGACCGGAGACTGTCAAGGATTTGTTTGACTATATAACCGAGAAAGGGGCTTTGGAGGAAGACACAGCGCGTGGATTTTTCCGTCAGGTCTTGGAAGCGGTACGACATTGCTACAATTGTGGAGTGGTCCATAGGGACATCAAAGATGAGAACCTGCTCGTGGATCTACGTAGCGGAGAACTCAAGCTCATTGACTTTGGTTCGGGGGCGATTCTCAAGGACACCGTTTATACAGACTTTGACGGTAGGTCCATGACGTGTGTTCCTCGACTTGCTGCAGTTTAACACATACAGGCTACTTTGTTTCCCCCGCTGGCGGATAATGTAGTCATTTGACGAATATAGGCCATTGGAATTACCTTAATTCACATCCAAAGCAACCTGTATAGTGATGCAGCTTTTTCTCACACCTTGCTTATAGCCTATCCGTCTATTGAGGCCACATTTTAACGTTAATGGTCCCGTATCTTTTTTTGTAAGGCTATGGACATATCTATTGTAAATCCTAGTTCAATTGAATTTCATACTTTGTTAAACTAAATGTTAATAACAATGTGTAACATTGCCTGTAGATTCATAGAATGGGAATATACACATTGTTGCACTTTTTCAATGATTGACTGTTTTAAAAATGGCCAGCTGCCATTTAACATCTGTTTGTTGTGAAACCTGAGTCTTGGATGCACCTGAAGGCCCACATCACGCATTCCAGTTTTTGTTTGGTGTCCAAGTCAATAGAGACCTTGCGGGGGTCACACTAAGGAGGAAAGGGGTTCTTTGTTATGGGGTGGAAGTGTAGGATGCTATAGTGCAGTATTTAGTCTTCCCCCTAGTATTTTCTGGTCTGTATTTGCAGACAGTGTAGACACTGGGGGGGGGGGGGCTCGCTGGTGGATTTTCTATGGGAAGATCTCAATTGCATACTCCGAGTCCTCTCTCCACTCCCATCCTCTCTCCTTCTCAACCCCATTGGAGGAGAAGGTCAGGGGGGCGGGACCTCTGGCTTTCTCATCCAATGGGTTTTGAGAAGGAGATGAGGCATATGCAATTGAGATCTTCCCAAGGGCTGTCAGCTGACAGAGCTCCTTTATGGTGTTGCAGTCTGGTTCACATCCAAGGGTGGGTTTATGACACACAAGTGCACTGTCGGCCTATGTCTTTCAGTTTTAGGTTCAAATATTAGTACCACTTTCTGAATGGTTAAATTGTATTTGTATTTTCCCCCCTTTTCAGGCACGAGGGTATACAGTCCGCCAGAGTGGATCCGATTCCATAGGTATCACGGGCGGTCTGCAACGGTCTGGTCACTTGGCGTGCTGCTGTATGACATGGTGTGTGGCGACATACCCTTTGAACAAGACGAGGAGATCCTCGGGGGATGCCTGTTCTTCAGGAGGAAAGTATCTACTGGTACGTGTCTCACTCTATCCTTTAATTTACAGCTTATGTCTGTCAACCTGCCTGCCTGTGTTGGTCCTCTCCAGTGGGTTTCAGGTGTTAAACCTCTCCTTCTCTCTCTCCAGAGTGTCAGCAACTGATCAAGTTGTGCCTCTGCCTCAGGCCCTCTGACAGACCCACACTGGAGCAGATCTTTGACCACCAGTGGATGCGTGTCCCAATCGACGACTCAAAAACAGAGGGTTGTGACATCACCCTGCATGCAATTATCCCTGACTCCTCATCAAGCACAAACTCAAGCAAAGAGAGCCTCTGATTGGGCAACCTTGTTGTGTGAAGGGGACATTTTTGCAGACTTGTGGGTCCTCAGTCTCGAATAGAGCGAGTTAACAGGACTTTTCGTTGGCAACTATAATTTAAGGTTTTCCCTCTAACTCTGTCATTGTTGTTTTGAGGAAATGTTTCCTCACCTGGGAACTTGTCACTTGGGTGGTTTGACCAGCATTCTTTTATTTCAAGATTTAATTTTAGCTGGTTCATGTTCTGTAACCCCCTTATATCAGATCTCCTGGCTGCTCTTATAGAGTATGAACTCTGTTTTTGTATTTTCGTTGATTTGGAGTGCCTTTATTTTTTTGCTGCTTTGGTGTGGCTGTAGTTATATGAATCTTGTGTTGGGTTGTCTGTTGCTTGAGAAATACCTAACCAGAGTAACCCCGTCTCGCTAAGAGCCAATCCCATGACAGGACCATGTGACGCAGGATCCCGCCCACCGACATGGTGGAATACTTGAAACGCACACTCATCCACAACACAAACTTTCTGCTGCTCTTTCACTGTAAATGCCTGCACAGCTGTGTGGAAATGGGGTTTATTATCTGTTTCTCTGAATGTGTACTGAAAGCATCAAAACCTCTCTCAATGGCTTCGTAGGGTTTCATACACTTGCGTTTCTGTACCCCATCTCTGCTGACACTACACAGCACCGGGCTTGGCTGGGACCTGTGTGTGAAATGCACAATCAATGCAATATTCATCGACTTTCTTTTCTTCTTACTATTAGTATGTATATTTATGTACATTCTCCCATGTAAAATTATTTATTTGTACTAGACATTCCACACTGTGGCTATTTATTTATTTTATCAATTCATGGAAATCCCAGAAATAAAATTCTACATGGCCTTTTTTGCATTCCGGTAATTTCTCATTTAGAAAATATCACAATTGTTCTGTATTGGTTATCTATTGAAAAATATGAAAACAAATGAACTTGTGGTTGATTCAATTTTAAATCTCATTAATCCCTTCAATGAGACTGAAATGTGAGTTTAAATTCAAATGGGTGAAGTAATGGTGGGAGATTATTTTTCATACCAAAATTTCAAATAAACCTTTTGTATATTAATGAGGTCTGTGTTGTGAAGTTTGACTAGTCATACATAAACTACTCCAAACAATGCTCATCACAATAACATGAGCCCATACTCATGTTTTGGAATAATGTTAGCTGGTCATAGCCATTTTCCTGCTACCACATGCACAGCAATCATACTCTCTTGAGTATTGCGATCTATGAGTCATTTTCATATGATGAAGCACTGACTACAAGAATGACTAACATCTGAGTCACAAGATCCCAGGAATAGCATTGACACCAAATGTCCCAGTGATCTGATGCTGCCCCCTATGGCAGAAGTGGTTCAGTGATGCTGCCTCTTGTGGGCTCCCAGGTGGTGCAGTGGTGTAAGACACTGCAGCTCAGTGCTAGAGGCATCACTACAGACAACCTGGTTCAAATCCAGACTGTTTCACAACCGGCCGTGATTGGGAGCCCTATAGGGCGTCGCACAATTGGCCCAGCGTTGTCTGAGTTTGGCCGGTGTAGCAGTGGCGGTTCTAGACCATTTCAACTGGGGGGGCCAAGCTGGGGCCAGTTGTACTGTTAGAGGGACCAGTTACATTACTAACGGATGTAAAACAAGAACGATAGCAAAAATTAGTTCTGTAAAAATTATTTCATACTCCACATTTAGGGGGGCCACAAGGGGGTCCAAAATTGTTGTCACAGGGGCACTGCCCCCCCCAGAACCGCTAGTGCGGTGTAGGCCATCATTGTAAATAAGAGTTTGTTCTTTACTGACTTGCCTAGTTAAATAAAGGTTACAAATTAAAATTAAAAGTAACCAATGCTCAGGTTTCAGCTCCAGCAGAGAATAGATGCCTTGTTTTATTCTTGGGCGTGAGCTTCGAACAAGAATCATTTGTCAATCAACATGTCAACTGGGTAACCTTTAGGTGAATCACCTTGCTGATACATCTTCTGTAGCTCAGTTGGTAGAGCATGGTGCTTGTAATGCCAGGGTAGTGGGTTTTGATTCCTGGGACCACCTATACGTAAAATGTATGAGCAGATGACTGGAAATCACTTTGGATAAAAGCGTCTGCTAAAGGGCATATATTATTTATTATTATTGCTTAGTTGGATGCTAAACCAGGAATGGTTTTCTCTCTGGGGAAAAAAGTTTCTAACGTTAAACACAATGTATATAAGCAGCCCAATGTAGCATTCCCCCCATATGTGGCTTGACAACTGTGTCTATATTTATTTTATTTAACCTTTATTTAATTAGGCAAGTCTGCTGAGTGCCTTGGGTAATAGGGCATTGTCTCTCTGCCCTGACATGTAAATGTCCCACAGCTTCATCAAGAGGCCTTCCGTCTATATGCTATAGGCAAACATTAACACACCCAGAAAATCAAGCCCTTGTAAAGCTTAAGTTAGCAAACAGTGCCTTGCTTGTCTTTTTTCAGCACGTTTTTTCTTTATCAAAGAATGTCACTAAGGCCTATTCAATGACCAATCAACACTAAAATAAACTAGGTGATTATAGAGTTTTACGGATTTTTGATCCTCAGATGTAGTTAACAAGTTAAACCATGTGTAATAATAGCCACAGTCACACCATCAGAAGCATGAAATGACAGTTGTCAAAATCAGTCATAACCATGTCTAGTGATGCATTCAATAAGGGGAGGCATTTGCGAATCAGTGTAGGAGAAACATCCTATAATTCCCTCTCCATATGATCAATCAGGACCTCCTCAGGGCATAATTCCTTTCTAAGCACTAAGACAGCTGATCATAGCTAAGCAACCATCATGTCATCATGAGGGTAGTGTCTGCCTCAACTTGCATGGGCATTCCTGCAGCTCAAAACCCCCTACATAAAATATTACCATTATTCCAGAGTATCTATAAGGGAATTACTTAATAATACATTAATACACACAATTTGATATAATAATGTGTAGCATACAGGGAATGAAGTATACTGTCGTATTATTGACATACATTACACATTCTATGATTTTTTCCCCCCAAAGAAACAAGCAATCTATGTCATGTTTAGAAGGGCAAGAGTCTGATGTCACATGACGCCACAAGGCCCAGACCTCTGAGGAAGTGGTGGAAAGAGAGCCTGCCATATAGAGAGCCTGTTGATGATGGACAGCGCATTCCACAAGAATGCTACGAGGGTGTTGTGAGCGGGTGCAAACTGACTCAAGGCCGGCAAGAATTGAAAGAGAACAGAACACTTCAGAAGCATATTGATGACTAAATAAATTACATCAAGCCATATACCTTGAGCAACAGATCAATCAGCACTATGTAATTGCCTTTAATTCAACACAAATGGGTTGTCTTTTCCAAAGCTGTCTCCTTGCTTCCTGTTATTGCGGAGATGTTTTTGCATGGCTATCCGGAACTGTCAGCCAGCTCACAACACAGCACACTGACACATAAACACAATGTCCCCATCTCAATGTCCCAAATATCACCCTTCAAAACAGGCAGAACAAACTCTGTCCAGTAATTTAGTCATGTCACAATATGTAAATGTCTTGAGAAAAAAAAAGGATCCTTCACCATAACTTGTGTTGGCATGCAGTACCGTTATCATAGCATATTCCAATGACCTAAAATCATTCAATTGACTACCTAATGTCTTCACTGATATTTTCAATCTCTCCCTGACCCAGTCTGTAATACCTACATGTTTCAAGTAGACCACCATAGTCCCAGTGCCCAAGAACGCCAAGGTAACCTGTTTAAATAACTATCGCACTGTTGCACTCACATCTGTAGCCATGCAATGCTTTGAAAAGCTGGTCATGGCTCACATCAACACCATCATCCCAGACATCCTGATCCCACACCAATTTGCACTCCAAACTGCCCTTACCCACCAGGACAATGCTGTTCATTGACTACAGCTCAGTGTTAAACATCATAGTGACCTCCAAAGCTCATCACTAAGTTATGGACCCTGGGATTAAAGACCTCCCTCTCCAACTGGATCCTGGACTTCCTGACGGACCGCTCCCCAGGTGGTATGGGTAGGTAACAACACATACGCCACACTGACCCTCAACACAGGAGCCCCAGAGGGGTGCGTGCTTAGTCCCCACCTGTACTCCCTGTTCACCCACGACTGCGTGTCCGTTTACGACTCCAACACCATCATTAAGTTTGCCAACGACACAGTGGTGGTAGGCCTGATTACCGACTTTGATGAGAGGGCCTACAGGGATGAGGTCAGAGACCTAGCAGTGTGGTGCCAGGACAACAACCTATCCCTCATCGTCAGCAAGACAAATGAGCTGATGTGAATGCACACCCTCATTCACATCGACCGGGGCTGTAGTGGAGTGGGTCGAAAGCTTCAAGTTCTTTGGTGTCCACATCACTAAGGACCTATCATGGTCCAAACATACCAACACAGTTGTGAAGAGGGCACAACAACACCTCTTCCACCTCAGAAGGCTGAAAATATTTGACATGGGCACTCAGATCCTCAAGAAGTTATACAGCTGCACCATCGAGAGCATGCTGACTGGCTGCATCAGCGCTTGGTATGGCAACTACTTGGCATCCGACTGCAAGGCACTACAGAGGATGGTGCGCACGGTCCAGTACATCACTGGGGCTGAGTTCCCTGCCATCCAGGACCTCTATACCAGGCGGTGTCAGAGGAAGGCCCTAAAAAATGTCAAAGACTCCAGCCACCCAGGTCATAGACTGTGCTCTCTGCTGCCGCACAGCAGGTGGTACCGGAGTGCCAAATCTGGGACCAAAAGGCTCCTGACCAGCTTCTTCCCCGAAGCCATAAGACTGCTGAACAGTTAATCAAATGGCTACCCAGACTATTTGCATTGACCCCCCTTTTTTTTCTCACTGACATTCTTGCACGGGCTCTTTGACTTTACCCACACATACTACACTGACACTCCAACACACACACACTGCTGCTACTCTGTTTATTAGCACATTTTTTATTCATACTTTTTAACTCTCCGTTGTTCGGAAAGTGCTTGTAAGTAAGCATTTCACGGTAAAGTCTACACCTGTTTTATTTGGCGTATGTGACAAGTAACATTTGATTTGATATTTCCAGTGACTCATGATAATTCTGTGTTCTCTCCAGCACTCTGTTCCTAATCTGGATTTATATCCATGGTTAGATTTCATGAATAGGAATACAGCCAGAGCTGATGCTAGTGTTTATTTCTGTGGCATTAGGAGGCACCATGTGGGTATAAAAAGTGCGGTGTCACCCTGAGCAGGTGACTACCATTCTCCCTCATTTCTTGAGATCAGTAGAGCCAGCATCTTCTCTGTCATGTTCCACCAACAGTCACTGTCCAGCAGATACAGTATATCAGGCTGTTTGTGATACGTGTGTTTGTGTGTGTGTGTTGCAAAGTCTAAGGAGAAGGTTCAATGGGCATAAAACAGAAGTGTATTGACCTTAAAAGCATGGTCAAAGAGAGGTGATCTCATCATTGTTTTGCTTTATGCTCTGTTTTGGAAACAGGCTGGAAACTGTGAGTCATCCTCAGCCTTCAGTGCAGTGATGTTTTAGCATCAATGAGTAATACACCCAACCTGGATTTCGGTTTCCAAGCTGTGTAAGAGGCCACAGCCTTGAGTCAATCTCTATCAATAAAAACTGGTCTCTACCCGTCATCACTAGGCTTGTGATTTGCCTCGTCGGTATGTCATCATCTCAACACGTTGACATTGAACATGGGATTCTAGGATCCTTTTAGTCATGTTTACTTTGGACCTATCCTTGTTCTGTTCATGTGTATAAGCAAGGAGAAGTTGAATGAACAAGAGAGAGGGTGGACCCAAACCCTGCAAGACCCAGTAGAAATGTAATGAACAAGAGAGAAGGTGGACCCAAACCCTGCAAGACCCAGTAGAAATGTAATGAACAAGAGAGAAGGTGGACCCAAACCCTGCAAGACCCAGTAGAAATGTAATGAACAAGAGAGAGGGTGGACCCAAACCCTGCAAGACCCAGTAGAAATGTAATGAACAAGAGAGAAGGTGGACCCAAACCCTGCAAGACCCAGTAGAAATGTAATGAACAAGAGAGAAGGTGGACCCAAACCCTGCAAGACCCAGTAGAAATGTAATGAACAAGAGAGAGGGTGGACCCAAACCCTGCAAGACCCAGTAGAAATGTAATGAACAAGAGAGAAGGTGGACTCAAACCCTGCAAGACCCAGTAGAAATGTAATGAACAAGAGAGAAGGTGGACCCAAACCCTGCAAGACCCAGTAGAAATGTAATGAACAAGAGAGAGGGTGGACCCAAACCCTGCAAGACCCAGTAGAAATGTAATGAACAAGAGAGAGGGTGGACCCAAACCCTGCAAGACCCAGTAGAAATGTCCATCAATGTAGTCTACAAATGGTGCACTAACCAAAAAACCCATACCTCACTGCTTCTCTAACCCTAACTAAAGGGATCACTGGTTCTCTAACCCTAACTAGCCATCACTGGTTCTCTAACCCTAACTAGCCATCATTGGTTCTCTAACCCTAACCGTAACTAGCCATCACTGGTTCTCTAACACTAAACCTAAACATCGCTCGTCCTCTTTTTTGTTTAATTGTTCTAGAGATTTCAGCACACAAGAATGGTTGCATAACATCAATTTGGAAAGAATGGAATTTTCATTTCCTCCTGTCTTTTTGTTTGTGTGTGTGTGTGTGTGTGTGTGTGTGTGTGTGTGTGTGTGTGTGTGTGTGTGTGTGTGTGTGTGTGTGTGTGTGTGTGTGTGTGTGTGTGTGTGTGTGTGTGTGTGTGTGTGTGTGTGTGTGTGTGTGTGTGTGTGTGTGTGTGTGTGGGCAGAGGGGGGATAGTAAGTGGGTCCAAGGTGCCAAAGACACCCACTACATTACATGCGTAAATTAATCCATGGCCAAGAACAAGAACTTGGCAGGCAGCATTTCATCCAAAAAACCTTCTCACCAGTTCGGGCAGGCATTCAGTCATGCATTTAGGAACAGGGGAACAGGGGAGGACTAGTACAAGAATTCAGCCCTGGCATTTTATCCACACCAGCCCACATCACTGCGCGGTGGGCCATCAGCCATACACACACACCCATCCTCACACATAGAACCTGACCCTACACACCACACCCTACTTAGACACAGGCAGTAGTGCTGATACATAACATTGCAAGGACAGTACAACGTTTCTTAACAATTTATGTACCAGTGACTGGCGAGACATGGTCCCCTCTTCTATAACCAGTTCATGTTCGAAACAAATACACAATTTAAACACCACTGGAGATCCAACTCACCACTAGAACTGGACCTCTGCTCTAGCCATTTTGTCTGCCTCACTTTTGTGCTGTCTATCTGTCTCAGCATCCTCTCTGCTGTCACTCTGTCTGTCGGTCTGCCTGTCTGCTTAAGCCTTACAGGTTATAAAAGCCAAGCTAACAACTTGGCAATTTTTAAAATTAGTGCCTGTTCGCCTGAATCAACACCTACTGTACACAAGTGTTAATTACTAATACATGGCTCCAGAGTAAGACGTTCCCCTGGTGTCGCTGGTGCCACTAACCTTCACAGTTGGTGACATCAGCCCCCGACCAAATCATGAGCAATCATCTTATAAAGTCATTCATAGTGCTTTATTAAGAAGTATAAATAAACTACTGAGTTATTCAAGAAATGTTGATGTGCAACATAATCCATTTCATGAATTATGACTCTAGTTTGACTATAGTAGCTATATTATACTATTAAAATAAGATTCAGATTATTATTTTTGTTCAATAGAGATGAATTACATACATCTCTTTATGTGCACTAACTAATATCATAGGCTAATTCATTTGTGTTTCAACACTTGAGGAATATTTAGAGTTATTAAGTAGATAACGCTAAATATAATACCCACTGCTAGTAGCCATGTATTCATCCGACAGTAAATGTAATGTCCTAAAAAAACTTTGCAGTTGTAGGCTACTACCCATGAGACCTATAGGGCTATGCCCTCGCAATGGCCGGTGCACATTTGACTCCATATCGCAAAGCAATATAATATAACCTTGGTTGTAAAATAGTTGATATTGAGCTAAATAGTGAGAGTTGAGAAGTAAAAAGTAAACCTACAGAAAGGTGAAACCCTCATCTATTCGACAGGGACAAGGGGACAAAGCTTAAAAAGGGGTATTTTTTTGTGCAATTGCATTTTAAATGTTATATGATCAGAGTGCCTTTTTTCCCCTTGAGCGCACGGGGGAGAGGAGAGTGGCACGCTCATCACAACAGCAGGTCCCAGCGACGGCACAAGTACAGGGCAGACACTTTGATTACATGAGGACCTGACCATGTGGTGCAAGGACAACAACCTCTCCCTCAATGTGATCAAAACAAAGGAGATGATTGTGGACTACAGGAAAAGGAGAACTGAGCACGCCCCCATTCTCGTCGACGGGGCTGTAGTGGAGCAGGTTGAGAGCTTCAAGTTCCTTGGTGTCCACATCACCAAAAAACTAACATGGTCCAAGCACACCAAGACAGTCGTGAAGAGGGCACGACAAAACCTATTTCTTCTCAGGAGACGGAAAAGATTTGGCAAGGGTCCTCAGATCCTCAAAATGTTTTACAGCTGCACCACCGAGAGCATCCTGACTGGTTGCATCACTGCCTGGTATGGCAACTGCTCGGCCTCCGACCACAAGGTACTACAGAGGGTAGTGCGTACGGCCCAGTGCATCACCGGGGCCAAGCTTCCTGCTATCCAGGACCTCTATCCCAGGCGGTGTCAGAGGAAGGCCCTAAAAATTGTCAAAGACTCCAGCCACCCTAGTCATAGACTGTTCTCTCTTTTACCGCATGGCAAGCAGTACCGGAGCGCCAAGTCTAGGTTCAAGAGGCTTCTAAACAGCTTCTACCCCAAGCCATAAGACTTCTGAACAGCTAATTAAATGGCTACCCAGACTATTTGCATTGCCCCCCCCCCCCCCCCCCCCTTCTACGCTGCTGCTACTCTCTGTTTATTATCTATGCATAGTCACTTTAATAACTCTACCTACATGTAGATATTACCTCAATTACCTCGACACCGGTGCCCCCGCACATCGACTCTGTACCGGTACCCCCTGTATATAGCCACGCTATTGTTATTTGTTATTCTTATCTCTTACTTTTTTGTATGTATTTTCTTAAAACTGCATTGTTGGTTAAGGGCTTGTAAGTAAGCATTTCACTGTAAGGTCTACCTACACCTGTTGTATTCGGCGCATGTGACAAATACAATTTGATTTGATTTGATAATGCACTTTACCATTTGACCAAATCATGCTTTTATCTGGCCACATTTTGTTTTGTTTTGAGTGATCTGACAATACAGAATATGCTCTTTCTATGTTTATAGGCACCGTTTCCATTACTTTACGATCCATGATGACAGCATCGAAGCAGGTCTCTTTGCTGATGCCGAATTTGACTTTGAATGTGAGTTTGCATGACTTCAGCTCAGCCTGTCAGAAAACCAGCCCATCGGTGGTGGGAAGTTAAAGCTATGGAGCCCAAATGCGGTAGTTCGGCCCTGGCCTAATCAGAGATGTTTTTTCTCCTTTCTTAGCACTGTGAAAAATGTGGTCTTTTATAAACACATTTCATGCAATTCTACTACACTTTATATGACTGGAGACATAAGCAACATATATTTTAATACAACAAAAATAGTAGCCTACTCAGCTAACACTGACAAACTGATCAGTAAAAACAAGCTTGTCTTGAATGCAACCATCTAATCTAGGCTTATGAAAAGGGGAAACACAAATTGTACAATATGACGCCCATCTAGCCTGGAGGAGAAAAGAACGTTCCAGTGGTACTGATCCAAGACAGTGGTACTGATCCAATGATAAAGACAGTGAATATGAACGCACTCACCGGGGATTTCCTATGATTGTAGTATTTTGAAATATCGCGATAGGCTTATTTAACAGATTTTCACTGACCACTGCAACTCAACAATCAGCTATTTGGTAAGCTATTTGCCGCACGCGTAGCCCAAATTGCGAGCTTAAGACAATCCACAGCTCATTATTAAAAGAAGCTAATGATCCTCTGTGGCCAAATCATGCTCTCTGGTGTAGTATTTTGAATGATTTTAATTAATGATTTCTCTCCGAGTGATGCTCCGCATGGTTCTAAAGGCAGCCAACCAATACGCTAAACAGCTGTTGCATTTTGATTGAGATTGGAATTTTTGTCTACTTTTATGTAGCCTACTTTTAAAATGTTTGGTCTTGAGCTAGGGCATGGTAACTGTGACTGATCAGCCAAAGGCCCATTATAGATAAGTATAACAGAGAAATAACAAATAACAAAAAAACTCTTAACAGGCCCATGAGCCACCAGTCACCTTTTTCATTGTTTTATTTTTATATAAAATACACATTTGTGTGTGTGTGTGTCAATTTCAACCAGCCCACCCAAATAAAATAAAATGGTTCAGCACATCTGGCATTTGCCAGAATTGCCAGATGGCCAATCTGCCCCTGCAGGGGATTTAGACAATGACAATGACTTTGGATGTGTAGAATCAATTGTAGTAGAATATTGAGCACTTGTTTCAGTTGAGTGTTTGCACTGATGTATCATTGTCAAATGTTATTGCTTAATGTTTTTTTTTACTGCTTTTTGCAGTAACATGTTCTGGAGAGGAATATCAGCTACAGGTGGCTGGACTCTCGGGGCCAAGTGTGTTTGGAAAACCATTTATTGCTCCCATTCAAGACAATCACACCTCACTTACACTGCCTTAAGAACTGTAACACTGCGCCAACTAGTGGGGATCAAACACTAAAACGTGTTTGTTTCTCATGATATAATGAGTGCTTTAATGCCTTCGTTAATGCCTCTGTATATCACAGTTTGTCTGTTTTGTCAAAAGGTTTTGATGAAAAACAGGTTGTGCAGTTGAGTGAAAAACATGTTGTTATTACATTTCATCTTAAAGAACATTGAAATCACACTGAATGTTTCACAGAGCAGTCTAAATAAAAACAAAAGTGGTCATAATCTATGAAAACAGTCATATCTCTGCTATAGTGAGCACCACAGGAGGTTGGTGGCACATTAATTAGGGAGGACGGGCTCGTGGTAATGGCTGGAGCGGAATGGTATCAACTACATCAAACATGGTTTGATGCCATTCCATTCGCTCCGTTCCAGCCATTATTACGTCGTCCTCCCCACAGCAGCCTCCACTGGTGAGCACCCACTGAGAAGCCAGGTTGGTGTGGTTTTGCATGTCAAATTCTTCTGCTGTGTGAGCCTATTATGTTCTCAAATAGGAAAACCTATTTTGTCAGATCTTCCTTCCCAATTAAACAAAAACCAGATGAATCAATATTGGCCTGGAAATAGAGTTACCGAGATCACACAGAAAAGTACTGTGGAAAAGAGTACTGATCTACCCCATGCTTGTAAGAAAAGAAAGAAAATTATCTCTCTACCCTACCCTCTGCCTAAGTACAGTGGTTGTCCCTCTCTGTCTTGTGGGTACAAGGTTTATTGTAAACAGACCTCAAGGAAAACAGCCAAACAAGGATATCCAAGACAAACGACAGCATCGGGTTCACATTGGACCAATCCTTCGTGCACCTGTTGATCAGTGAGAATTCGTAGTTCAAAGACAAGATGAAAGTCAACTGAACAAACATTGCCCAACAGATTCTCGATCCAATTAGATCTGCTTTAGATCTTCCAATCTGGGAACCTCCAACATAAACGTTGGGTGGTTTTATATCCTACAGTGACACTATTCAGCTTAGGAAGTATGGGAAACCCCTTGACATACAAAACCACACTTTTTTTTTTTTTTTTTTTTTTTTACATCAAAGTAAACCATAGCTGTTATTTTCTCCGCCTAAGACTTTGAAAGAGCTTTACTTTGTGAGACTTTATTGACAGTGATTTAGAGTGGAATAATGCTGATGGAGGCGGAAGGGAGAGAGCACATTAGAGCGGAAGGGGCTGTGTGTTTGTGATCATCACAGGTCAAGGAGGCTAACTGGAAGCACAGGGCCTGCTGTTTTCCTGGCCTCTGTCCCGCTACCATCATCACCAGCTAAGGCCAACGAGAGCTGGGGAGTTCATCTCAGGTTGCCCCCATCCTGACCCCCAGCCCCTCTCTCAACTCAGGAGTTTCATTCACGCCAGGAGATTCTTTGGTATGCATCAGCACTACCTCTCGAATCACTCTGCTCCTTCAAAACAACCAAGGAAAATAAGCAGTTCTCCTCCTGAAACATCCAGACACACCATGGCAACAAGCCTGACACACCCCCAGTCAGTACAACGTTTCCATCATCTTTTGTTTACACACATTTGTTTCTGTTTTAAACACTTTTGATCACGTTGATGCAATTTCCCAGTTGCCAATAAAAACAACATTAAAACCTACAAATAAACTCTGGGTCTGCATTAATAAAGGTTCTTTCCTTTGTTCCTGTTCTGATTCGACAATGTTTCTATTTCGAGCCGGTTACCTTCTTATTGAAAAGATGAATTAAACAGCTTGTAAAATTGTAATGGGAAAGAATGTCATGTAAATGTCCTTGGCCTTGGTAAGTCAGTGTGGTTTTCATGGTCATCCTGACCTTAATTGACCACCTGCACCACAACTGCACTGGCAGTCAGACCATAGAATACACACACGAGCCCTGTGCTCTGTCCCAGAATCAGGGAACACGTTGTTCCTTGCCCTTTCAATACCTCCTTTTGTGAACATTCTCTCTGTAGAGCAGGTGTCATCTTTCTTTTATGAATAGTGCAGAGGAACTTGTTGTAACCTGAATGAATTCCATTTAGATTACGTTGGTGACGAATCAGAGCACTGTGAAACTAGCAGGTATTTCACAAAATGCATCATTACCAGGTGGACTGGAGTTAAGATTATGTTAAAGGTAGCATCTGTCAATTTGTCCACATTGAAAAATTCCTTGTTCTGGTTCTTTGATAAATGCCAACTCTGGTCCTAGTTTACAATGGGATGGTTCATTTCAAAGAGAATGGATACCTTTTTGTTTTGTTATAGTGCCACATGGTGGCCATCATTGGGAATTAATATATTCTTCACAATTCTTTGCATCGGAGGAAACGTTATTTTATTTTTTAATTTCACCTTTATTTAACCAGGTAGGCCAGTTGAGAACAAGTTCTCATTTACAACTGCGACCTGGCCAAGATAAAGCAAAGCAGTGCGACACAAACAAAAACAAAGAGTTACACATGGAATAAACAAACGTAGTCAATAACACGATATAAAAATACAGTGTGTGCAAATGGCGTGAGGAGGTAAGGCAATAAATAGGCCATAGTAGCGAAGTAATTACAATTTAGCAAATTAACACTGGAGTGATAGATGTGCAGATGATGTGCAAGTAGAAATACTGGTGTGCAAATACTGAACATCCGTAGGGCGGGGCGATATATATTAAATGTCATACCTAGATTTTTTTCACATTTATGGCCATTCACGAAATAATAAATGTTTTGGTTTGTTTACGTTTTCTGCGCGCGACAGAAACTGAACCTTAATTTCTACAATCATGTTCATTGATAATCCTGTTTTAGTGGGTTCTGCTCTATTTTACATTTTGGCAGTTGAGACATAAAAAGGGTGTAGATAGAAAAGGTATCGACTGATTCTGTTGGACCAAACATCAAATGTAAATAGCGAGTTGAAACTGCTTGCTGTCAGAGAGGAAGAAGAGATCTTTCGTATTTGTTGTTGCGGGGGGAGGGGCTTGGTGTCTGTGTGCGAGTGGGAAGGTGCACAGTGCACACAGCACAGAAGGATCGAAGGAGACGAGTCCAAAAAGACAAACGCTCATCATTTATTTTTTTTAATAATAAAATAATACAAATCTTAATTCTTGCCGTACAGGCATTTGCAACACCAATATCAACTGTGTGTTTGCGTGACAACTACTACAGGGGACAAAAAGCAATTTTGCTTGATTTGTTTGAGGACAGTTAATTTATAGATATACATCATGACATTTAGATTTACATTATTGGGGATAATATCTGCAACAAGCAATTCAGTTGTCAAAAACTATAGGGAGAGGGCTTTTGACGAAAATCATAGTTCATTTTTTAAAATGTCCTTTTTTGTTGTTGTACTATTATCCCTGAGCGCATTACATTTGGGATGAAAGGTTAGTGGAGAGCCCTCCAGTTGCTGGCTCACTCCCCATCAGATTCTCCTATCGCATTTGGGATTCAAACCTTGGGATAGGCGACCTGCCACCCTAGGCCTTTGTGGGAAATTCTTGTGAGCCACGTGGGGCTTGGTTTTTCCATGATCGACATACCAAGCACAGTGGCCTACTCCCAAGAAGAAAGCGCTCCCTACTGGTTGTCACCAGTTACCACAGCCACAAAGTAAAAATGGGCTATATCGTAAAATTGTGCTTTTTTGTATTAATGTAAGGTAAGGGTTAGACATAAGGTTAGCAGTGTGGTTAAGGTTGGGTTTAAGGTTAGGTTTAAAATAACATTTTGGAGAAGAGAAATGTAAGAAATAGGCTGGGTTTATGACTTTGTGGCTGTGGTAACTAGTGACGACCCACCCCCCCAGCACCACAACTGGGACGTTCTCAATTACCATTTTCGAGAGCATCAAATCCATGATGCATTGTGGGTAAATAGTGACTGATTGACTGATCTACAAATAATAGCCAGCAGTTATTTATGAAGCAAGGTGATTTGTGGATCAGTAAGTCGGGAGTCGCATGAACATTCGGCTGCAATGTCGAACAGACCATTTTCTTCACCCTCACAACTTCCTGATTTTCGCTTAAATTAAGACCAAAAAGTACAGTTTGATTTTCCTAATTTGTTATAGACAATTTTGACTTTGTGGCTGTTGTAACTAGTGGAAACCATGGCGCTGCCTATGCTCTCACAGATGCCATGTTAGGACAGATAACATGTTGGATCCTCTTAACTATCGCTATGAGCGATACTTCATTTTGAAGTAGTACATTTTCTTCTACTAATTCTATAAGTTGGTAAACAAACTGAAAGGGTGGATTCTGCCACCTGGTGTTGTTTGAACAGGTATAAAGCAAAGGTGGTTAGAGCGTTGGACTAGTAACTGAAAGGTTGCAAGTTCGAAACCCCGAGCTGACAAGGTACAATTCTGTCGTTCTGCCCCTGAACAAGACTGTTCTCTGGTAGGCTGTCATTGAAAATAAGAATTTGTTCTTAACTGACTTGCCTAGTTAAATAAAGGTAAAATAAAAAAAAGGGGGTGGCAGGTAGCCTCGTGGTTAGAGCTGAAAGGTTGTTGGATTGAATCCCTGAGCTGACAAGGTAAAAAATCTGTTGTTCTGCCCCTGAACAAGACTGTTCTCTGGTAGGCTGTCATTGTAAATAAGAATTTGTTCTTAACTGACTTGTCTAGTTAAAAAAAGATTGGTGACCAGTTATGGAATGTTTGCTCATAAGTATAACTAATTGGCTGATGACCTGGATGGAATTGTGATCCTGCTGAGGGGAGGATGGTGCAAATTGAATGGCATCAAACACATAGTGTGGAAACCATGTGTTTGATTCCACTTCCCAATTAAGGTGCCACCAACCTCCTATGATGTGATACTTCCTCAACACAGGAAGTCCCACCCAGTTGACTACTTCAAACTGTCCTCAATGACATTGCCCAGAATATGAGGTGGAAAATGGAACTCCACAGGGTAGTGCTATTAGTCCTACCTTATTCACGTTGATTGATGATATCTTTGGGAATATTGGACAGGGTATAGGGGCAGCGTTATATGCAGATGATGGTGCCATTTGGAAAAGGGGAAGGATATGTATGTAATAGATGTAATATATGTATGTAATATATGTAATAGAGAAAATGGAAGCAGTAGAGGAATGCTAAATCTTGCCATATGTTGTTCGCTAACAAAAAGATTAAGGAAGATGTTTTATTATCTGGAGAACGAATGGAAAGGGTAACAGAATTTAAGTATTTGGGGCTATGGTTTGATGAAAATCTGACAGGTATTGAGACTAAATGTAAGAAATTATTGAATCTCATGAGGACAATAGTTGGTGATGATTGGGGGAGCAGATAGGCAGTTTTTACTGAATATTTATCGTACTTTGATGAGATCGTCCGTAGATTATGGGTGCTTTGTATATGGTTCTGTGGATTTTACATCACTGTTGCGCCTTGATAGGATGCAAGTGAGGCCACTCAGGATGTGCATTTAAAACTACACCGGTTGAGGCTTTACAAGTAGATACTGGGGAAATGCCACTATCCCTTAAGGATAGCCTCTTAAGGATAATACCATTTTTTTTATTGAATTTCCCCTAAAATGACATACCCAAATCTAACTGCCTGTACCTCAGGACCTGAAGCAAGGATATGCATATTAGATACTGGGGAAATGCCACTATGGACTCAGAGATATTGTTATAGGGCCATCTGTGGCAATAGGAAATGTGTCGCAATGGTTTTATACAAGACCACATGTTGATCTTAGCATGACAGAATCAACATGACAGAAGAAAATAAACAATGGTGTGAAGAAGATAATGTAGAAACAATAGTGTATCAATATATTAGTAATCAGTTGTATTAATGTCTTGAGGTGTATAAAGTAGGTTCAAAGGATCCCCTGAATGGGAACACATGAGCAGTTGTACTTATTCCTGAGTTTGATGTTAATCTATGCAAGAGACTAATGATTTATCTGTATATTCAACAGAAATGGTTGCGATAATTGTTGGATTGCAATGGACAGAGGAGGTGCAACCAAGAAGAGTAGTAATATGTTGGGACTCTGCATCACTTTTGTGTAGTTTAAGATCTGGAAAGTCAGAACGTGAGGATTTATGGTTAGAAAGAATGATGCTGTTATTAGGGTTACAAAGAAATGGTATTGAAATTCTGTTCTGTTGGATTACGGGTCATACAGGTGTTTATGGAAATTATATCGTAGATATAATAGCAAAAAGAGCAGTGAAAAATTATATTGTGCATATACAATTGTGCATATACAGGTGCAGTTGGGTAGAGGGGAAATAAAAACATTGATCCTGAAAAATGTGTTATGATTGCTGGCAGAGACAATGGGATGAAAGGGCAGACATTTTTATAGTGTAAGGAAATCTGTATGGGAAATAGTGTCATATAATGAGAAGAGAAGGTAGGATGTTATTTGTTGTAGGATGAGATAAGGGAATTAGTGATTTAATTCATCTTTGAAATTGGTACTGGAATGTGTAATGGATGTATGGTAGAAGAAACGGTTGAACATGTATTATTATTTTGTGAAATGTATGAAGTAGAAACGGAGAGGTTGTTTGATATGGTCAGAGAGGTTGGACAGGAATGTGGAGTGGGTGGTATTTTGGGTGGGGGTGATGGGAGGTATTTGGGGTGGGGCTGATGGGAGTAGTGAGGCTTGAAGGGAATTATTATATATTATTAGAAATTAAGGGTTAGTTAGGAGAATATAGTGGTATAGATAGATCGTGACCGGCCTCACAATCCAGTACAGTATGTGGCGCCGTATGCACCTGTCAGTTGGTTGCGATTCGCCAATAAAACTTAAAGTAGAAAGCGCTGCCCATGCTAAAACTAGATTTTGGGAACTAGCGTGCTCTATCCATCTCTATGGAGTCGCTGCACATTGCACAACCGCATTGTTGTTGGGGAAAAGAAACCAGGGGCAGCTTGCTAGTTACTGATTATTAGCCAGTTGGAAAAGGACATTAGCTAGTATTTGGTGGCTTTCCCGAAATATTTATGTTTGAAATAGAATCGAATTTGGAATTTAGACAGTCGTCGTGGATACCTCTTGGTATCTTTCAAATTTATAATTCAAAACTGCTCGAGCGGTGCCCGTTGGATGAGAGGATTGTGTGTGGATTTACTGCTGCTGCTCTGCGCAGGCTACTTCGGCGCCATTGCCTGCAAGCGCTGCTGTTTTCAAAAGCAGAATTACTGAAAATACAAAGGTAGGTATAGCCAAATTTCCTATCCACACACACGCATGCTTTTTAGACCGACCTAAAATAATTTATATAAATGAATTATACATGCTAGTGGGGAAAATGTATAACTTTAACGAATGGACTCGGATTCTTGTTTAGTCCGACGCCATATTTCCCTCTTGGCGTATTGTGAACGAACTGTCTTAGCTAGCTAACTCTTTCTAGTAAGTGAGACTGCTGGCGCTGTGCTTTTACGGGATCTCCCTCTCCTGGCTTCATATACATATGATATTTATGCCTTGCTCAACGTTCAACAAATTGAAGCTAACGTTAGTTTGCTCAGTAGTTACTGCGTTTGCTCGGAATCTAGCTAATTTGCTAGCCACAAACTGGCTTTACGCTAATTTAGCCTAGCGAACGTTAACCAGTTAACTTCTAGCCAGCTAGCCTAATAGCTACAACGGCACCTACCATTGCTTTAAAGTAGCTATCTAATTGTGACTTGTTTAAGCAGTTAACTAGCTAATGCTAACTAGCACAACTTAGCATTGCCAAGTTAGTAAGTTAGCTAACATTATCTAGCTATATGTTATTTTTTTTGACAGTTGACTAACGTTAACCAGGGTAACTAATGGTTGCCTAATTAATCAGACTGATACAAGTTATTTGTATAACTTAGTCTGAAAAAAGATCAGAAACTTGACACGTTTTCTTACAACCCAGAATGTTGACTACAATTACATGTGATATTACTCTACCGGTTGTTTGTGTGATTGGTCATTCAGCTGGTCGAAATTTGAGGGAAAATATCCACAGGAAAGTATTATTTACCCGACTTTTAATAGCGCAGGTATTACCATTGACATTTCTGGCACATTCGCTAAACCATGTAAACACCTGCTAGACTTGGGTTAGTATAAATGCATCACTTGCATGTACTTCCGTCTTGTGCACGTGCCTTAGGTCACGAGCAAACAACATTATTTCTGCACACAGAGACACACATGTTGTAGTCTGTTTAATAATACTTCGAATGTCGACCAGCTGAATGAGCAACCCCACGGACAATAAATCGTCAGAGTAAGTTAAAATATAATTTGATTAAACATGGGTGACAGACAAGGGACGTTTAGTTTGTTCTACATCCATGTAAATGTACATGGTTATGCTGTACACAATGGAAAACATAGTCACATTCGGGACTAACAATGCTGCACAATGGAAAACATCGCCACATTCGGGACTAGGCATTGTCTTGTTAATGAATTGTCTTGTTATGTCAGAATAGTACACACAACTGAAACCAAGAAATGGAAATTGTGGCTGGCTAATGATTTATTACAATCTTGGTTGGTATTGCCCCAAGTGCAATTTTAATCAAATTGTTTTTTTTGCTGGTTCTTTAGCTCTTCAAGATGAAGAAAAAAGTACGGCATCATAATCGCATGTCCACGCCCCAGAGGCCCCCCTCTCCCATCAAACCCTCACCGAACAAGGAGACCTTGACCTACGCCCAGGCCCAGCGCATGGTGGACCTGGAGATAGATGGCCGTGTGCACAGGATCAGCATCTATGACAAGTTGGATGTCATCACCGATGATGACCCCACGGCCCAAGAGATCATGGAGTGCAACAGCAACAAGGAGAACAACGAGAAGCCCCAGCTAGTCCTGGTGCGCTCGGTGAGACTCAAAGACAACCAGCAGAAGAGGGGCACTGCCCTCACCACCACACATGGCGCTGACCCGCAAGGGAGCGCCCTCTTGGAACCCAAGTTCCGCACTGTGGAGTACAACCTTCCCGCAGTGTCTCGGAGGCCCTCCATCTATTATATGTATTGTGAGAAGACGGCCGAAGAGCTGGATGAGGAGGTGGAATACGACATGGATGAGGAGGACTACGCCTGGCTGGATCTACTCAACGACAAGAGGAAAAGTGAGGGTATCAGCCAGGTGTCCCAGAACCTCTTTGAGTTCCTTATGGATCGCTTTGAGAAGGAGTCCTCCTTTGACAGCAAGGGCCGGAGTGACCCCCAGTCCCTCATCGACGAGGACGCTGTCTGCTGCATCTGCATGGACGGAGACGGCCAGGACAGCAATGTTATTCTCTTCTGTGACTCCTGCAACATGGCCGTGCACCAGGAGTGCTACGGTGTTCCCTACATCCCAGAGGGCCAGTGGTTGTGTCGCCACTGCCTCCAGTGCCCCTCACGGCCCGCTGAGTGTGTCTTCTGCCCCAACAAGGGCGGCGCCCTGAAAAAGACGGACGATGACCGCTGGGGCCACGTGGTGTGTGCCCTGTGGGTGCCAGAGGTGGGCTTCTCTGACACGGTCTTCATCGAGCCCATCGACGGTGTCAGCAATATTCCGCCCGCCCGCTGGAAGCTCACCTGCTACCTCTGCAAGGAGAAGGGTGCCGGGGCCTGCATCCAGTGCCACAAGGTTAACTGTTACACAGCCTTTCATGTCAGCTGTGCCCAAAAGGCCGGCCTCTACATGAAAATGGAGCCTGTCAAGGAATTCACAGAGACCGGTTCGCCCACTTTCTCTGTGAAGAAGACAGCCTTCTGCTGCGCTCACACTCCTAAAGGGTGCACCCGGAGACCCCTTGCCATCTACGAGGAAGGCCACGCTAAAAACGGTGTCTGTCACAAGAGGGGTGACAAAAGAGGGAGGAGGAGGTTAAAAGGGTGGCTGAAGAAGAGTAAGATAATAGTGGTGGTCCCTGAGGTAGAGGAAGAGGCTCCTGCTGCACCTGGGCCTAGTATAACCCCCAGCAGGTAGGCATATAATTTTTTACTTCATTTGTCTACCAATCAAATGTTTCTAAATATTTTCCTAAATGACCAATGCTAACATATGCCCCCCCCAGTTTTGACACAATCCTCAATCAAGTGTCTGTCCAGAAGAAGAAGGTGTTTGTGGAGCGGGTCCTGAGCTACTGGATGCTGAAGAGACAGTCAAGGAAGGGCGTCCCGCTGATCAGGCGGCTACAGGCTAACACCCAGGTCCCCAAACCAGAGCCGCTGGTCAGTCCAGTGGTCAGTTTAATTGTTCAGTAACTTTCATGGTATCCAAATCCTCGAGATAGAGAATCGTGTCTGCTTTAAAAATTACTTTTCTTGTGTTTTAAAACCTTTCTCCCAAACTCGGAAATCAAAATAAAGCAGGCTAATAGTTGATTTGATAAATATGGAGCAGTTTCCTGTGTTTGCACCGTTTTATCAAACGTTTTGGTATTATAATGGTGTTTTATTAGGGTCCAAAGAGGAAACAAAACACAACAAATAAAATGCATAATATACATGACACTACATAATATTACACATATAAATTGAGATGGGCCATTCATTTCAATATATACTACAAAAAAGAGAAGAGATGTAATTCAAATTAGCCTAGTTTATTTTAGTCAGAGCCATATTCAAAATGGCTCTCCACCAGTGTCCATTGAAGGTAGTGCCTTGTCATTTTCTGCCCCCCTTTACCTGAGATTTATGTCTTGTGAATGTACATTAAAATGCCTTTTTGGACTCTGATGTTACAGGACAGCAGGGTGGAGGATAATCAAGCGATGAAGGAGCAGCTAAAGGAATGGCACCGCCTACGCCAAGACCTGGAGCGAGCTCGCCTACTGCTAGAACTGATCAGGAAGAGGGAGAAGCTAAAGAGAGAGGAGGTACAGAGAATTGGTTATTTTCCACAGTAGTGAAATTAGAACGTTTGTGACAGCATATCAATGGATAGTTGTGAGCCCTCCTATAAATAAAATGTGGTAAAATGAATTTCATCTCCTTTTGAAATAATCTGTAACCATGTTTGAATCTACAGTTTTTATGCGAGTCATACTGAGTACAATCAAAGCTGTAATGGAAACCGGACGTTTCGGTACAATTTTAGAAATACCGAAATATCATTTTTTTTGTTCGACATGGTAGGATCTTTTTGTGTCTGGAAAATTAATTATGAGAAATGGTGATGGAAATGCCTTTTTATGCACAAATATTGATATAAAAACCACCATATCGAAGTAAGATGATAAAGATGATATGGTGTGTGTGGTCCCCCCCACTACAACTCGGGAAAGCATGCGGTTTATTAGGCTACAGATGAAATAAGTTATGATGAAATTCACAGGGTGGTGAAAGTGCACAGTGGTCTTGATGCTACTTTCCAATAAATATTGACGGTCTGATTCTGGTGACATGATGATCGATGGTTGACTGCTGTTTGACAAATAAAAAATATTCTCGCTCATATCCATACGAATCTCATTATGTATGCATTCTTTATGCATAGCCTACCTGCACAGCCTTCCTGCACTGTATTGGTGAGGTCTTGGCTAGAGCGCATGTTCCAAGACCAGAGAAGGCACATTTGCTATATAACGCAACAGTTTTTGTGACAAAACTATCGGTAGAGTGAAATGCGATGGAAACACGAACTTTAGATTTTTATTTGGTACATGAAAACTTTGTGAAAATGTAAAAAAAAAAAGTGCACTACATCACACGCTGATTGTTATCCTCAACGAGTCCGTTTGGTGAAAACACACCACTGGTGGGAAAATGCGCATATTTTCTTTATGCATATTTTAGAATATTTGCATGAAAATCTGTCGCCAATTGGATGGAAACCTAGCTTGTTGTTGAAACGGCTTTAGGATTGGTTGTTGGAAGCCTTAGTAAATATTAGTATACTGCTACAGCTTTGTGTTCTGTCCTGTCCCCTTTCAGATGAAGCTCCAACAGTCTGTTCTAGAGGTACAGCTCACACCTTTAAATATTCTACTTCGAGCCGTACTGGACCAGCTTCAGGAGAAGGACCCAGCCAAGATCTTTGCCCAGCCTGTCAGTGTTAATGAGGTAAGGTCCCCCACACCCCACAATAGAATGTTACTTCCACAGATTAAAAACAAATGGTACCATATGGTTCTAATTCATTCTTTGGGTACCCTTTCTATCAGCATCATGTTTTGTTTGCCATCTCCCCATCCCTTTCAGGTGCCTGACTACTTGGACCACATCAAGAAGCCAATGGACTTCTCCACCATGAGGAAGCGCATTGATGCCCACGGCTACAAGAGCCTGGTGGAGTTTGAGGCTGACTTCGATCAGATCATATTCAACTGCATGAAGTACAACGCCAAGGACACGTTCTTCTACAAGGCCGGTCTGCGTCTGCAAGACCGAGGCGGGGCCATCCTCAGGAAGACTCGTCGGGAGGCTGAGCGAATCGGCTTTGACTTTGCCAGCGGGATGCACCTTCCTGAGCAGCCCAAGGTGGAGGCTCCTTCCCCTTTCTCCTGGGACGATGGTAAGAACATGGTCTACATATGTTTACTTCTATATTAATCGGTCCACAGCCAAATCAACTAAATACCCTTTGCTGAATCCAACTATTGATTTATGGTACTATAGCATTTTGGAATGGGGCCACAACTGAGCTCAGCCAATCAAGTTGTTGTTTGTGTATCTTGCAGTGGACCAGATACTAAACCCAGCCAACCGGCAGCACATGTCTTTGGAAGGGCAACTGAAAGAGCTGCTGGAGAAGCTGGATATGAGCAGTGCCATGAAGTCCAGTCCGTCTCGCAGCAAGCGACTGAAGCTGCTCAAAAAGACCATCACAGATGTTCGCAGCGAGATATACCTAAAGACGCGACACCCCGCTGCCGCCCCCTCTGAACCGAAACCAGCAGAGACTGAGGAGAAACCACTGCCCCCCACTCGACACAGCACACAGGAAGAGGGTATGTACCAGGTGGTCTAAAAGCAAAGAATTGGTTCAATAATGCTTTCTCCTTGCTTTGATGTCTCATTTGATGAACTGTAGGCTATTAGCTAAGGCTTGCTTGTTCTACATGTCAGGATGTTTTCATTTCCTACTGTGATTCTGTCTTGGTTGTATAGAAGGGGAGTCTTTGCTCCCACCGAAACTAGAGCCGTTGAACTCGTCGCCGCCACTTCTCAACTCAGACAGTCATTCAGAACCTCCCATGCTCAAGCCCATCAAGAGCCAGAAGACTTTCAAGTGCAACGGTGTCAAGACCGCTACCTCAGTACCCCGGGATACCCTCAACGGGCACATCTCTAACCCGCTGGTCTCCGACAGTCACCTTAGTGTTGGGGCCACCTCCACGCTCCCAGAGCCCTCTAGCACGGGCAACAGGCGGACCAATGTGCTCTTTCGCAAGTCCAAGAATGCCAGCCCGCAGAAGCCCCCAAGGACAGCTGAGCATCAGCTCGGCTGCCCGCTGCTGGGCACCAAATCCTTCCTCTCAGTGGTCATTCCTCGCCTGGAGACTCTCCTCCTACCCAGGAAGAGGACCCACAGTGCCTGTGGAGACTGTGACCAGGATGAGGAGGAATCCCCCATCAAGCGTCTTGACACAGGTAAAGCCCAGTGTTAAATTGAAATAATCAAAAAGTCATATTTCTTCCCCCATGCAAAATGTAATGGAGATTTTTTTTCTTGTCTCCAGGACTAGCTAATGGATTTGTTGTCGAGCCGGAGCTTGAAACCAGCCCCATTAGGCCGATGGAGCCTCGCAGGCGCTGCACCTCCGAGTCTAGCATCTCCCCTAGCGGCAGCGTGCTGTGTAGCACCAGGTATGATTGTCACCTCAGCACATTAGCAATAATTCAGCCTCTCTGCCTGCAGCACTCTACTGTGTAGTACCAGGTACAGGATAGGCAGTGGGCCTACATCACAGTGCCATGTTAGCATTTATATCCAGCGTCTGCTCTAAGAGCCGCCTGTGGTCAAAGGCAGGATGTTGCACTATTGGCACATTAGTTTCCCTTTGTTTCCTGCAGCACGGTCAGCGTGCCAAAAAGTGGGAAAGGAAGGCCATCCATGGCACGTAGGAGCACAGTGGACGACAAAAACGCACTCATCACCTGTATCGGAAATGGGGACTTCACCAAAGCCGCTAAGATTGCAGCAGGTGAGACACTGGTTCTTAGCACAAACACACTTTCAGGAGATAAAGGCCAGGATGGGACTTAAATTATGAATGATACATGTATCCATTTTTGTGGTAGCGGTTTATCATTTCTTTCTGGAATAGCTAACATAGTCATCTGCCATTGCCCTGTCACCAAAAGTGTATTCATATTAGTTTCTTTTTAAAACTTTATTCTGAGTCATTTGGAATTCTCCAATTTTTCCAAAACGAATTGGCCAGTAAACCTCAAGGAATCCTGTGCATGTATTGGCTTCCAATGGACTGCAAGTCTCAGCTTAGGCAAGTAGAGGGTAGCTTGAAATCCAGACTAGTTTTGTGCTAACATTCCACTCCATGTACTCTGTGTCATATACCAAACATTTGTTTAGCATGACAAGGAGTGGCAATAATTGGAATATTAACACAGACTGGTACCCAGGTTAAGTAGAGGGGATTTTATTTGTCTCAACTGGTTAACAAGTTCTAAGATTGGTACAATATACAGTACCAGTCAAAGGTTTGGACACACCTACTCATTCCAGGGTTTTTCTTTTCTTTTTATTATTTTCTACATTGTAGAATAATATGAAGACCTCAAATATGAAATAACACATGGAATCATGTAGTAACCAAAAAAGTGTTAAACAAATCAAAAAATATTTGAGATTCTTCAAAGTAGGCACCCTTTGCCTCGATGACAGCTTTGCACACTTGGCATTTTCTCAAACTGCTTCACCTGGCATGCTTTTCCAAAAGTCTTAAAGGAGTTCCCACATATGCTGAGCACTTGTTGGCTTCTTTTCCTTCACTCTACAGGCCAACTAATCCCAAACCATCTCAATTGGGTTGAGGTTGGGTGATTGTGGAGACCAGATCATCCGATGCAGCACTCCACCACTCTCCTTGGTAAAATAGACCTTAGACAGCCTGGAGGTCTGTTGTGTCATTGTCCTGTTGAAAAACGAATAATAGTCCCACTAAGGCAAACCAGATGGGATGGCGTATCGCTGCAGAATGCTGTGGGAGTCATGCTGGTTAAGTGTGCCTTGAATTCTAAATAAATAATGTTGTCACCAACAAAGCACCATCACACCTCCTCCATGCTCCATGGTGGGAACCACACAGGCGGAGATCATCCGTTCACCTACTCTGCGTCTCAAAGACACGGCGGTTGGAACAAAAAATCTCACATTTGGACTCATCAGACCAAAGGACAGATTTCCACCGGTCTAATGTCCATTGCTCATGTTTCTTGTCCCAGGCAAGTCTCTTCATCTTATTGGTGTCCTTTAATAGAATTTCGGGCTCCCCGGTGGCACAGCATCTAGTGCTAGAAGCGTCACTACAGACCCTGGTTCGATTCCAGGCTGTATCACAACCGGCTGTGATTGGGAGTCCCTTAGGGCGACGCACAATTTGACCAGCATCGTCCGGGTTTGGCTGGGGTAGGCCGTCATTGTAAATAAGAATTCGCTCTTAACTGACTTGCCTAGTTAAATAAAATAAAAGTGGTTTCTTTGCAGCAATTCAACCATGGCCTGATTCAGTCTCCTCTGAACAGTTGATGTTCAGATGTGTCTGTTACTTGAACTCTGAAGCATTTATTTGGGCTGCAATTTCTGAGGCTGGTAACTCTAATGAACTTATCCTCTGCAGCAGGTAACTCTGGGTCTTCCTTTCCTGTGGCGGTCATCATGAGAGCCAGTTTCATCATAGCGCTTGATGGTTTTTGCAACTGCACTTGAAGAAACTTTCAAAGTTTTTGAAATTTTCCGGATTGACTGACCTTCATGTCTTAAAGTAATGATGGACTGTCATTTTCTCTTTGCTTATTTGTGCTGTTCTTGCCATAATATGGACTTGGTCTTTTACCAAATAGGGCTATCTTCTGTATACCACACCTACTTTGTCACAACACAACTGATTGGCTCAAACGCATTAAGAAGGAAAGAAATTCCACATATTAACTTTTAACAAGGAACACCTGTTAATTAAAATGCTTTCCAGGTGACTACCTCATGAAGCTGGTTGAGAGAATGCGAAAAGTGTGCAAAGCTGTCATCAAGGCAAAGGGTGACTACTTTGAAGAATCTCAAATATAAAATATATTTGGATTTTTTTGAAGACTTTTTTGGGGGGTTACTACATGATTCCATATGTGTTATTTCATAGTTTTGTTGTCTTCACTATTATTCTACAATGTATAAAATAGTAAAAATAAAGAAAAACCCTGGACTGAGTAGGTGTGTCCAAACTTTTGACTGGTACTGTATATACACTGCTCAAAAAAATAAAGGGAACACTAAAATAACACATTCTAGATCTGAATGAATGAAATATTCTTATTAAATACTTTTTTCTTTACGTAGTTGAATGTGCTGACAACAAAATCACACAAATGATCAATGGAAATCAAATTTATCAACCCATGGAGGTCTGGATTTGGAGTCACACTCAAAATTAAAGTGGAAAACCACACTACAGGCTGATCCAACTTTGATGTAATGTCCTTAAAACAAGTCAAAATGAGGCTCAGTAGTGTGTGTGGCCTCCACGTGCCTGTATGACCTCCCTACAACGCCTGGGCATGCTCCTGATGAGGTGGCGGATGATCTCCTGAGGCATCTCCTCCCAGACCTGGACTAAAGCATCCGCCAACTCCTGGACAGTCTGTGGTGCAACGTGGTGTTGGTGGATGGAGCGAGACATGATGTCCCAGATGTGCTCAATTGGATTCAGGTCTGGGAACGGATGGGCCAGTACATAGCATCAATGCCTTCCTCTTGCAGGAACTGCTGACACACTCCAGCCACATGAGGTCTAGCATTGTCTTGCATTAGGAGGAACCCAAGGCCAACCGCACCAGCATATGGTCTCACAAGGGGTCTGAGGATCTCATCTCGGTACCTAATGGCAGTCAGGCTACCTCTGGCGAGCACATGGAGGGCTGTGCGGCCCCCCCAAAGAAATGCCACCCCACACCATGACTGACCCACCACCAAACCGGTCATGCTGGAGGATGTAGCAGGCAGCAGAACGTTCTCCACGGCGTCTCCAGACTCTGTCACGTCTGTCACATGCTCAGTGTGAACCTGCTTTCATCTGTGAAGAGCACAGGGCGCCAGTGGCGAATTTGCCAATCTTGGTGTTCTCTGGCAAATGCCAAACGTCCTGCACGGTGTTGGGCTGTAAGCACAACCCCCACCTGTGGACGTCGGGCCCTCATACCACCCTCATGGAGTCTATTTCTGACCGTTTGAGCAGACACATGCACATTTGTGGCCTGCTGGAGGTCATTTTGCAGGGCTCTGGCAGTGCTCCTCCTGCTCCTCCTTGCACAAAGGCAGAGGTAGCGGTCCTGCTGCTGGGTTGTTGCCCTCCTACGGCCTCCTCCACGTCTCCTGATGTACTGGCCTGTCTCCTGGTAGCGCCTCCATGCTCTGGACACTACGCTGACAGACACAGCAAACCTTCTTGCCACAGCTCGCATTGATGTGCCATCCTGGATGAGCTGCACTACCTGAGCCACGTGTGTGGTTTGTAGACTCCGTCTCATGCTACCACTAGAGTGAAAGCACCGCCAGCATTCAAAAGTGACCAAAACATCAGCCAGGAAGCATAGGAACTGAGAAGTGGTCTGTGGTCACCACCTGCAGAACCACTCCTTTATTGGGGGTGTCTTGCTAATTGCCTATAATTTCCACCTGTTGTCTATTCCATTTGCACAACAGCATGTGAAATGTATTGTCAATCAGTGTTGCTTCCTAAGTGGACAGTTTGATTTCACAGAAGTGTGATTGACTTGGAGTTACATTGTGTTGTTTAAGTGTTCCCTTTATTTTTTTGAGCAGTGTATTTTGATTTAGACAGGAGTTTGTGTTCTTGGCAAGACTGCGTCTGAGCATGGAACATGAGCTCGTTTGACAGCAGACAGCTGAGGCTCTTTGCACACTGGGGCCATGGTTGGTATTTATTTTATTTTTTTTATGTCCCAGTAGCCTGAGCTGACATGCCCTAAGGCAGCAATGGTCTCCCTGTCCAGACTAATCAATCCCACTTCCTATACATAATTCAGAAGTTTTCGGTCGTCTTCTCCTTGGTCTCAAACTGCAGAATGGTTACCCTCTACATCGACCTTGTGTTGTTTCATAATTCATACAACTAACACTATTTCAATATTTTGATGCCCTGTAATATTTCCCTGTGTGTGAACGTACATTCTTGTTTTTGTTTGCTACTGTTGTCTTTCCCTATCAGTGTGAGCATGGCTTTTAGAGTAGTATTCTCGTCTGTTTGCAGTGAACCCCCCCATAACTTGCTTGTCGTTATTCCTGCTTCCGTAGAAGTTGTCAACGGAAATATTTGGATGTCCTCTAGTGCTGAACCCCTTAAACTAGTTTGGGCAAAATGTAGTGGATATCCCTCCTACCCTGCGTTGGTGAGTGAGAGCCTGTGTCCCAGAGACTGGCCATCTATATGTCTCATTTCCCATCCATTCGTCTCATCGTAAGTGGTGTAGCTCGTGTTTGTGCTCACCCATGCAGCAAGCTGCTCAGCTCCAATGTGTTGTGGATGGTATGAGTGTGTTAGGAGTCGCTGAGGAGTAATACAGATCGCTTAGAGCTTTCCGGGTGACTCGGGTAGCATGGCATCTGTGTTTGGTAGTTTGTTGTTAGTGTGATTGTCAGTTCCGGTCCACCAATCTGAACCACTGCTGCACCACCAGGATTCACTGCGTCCTCTTGTTTTCAGACCACTAGAGTCAATCACTTTCCCCCCCCCCCCCCCCCCCTCAATGCAGATCATAGACCCCAAGCTGCCGAGGGCGGGGCGTCACCACCACGGGGTCTCCCTGCCCCCTCTGGACGTCCTCAGAGTCGGAGAGCTGATGCAGTACAAGTCCGAAGAGAAACTCTTCCTCGTCCACTTCTTCGACAACAAGCACAGCTGGTGAGATGATGCTCCCCTTCTATGGTTCGCCACTTGTATAGTCTTCTAACGTGGCCAACCGTTTAAATGCCCAGGTTCAAGTTTTCTTGAGGACCAGTAGTAGTCAGAGGTAATATGATGTAGCATAATACTAACGCTATGTCACTTTATTTGACAGGCAATGGCTTCCTAGATCCAAGATGGATGCCTTTGGTATCAATAAGACCATGGACAAGCTCAAACTGAAGGAGGGCTGCTCCTCTGGCATCCGTAAAGCTGTGCAGACCGCCTTCCAGCGCGCCATGAGCCACCGGAGCCAGGTCGGGAATGTGCCTAGCAGCGAGCCCTGCGATGTGGACTGAATCTGGTCATGCAACCCCCTCACCTCTAGGGGGAGTCCTTCCTTAACTCTGTTTACTTGATATTCCACAGCAGCCCTGGTATTCCTCACACCCATCATTGTTTACTGTCTCCTCTGTAGTGGAGGAGCAGCCCAACGGTTTCTTGTTGCAGGTTTTCATTCCACCTTGTGTCTTGATTATGTTAACTGAGCTGCTCATGGGTAAATGGTATGACTCCACGCTGCGTATGCTCCATTTTAATCTATTCCATTCTAAATACTGTAGCTTGCAGTATATTCAAATGAATCTATGAGCTATGCAACTAAACTCAAGCAATTGGGTTGGCGGCTGCAAAAACCTTCATACGGCGTCTAAGGACCGACTTGTGAAAATCACTGGTCTAATGTGATGAATGTGCCGGAGATGAGTCTGTCTTGTAATGTTCTGCAAGACTGCTGCAACCTTCACTGCCATCATGATTCTCACTCCAATCTACTCTCTACAGCAACCCTGGATTTAACCCTGTAAATACCTGCACAAGGCCTGACACTAATTTATTCTGTTTTCATGTATTATTGGTACTGCGTGTTCACTTTCTTGCTATTTATACTGCAGGGGTGATTCATGGCAGCACTATGGTGCATATTAAATATTTGCTGGTGCTACAACCTGTGCAAGTCTAGGCTACAACAGACTCAACCAGGGGGAAAAAATATACTGTATTGATTGAACGTTTTTTTGTTATTAATTTGAGCAAAATTTTTTACGGTTTCTTAAGTTATCGAAGTTTATGGAAAAGCTTCTCTTGGCATTAATGTGTTTTTAAAAACAAGAATGTTTTTACCGGAATTGGTGTTTGTTTTTTTTGTACATATTTATATAAATCTTTATACTTGTATGCATCAGATGCTTTCAGTGTTTAAAAAGCTGAAAGTGCATCATTCACACACAACCAAAAATCAGCTGCCCAGATTTTCATAAATTTAAAAAAAAAAATGTATTTTTTGTTGCCTTTTGTGGTGTGTGTGTGTGTGTGATCGGTGAATAACAACCTGCAAAACGTTGTCTTCGTACACAATAGTTTTGACTGTTACAGGGACCATGACCATGGGTGACTGTGCCTGTAGTAATTTATTGTAAAGGAGAAATGTATATGCATTACTTTATATAGAAAGAATCGTAAGAGATACTAATGGCTCACTAAGAGCCAGCTGTAGAGGCCCTCTTTGCATATTTTATTTTTTATTTTTTTACCAGAGGCACTAATCTTAAAGGTGGGAATAGAATCCATGGCATTTTATTCAGTTGGGAGGATCTGGGGAGCAGTGGGTAGAATTATTTTTTTCTTCATCCCAAAATACAGTTTCATATGGACGTTCTATAAATAGACTTTACTAGTCTTATTCTCTGGGAAAACCACATTATAGCCAATGGAGTAGATGCTGGCAAAGTCCAGTATTTTTATAAAACACTGAAAATAAAAAAAAATGTTATTGAATCACTGATTTTCTGTGTTGTATGGATTTTGTGTTTGATGAAATGAAACAGACATACAGAGACTACCACAAGGTGGAGCTATGGCATGGCAAACGTCTGCTGCTTGATCATTTAATTTCTAATTACGTTTACCAAGGGGCCGCATATAAGAGGTCAAATCACATGTCTACTGCCACCTTCATCTAATACATGATAGTACAACCATGGTCTAGATTAGAAGTTTCTGTCCAATGCTATCAAATAGCCTAAATGCAAATTTTCTTGATAATTGCCTTACAAAACCATAAGTGTTATAATAAACTTTGACATTGATCTTGTATGTTTACTTTAATGGCTGAACATGGCAAAAATAATTATTTTCTCCAGGACTGTATGTCAGAGCAGCACATAGTCCATGCAGAAACAGTGGGCTTCTCACCGCCGACATCTCCCTCAATCGGATGCTAATTGTTTGGGGAGGAAGGCTGCAGCGGCATGAGCCGGAGAAAGTCAACTAACCGTGAAGATCAATCTCCCAGCATCAGCCTCATCAGAGAACTTTTGACTGAGCTAATTATCCGCTAGTTCGGCAGCAGTCCCTCTCGTGTGTGTGGGGCAGACGGCTGTGTAATTACGTGCGAGAACCCCAGCAGGTGAGTCTGGAATGCGTTATTTCTGCATGCCACCTCGTCGCTTGGGGAAGGAAGACAATGCCTGCAGTGCAGAGGGATAGTGCTAGGCCTGCAATGTCAGGCAGCAAACGCTGTAACAGTATGTTGATCATTAGCCTATCACTAGGGAAAGGGAAATGTCCTCCCAAGGTTCACAACGATCGACTGATGCAGTTGCACCACATTGTATTTGATGAAATTCAGTGACACTGCAGGTCATGGGTGGGACAGGCAGGTCATGACCGCTGAGTCATGTGCAACAAGCCTAATAAACACTTATTGTACCTCTCCACAAGACTGTGTCAAAGATGTCAAACTGTTCTTCAGAGAACCACCAAAAATATGTCTCAAAAAGACACGCTGCAAAAGTGACATGAAACAGATATGTGAAGGTTGGATAGTAGTGTAAGAAAGAGGCCACAATCTTGAAAGTATGGCACTGGAGGCTAGATGGTGTTGGTAGAGTGGAAGGAGTCGTGGCAAGTTATGTATTTGCTTGCAAGGCTCCCAAAGACCGAAATACAAAAACATTGTAAAACAAAATTAAGTGATTAACTAAAAACAAAGCTACATCGACAGCTGCTTTAAATAACGAAAGGCTAACTCACCAGATAGTGAGAAGATAACACTGGCCCAAACTGACTTTCATAACCTTGCCAGATAGCCCTGCCCATACCTGGAAGATACCAAAGGTAGGTAATAATGCTGTGTTCGTAACCAAGTGGGAAGTGGGAATGAACACATAAATCCACTTGACGGCCCTCCAACTGGTAATTCCTAGTGGGAAACTATCATCCTGAGCTCCTACTTCTCCCACATGCTGACCTCTTACATCACCTACCAAGGAAGTGACTTTTCTGCAGTTAAATGCAACCACAAAATATTCTTTATATAAAGGAATCTGTTAATATAGTTTTTGAACACTATCATTTGTTTACATTCATCATAGCTATACTTGTAGTTTATTGTTTACGTATCTTGTTCGCCATTAGCCAATCTCTCAACAAGTTCAAAGCACGTGAATACATCCAACGGATATTTACCACTTCACAACTAGTACATTCCCACCTCCCACGTGGTGACGAATGCAGCATTAGCTGCACCACTACATATTTTAAACATGAACATTTACAGAATTAATCTTTAATGATCTTTTACATTTTAAATATTTCATATTCATTATTCAATATAGAAATTATGAGATTTTAACACTCACACTTTTATCACTGGCAAAACACAAATAAGCCTATACCACCACCTTCCAAGGACAAAGTAGAGTCTGCACAGTAAAAAAAAGCATTCAATCAGGCACATAAAATTCTCAGAAAAGCCTCCTAGCACCTACAACTCATAGAGATAGATAGATGACTCTAGTGCCCAAAAGCCCATTTTAGCATGTGCAGCGCCATTGAGGACTTTCACCATTTTGAAGTAGTCAACTGGATGGGACTTCCTATGGGTTAAGGAAGGATCACATAATTACATCCAGGTCACCAATCAGCCAATTAATTATATTCGTGAGCAAACATTCCATAACTGTAGGTGGCAGTAAATCGCCAACCTTGGCTTTATACCTCCCCGGTGGCAGTATGCTCCCTTTCAGTTTGTTTACTCATAGAAGTAGTAGAAGAAGAACATTGACTACTTCAAAATGAAGATGACCTCAATGGTGCTGTCCAATATTGCGTCCTTTATCGCTGTGCTGCAGCTCGATACCACCACACGGTCCTGGACAACTCAGAAACACAAAGACAAGTTTCAAGTAAATGCTGGATTATAAAACAAATGTATTTGAAGGATTAAATGAATATTTAGAGTTGATCAGGCGCAATATTTCATCATTAGAGTTTACCAACTCAGTGACCTTATGGTTAGAGTGTCCGCCTTGAGATTGCAAGGTTGTGAGTTCAATCCCTGGCTGAGTCATACCAAAGACTGTAAAAATGGGGCCTGATGTGTCTCTGCTTAGCACTTAGCAATAAGGATATAGATTGGGGTGGTATGGCCCTGCCATACACCAGCGTCCTGTCTAGGGGGTGTACTTGTACATCTAGCTGCCTCACGCTACAGAAACAGGAGATAGGCTCCTTCCCTAGGAGCCGTTCTGGCTCGCACAAGCCAAGCCTACTTACATATTTCATTAGCTGATGTTTTAAACAACAAACAAAACAATGCCGCATGCTGCTAACCAGCCTCAAACAAGGCTACTGTTAAATAAGTGGAAGGAATGTGACGTGTAAGCCTAGAGTGAGTGTAGGAGTGCTATGTGCTTCTACTGAGGTAGGTAGAGCTTTGCATGTAATTACAGTTGCTATGAGAAGCAATTTGGTCTGATGAGTGACTCCTATTTTACTGATTCCCTATAGCGTCAAGCCAAGGTTCGGGACACAAGGTTGTTTGGGCAGAGATGAGTCTGTTCCAGCTAATTGCCTTTAGGGATGAGGAGGACACTTTTTCAGGTGATACTGAAAGCCATGACTTACAACTGAGGATGTCCTAAAATGGATTTTGTACCCCCATCGTTGAATAGGTCAAAAGCTGTCAAAAGACTTAAAAAAACTATTGTCAGGGATTGAACATGCAGTGTTTCTTAATGTCAGCTGAGGGGCAGTGCTACACAAGGAAATTGTAGCTAAGTGCAGAGGCCAATGGTGGGAGCACATGCACAGAGAAATAAAGTTTTGACTTAACGTGTTCAAAATCACTGAACTAAGTTACTAAATTTGTACATTTATAATTCCTTGTTTAACCTCAGTAGACACATTCTCTTGAGATGGAGGAGCAGAAAATAGCATGAATTAATTAATTTATAGTACACATTTATGATGTAGGGCTACTCCCTTGCCAAATGTTAGGTTTCTAAGTAGAAATCAACTAAATAATGAATTTACAATTTACAATATGCATTCATATTGTCAATGTACCATGCTTTTAAAATGTACAACTACATTGAGGCACATGATAATTTGATCGTTTAGCTTTTTCACTCAATTTGGTTTTATAAATACTGCACCAGAGTGATCTGAAAAGTTAAAAAGCCAAATAATATTTATCTATAATATTTATCTTTTAAAGCCGCAACCAAATTAACATAGAAAAGTGTGTTATAGATCTGTCATTCTCATTGAAAGCAGGTCTAAGAAGCGATAAATCTGTTCTGTGTGCACTATTTCTGTGCTTCCCGTTCTTAAGTTTCACGTTTGTGTATTTTACTCTTGGTTTTGTACACCAGCTTCAGACAGCTGAAAATACAATATCTTTGGTTATGGAAAATATATTTCACAGCAGTTTTGATGGTACAAATATTCTCTACACTATACTTGTTTGTTTTGTCACATAAACTGAAATTAGGTGAAGTATTAGAATTTGAGCAACCAGAAAATGGCAGAGCAATTCCTGCATAGTATATCTTTTAAGTGTGATTTATGACTGTGTCTATGAGTTGATCGACAACTGCTTATCAATGTCTTTGATGTACTTTCTCCTATGCTAATCAGCTTAATCATACTCTGTTTAGGTTGGCAGGCAAATAACATAAACAGTTTTGACATGATTTTCCGTTGTCTTTAATGGAGTACTTCCGCTTCACTAACCCTCACTAGTCTGGATTATGACCATGACCGCGGCGTGAATTAGGTCTATTCATTTCAATTCAACAATGAGGAACATTTTCATTGACCCCAACCCCAATTAGAATGTTTATTTATTCCTTACTATGAATGTGTGTGTGTGTGTGTGTGTGTGTGTGTGTGTGTGTAAAATGTGTGTGTGTACTTGTTTTATCTAACTTTTTTTGGGAGACCGCTGAACAAACCCCCTCCCGAAAGGAGCATCATTATCTACCAATTAGCCATAAATATCTTCAGAGTCATGAGTCAGTCCGCCTCAGCGACCAAGAGACTCAGTCTCACTGGAAATGCCTTTGAAGTAAGAAATAATTAGTTATGCAATGAAGATAATTAGCAATGTCCGGCTCATAAATAAACACTATTTTCATTGCACACAATTATGCCTCTGACGCCTCTGGAGTAGCTAGTCCCCTGAGTAGCAAAGCACAGATCTCTGTGCTAATGGCAAACACACAGAGAAGTCTTAATGCCAACAGGGTGTAGACTCTACTTTGTGTGTGTGAGCGTGTGAGTGTGTGTGTGTAATGAGTTTTAATACGTTTATGTATGTGGAAGTCACACATGCATGCCTGTGTCTGTATACGCATGTGTGAACAAATCGCATGCATATGTGGATGTATATTAGCATGGCTGTCTAAGTCATTCATTTTCTCCATTGTGTACTCCTTGTTATTGTTAGCATAATTATCCTGTTGTGAGAATAGAGGGAGTGCTGTGGTCCTGCATGATTTGGTCGACAAGGCTTCATCCTTAGTCCAGAGATACTATTTTCTCTCATCACCATTCCTCTCCTTCAAGGGCAGCCAGTGTTGAGTGACAGGGCTTAGTGTGTTTCTCCGCTGAATTAGATTTGATACTTGGGGCTCTATAACGGGGGCTCTATAACGGGGGCTCTATAACAGGAGGCACCTGCTCGGTAAGAATAGCTGGAATAACACTTAGTTTAAAAAAAAATCTTATCTCTCCAACAGACACTCGCCTCTCTGAGTGCCGCATTATTTGGTGCATTGTGGAGGGATATGTGTCACAACGAAAGGTAACAAGTGTCCAGGTAAAGATAAGGAATGGTGAGGGTAGACGCGGATTAAGTTGAGGAGACATCGGGGTGAAGGATTTAGGGGGAAGATTAACGGTGTAACACCCTTCGTCATGAACAACTCATTTTGGAAGGATTACGAGGTAATACGACTCGGCTTCAAATTTTCTCACATACACTTTTGTTCAGCCTTCATCTTTAACCATGCACTCATGTCTTCCAGAGAAATCAGGGAGAAAAGGTAAGATGTGGTGAGGTGAGGAAGGAGATGTCTGACAAGAAACCCTGGAGCTCATCTTCATGTAAATGCCATGCAGCAAGAATAGGCACACCTCCCTAGTATTCTGTTTCACATTGCTTACCCCATGCAACAGAAAGAGAAGACGGTGTGTAGATTCATTTGCAGTGTTAAGCAACATTGCAATTGGGGAATAAAGAAAGAATGTGATAAGATAGTGTCACCAACAGTCTGCTCTCAGTGGGCAGAGCATTACCTTGACAGCCCTTGATCCACTGCAAAGACAAGGTTATCTGCATTCCCAATGTCTGCTCATATAAATCAGCAGTTGCGACATAACTACTGAGCATTTTATGACGATGTCCCCCTTATCTGTGATGGAATGTTTGAGTACAGGTTTATGTAGGTAAATACTGGCACTCTCTTGCCTTTTTCTAATCTCCATCACTTTATCTGTAATGGCAATGAGATGCGCTGAGACAGATGTAACATACTCCATTATGTTTTTTTGTGGTTGAAAATTGTGCTTTCCTCTTTAAATTAGGAAATCAGAAGAATCAGTTGGGTGCCATTTGAAATGGTTCACTGTGCATGTTTATCTGGTATGATGTGTCCGCCCCTCCATTTTCATCAGAAGTAATAGAAGGCTATGAAGTGCTGGAAGTAATTCATTTTCAATGGAAGGAGAGCAATTTGAGGCAATGTGAGTAATTTGGCCATAGTTTAAACGATTCTGGCTGTGGAAAGACACAAAACAGTTGAGAAAATTGAACTTTATACAAATCATCAGCAATTATTAAAAAATATAATGAAATAAAATGTTATTCGTCACATGCTTTGTAAAATAACGTGTGGACTAACAGTGAAATGCTTACTTATGGACCTTCCCAACAATGCAGAGAGAAAGAAAATTGAGAAATAATAGAAAAGTAAAACACATAATAATAAAAGTAATAATAGATACATAATGAGTAATGATACCTTGGCTTTATACAAGGGGTACCAGTACTGAGTCAATGTGCAGGGGTACGAGGTAATAACTTGTCTATATACAAGGAGTACCAGTACTGCGTCGATGTACAGGGGTGCGAGGTAATTGAGGTAGATATGTACATATAACTAGGAATAAAGTGACAGATAATAAACAGTAGCAGCAGTGTCTGTGATAAGTCAAAACAGTTAGTGCAAAACGGGTCAATGCAGATAGGCCGAGTAGCTAGTTGGTTAACTAACTAACTAACTATTTAGCAGTCTTAAAACTTGGGGGTAGAAGCTGTTCAGGGTCCTGTTGGTTCCAAACTTGGTGCGTCGGTACAGCATGCCGTGCGGTAGCAGAGAGAACAGTCTATGACTTGGGTGGCTGGATTCGGAACATTTTTAGGGCCTTCCTCTGATACCGCCTGATATAGAGGTCCTGGATGGCAGGGAGCTCGGCCCCAGTGATGTACTGGGCCGTACGTACAGTGGCTTGCGAAAGTATTCACCCCCGGTGGCATTTTTCCTATTTTGTTGCCATACAACCTGGAATTAAAATATATTTTGGGGAGGTTTGTATCATTTGATATACACAACATGCCTACCACTTTGAAGATGGAAAATCTTTTTTATTGTGAAACAAAAAAGAAATAAGACAAAAAACAGAAAAGTTGAGCGTGCATAACTATTCACCCCCCCAAAGTCAATACTTTGTAGAGCCACCTTTTGCAGCAATTACAGCTGCAAGTCTCTTGGGGTATGTCTCTATAAGCTTGGCACATCTAGCCACTGGGATTTTGCCCAGTCTTCAAGGTAAAACTGTTCCAGCTCCTTCAAGTTGGATGGGTTCCGCTGGTGTACAGCAAGTCATACCACAGATTCTCAATTGGATTGAGGTCTGGGCTTTGACTAGGCCATTCCAAGACATTTAAATGTTTACCCTTAAACCACTCGAGTGTTGCTTTAGCAGTATTCTTTGGGTCATTGTCCTGCTGGAAGGTAAACCTCCGTCCCAGTCTTACATCTCTGGAAGACTGAAACAGGTTTCCCTCAAGAATTTCCCTGTATTTAGCGCCATCCATCATTCCTTCAATTCTGACCAGTTTCCCAGTCCCTGCTGATGAAAAACATCCCCACAGCATGATGCTGCCACCACCATGCTTCACTGTGGGGATGGTGGTCTCGGGGTGATGAGAGGTGTTGGGTTTGCGCCAGACATAGCATTTTCCTAGATGTCCAAAAAGCTCAATTTTCGTCTCATCTGACCCGAGTACCTTCTTCTGTATGTTTGGGGAGTCTCCCACAGGCCTTTAGGCGAACACCAAACGTGTTTGCTCATTATTTTCTTTAAGCAATGGCTTTTTTCTGGCCACTCTTCCGTAAAGCCCAGCTCTGTGGAGTGTACGGCTTAAAGTGGTCCTATGGACAGATACTCCAATCTCTGCTGTGGAGCTTTTCAGCTCCTTCAGGGTTATCTTTGTTCTCTTTGTTGCCTCTCTGATTAATGCCCTCCTTGCCTGGTCCGTGAGTTTTGGTGGGCAGCCCTCTCTTGGCAGGTTTGTTGTGATGCCATATTCTTTCCATTTTTTAATAATGGATTTAATGGTGCTCTGTGGGATGTTCAAAGTTTCGCATATTTTTTTATAACCCAACCCTGATCAGTACTTCTCCACAACTTTGTCCCTGACCTGTTTGGAGAGCTCCTTGGTCTTCATGGTGCCGCTTGCTTGGTAGTGCCCATTGCTTAGTGGTGTTGCAGACTCTGGGGCCTTTCAGAACAGGTGTATATATACTGAGATCATGTGACAGATCATGTGACACTTAGATTGCACACAGGTGGACTTTATTTAACTAATTATGTAACTTCTCAAGGTAATTGGTTGCACCAGATCTTATTTAGGGGCTTCATAGCAAAGGGGGTGATATGCACTTACCACTTTTCCGTTTTTACTTGTTTTAAACAAGTTTTTTTCATTTCACTTCCACAATCTGGACTATTTTGTATATGTCAATTACATGAAATCCAAATAAAAATCTATTTAAATTACAGGTTGTAATGAAACAAAATAGGAAAAATGCCAAGGGGGTGAATACTTTTGCATGGCACTGTACTACCCTCTAGCGTCTTGCGGTCGGATGCCAAGCAGTTGCCATACCAAGCGGTGATGCAGCCAGTCAAGATGCTCTCAATGGTGCAGCTGTAGAACAGTTAGAGGATCTGAATGCCATGCCAAATCTTTTCAGCCTCCTTAGGGGGAAGAGGCGTTGTCGTGACCTCTTCAAGACTGTGTTGGTGTGTTTGGACCATGATAGATACTTAGTGATGTGGACACTGAGGAACTTGAAGCTCTTGACCCACTCCACTCCAGCCCTGTCGATGTGAGGGCTGGAGTCCACGATCATCTCCTTTGTCCTGCTGACGTTGAGATAGATGTTGTTGTCCTGGCACCACACGGCCAGGTCTCTGACCTCCCTATAGGCTGTCTCATCGTCCTCAGTGTTCAGGCCTATCACTGTTGTTTTGTCAGCAAACTTAATGATGGTGTTGGAGTTGTGCTTGGCCACACAGTCGTGGGTGAACAGGGAGTACAGGAAGGCAGTAAGCATGCACCACTGAGGGGCCTCCGTGTTGAGGGTCAGCGTGACGGATGTGTTGTTGCCTACCCTCACCACCTGGGGGCGGCCTGACAGGAAGTCGGCTAAAGTTGCAGAGGGAGGTGTTCAGTCCCAGGGTCCTTAGCTTTGTGATGAGCTTGGAGGACTATATGTTGAACGCTGAGCTGTAGTCAATAAACAGCATTCTCATGTAGGTGTTCCTTTTGTCCAATGTGAATGGGCAGTATGGAGTGCTATAGAGATTGCATCATATGTGGATCTGTGAGCCATGACCAGCGTTTCAAAGTATTTAATGGCTACAGATGTGAGTGCTACAGGATGATAGTCATTTAGACAGGTTACCTTGGCCTTCTTGGGCACAGGGACTATGGTGGCCTGCTTGAAACGTGTCGGTATTACAGACTGGGTCAGGGAGAGGTTGAAAATATCAGTGAAGACACCACAGGATCCAGCAGGTGTCTCAGTAGGAAACATCTGACCTCACAAAAGTTTAAAACAGGGCTGGTGTTACTTGGCGCTTTGAAAAGGTACCACGCCTCATAAAAATAGGGGTTGGTGAACCATTACATAACGGTTAGATCTATCAGAAACGAGTTCCTTTCCAGGCCACACCGAAGGGGGGGGGGCATATCTAAGCTGATGGCCTGTGTTGACAGGAACGGTTGGAGTGGTGCATCACATGCTGAGAGAAGAGTATTTCCATAGCATTACAAGACAAATGTAGCTTGAAATAGAATACCCTTTACCCAAGATGTCTTTTTCCTATGGTGATTCCCTCTAGAAGGGTTCACTAAGAAACAATCTTCCATACATTTGTCAGTTAGGCAGCTTTAACCATTTGTTATTGAATACTCGAGTAACATTGTGAGTAAAAATATCAGATTTGCAAGTCTAATATATTGTCTGAAGAGTAAAATAATTAAATGACAAGCTAATGGGTTTATTTTTTCATCGTTGTTTTATAGTCTTTCAGCTTGTATGTCATACGTCTTCTAAGCTTTTAGAATGTTGTCACATGTTAATATTACCTGTCCAGGCAACCAAAGATACTGACCGACCGAACAACATAGATATATGTGGTACATTTGTCTTCAGAGCACCTTGGATAGCTGCGGAACAATTTGGCCACAATTTTTCACCTTTGGCATCTGCCGTAGTATATGTTCCCCCACAGCAGGTACTATTTCCTCTGTGTCTATTGATATCAGTGTGGTAGGTGACAGCAGACCACCTAGCAGCCCTCCATTGCACATTCTTCACCATCCCAGCACTCAGCCCCAGGGGGCCATGGTGTTCCCTATCGGCTCCACACAGACCAGGGGCATCAATCACTGTTCCATCAACGCTGGCTCCAAAGCGGGCACCTAAAAGGCCCATAAGCAGCCACTGAGCTAGGGGGATAGTGCTGGGCATTTTCAGAACGGACAGGAAGCAGGATATTGGTTCCCTCTGGGATGGGGAAAACATGCTGTATGGCCAAGTCCTTTGATTAATCACTGACATCTCTGGATTGATCAGCAAATGTTTGACAGGAGGTAAATAAAGTGTGATTCACAAGAGAGATGCCAAACTATTCAATTTATAGTTACAAAACATCAAGGTGGTTTAGATACCTTAGTGCTGCATGCATTGTTTGGCACTTGGGGATACCACTGGGATACAGCTGTAATTGATCATTCATAACTTTTCTGCACAGTCTCCAGTTTGACAGAGTGATCTTTCTTGTCATTCAACGAGAGACGACTTGTTTTCATGCAAATTCTTTCTTTGAAAAATGCTGCACCAAACATCTTAGTTAGATGTAAAATAGTGTGACTAAGATCTCTTCGGCAACAAAGACAGAATTAACGAGAGATTTCTTGAGTTATTTTAGATTAATTTGGACTATTTTGAGGAAGTGTATACTGGCTATGGCGTCTCTAAATGGACAAACAGTACTATTGCCGCTTTTTCTCGTTTTTCAATTGAAGGTCTTTTAAGGGCACACTCGTTGGGTTCATCTAGGCGCCAGCCGAACAGAAGTATGCTGACACCTTAACATACACACACACATACAAACACACAAACAAACGGCAACAGCTGTACCCAGGGAGGAGGCGAACAGATGAGCAGACTTATTTTAAGCCTTGGGGGTTGTCAGTCGTAGCACGAGTGTTGAGAGAATGTCATCACTGCCGCGTTACACAGCTGAAGTCACTTCACCCTGTCTTTGGATCACACCACACTGTTGAGAGTACAGGATCAGTATGTTCTTGCCTTGCCTGTCATTTCAGTCACAACACGGCCTGCATGTTATTAACCTTCTTCCCGCTAAATGCAAATGCATCCCACTGGGCACAGACTTCAGTCAGTTAAACGTCTAGTTTTAATTTACATTTGGTTGAGTTGTCAACTAACGTGAATTCAACTTGAAATCAATAAAACATTTCACCATGTCATTGGATTTAGTTTAAAAGTAAAAAAAAGTACAAAATGCCCTTACATTGATGACTTTATGCAAATCCTATTAGCTTTCTATGTCGATTCAACTTCATCGCATAGATTTTTGAGGTTGAAATGACGTGGAAACAACGCTGATTCAAGCAGTTTTTGCCCAGTGGGATTGCTATTCAGGCAAACACATTTTCCCATTCCTGAAGTGTGATTCCCAATAGCAGCTCTCTTTCTCCTCATCCAAGCAAACAAAGAGGACTCTGAAGCACTGGTGGTCATGTCTCGCAGAGTAGATATAGAAGGTCCCACATGGACATGTTAGTGTGAGAATAGCCTAGATGAAAAATAAGACTGCTGAAATGAACTATTTTAGTATAATGGTATCAAAATCCTAAGATTTTATATCAAATCTCTTTTCTCTGGTCAATAAATTGACTATTCAGCAGGCTCCCAGCAGTGCTGTTCCTGCTTGTCCAACACAAGAATCCAATGAGCTCGCCTCTGTCCGATTATTTCTTAATTTCTCCATGAGAAAGTTAATCTAATGAGCATTATTGGACTCTAATGAGAAATGTAATTAGTCAGATGGGAAGATTATCTCCGTGTAATTACAGTAGCTGTCTCTGTCTGCTTCAATTAAAATGACGGGAGTGAGAAGCTTATGACGCCTTGGTGGACGAGAGGGGGGAACTGTGCCTAACCTGACAAAAAATGGTAACCATTTGTCAAGACCAACCGTTCAGACTCCACAGAAAGGAGTTTCAATGCCCCATAAAAACTGAGTGAAGAATACCTCAGAGTTATGCCTCAAACATAACAGGCAGATCATCAATACAACATACCCAATGTTGATACACCAACCTAAGCAGCAATATAGTATAAATTGTCATAGTTTATATAGATGTATGGTTTTTCATCTTCATAGTCAAATGAAACTCTATCAATTATCAGCGCTTTTTCCTTTGCTGTGTTTGACAGCACAGGAAAACAAATGACACGGAGGTGGATTGATGGACAAAATCCCCCTCACGTCAGTCATAACCTATTTACATTTAAGTAATTTAGCAGGCACTCTGATTCAGAGCGACTTACAGGAGCAATTAGGGTTAAGTGCCTTGCTCAAGGGCACATCAACAGATTTTCAACTAGTCGGCTCTTAACCGCTAGGCTACCTGCCGCCACCTATGTGCCTATGTGTTTACATTTCCACTTCACAAGTGTCAGAAGTGTCATGGCTGTTGACAGGGATTTGGTCAAGGCAGAGTTGATACTCTTAAGCCTTTCCTTGCCGAGGGTTATCGATCGAGCACTGTGAGGTGGTTACCAGTACTACTGACCCCAGAGCAGAGCTGATGGGCTCCAAGGGTCATTCAGACTTATAGCACTCAGTTCAAAGAATGTACTGGATCACTGCTAGAGCAATATTGTGATAACATACCCCGAAGAAAGTAATCACACACACAGCCATCCATGGATTTGAGGTTTAATGCTATTATCACCGCTGCTCTTAGCAATGAGAGATCACAATGGAGGAGTAATTACACACTAATGATCAGTTTGTAATGGAAACAAAAACATTGTTTTTCAAACTGAGGCTGCCCACTTAATTGGTCAGAGCACAAAGGTATACGCTGTAAAGCAGGTACACTCGCCATCCGGGGGATGAAATGTTGAGGACATCACTTTGGTGGTTTGTGTTTTGTAAAATTATAGTGTGGGGAATGTGTCTATTTTTGAAGGTCCTCTGCTGTAGGCGGTTTGGATTTGATCTGTTATATAGGGTGTTATCTACGGTCACATCTGAGCATGGACTTGCATCAGAGATCTGAGAAAGAACAACACAGGCTAAACATTGTTAACCCTTTAAACTGTATTTTACTGAAACTCTTTCAGTAGAGACTGGTCCATTAAATGGGATTGGTCCTTACCAGAGGGAGTGAAGGGGAAGTGGTAAGGAAACATGTATGTTATCCCTCTGTTAAGTCCTCTACTGAACTTGAAACCACCAGGACAAAGCAGTCAATATGCAGATTAATGATAATGACTTGCGGGCCCCGGAGATAATCTTTTTAAGCTCTTTTTATCTAAACAACAGTGGAAGGAAAGGCAGAGACAATCCCTAAGCTAACAAACAACAGAATTTGAATGTGTATATTTTGTAGATAGAATGAACTTCAGATAAGGAAATCTGTGTACAGTATCAAAGTAGAAAATAATATGCCAAACAGTCACACATCTTTTCTTGAAATTTCACTTCTGGATGCACTTTGCTGAGCCTTAAAATATGTTTGTTATTTCTAATATATATATTTTTAAAGTTCTCATGCATCTGTTTTTATCTCAATATCAAATCATTTCTGGGTAACAATTAAGTACTTTACCGTGATTGTTTCCCATTAAAATGCCCAGAACTGTCTAGAATTTCATTGTAAGCTGAAGCATTAAGATTTCCCTCCACTCGATCTAAGGGGCCTTGCCCGAACCATGAAAAACAGCAACAGACCATTATACTTCCTCCACCAAACTTGACTATGCATTCGGGCAGGTAGCATTCTCCTGGCATCCGCCAAACCCAGATTTGTCCATTGGACTGCCAGATGGTGAAGCGTGATTCATCATCCCAGAGAATTTGTTTCCACTGCTCCAGAGTCCAATGGCGGTGAGCTTTACACAACTCCAGCCGATGCTTGGCATTGTGCATGGTGATCTTAGGCTTGTGTGCGGCTGCTCGGCCATGGAAACCCATTTCATGAAGCTCCCAACGAACAGTTCTTGCGCTGACGTTGCTTCCAGAAGCAGTTTTAAACTGGATAGTTATGGTGCCACGTTGAAAGTCACTGAGCTCTTCAGTAATGCCATTCTACTGCCAATGTTTGTCTATGGAGATTGCATGGCTGTGTGCTTGATTTTGTACACCCGTCAGCAGCGGGTGTGGCTGAAAAAGCCAAATCCACTCATTTGAAGGGGTGTCCACATACTTTTGTGCATAGTGCCTTCGGGAAATTATTCAGACACCTTGACTTTTTTCACATTTTGTTACATTACAGCCTTATTCTAAAATGGACTAAATAAAAAAAATCATCAGCAATCTACACACAATACCTCATAATGACAAAGCGAAAACAGGTTTTTAGATTTTTTTATTTTATTATAAAAACAAAACATAAAATACCTTATTTACATAAGTATTCAGACCCTTTACTATGAGACTCAAAATTGAGCTCAGGTGCATCCTGTTTGCAACTTGATTGGAGTCCACCTGTGGTAAATTCAATTGATTGGACATGATTTGGAAAGGCACACACCTGTCTATATAAGGTCCCACAGTTCACAATGCATTTCAGAGCAAAAACCAAGCCATGATGTCGAAGGAATTGTCCGTAGATCTCCGAGACAGGATTGTGTCGAGGCACAGATCTGGGGAACGGTACCAAAACAATTCTGCAGCATTGAAGGTCCCCAAGAACACAACGGCCTCTATCATTCTTAAATGGAAGAAGTTTGGAACCACAAAGACTCTTCCTAGAGCTGGCCGACCGGCCAAACTAAGCAATTGTGGGAGAATGGCCTTTGTCAGGGAGGTGACCACGAACCCGATGGTCACTCTGACAGCTCTAGTTCCTCTGTGGAGATGGGAGAACCTTCCAGAAGGACAACCATCTCTGCAGCACTCCACCAATTAGGACTTTATGGTAGAGTGGCCAGATGGAAGCCACTCCTCAGTAAAAGGCACATGATAGCCTGCTTGGAGACTCTCAGACCATGAGAAACAAGATTCTCTGGTCTGATGAAACCAAGATGGAACTCTTTGGCCCTGAATGCCAAGCATCACATCTGGAGGAAACCTGGCACCATCCTCAGGATGAAGCATGGTGGTGGCAGCATCATGCTGTGTGGAGGTTTTTCAGCGGCAGTGACTGGGAGATTAGTCAGATTGAGGAAAAGATGAACGAAGCAAAGTACAGAGAGATCCTTGATGAAAACCTGCTCCAAAGCACTCAGGGCCTCAGACTGGGGCAAAGCCAACAGGACAACGACCCTAAGCACACAGCCAAGACAACTCAGGAGTGGCTTTGGGACAAGTTTCTGAATGTCCTTGAGTGGCCCAGCCAGGGCCCGGACATGAACATGATCGAACAGCTCTGGAGAGACCTGAAAGTAGCTGTGCAGTAACGCTCCCCATCCAACCTGACATAGCTTGAGAGGATCTGCAGAGAAGAATGGGAGAAACTCCCCAAATACAGGTGTGCCGAACTTGTAGCATCATACCCAAGAATATTCGCTGCCAAAGGTGCTTCAACAAAGTACTAAAGTGTCTGAATACTTATGTAAATGTGATATTTCAGTTTCTAAAAAATATGTTTTTGCTTCTTCATTATGGACTACTGCGTGTAGATTGATTAGGGAAAAATATGATTTATTCAATTTTAGAATAAAGCTGTAATGTAACAAAATGTTGAAAAAAAGTCAAGAGGTCTGAATACCTTCCGAAGGCACTGTATATAGTGTATCTACATAAAACACAGGAAATATCATTTTTGACCTCACTGGGCCTTTAACAATGGATATTGTACATTTTGTTTATTCCAAATTTGGACTCCAATGGTATTCGGTATCTTTCAAATCACTCCCCTGTTGCAGACAATCCCCTGTGACTTAGACGTAATGCTCCTGTTAGCCCCTTACCCTAGCAGTCATCCACCTGCCATGCAGCACTTCCCTCATCCACCCACCCCCTGTTTATTTAATTCATTAGGAAACACAAAAGTGCCTCGCGTTGACTGATCCCTGGTCTGATGGCACGGCGGATCGATGAAGCTCCCGGGTTAGGGCAGAATGGTAATGTTTGGACCAACAAGCTGATGGATGCACACTTGAGAATGGGTGCCGGGGAGGGGAGAGATCGATGGAAACTTTGCTGAGCATAGATAAGAGGCTGGCTCATCACCACGCAGGGCTCTGTCTTTGATCGCTCGCCTCTCCCCTTCACATGATGAGGGTTTAAACTCTTTGTTTACGTGTTAGAGGCTCCACTATGCTGGAGCTCTCCCTACTTTTTCCTCATCCCCAGTACTTGTTTACTGCCCAACCTCCATGATCCATCTGGTAGTCCACTCATTCACCTCCCTGCAGGAATACAGCAGCAGTATAAACCACACTTTCAGAAATGTATTTGATTTGCACAGCAGCATGCCCCTGGATGGAGCCAGTTGACACTTGATTTAGAAACACATTGTCCCGTGGCTTCTGAAAGAGCAGTGTGGAATCTGAAACGAATGAATTCCCACCTTACATTCAACAAAAATGAAGTAAAATCACTAAATAATTAGTTGCCTCAATACCAAACAAATATTACCCTAAAATGCACCATACTTTAGAAGACAAGTCACTGTTATTTTATCGGTCAATAATATGACAAAATAGTGCATAATGAAAAAAAGTTTCAGCATTCATTAAAACCTTCTCTCACCTTTTAACTACTTTTCATCTGCGGAAACACCTCGGGGGGTTGATTGACAATGTGTTAATTAGCCAATCAGGGAGTGAGGGGACTCGACACCTGTGTGGTCAGTCCAACCGCAATTACCTTCTGCCTGCCTCCCCTGCTCCCTATTAGAGCCAAGCTGTTAGCGATAGAGAGCCTAATGGCCCAGTAATAAGACAAGCGCTCCGAGTCTATCTTAATGAAAATCACTGGACCTCCCTCAGTCTGTCTCTCCTTGTGGCGTTTGCATGCAGAGGTGGCTGCTCTTCCTGATGGTACTGGAGGAGAGGGAAATGTTGGCAGACTATCGCTACTTGTTCCAGTAGATTTCAAAAGTTTCATTTTCTTGTTTCCTGTCCTTCACTGATCGGACAAGGTTTGTTAGGTGAGAGCAGTGATATCTATCCATTCTTCTACCAGTATTCTCCAAAGAAAGGATGGGAGGGGGCAAAGTTAGTGGAAGATATTGGGGCACAGCCAGAAATACATTCTTCCTCATCATCATTAATCCTTCCCCTTCTCAAAAGAGATCATTAGTGAATATGATTGGAAAAATCCAAAGAATGGAAACCCTGTCAGGACAAGAAAGATGCATTTCTTAATTATTTCTACAGTTCTGGCCTCAGCACTGAACTAGTATGAGAGTAATCTTGACTGTATGAGTCAATGACAAAATGACTTGAATGACTTAGCAGTGGTAGGGGTAATATGTCACCACCACCTCCACCCACCTGCACCTTCTCAAACACACAGCCTAGAATGTTTTGACAGTATGTGTCCCGCTCTTCACACACCCTCCCCCATTCCCGCTCTCCCTTCCCAAAAGCAAGACGATAAGGAGTCATTCCGAAGCTGTTGTACCTGATTTGCTGAGGAGGGATTGAAATGACACTGACAAATCCTCCATGTCCCCTCGTGACAGTTGTGACATTCTCAATCCTATTTATTTACTGTCGACCGGAGGAGATGTCACATTGGACAGTGAATATTTCTACTAGTCTGATACCGGGGCACAACCAGTTCATGTTCTTTATCCCTCACAACTTGACTTTTCACATCTTTATCCATGCAGGACTGTCCATGCATTTGTTTCACAACATCATGTTTGTAGTTTGTGGTTTCTCTAACAGTCTACATAATCTATTGCAAAATAATAAACAGAATTTGTACCTAAAAGGACCATTCAGCTCCAATTACAAGACATGTAGATTGTTGACGATGACCCGACCCATGCCCAGTGAGCAAAACATCTTTTAAGCGTCTTTTCAACATCTTTTCACTGTCTTTTTTTACCAAAAAATACATATTTTCAATGTATTTTCAACATATTTTGCTCTCAGAGGCAGTTCCTTTACAAAGGTCAAGGTTCAGAAGGTGTCAAGAAGCAACAACTTCCATGAACGCGATGGCGGCCTTACTTTAGCATTTCTATTACAGTTTATGTTCAATTGCTAACATGCATTGGTCAAAACTGAAGTGACATTGTCAAAAATCTTCACACAGTCAGTGAAACAGAAGTGTATGTGGACCAAACTGTGAATAATTTTTCATTGCTTTCACACACAAAATGCGTTCAATGACCACATTCTCTGAAATCCATGATTTATTTTCTCATTCATACTCCACCACCTGCAAAACTATATATTTGCAGCACGTTTTCAAATGCTAACACACTGTTTCCAAAACTGTTAAAAACACATTCGAAACAGAATGATGGCAAATGTCGTGCATTTCTGCAGTAACCAGATTGCAACATATAGAAAATCTCAGCAGAATATTATTAATACCAAACACAGCTGATTGCAATTTCAGCTGAAAGCCTACCCAAGTGTCCTGTTTTCAGTCTTGTTAAAACAGCCAAAAGAGGACGGCTTCGGAATGATTTAGTTTGGAAAGATGGATCAAGGAAGACAGGTTGGTGGGGAAAGAAGAGTGGCAGGGAGAGGGAGAATGCGTGGAGGAGAATGGAGAGGAAGACCAAGAGCGGTGGTCTCTGATGAGATAAGGGCCACAATTACTGACCATGTTGTAAACCACGGTCTCTCTTTGAGAGAGGCTGGTTTAAGGGTGCAACCGAATTTGCAGCGTACAACAGTTGCATCAATAGTACAAATGTTCAGTCAAAACAACAGGTGAGATGTGCATCCTTGATAAATGATAATTGAACTACATATTACAGTACAGTACAGCATGTTCACATTTTTACATGTACTGACATTTTGAAATATATTGATTGTTTTGTGTTTTTCAGTAGGATCCAAAGGTTGCCCCCCACAGGAGGGAGAGGCAGAATATTATCAGATGCACAGGAAATTGCTATTGTTGACATGGTAATTGGCAACAATGCAATTAAACTGCGGGAAATTCGGGACAGAGTGCTGGCAGACAACTGAATGTACTACACATAGTACATTCATCTTAGTGGATGAAGCTGGATTCAACCTGGCAAAAACACGCCGTAGGGGAAGAAATGTGATTGGACAGAGAGCAACCGTGGATGTCCCAGGCCAGAGAGGAGGTAACATCACAATGTGTGCAGCACTGTCCAATTATGGTTTGCTGTTACACAAACCACTCATTGGCCCCTACAATACAGAGAGGCTCACTTATTTTCAGGATGACCTGCATAATCGACTTGTGCCAGCGGAGGAGAGATTGGCAAGAAACTCCCCTACCTTTGTTGTTGTGTGGGATAATGTGGCATTCCACCACTCTGCTGCAGTCACAGACTGGTTTGCTGCACATCCCAGGATGTCAGTACTATTCCTGCCTCCATACTCCTCCTTCCTAAACCCCATAGAGGAGTTTTTCTCTGCGTAGAGGTGGAAGGTTTATGACCACCATCCACATGACCAGATGTCCTTACTGGATGCCATGAATGCGGGGTGTGGAGACACTTCTCCTGAAGACTGCCAGGGTGTGGAGACACTTCTCCTGAAGACTGCCAGGGTGTGGAGACACTTCTCCTGAAGACTGCCAGGGTGTGGAGACACTTCTCCTGAAGACTGCCTGGGTGTGGAGACACTTCTCCTGAAGACTGCCAGGGTGTGGAGACACTTCTCCTGAAGACTGCCAGGGTGTGAAGACACTTCTCCTGAAGACTGCCAGGGTGTGGAGACACTTCTCCTGAAGACTGCCAGGGTGTGGAGACACTTCTCCTGAAGACTGCCGGGGTGTGGAGACACTTCTCCTGAAGACTGCCAGGGTGTGGAGACACTTCTCCTGAAGACTACCAGGGTTGGATTAGACATTCCAGAAAATACTTTCCAAGATGCATCGCCAGAGAAGACATAAGATGTGATGTTGATGAGAACTTGTTGCCAAATGCAGGAGAGAGGGAGAACTAGAACCCTCACAGTACTGTACAGTATCAGTGATTATACTATACATGTTGTTGAGAACTAGAACCCTCACAGTACTGTACAGTATGAGTGATTATACTATACATGTTGTTGAGAACTAGAACCCTCACAGTACTGTACAGTATGAGTGATTATACTACACGTGTTGTTGAGAACTAGAACCCTCACAGTACTGTACAGTATGAGTGATTATACTATACATGTTGATGAGAACTAGAACCCTCACAGTACTGTACAGTATGAGTGATTATACTACACATGTTGATGAGAACTAGAACCCTCACAGTACTGTACAGTATGAGTGATTATACTATACATGTTGATGAGAACTAGAACCCTCACAGTACTGCAGACCTGGAATTTGTTTTTTTGTTCAAACTTTTTATTTTTCACAAGTAAATGACTATATGCAAAGATATAGAAAAGAAGAAAGGCTATTGAAGCAAATTGCTGCATTTCTGATTCATTCTTGTTACATATAGAGTTGAAGTCGGAAGTTTACATACACCTTAGCCAAATACATTTAAACTTAGTTTTTCCCAATTCCTGACATTTAATCCAAGTAAAAATCCCCTGTCTTAGGTCAGTTAGGGTGAATTTTGGCCCATTCCTCCAGACAGAGCTGGTGTAACTGAGTCAGGTTTGTAGGCCTCCTTGCTCGCACACACTTTTTCAGTTCTGCCCACACATTTTCTATAGGATTGAGGTCAGGGCTTTGTGATGGCCACTCCAATACCTTGACTTTGTTGTCCTTAAGCCATTTTGCCACAGCTTTGGAAGTGTGCTTGGGGTCATTGTCCACTCGGAAGACCCATTTGCAACCAAGCTTTAACTTACTGAATGATGTCTTGAGATGTTGCTTCAATATATTCACATAAGTTTCCTCCCTCATGATGCCATCTATTTTGTGAGGTGTACCAGTCCCTCCTGCAGCAAAGCACCCCCACGAGGCTGCCACCCCCGTGCTTCACGGTTAGGATGGTGTTCTTCGGCTTTCAAACTTCTCCCTTTTTCCTCCAAACATAACGATGGTCATTATGGCCAAACAGTTCTATTTCTGTTTCATCAAACCAGAGGACATTTCTCCAAAAAGTACTATCTTCGTCCCCATGTGCAGTTGCAAACCGTAGTCTGGCTTTTTAATGGCGGTTTTGGAGCATTGGCTTCTTCCTTGCTGAGCGGCCTTTCAGGTTATGCCGATATAGGACTCGTTTTACTGTGGATATAGATACTTTTGTACCTGTTTCCTCCAGCATCTTCACAAGGTCCTTTGCTGTTGTTCTGGGATTGATTTACACTTTTCGCACCAAATTATGTTCATCTCTAGGAGACAGAACGCGTCTCTTACCTGAGCGGTATGACGGCTGCGTGGTGCCATGGTGTTTATACTTGCGTACTATTGTTTGTACAGATGAACGTGGTACCTTCTGGAATTTGGAAATTACTCCAAAAGATGAACCAGACTTGTGGAGGTCTACAATTTTCTTCTGAGGTCTTGGCTGATTTTCCCATGATGTCAAGCAAAGAGGCACTCAGTTTGAAGGTAGGCCTTGAAATACATCCACAGATACACCTCCAATTGACTCAAATTATGTAAATTAGCTTATCAGAAGCTCCTAAAGCCATGACATAATTTTCTGGAATTTTCCAAGCTGTTTACAGTTTTTCTCAGTCGCTTTGGTGCATTTTTCACATCATCCCTAACATGTGCAAAATAATAAGTGCATTTCTCAGAACAATTTGTACAAACTGCAATATACAATAGATATGTTTCTAAAGCTAGTCAGTCACTAAAAATCCTTAGTACATCTCTCAAAAGTAAATATTCATGCCAATGATCATGTCAGTGTCATCAGAATGATAAGTCATTGAGTCATTGTTCACGAACAAGGTCGTCAAAATGTTTAGGCATGTTGTCAATGTAACTGTGTACTTTGACAGTATTACCTGATGTAAACTTAGGCTAGAGTTTGGATGACAGTTACTGTATTGAAAATGCACAAGGCTGCACTTCTTTTTTTTTTTTTTTTTTTTTTAAATTTTATCCCCTTTTCTCCCCAATTTTCGTGGTATCCAATCGCTAGTAATTACTATCTTGTCTCATCGCTACAACTCCCGTACGGGCTCGGGAGAGACGAAGGTCGAAAGTCATGCGTCCTCCGAAGCACAACCCAACCAAGCCGCACTGCTTCTTAACACAGCGCGCCTCCAACCCGGAAGCCAGCCGCACCAATGTGTCGGAGGAAACACCGTGCACCCGCCCCCCTCAGTTAGCGCGCACTGCGCCCGGCCCGCCACAGGAGTCGCTGGAGCGCGATGAGACAAGGATATCCCTACCGGCCAAACCCTCCCTAACCCGGACGACGCTAAGCCAATTGTGCGTCGCCCCACGGACCTCTCGGTCGCGGCCGGCTGCGACAGAGCCTGGGCGCGAACCCAGACTCTGGTGGCGCAGCATAGCACTGCGATGCAGTGCTCTAGACCACTGCGCCACCCGGGAGGCAAGGCTGCACTTCTATGGCATATATCAATTTCAACAGTACTATTTACATATTACTGTATGTGGGTTATTGATTGAAAGAGACTGGACAACCCAAGGGGCACAAAGGAAAAAAAACTAAATTAGAAAGAAACACAGGAAACCACCCCTAAGGCACAACTTTGCCCGCAGCACTGTTGTGCTGTCTCTACACATCCAGACGTTCCTGTCTGTCGGCCCACATATTCTCATCCACATCACACCGGATATTTTCCCTTCCAATGCAACGTGGAAAGAATCTTTTGGAATGCCTTATCCATCCTCTGCAGGCGTCTACTGTGATGTCCTCACATGCTGCATCCATTGCAGCCAGCAGGGTCATCTGTGTGTGTGGCTGACGATCGTACACCTTCCACCTCCATGCTGAAAATAACTCCTCAATTGGGTTAAGGAATGGTGAATAAGGTGGGAGGAATTCTATGAGCATCCTCGGGTGGGTCACAAACCATTGCCTTATGATGTTTGATCGATGGAAACTCACATTATCACAAATGACCACATACTTTGGCAAATCCTCTCTAAACAGACCCCTCTCATCATCAGGGATGAGAGCCCTGTAGAGAGTCTCTAAAAAGTTGAGTAGATGCTGGGTGCTGTATGGCCCTATAAGGGGGATATGGGTTAGGACACCATGCTCCGAAATAGCAGCACACATGCTGATATTTCCTCCCCGTTGGCCTGGCAAATCCACAGTAGCTCTGTGACCGATGATATTCCGACCCCGCCTTCTGCATTTGGTCAGGTTGAAGCCAGCCTCATCCACGTATACAAAGTTGTGAGAGGGTTCACTTGATTCCAACTCCATTATACGCTATATCCCAGAACACACAGTTTAATTTGTTTTGGTAAGGAAGAGTGACATAAAATGTACATATATTGCATGTTCCTTCCACAGCAATGGAAATGTGTGCAGTTTATGCTTACTGTAGTATGTATCACTATAAAATGTTGCTGTAAAGTAGTTACATAGATATATGTTTTACCTGTACATACTGGTACCGTAGCTCCTTAACTCTGTCCTCATTCCTTTGGAATGGTACACGGTACAGCTGTTTCATACTCATCTGGTTTCTATGCAGCACCCTGTCGATGGTTCTATAATGGTCCTTTGTATTTCCCTGAGTCTCATGGCATTGTTTGCTCGGACCATGGTGCAAATAGCCTCCTCCTGTTGAGGTGTGAAAAGGCGTCCTCTGCCACCGGTTTGAGGTAATCTTGCAGTCCTATGTGGGGAAAAATGCAATGATGTATCGCACACTTTCACATAGACAAAAACTATGCGAACACACATTTTACTGTAAAACATACAGGTGGGTGCATGTAAGGTGCAGTATGTATCTGTATAGAGTATATTTCTGTATGCTGTGAAATACAAGTGGACTACTGTAATATGAAGCATTGTAGGAAGTATACAGTATACTGCTTATATACAGTAAAAGTGCACTGTACATTGGTGGACATACCTGTTCTCTCTTCGAAACGTTTGAACTATTGAGGACACGGTTGATCTCCCAATATTCGGCTGCACCCTTCGACCCGCCTCAGCCATTGTAAGGCCATGATTGACAACATGGTCTACAATAGTGGCCCTTATGTCATCAGATATGCGCCTATGTCCTCTTCTGCCTCTTCCTCTGTTTTGCCTTCCACCACGCATCCTTGCTCCTCTTCTTCCTCCTCTTGGCTGTTGACCCTGTTCGTTTCCTGGTCCATCCATTATTGGAAAATTGCAACTCTGTGTTGTGGTCTGTCTATATACAGTGAGGGGAAAAAGTATTTGATCCCCTGCTGATTTTGTACGTTTGCCCACTGACAAAGTAATTATCAGTCTATAATTTTAATGGTAGGTTTATTTGAACAGTGAGAGACAGAATAACAACAAAAATTACCAGAAAAATGCATGTCAAAAATGTTATAAATTGATTTGCATTTTAATGAGGGAAATAAGTATTTGACCCCTTCTCAATCAAAAAGATTTCTGGCTCCCAGGTGTCTTTCATACAGGTAACGAACGGAGATTAGGAGCACACTCTTAAAGGGAGTGCTCCTAATCTCAGTTTCTTACCTGTATAAAAGATACCTGTCCACAGAAGCAATCAATCAATCAGATTCCAAACTCTCCACCATGGCCAAGACCAAAGAGCTCTCCAAGGATGTCAGGGACAAGATTGTAGACCTACACAAGGCTGGAATGGGCTACAAGACCATCGCCAAGCAGCTTGGTGAGAAGGTGACAACAGTTTCTGTGATTATTCGCAAATGGAAGAAACACAAAAGAACTGTCAATCTCCCTCAGCCTGGGGCTCCATGCAAGATCTCACCTCGTGGAGTTGCAATGATCATGAGAACGGTGAGGAATCAGCCCAGAACTACACAGGAGGATCTTGTCAATGATCTCAAGGCAGCTGGGACCATAGTCATCAAGAAAACAATTGGTAACACACTATGCCGTGAAGGACTGAAATCCTGCAGCGCCCGCAAGGTCCCCCTGCTCAAGAAAGCACATATACATGCCCGTTTGAAGTTTGCCAATGAACATCTGAATGATTCAGAGGACAACTGGGTGAACGTGTTGTGGTCAGATGAGACCAAAATGGAGTTCTTTGGCATCAACCCAACTTGCCGTGTTTGGAGGAGGAGGAATGCTGCCTATGACCCCAAGAAACCATCCCCACCGTCAAACATGGAGGTGGAAACATTATGCTTTGGTGGTGTTTTTCTGCTAAAGGGACAGGACAACTTCACCGCATCAAAGGGACGATGGACGGGGCCATGTACCGTCAAATCTTGGGTGAAAACCTCCTTCCCTCAGCCAGGGTATTGAAAATGGGTCGTGGATGGGTATTCCAGCATGACAATGACCCAAAACACACGGCCAAGGCAACAAAGGAGTGGCTCAAGAAGAAGCACATTAAGGTCCTGGAGTGGCCTAGCCAGTCTCCAGACCTTAATCCCATAGAAAATCTGTGGAGGGAGCTGAAGGTTCGAGTTGCCAAACGTCAGCCTCGAAACCTTAATGACTTGAAGAAGATCTGCAAAGAGGAGTGGGACAAAATCCCTCCTGAGATGTGTGCAAACCTGGTGGCCAACTACAAGAAACGTCTGACCTCTGTGATTGCCAACAAGGGTTTTGCCACCAAGTACTAAGTCATGTTTTGCAGAGGGGTCAAATACTTATTTCCCTCATTAAAATGCAAATCAATTCATAACATTTTTGACATGCGTTTTTCTGGATTTTTTTGTTGATATTCTGTCTCTCACTGTTCAAATAAACCTACCATTAAAATTATAGACTGATCATTTCTTTGTCAGTGGGCAAACGTACAAAATCAGCAGGGGATCAAATACTTTTTTCCCTCACTGTATGCTTGCCAATTGATTCTTCATGAGATGCACCTTTGAGCAATTTAGACAACTGGTTGATTGTTGGTTGAACTAACACTTTACATTCCTTCATGAGTGAGGGTCAATTTCACCTGCACGATTCATCAATTCACGTTTTTGTACAAAAGGTCTAATAGAAATGTGTAAAACTATGCTTGACAGTTTATGACAAATAGTTCAACAATTTTGCATGTAATGGCTTATGCAAGGAACTAATGCCTAGATGTTTTGAGGGGTAAGACTATTCAACAGAGAACCATCTACTATATTTTGATCAACATGACATGAGCAATTGATAATGTGGGAAAAAGCTGACACTTGTACATTATCAATTAACACGTTTTTTTACGTGTTATTTCTTACATCGGTACCCCGGGTAATCTTAGGTTTCATTACATACAGTCGGGAGGAACTACTGAATATACGATTAACGTCAACTCATCATCGTTCCTACCAGGAATATGACTTTCCCGAAACGGATCCAGTGTCTTGCCTTCCACACAATACAATGGATCTGATCCCAGCCGGCGACCCTGTGCGACGCCGAAAAAGGGGAAAACGTGGCGGTCTCGTGGTCAGGCTTCGGAGACGGGCACATCGCGCTCCACTCCCTAGCATACTACTCGCCAATGTCCAGTCTCTTGACAATAAGGTTGATGAAATCCGAGCACGGGTAGCATTCCAGAGAGACATCAGGGATTGCAACGTGCTCTGCTTCACGGAAACATGGCTAACTCAAGGGACGCTAACGGAGTCGGTGCAGCCAGCTGGTTTCTCCATGCATCGCGCCGACAGAAACAAACATCTTTCCGGTAAGAAGAGGGGCGGGGGGGTATGCCTTATGATTAACGAGAAGTGGTGTGATCATCATAACAACACACAAGAACTCAAGTCGTTCTGTTCACCTGATCTAGAACTCCTCACAATCAAATGTCGACCGCATTATCTACCAAGGGAATTCTCGTCAATCATAATCACAGCCGTATACATTCCCCCCCAAGCAGACACATCGATGGCCCTGAACGAACTTTATCTGACTCTTTGTAAACTGGAAACCACACACCCTGAGGCTGCATTCATCGTAGCTGGGGATTTTAACAAGGCTAATCTAAAAACAAAACTCCCTAAATTCTATCAGCATATCGATTGTGCTACCAGGGCTGGAAAAACACTAGACCATTGTTACACTAATTTCCGCGACGCTTATAAGGCCCTCCCCCGCCCCCCTTTCGGAAAAGCTGACCACGACTCCATTTTGTTGATTCCAGCCTACAAACAAAAACTCAAACAACAAGCTCCCGCGCTCAGGTCTGTTCAACGCTGGTCCGACCAATCTGAATCCACGCTTCAAGACTGCTTCGATCACGCAGATTGGAATATGTTCCGCATCGCGTCCAACAACAATATTGACGAATATGCTGATTCGGTGAGCGAGTTCATTAGGAAGTGCATTGACGATGTCGTACCCACAGCAACGATAAAAACATTCCCAAACCAGAAACCGTGGATTGACGGCAGCATTCGCGTGAAACTGAAAGCGCGAACCACTGCTTTTAACCAGGGCAAGGTGACCGGAAGCATGACCGAATACAAACAGTGTAGCTATTCTCTCCGCAAGGCAATCAAACAGGTCAAGTCTCAGTACAGAGACAAAATCGAGTCGAAATTCAACAGCTCAGACACAAGAGGTATGTGGCAGGGTCTACAGTCAATCACGGATTACAAAAAGAAAACCAGCCCCGTCGAGGACCAGGATGTCTTGCTCCCAGACAGGCTAAACAACTTTTTTGCCCGCTTTGAGGACAATACAGTGCCACTGACACGGCCCCCTACCAAAACCTGCGGGCTCTCCTTCACTGCAGCCGAGGTGAGTAAAACATTTAAACGTGTTAACCCTCGCAAGGCTGCAGGCCCAGACGGCATTCCCAGCCGCGTCCTCAGAGCATGCGCAGACCAGCTGGCTGGTGTGTTTACGGACATATTCAATCAATCCTTATCCCAGTCTGCTGTTCCCACATGCTTCAAGAGGGCCACCATTGTTCCTGTTCCCAAGAAAGCTAAGGTAACTGAGCTAAACGACTACCGCCCCGTAGCACTCACTTCCGTCATCATGAAGTGCTTTGAGAGACTAGTCAAGGACCATATCACCTCCACCCTACCGGACACCCTAGACCCACTCCAATTTGCTTACCGACCCAATAGGTCCACAGACGACGCAATCGCAACCACACTGCACACTGCCCTAACCCATCTGGACAAGAGGAATACCCATGTGAGAATGCTGTTCATCGATTACAGCTCAGCATTTAACACCATAGTACCCTCCAAACTCGTCATCAAGCTCGAGACCCTGGGTCTCGACCCCGCCCTGTGCAACTGGGTCCTGGACTTCCTGACGGGCCGCCCCCAGGTGGTGAGGGTAGGTAACAACATCTCCACCCCGCTGATCCTCAACACTGGGGCCCCACAAGGGTGCGTTCTGAGCCCTCTCCTGTACTCCCTGTTCACCCACGACTGCGTGGCCATGCACGCCTCCAACTCAATCATCAAGTTTGCGGATGACACTACAGTGGTAGGCTTGATCACCAACAACGACGAGACGGCCTACAGGGAGGAGGTGAGGGCCCTCGGAGTGTGGTGTCAGGAAAATAACCTCATACTCAACGTCAACAAAACAAAGGAGATGATTGTGGACTTCAGGAAACAGCAGAGGGAGCACCCCCCTATCCACATCGACGGGTCAGTAGTGGAGAAGGTGGAAAGTTTTAAGTTCCTCGGTGTACACATCACGGACAAACTGAACTGGTCCACCCACACAGACAGCGTTGTGAAGAAGGCGCAGCAGCGCCTCTTCAACCTCAGGAGGCTGAAGAAATTCGGCTTGTCACCAAAAGCACTCACAAACTTCTACAGATGCACAATCGAGAGCATCCTGTCGGGCTGTATCACCGCCTGGTACGGCAACTGCTCCGCCCACAACCGTAAGGCTCTCCAGAGGGTAGTGAGGTCTGCAGAACGCATCACCAGGGGCAAACTACCTGCCCTCCAGGACACCTACACCACCCGATGTCACAGGAAGGCCATAAAGATCATCAAGGACAACAACCACCCAAGCCACTGCCTGTTCACCCCGCTATCATCCAGAAGGCGAGGTCAGTACAGGTGCATCAAAGCAGGGACCGAGAGACTGAAAAACAGCTTCTATCTCAAGGCCATCAGACTGTTAAACAGCCACCACTAACATTTAGCGGCCGCTGCCAACATACTGACTCAACTCCAGCCACTTAAAAATGGGAATTGATGGAAATTATGTAAAAATGTACCACTAGCCACTTTAAGCAATGCCACTTAATACAATGTTTACATACCCTACATTACCCATCTCATATGTATATATACTGTACTCTATATCATCTACTGCATCTTGCCATCTTTATGCAATACATGTACCACTAGCCACTTTAAACTATGCCACTTTATGTTTACATACCCTACAGTACTCATCTCATATGTATATACCGTACTCTATACCATCTACTGCATCTGCCATGCCGTTCTGTACCACCACTCATCCATATATCTTTATGTACATATTCTTTATCCCTTACACTTGTGTGTGTGTGTAAGGTAGTAGTGTGGAATTGTTAGGTTAGATTACTGTTGGTTATTACTGCATTGTCGGAACTAGAAGCACAAGCATTTCGCTACACTCGCATTAACATCTGCTAACCATGTGTATGTGACTAATAAAATTTGATTTGATTTGATTTGAATTGCAATTTGTTCAAAGGAATAAGAAATTGCTTTAATGATGTGCACAAGTGACTAGATGATTTGGAATTTGTACAAGTAGTATCAAGAATTGCACTTTTGATCTAAGAAATGCACCAAAGCGACTGAGAAAAACTGTAAAGGCACAGTCAACTTAGTGTATGTAAACTTCTGACCCACTGTAATTGTGATACAGTGAATTATAAGTGAAATAATCTGTCAAATTACTTTTGTCATACACAAAGTAGATGTCCTAACCGACTTGCCAAAACTATAGTTTGTTAATAAGAAATTTGTGGAGTGGTTGAAAAACGAGTTTTAATGACTCCAACCTAAGTGTATGTAAACTTCCGACTTCAACTGTACAGTACAGTCAATAAAGTGAAACGCTGTTATTCTTATTCTATAATGAAATTCTGATTTATGTGAAAAATCATTCAAAAGTTAATTTATGTAATGCTCCCTGTTAGTTTGTTTTAGGTCAGTGTGTTATGAGTGACAATGTATGCTTTCTGAGTGAGAACTGTTGCCAGTGTTATGATCGAACAAGCTTATTTTGAGACATGTATGAAGTGTTTTGGTGGTTTGAGTGAGTTTTGGAGGTGAGATCAACTGTTTTGCCAAGATGCATGTTGGTAATGCAGACTGTTTGAAGCGTTTTGAAAAAGTCGCTTCAGTATTGACCGATGCTTGTTAGCAATTGATTTTTTTAAATTCCGGTTGTCATGGAACCACAGTACACAATGTTGCCAGGGGATAATGGAGAGCATATATACTGTAGGTAGGGTGTGGCTGGAGGAATACCTTATACATAGGTCCCAAATGCCCATGAGTTAGTGTGTGTGTGTGTGTGTGTGTGTGTGTGTGTGTGTGTGTGTGTGTGTGTGTGTGTGTGTGTGTGTGTGTGTGTGTGTGTGTGTGTGTGTGTGTGTGTGTGTGTGTGTGTGTGTGTGTGTGTGTGTGTGTGTGTGTGTCAGTTTTCTAATACAACAAGATCCCATGGAGACTTAGCAGTTTTATTATGCTGATCATATTAGAGAAAAATAAAACAATGTGAACAATGTAATTTTAATCAAGTCTGCAGTGGTTATTGGATCAATACCTTTATGTAGCAGCATTGATCCTTTCATAAACAAAACATATTCAATTAAACTCTTGGGCTTTATGTTTCATCTCAGAAGAGATACAAATCATATAATGGACTGAATAATGTGATTTCATGACTCTGTTAAAAGAACACAAACCTGTGTATAAATTTGCCTTGGGCAAAAGATTGTTATGGAGTTCAGGCTAGGTTCGATACATCAGTGGTATACTGCGAAGCAAGCTAGATGTACTCAGACTTTTCTAAAGCTAGCTAGCTTCAGTTAGCTTCACAATCCAGCTCAGGCTTCATCCGTACAACAACAGTGGATATTGCCCATCCGCCCGTAGCTGACTCTAGCAGGTTTGTAACTGATCGTGCATGTCGCATGTGGCTAGTCAAACACCAAACTCTTCATTGAATGCTGAAACATCAATCCATGGGTGAATCAGTGGCACGTTTTCATTTGTGCCAAAATTAAAATGAAAGGAAAGGTATCTAGCAAATTCAGCAGGCTGTGGTGTGAAATAGGCTTTTAGAAGTGCCGTCTTTAGTTTATGACTTATCGTAATGCCATCTTTGGTGTGCTTATCAATGCACAAGCATTCCTTTCGCTCATTATTCTATCTGTGGAACTGCTTGTTGTGTTGTAGCCATAGACAAATAATCCATAGTACGGTTTGGGAACCTCTAACCCTGGGAATTTGACTGTTTAAACTCATGGGTACAATAGCAATTGCTGCCAGTCCTGACTTGAATGGGAACTGCCATCTATGGATTATATTGATATGGTTGGTTGCAACTGTCAGTTTGCCTTTCACAAATGTGAAAATATATTTGATTAATAAAATATTGAATCAGTCGTCTTCCTCAAATGAATCTTTGCAAGAGGGAGGGAATCTGATTTCATTGGTCCTCAATGGAGTTAGCGCTGAGTTAGCCGGCCCCCGGAGCAGCATAGTTCTGAACGATTCATTGCCATAGACATTTACCTGGCTAAAACATGACCAAACTTACCTCGCCAACTCCTCAAACCAGGTATGTACTATACACCTTTGCTTGAGTTTTTAAAAACTTTAATATTAGCAGGCAAATAGTCCTCCACATGAAAATAATTGTAATGTAGGGATATGTGTTTTCATGACAATTTGTATCTGCTAATGGTCTTTAATATATTAACATATCGTATAATCTTCAGATGATGGATATTTACATTACTGATATCAAACAAAGAGACTTATATTGTAGTAACGGAATAGCATGCCAATGAACATATGTTTTCAAACGTTGACAGCATGTTTTTGTTCTCAGATTACTGATCCAGTAGATGATTTTTGTCTATTGTGTCGTGAACAGCAGGCTCCATTGTCCTGAGGAGTTTGATTGTATCCACCCCCTAGTCTTGTTAAACCAGGATGTTTTTTCGTGGCCCTTTTTTTCAGTGAGCCATCATGTCCTATCCAAACCCCTGGGGGATTGGTTGTATCCTGTCCACCCACTTCCCCTCACATAGACAGCCTGCACAGATGGGCAGCACTCTTTTATTCATAAGGGAACACAAAGTTGATATTTTCTCAAGGGTGGTCTTGGTGACCAGGAGAGTCAAGTGTCAAGGGAAGTGGATGTGGATGCAGCCTGACAATCAAAGCCTCTACAGTGTTCTCTTATAGTCTTTTAGGCTATTTTCTTGTCTTAAATGTTTACGTTTCCTAATTTCCTTTCCTTCCTGACCCCCAAAACTCAGGACTTGGTTAAATGATTACTGTGGACACCTATCCAGATCTTTAGTTGATCTGTGGTCCAGTAGTAAAGGAAACAATTAAAGGTTCTGAACTCTGCTACAGTTAGTTGTATTTATGACTTTTATAATTAGCGTATCAATGGTATTTACTTGGTCATGTTTCTCTACTCTTTTGACCTCCTACATTTGTCATCATTGCCATGTTGGTACATTTGCATTTCCATTCAACTGGATGTGCTCAGACCCCTGCAACAGGTTCCATTACATCTCCAGTCACTCAACAATAACTTCTGTAACCTTCCTTTCACACTGAAGAAACTAATATCCACAGTTTCCAGCGCCTGTTATTACACTTGTCTGCAATGAGGACCAAGGTCGAGCAACCCTCATGGTCTTTCCCTGACCATTTTCTCTGTTGTATTTATTAGTTGTTTTCTGGTCGCCGTCCAACCGTATCTCCACTTCCTGGTGCAACTCAGGCCCAGGTGTCCGCAGAATATTGACGGACAGGTTCCATTACTTTATCTGTGAGGGAACTCAGCCGGTGAGGAGCATGGAGGAGTAGGTCTTGTTGAGGGAATCATCAATCTCACTTCGGTTGTTAACGGTAACGTGTGACAGAGACAGCTGGCATTTCCCTGACACGTAGCACTCGCTTCTGATAATCCCTCATCTTCGCTGAGCTGCAAGAGAGAAAATGAACCATTTCCACAGAGACAACATTGATAAGGCTATTCGTCCGCTACGCTCTGAGTTGTGTGTTTGTACTACTATACCATAATTAAAGATGGAGTGTTGATCTGCGCTGTATGTGTTCTAATATATGAACCAATTATACGCTCAGCCATTTAGGCAGCGTTTACACAGGCAGAGCAATTCTGATCTATTTTCCACTAATTGGTCTTTTGACCAATCACATCAGATCTTGGCACATCAGATCTTTTTCAGAACTGATCTGATTGGCCAATTAGTGAGAAAAAAATATCAAAATTGGGCTGCCTGTCTAAATGCAGCCTTACAGGGCCATAAATTGCAGTTCTTTCAATAGGTACCTTTGCTTGGTTTGGTTGTCTAAAACAATGAGTATGCATCTGTGGTTCAAATACAAAATGCATAGCATAATGTCGCAATATGTAAAAAATGAAAATTATAATTAAATGCTTCAGTGTGTGTAGAGAAAAATAAATAGAGCATGATATTGTCCTAAAAGTTTTTGCTTTGCTTGAAGGAAAATATCTCACACGCTATTGGAACTCAACAGATTGAAAACCTCAAGGGGAGTAACGATGTGGTGTTGTTAGATGACTATGATGAAGAACTGATTACTGTTGTCATCATTCTGCTCCTGGCAAAACCATGTTTCTTTTGACAAATGAATCAACATGTTGTTAATTAGTGGTCAATATTAAGGGGTGACATCTGCATAGTTATTCTGAGTCATCAATGCCTCATCAGTATTGTTGGTAATAAGGAGAGAGTGAATCTGGGCTCCCGAGTGGCGCAGTGGTCTAAGACACTGCATCTCAGTGCTTGAGGTGTCATTACAGACACCCTGGTTCAAAGCCAGACTGTATCACAACTGCACATGGTTGGGAGTCCCTATAGGGTAGTGCATAATTGACCCAGTGTTGTCTGGGTTTGGCCAGTGTAGGCTGTCATTGTAAATAGGAATTTGTTCTTGACTGACATGCCTAGTTAAATAAAAATTATTTTGTTGATGAGAAGGCAGTATAGAAGTGACAGAAGGAGCAATAGCCAAGAAACCGAGAAAACTGTCAGAGATTGACTAAAACAGAAAGAGGGGTGGTAGGCAGAGCGCATGTGATACATTTCTTCTCTATAACCTCCCTGTCAGGGACGTGTTTGGCGTGACACCTTTGACCTTGTGCATTTTCAGACAGTCTCTCTACTAATGGCTAACACCTGTAAAACATGTTGCTGCTTGTTCTACCTGTATCTCCCACTGCACATTTTAACCGGGCACAATGTTTTAATGTGGTCACTTTTTGTAAGATTAGAGGATGCTTGATTTGGAGTCAAGAAATGGGTTTTGTACAAATTTGAACAAGCAACCTTCCAGAAGATAAATAAAGGAGATATTTTTGTGGAGAGCCACATATGCTGAAATCCTATTGTATTGTTCTGCTGAATTAAAGCCAAATCACCTCTGTAAACCAAATTGCTTCTTGTAAATACTTGCCATAAAAGTAGTAGGCCTAGAACTAGGATTTCCTTGCGACCGGAAATGTATTTCCTGCTTTGTAGAAATGTAATTTGGCTTTACTGTGCAGCAGAATCAATATCCAGAGATTATAGTTTGGAAAACAAATGCCTTTTTAAGAGAAGGTATCATTTCACCAAACTTATATTATTTTGGAACCATTACACTTTGGATGCTTTTTCAGTGAGCCTTGACAACCTAAACATAGGAATTTGCACATTTCTATGCCTAACGCTAAGCCTTCTGCAGGTTTTCAGTTGGTAGCAATGTGAGAACCAACCAACCCTTGTGACAACCAGCACCTGTAGCTTCTATCTGTAAAAACTACACACATCTGTCATTCACAGTCAATGTAGATTTTTTGAGAGTTGCTCTCCATTCAAATACCTGCAGATCATCACAATTGTAGACAATCTGGGCCAAAGAAAAGGTCTAAACAATACCAAACCTCACATCCCACCCTTTGTTTTATTCTCCACTGTCGTAAGCAACAGACTAACTACTTTCCCCACCATCCTGGACCCCCCCCCCCTCCCCAGTCTCCCCTACCTCCCTCTCATCTCCCGCCTGTAATAGAATTTGATCCACGGGGAGCGAGCAGAGGCTGATGGTCCATACTGATGTCAGACCGACCCTCTCCGCCAGATTGCTGTCTCGTATCACTCTTTGGGGTTTGATGAACTGTATCCCTCTCAATCTAACCTCTCCTCCCTCCGCTAAATCACTAGGATTCCAGGCTTCGCAGAAAGGTGAGAGGAGTGCAGGCGGGCCACCGCACACAGAGAAGTGGGGTTACAAAAGCATTTATTCATTGGCGCTGTGCTTATGTCTGAGCTGTGACTGAGACAGAGAGAATGTCTGAGGACATTACTGTGAAAAATAACTGCCAAGCAATTAAATGTTGAGTGCACACTAAACTAAATGAGACAGGATTTTATTTGAAAGAGTTTGAGTTGTTATTAGTAAAAGCAATTCAACAAAGACGTATTATTGGTAAATTCAAAAATATAAATGCTCCAGATCGGAGGGAATCCTTTAAACAAACCTATTTTCAAAATATATTGCATTGTGACATGGCACTCTGGATGTCACATTGTATATGGCTTGATATATATGATGACGGGGAGAATTATATCAACAAAATGGTGGGGCATTATTTATTTCTCATTTCTTCGTGCAGAGATTAATGTTTGACAGGTCAATAAAATAGATAATAAAAGGAGGGGGAGGGATAGAGGGATGGAAAGGGGGATTGAGAGAGTGAGAGAGAAAGAGTTGCACAAATAATCAGCAAAGGTCAGGTCGAAGCTGGCGGAGTGCTTCTCCCTGACAGGGCCTTTTAAATGATGAAAGAAATGAAAAATTGAAAATGAGCAATTTGATTATCCTCTCGTCAGGGGCCTCTGTGATGCACGGAGGACACTGTGCTTTTTGCATTGCACTCCACTTTATTCCATTATGAATAAATAGACTGAATGCTGCCAGCCAAACAGGGCAGATCACTGATGGAATAAATATGACAGGGAGACCTGGTGATTAGTTTCAAGATGGACAATGTCTTTTAAAGGACTGCAGGTTGACCTCCAGTACGTTTGAGGTTTCTGTAATCGTTGACACCTCTGGGTGTGTAATAACTAGAGTGTCTCTACATGTCTCTTTTTGTGAAGCAGGGTATATCAGTGGAAAAGTAAGTGTTCCAAATGAGTGCAGGGCTTATGGGACAAAACGGATGACGTTTATTTACCACAGAGAAGGCGTCTTGGAAAGTGTCGAGGGTTTGTTGGCAGCAAAATGGAGATCTCAAACCGCCAAACACCCTGGGAGCCGTCGCCACGACAATGACAAACAAGCTGATTTAAATAAAAGCTTGCTAACTGTCCAAAGCGCTGAAGGCTACCCAAGATCCATTCCCTGAAATCCCTCAATCTGACAAGCCTGAGAGGGTGCTTGGAACAAATGACCGCTTCATCAAGACTTGTCCTTTTGCACTCTTGAGTAATCCAAGTACATGACTCTGAAATAATCCACTGTTGAAATATAATGGCGCCATGTTGAAATATATAAAGCCTGCACAATTATTCTTCTCAAAAATCCACCTGTTAATAATTGATAGTGATCATTAGCCAGTGAGATAATAGCGTGATATTTAAAGCAATCTCCGTACTCAGACAGACATAGGTCAAATATCCCGAGGCGTTGTCGAAGATTACAAACGACTCAGCCATCTTTTTATAAAACTACCCAGTCGTTTATCTGAGCCCAAACTTAATTTAAATCGGATAAATCGTAGATGTGATATGGAGATTATTCCCTGTGATTGAGAGCGTACGATTGGAATGGAAATGAGAGAGGGAGATTGATGCTCGGCGCTCTGTCCATCAAAATGGCCAGTTACCGTGGTGATTAATAATTTACAACCTGAGAGATGATGGAGGCTTCTCATTAAAGAGACCTCCTGTGTCACTGAGGTGTTTCCTAATTGGGGATTCAACGGCATAGCCACTTGTCACTCTATAAGGGATATATGATGCCTGTCTGATGACGTTAAATCCCTCTCTATTTGTGACTCACTTTAAAAAATGATGAGCTAAAAACAACCCAATTCGGGTTATTTGGTAAACCAGCACTGGTTAAATAGTGGTCAGGACACAAGCTACGTTATTTTAACTAAGCCGGTTGGGCTGCATGAATAGCCCAACATGTTGGGTTCATTGGGATTACCCAAACATGGGTTAATTTAACCATCAGTTTATTTTTTTTAACAATCAGTTGGGTTGACCCAGCAGCTGGGTCTTTTTAATGTAATCCATGGGTTATTTTCAGGAGGCATGTCCTATTATGGGTGTGGCTTTCATATAGTTATTTTTGGCCACCCATGAGAGTAAATGTCATTCCTGTTCATTATATTAAGTTTGTACACTGCAAATTTAAATGTTCCTTCAATATTTTGCACATGACATATTCTTCTATAAAATTCAGAACATTATTATTTACATATTCCAACACCGAAATAAAATTTTGGGATATGCATTACTTACATATCCAAACGTAGGCTCTTGAGGGCCACACACACTTGTGTAAACCTCATGAATGCAACAAAAGTGTCAGTGTCTAATCATAACATGTGATAACAATACAACAGAACAGATGAACAGAAATTACATTTAATCTTCAGGCTGGCCAAAAATAACTAGCTGGAAGCCACACCCCTACTGAGCCATGCTTCCAGTCTTCTGATCTGACGCACTGGGTCATATCTCAATAACCCTCCATCAATAATCCTTTACCCAGCAACAATGACCCAGAATTTTTTAAAGAAAACAACCCAACTAATTGACCCAATGCCTGCAAACCAGCAGTTCAGTCATCCAAACATCCCAGCATTTTTAGAGTGTGGTATTCAAGTGAGGGTTCAGATCCTGCAATGTAGTTTACAGTTAATAATGTGCAGTAGTGAAGCACTCCAATGTAGTTACGGTCAAACTCCTGTGCAAATCAAAGTTGTGCAACTCCGCACCTTCAAATCTCATTGATAACTACTGACATCCCTACGGCATATCATGGTCCCCTGATCAATACACTGTAAAACATTTACTTTAAAATGTACAGTAACTTACTGGCAGCAATTTGCCAGTAAGTTACTGTAACTTTTTTTTACAGTACAGCTACTGCAATCAATTCTATGGTACTACTTTTTACGGTACCAAAAATGTTACTGTAATCTAATTTAGTATATGACTGGAATTACCCATGCATATTACACATTTGTACATTTACATGTAGGTAATTTAGCGGGAGCTCTTGTCCTTAGCAACTTACAGTCAGTGCATTCAACCAAGGTTTATAAAAAAACATCACAGCCATAGTAAGTAAAATGTTTCTGTAACCCTTACTGAAAATGTTGATGTAGTTAAAAATACATTGGCCTTCAAAATAATTTTCATGACTACAAGATATCTTATGATATATTTTTATTTCTTTATTTTATTTCACCTTTATTTAACCAGGTAGGCTAGTTGAGAACAATAACAATATCTCTTACTATCTCTGGATAGTGCCAATACAATACTGGGATAGTCATGACAACTTGATGCCAGAGCAATGAAACACAGTACAATACAGTAAAAGTGACTATTAAACTGTATTTTTTATTTTATTTCTACAGTATTTTATTGTAATTACAAGGGATTAGAGCAAGCAGGTTGGCTGTAGGCCTTTGCATATTACAGCATATTAGTGAATTCTAGGTGGTTCATATCACTTGCATTTCTAGAGGCCTCAGCAAAGGCAACCAAACTGGCCTTGATTACAAGGCAAAACAGATCAGATATACGTGGATAAATATTCAACCATTAAAAGGTTTAAGACCCGCTACAACACTGATCTGTTCCATATATACATTTAATTGTTATGGAACTTCTACCACAGATCACTTAAATTGGTATAGGACTCTCAGTAACGGCACACCTTAAAATACACTACATGACTACACTACAAAAGTATGCGGACACCTGCTCGTCGAACATCTCATTCAAAAATCAGGGCATTAATATGGAGTTGGTCTCACTTTTGCTGCTATAACAGCCTCCACTCTTCTGGGAAGGCTTTCCACTAGATGTTGGAACATTGCTGCGGGGACTTGCTTCCAATCAGCCACAAGAGCATTAGTGAGGTTGGGCACTGATGTTGGACGATTAGGCCTGGCTCGCAGTCGGCATTCCAATTCATTCCAAAGGTGTTCGATGGGGTTGAGGTCAGGGCTCTGTGCAGGCTAGTCCAGTTCTACCACACCAATCTCGACAAGCCATTTCTGTATGGACCTCTCTTTGTACACGGGGCATTGTCATGCTGAAACAGGAAAGGGCCTTCCCCAAACTGTTGCCACAAAGTTGGAAGCACAGAATCGTCTAGAATGTCATCGTATTCTGTAGTGTTAAGATTTCCCTTCACTGGAACTAAGGGGCCTAGCCCAAACCATGAAAAACAGCCCCAGACCATTATTCCTCCTCCACCAAACTTTACAGTTGGCACTATGCGTTCGGGCAGGTAGCTTTCTCCTGGCATCCGCCAAACCCAGATTCGTCCATCGGACTGCCAGATGGTGAAGCGTGATTCATCACTCCAGAGAACGCGTTTCCACTGCTCCAGAGTCCAATGGCGTTGACCTTTACACCACACCAGCCGACGCTTAGCGTTGCGCATGGTGATCTTATGCTTGTGTGCTCCCTATGAACAGTTACTGTGCTGACGTTGCTTCCAGAGGCAGTTTGGAAGTTGGTTGTGAGTGTTGCAATAAAGGACAGACGAAGCGCTACGCGCTTGTGTGGCCTACTACTTCGTGGCTGAGCCGTTGTTACTTCTAGACGTTTCCACTTCACAATAACAGCACTTACAGTTGACCTGGGCAGCTCTAGCAGGGCAGAAATTTGACAACATTTTCCCACAATGCACCATAATGAATACTGTAAAACACATTTACAGTATTTTACTGTGCATTCTACTGTACTCTACTCTATTTAGTTTATACAGTATCAAACTGTTGATTAATACAGTAAGTTGTGATCAGATTGAGTGGAAGTATATGATGTCGGTTCTGGAGCATTTCGGATTTGGAAAGGAATTTATTAATTGGATAAGAATTATTTATGCACACCCAATGGCGTCCGTTGTGACCAATCAGGAAATGTCGCAGTCATTCCGCCTGTTCAAGGGGTGCCGACAGGGGTGCCCTATTTCGCCTGCTCTCTTCGCTATAGCCATGGAACCCCTTGCTACTCGCATTCGGGCATGTGCCGATATAGCTTCTGTTAAAATAAAAGACACACAGCACAAAATTTCCCTATATGCAGACGATGTTCTTTTGTTTTTGTCTAAGCCTAAAACTTCTATTCCACCATTACTTAACTTGATAAACACATTCGGCTCCTTCTCTGGCTACAAGATAAACTGGCAAAAAAGTGAGTTGATGCCAATATCACGGCCTGTGGATATGCAATTTCTGCAATCTACCCCGTTTAGAACAGTGAGGGACAAGTTCACAAGCCTTGGCATTGTAGTGACAAGAGACCTTGACCAGCTATTGAAAGTGAATTGGGACATGAAAATATATCAGCTTAAACAAAATATAGATTTCTGGAAAACTCTGCCTATTTCCTTGGTTGGTCGTATAAACGCTATTAAAATGGTTGTCCTACCCAGGTTTCTTTACCTCTTCCAATGTCTACCCAATTTCATACCACAAAGCTATTTTAAGAAACTGGATTCAATAGTAACTCCATTTTTATGGGATAACAAGGCAGCCAGAATTTCAAAGAAGCATTTATGCAAGTACAAGATAGAGGGGGGCTTTGGCCTTCCTCACTTCAAACTGTATTATTGGGCTGCTAATCTGAACATTGTGTCTTTCTGGAGGGAAAGTTTACCTGCGATGAGACAGAAGGATATGCCTTCATGGCTTTTGATCGAGCAGGCCTCCTGTCAACGTTCCTCACTCCCTGCACTTGTTAATAGCCCATCATATGTGAAAAAACCCACTTATGACTCCAATCCAGTCATTTGTCATACGCTTAGGATCTGGAAACAGATTAGGGATTTTCTTAACATACCCACTGTTTACATAGACAGCCCGATTAGCCTGAATCATGCTTTCCACCCTGCATTGGATGATGTGGTGTTTTCACAGTGGAGGGAGAAGGGGCTCACAACAATTGGTAATTTATACATAGATGGTCAGTTAGCTTCATTTCAACAATTACAGGCAAAGTTCAACATGCCAACAACACATTTTTTCAGATACCTCCAAATCAGGAATTTCTTAAGGACACATATCCCACAGTATGGCATTAAGCCCAATAGTCCTACATTAGATAGCTTGATACTTGTCAAACCCCATTCAAAAGGGTCGGTCTCTAGACTGTATGATGTGCTACAGGCCCACATAGAGGTATCCACAGACACCATTAAAAGGGCTTGGGAACAAGAACTTGGTTCAGAAATCTCAAATGAGGACTGGATAGAAGCTCTCAGGAATATAAACCACAGTTCAGTGAATGCCAGACACAACCTTGTACAGTTTAAGGTGATACACAGGTTACACTACTCAAAAGTAAAACTGCATAAAATATTCCCGGACACCTCACCACTGTGTGAGAGGTGCAAGCAGGATGAGGGGACGTTGACCCACTTATTCTGGACATGCCCTAAATTACATGCTTACTGGGCTCTCATTTTTGATTACTTATCTAAGGCCTTTGATAGAGTTCTAGCCCCAGACCCATTGATCGCTCTGTTTGGTACAGTTGATGGGAATAACCAGGAAGGGAAAGCTGTCTCTCTGTGTACTCTATTAGCCAAAAGGCTCATATTGCAATTTTGGAAATTGGAGACTGTACCTACCTTTGAAATGTGGTTACGGGATTTAGGGAATGTAATACATATGGAAAAGATTCGATACAACACCTCCAATAGAAGTCCATTGTTTTACAAAATATGGCAGCCGATACTGGATAAATGGTCTAGCCCCGCTTCATAACTGGGCTGACGATCTGCTGCTACTCTGTGCTGTACTCCACTCAATATTTATTTTTGGCTGAACTACACTGCTTGTAATGACTATATGCTGTCTTCTTATACATGTACCACCTAATAGGATTTTGTTTTATTTTGTGTATGTGTGAGTTAACTTTTGTTTTGTCCTCTAAACTGGCCATCCCATTCAACAGTACAATGAATGTCATTGTTTGTATTGCTGTCTTTTTTACTTTATTTTTATTGGAAAATAATAAACATATTATAAAAAAAAAAAAATACAGTAAGTTGTTTATAAAATGACTAACAGTGTAGGGTTATTCTCTCTGGCATATAGCTCTCCCATAAACCTTACAACACATTGTGCAACAGCTGACCAGATTGATCGGCTGAATCGTTAACAGTTCATTAACATAAACACCTACATTTCCCCATATTAGACCTTCACGATGCTGATGTTTGCTGTGATTTGTCATATTAATGATTCAGAAACGTAAGAAATGCTGGTAGCCCCCAAATGCATGCACGCATACACACGTAACTCCACACACACACACACACACACACACACACACACACACACACACACACACACACACACACACACACACACACACACACACACACACACACACACACACACACACACACACACACACACACACACACACACACACACACACACACACACACACACACACACACACACACACACACACACACACACCAATTTAAACAGCGTTTGAGATACATTTGGCCCAAGGCTCAGACAGCGCCCAGTGAAGATGCTATCACGCCTTAAGCAATCTGCCATAGAGTCATATGTCACAAATAGGTGTCAGCTCATATTACATTTGAGGAGCGAGGGAAAAGAAAACTCACTTATCAGACAGAGCATAGCTGAGACATCTCCCCTCCGTCAACAGATCCACTTCAATAGTATTTATTTCAAAGATCATAAATTATAATCATCCATCCATCAGTGGAAATGGATGTAATAGCAGACCAGGTGTTGTGTAGATGTGTTGATGTAATTCAGTGGTAAACACTATATGATGTGAGATTATATTTAAAATGTTCTTATCATTTATCATTTTTTGGGGAACTACATCGGTTTTCGAAACGATGTTCACAAGACACAGAACTCTGTGGCCTTTTGCAAAACAGTAAATGTGTTTTCAAAATATGGCTGCTTTCTCAAAACTATAAATACACTGGACAAAAATAAAAACGCAACATGTAAAGGCTTCGTCCCATGTTTCAAGAGCTGAGACAAAAGATCACAGAAATTTTCCATATGCACAAAAGGCTTATTTCTCTCAAATTTTGTGCACAAATTGGTATTTAATCTCTGTTAGTGAGCATTTCTGCCAAGATAATCCATCCACCTGACAGGTGTGGCAAATTACATTGTGCCGGGGACAATAAAAGGCCACTCTAAAATGTGGAGTTTTGTACCACAACACAATGCCACAGATGTCTCAAATGTTGATGGACTGTGCAATTGGCATGAAATTATTTCAATTGACTGATTTCCTATGTACTGTAACTCAGTAAAATCTTTGAAACTGTTGCATCTTGCGTTTATATTTTTGTTCATCAAAACTAAAATGATTCTGTCAAAATTGCATATACATTCATCAAGTGAACACGACTGTCTGCAAAAAGATTAACACAAACATACACATCTCTTGAGTCTAAGCTGACAAAACAGAACATCTTAAAAATAAATATATCTCAAGGGATTTTCATTCCAGTTACTAATTCATGAATAACAAATTTGGAAATACAACTATCAAAATGTGCAGAATTATGGGTAATTACTCTCCTTTATGCATATTTCACCAAACTATTTCATACACATCGAATGAAATTGTATTGCTGAACAAAAATAAAATGGAAAATAAGCACATTGTGTGCAGGATTTATTCACTGCTATCATCACAATCCCATTCCATGTATTCAATACACAGGCTTGTCTGCTCATATGTTTGTGGACTTTCCATTGAAGCAGAAACACTATCCCAAATAGAAATCAGGAAAGGTGCACAGAAAAATCAATGGTTTACATTTAACTTTGAAAGTGTTAAATACACATTTTTGCCCGTGAACTTCTGAGTCCCACGGAACTGGTGTTAAAATAACACTTGTGATCCCCATTCAACTATTAAAAGAGGCAATCTGCAGTTATTACATTTTTGGACTTATAAATGAATGATATGTACCTATGATATGTTGCCTAATGAGCTTAGTTCAACTGTCGTACGCAATCAGAACCCAAAATATAAGCTTGTTTTACTCCAATGTTTGTGAACAAACTAAAACTAAACAAACACTGTACAGCCTCAAAACATGATTCAAACTATACTTTGATATCATGGATGGTCAGTCCTTGCACCCAAAGCCCTATCTTTGAATTTCAGTGGTTTGTTCACTTTGTTATTGTTTCAACTGCTGATTTGAGCTTTAAAGTGTTCAAATGAACTTGATTGTGGTGTTTTCCTAGCTCTATTGTAGAGTAATACGTAACACCTACAGTGTAAATCACAACATTTTATTTAGAGCAAAACTGACTCTTTTCTTTTTGAGTGAATTGTAGAGTTACCACCCAAGACTATTTGTTTGTGACAAAGACATGATTATTGAATTCTTTCCTTTTAAAGGCCTGTGGCTTTCACCAAGTGAGTATCTAGGCGAATGCTGTCATTAAAATTAAACTCTATGACAGTACAATACATATGTAATTTTAAAAAATTATTAACTTAATTTTATCAGGGTGTCATATTGAGAGCAAGTTTCTTTTTCAAATGAGCCCTGTATAATACAAACACACACATCAATACAAAACACCAAAAAATACTAAATTACAAAACATGATCATGAAAAACGAACACAATCTTCACATAGAGCATTCCTCACATGTTTTAATTCTCTAAAGGGCAGCAGGAATTCAAGCCTGAGCCTCCCCTGCAACACATTCCACATCTGTGGAGCATAAAAACCAAAAGCATCTCTCCCTAAATCAGAAGCCACCCTGTAACCTCTAGCACTATCCAATCTTGTTCTCTTATGCTGTTTTCTATTGTTGTGACCTTGACAAGTGTTGTCAGATACATCAGAAGTTTCTGCAGGAGTGGTTTGTAAATAAACAAAAGGGAATGCTGCTCTCTTCTTACATACAGAGAGGCCCAACCCACCTTTTGATACAATACACAATGGTGAGTTCTAAAATTATCAACAGTAATGAATCTAAGGGCACAATGGAAAACAACATCTAGAGGTTTAGGTGTGAAAGCTGCTGTGTGGATGTTTATATCCCGGTCATCTAAAACAGACAAAAAGTGGCCTGGACAACTTCCTTTCTATTATCAAAAGACAGACATGCTCTATTTCTGTAAAAAGAAAATCACATTTTGATCTTCAATTTCTTTACCAGCTCAGTAACATGCGTTTTAAATTCATCATCTAGCCAGAGACCAAGATATTTATATATCACAAGGCCTTACTTTGATGGTATAGTTTTACTCTAACACAGCAGTGTTAGGAAACTCCTGGGATACAGGCCACATCAGGCCTGCAAGTCACATTATGCTGGCTTGCAATGTAATGTGTATTTCCTATTGGAATCCAGCCAGAGTTGGGATATCCAACAGTTGGACATTTTTGTCACCCGCAACCTGCATTCAGAATGACTGTTAGGGTTAAGAAGGTTCATAAGAAGACTAAATAAACTATTTAAACTGGACCAACCATTTCAGTAACTGGTACAATAGGTCCAACTAACAGACTGGATTAGTTTATAAAAATGTATGTTATTTATCTTTATATAGCATAAGATTAATCAATCAATGTACATGCAAAAACACATATGAAAAACAATCCTATAAAAGATCTACCTGCTGTAGAGCATGCTGGGAAATATGATAATGACGGGGGTGATTTTGCTGGGACTGTTTTACTCTTCAAAATGTAAAACAATAACTCTGGTTATTAACACCAATATTGGGGGTTATTTTACACCACTGAGTGTTAATTTCACTCTTACACTAGAAATGTTACACTGAAAAATCAACACTGGCCAATTTGCTGTGTGAATACAGTGGAGGAACACAAATTATATGAATTAATAGGTCTCAATCCCCACCAAAGCAAAGTTCTGTAATGTTGGAGATTGTGATTTGGGAGTAACCCAAAGTTACTTAGAAGTAACTCAACTTTGTTCTCTGCATGTCTGCAATGTTGTAAAAAATCACAATACTCAAAAATCCCTTTACAATTTCATGCAGTAGTATTTACTGATTCCCGGAAACAGAAAATATTTGCAACCTTTTCTCTTCTGATGAAAACAACATCCTGATATTCTGTGAACAAAACACTTTACTGTGAATTTTGTATTTATTGATGACAGTTTTATTTAAAGTTATGCAAAAGTGGGTCTAAGATATGCAATCCAGGTACAAATGCAAGAAAACGATCAGACATTCTTAAAATGTATTTAACGGCCTAGTGCAGTCAAAACATGATTTTTATATTTACAGTATTTCTACGCTGAGGTTGGGATAATACTGTAAAAGTGTGAAAATGATAATGCCCGTTTAGTGTAAGAGCTGTTTGAAAAGACCGCCTGAAATTTCAGCCTGTTTTGGTGAGAAGGAGTTTTGGTATGGTGACATCACCAGGCTGTAAATTAGTTCATAGACTAATAAGAAAGACAATTCCAAACATCTCTGCCAATAACAGCCAACTTTCGGTTTTCTTTCCCCACTTAGACCACTCCCAGACAGCCCTAGTGAAAATCTAGCTTGAGAAATTACTAATAAGCCTATTTTTCTTTATTTTTGACAATATTAAGTGAAAACAATCACAGTAATGTACTTACTTGTTAACCAGAAATTATTTAATATATAGATACAAAATGGCTACATTGGACCTTTAAGCATTTGACCATTGTTGTTCTACTATAGGTATGTTTAACCACAGTTCCAAAAAATGCATTACGCGATTGAGAAAAACTGTAAATCATTGCTGGCGATAGCAGATCATCCTGTGTTTTATGACTGTCACAGAAACAACAGGGGTGTTATTTGTAGCTAGCACAGACAGAAATAACAGGGGTGTTATTTGTAGCTAGCACAGACAGAAATAACAGGGGTGTTATTTGTAGCTAGCAAAGACAGAAATAACAGGGGTGTTATTTGTAGCTTCATTTTGATGATGCTAATATTAAAGAATAATTGATTCATGAGATATACCAATGGAATAGTGCTGTAAATTCTTGCTGTCCACAAAGGCACATTGTTGCCTGTGGAACTGTTGCTAAGTGTGATGCGATTAGCAAATGTAGCATGCCACACTGGCTGGGCTGGTACCGTTTTCCACAGTGGTAAATATCACTGGCCATTTGACGCAGCATGATCTGTGGGGGAATCAGACCATGAGCAAATGTCAGGGCCTTATTCCACTGCTCAATGATCTGGTGCCCTGCCTGTCTCTGGGGTATTGGTCAGCCATAGCCAACGGGGAGCTAGCTTATGGTGGTCTGTTAGCATTGTACCAAAAACAGACACTTTGAAATATAGTAAAGGAAAAAGACAGCTCCCACTGGGCACAGACGTTAATTCAACATCTAGTTTTGATTTACATTTGGTTGAGTTGTCAACTAATGTGAATTCAACATGAAATCAACAAAAAATGGAACCATGCCATTGGATTTAGGTTAAAAGTTGGTTGAAAAAAATACAGAATTCCTCTACGTTGAGGACTTTTTTCAAATCCAATCAGTTTTCCAAGTTGATTAAACGTCATCACATTGGATTTTTCTGTTGAAATGACGTGTTGATGTTGATTCAACCAGTTTTTCCCCGGTGGGTTAGTTTTTCTGTTGTACTGATGAGAGAGTTTGGCAGAATGTTGTTATATGATCAGTTTTTATCATACCACATGTGAAAACTTATGGAAGCTTGACTGACTAGTTTGCATTTTGTCTGCTTAGGTAGCAGTTTAGACACACAGAGAGTAACCTTGTACAAAGATTTGTTTTGCCAACTAAGTAGCCTATCATGTCAAACCTAATTAAATGCGCAAGATATGCTAATTGTATCTGTCCAGGCTGACAGATATTCAATGTTCATTTTGTCATGCAAATGTATTATAGGTTGACATTTTACCTGTTGTGCATGTGCTTAAACAAATCGATACTAATTCATAGAATATATTTTATGCATTTACACCACTATACAACCTTTCGCAGATGTGTAAAAAATGTTAACTACTTTTTTGTTCAGTGTGGAGGACAATGCTTTTATCATAAGAAAATGGTCATAATAACACCGATTATGCTTGCCAAATTGTCAGACTCTTTTATAAGACTAATGAAAATACACTTTATTCCATCATTGAAAAGCCATGGGCAGCTATTTTTCAGAGTATAGAGTTGCTCATAATCCATTGAACAGCAGCTTCCATTATGATTTAGAATACATCTGCACATTGACCATAGTCACCTCACTCACAACTTCAGCTCCATCTCCCACTTGTTATTTTCCATCTCTCCCTTTTATTCTATTGCAACTGCTCTGTTGGAATAGGCTCCCCTGTTCTATCTGACCTCATGGCTTGACATTGGGGACATGGGGGATTCTGTCAAATAAAGTGTGTCAACAATCAATCTCCTCTGATTCTCTGTCTCAATGGGGCTCTTGGTTCACCACGGCAACACAGCTGGCTTATCCGTCCCCAACATGATGACCATCACCCCTCAGCTAGCCTACATCTGGTTAAAAGAAACTATAGTAGCAACTCACTGAGAACATGAACGACACACAGGTTTCTTTTCATTCAAACCTAGTGCCTAGCTTTCCTTGATAACATTTCACATTTCATCTCAGAAGCCAATTGCACACTGCTGTGTATTGAACAGTGCAATAAACAGACAAAGTCATGAATTGTATTTGATAGGCTTTTAATCCCTCTCCAGGGGTAGACATAATAAGTTGATAGTGGCTCAGGCTCAGCTCAAATTTCCATGGACAGATCACGTCCTACCAAGGTGACTGCCTGTTGTGTTTATAATTCTTAAGCACAGCAGGGATGATGGAGTCCTTTTGCCACAAAGGCATTTGAAAAAGATTACATTCCAGTGATCCATTTTTTTCTATTGTGGAGTTATAATTAAGCTGAACAATTACACACATTTTTCAAAGCCAATGAACTGTGTTCTCAGAGCCCATTGAGACCAACTGAGATAGAAGCGATTATCCTGAAGTACATAGCCTGCAGGGTGTTTGTTGTTAAATATGCCAAGAATTCCAACATGATGTGCATCTCTCTTCTACTCACTGTCATTTAAGCTTTTGACCCAGAACATGTTACATTGCAGCTCTTTTGATAATCTGTTATAACCGATCCAAATGCGGCTGAATTGCTATTTTTGTCTTTGTATCTCCTATACGTTTGTTCTTCATAATGTGTCATTTTGTTCAATGTGGTTTTGTTTTTACGTGAGAAAATCAAACCGAATCAGCTCAACCTTCTCGTTTTCAGTTCGACTTTCCCCCTGTTGTTATTTACTCCACAGTGGTCGTAGGTGAACGTGTTGTAGTCGACCTTTCCAGCCAAGGTTTCCGAGGCTTAGCGCACTGAGAGAAAAATGACATTTAATTACTGGTGGGCAGTCATGCCGTACGCCTAATTAGGATCCCCAGAGTTTAGTCATCATAGCTAATTAACTTTTAATTCCCAGAAGGCTTTATGGCTTTATGTAGAGCCATGTTAGTATGCAACATGCCCTGCTATAGGAATATCTACAGCATTTGGTTGGTAATCCAAATGAAAACTAGCGAACCATCTGATCCGAAATACAGCAGTTTTATTTAAAGTAATGGACAATGTGACTCTGTTATGACTTGGCATTCTCACAATCCAACATTTTATTAAAGAGGAAATATACATTGAGAATTACAGCGTTGTTTTACCTCAGTGTTGTTTTACCTCAGTGTTGTTTTACCTCAGTGTTGTTTTACCTCAGTGTTGTTTTACCTCAGTGTTGTCTTACCTCAGTGTTGTTTTACCTCAGTGTTGTTTTACCTCAGTGTTGTTTTACCTCAGTGTTGTTTTTATCTACACAATTGAAAATAGAACACTGCAAATAGAACTTGACTGAGTTTCACCTGTGAGACCATTACCACAATCATCACTACCAATTCAATGACAAAATCAAAATAGTGTAGAGGTGAAAAGTACCAATGGAGAAGTGGGGTAACACTGGGACAATGAGACGAGGCCCCAGACAAGTTCTGAATACAAAGACAGCATATGCTGATGTTGGCACCTGCGAGGGCAATCGATGAGTCTTCCCACGAAGTAGGGTTTGGGTGGAATAGACTGGGCTAATTGGTGATTGAAAAGACCTCCAGTCTGCGGGATGTTTAAAGGTCATTTTGTCATAAAATTGAGTGTGCTGTTTAAAATACTAACAGAGTTGCCCAGGGCCACTGCACTGCAAGCCAGAGTTGCTGTAGTCTTACAATGTTTCGAGGTAGGGAAGTAGCTCTGCAACCATAGTAAAGGACATCTAACATGGATGTGAAATCTAGGTACTTTCTTTGGTTCAGTGGAATTATTTATGACAGATGATAGACAGATTATAGCATTAATATGTCAAATGAAAATGTACCACAGTGGTGACATTCTCTAAAGCCACAGTTTTAGTGTGAGATATTTTCTACCCTGTGGTTTTTTATCATTTGAGTTGAGTATTTGGGATTTCCCCAGTAGGTGCTTTTAACTATATGTAATTATTAGATCAATGCTGTCACGCCCTGACCATAGAGAGCCTTTTTAATTCTCTATTTTGGTTAGGTCGGAGTGTGACTAGGGGGGGGTGTTCCTATCTAGGTGTTTTTGTTTTCTATGTTGGCCTGGTATGGTTCCCAATCAGAGGCAGCTGTTTATCGTGTTCTCTGATTGGGGATCATATTTAGGCAGCCTTTTCCCAGTGGGTTTTTGTGGTATCTTGTTTTTGTGTAGTGCTTGTGAGCACTGCATTTGCGTCACGTTTCGTTACTCTTTATAGTTTTTTTGTGAGTTTCATTTAATAAACATGTGGAACTCTACGCATGCTGCGCCTTGGTCCATTCATTCTAACAACGATCGTGACAAATGCAGATGTCCTACAGAGGTTTTTACTACAGATCAATTGACTGGATGAATTGACTTGTACACCACTGAGAAGGCAGTGACACACCACAGTACGCAATGCCTCACCCTTCAAGAGCGTTAAGAATCAACCTTGTATAACTCATAGCAGAGTTGTTTAGATATCTTTCATTCACTTCTATTGTCAGTACATCCCATTGTTTTGTAGTAACATTAGAAACCGCCTCTTTGTTTGCTCAGGGGGTTTGGAGTTAATTCACTATCTAATATTATCCCACAACCTTCTAACCCAAGGCCATGTCTCTGTTATTTTATCAATCCATTGATGTGGCACCTGTGCCATGACCAGTGACCAATCCTTTCTGCCACAGCAGGGGCATATTAATGGCCTATGGGTGCCTCTTTTTTTTCACCTCAGCACTGATCGACCCTTCCCCCATCCCAGAAAAGACGGATGGCTTGTCACATCTTGAGAATGGACACTGGCTCTGTCTCTCATGCTCTACCAGGCCTGTATCATCTAAAGCATCACCAAACCTAGGTGACTGCTGTAGGCCAATGTTAACATAAGCATAAGGGGATATGCAGTTCAGTTGTCCTTCTCTCAGTGAACATTGTTCTAGGGTGGTATTCTCAACAGGCTTATCTGGAGGACTGGGTGCCTCATTTTGATGAGTAGGGCTCTTTGCTGGTTAGCTGTAATATTTCTGAAACTTTACCAGGGAGCACCCCTTACTGGGAAAAAAACTGTCTTCTGGTAAACAGTCTGGGCAAATCTTTGACCAGTTATCCACAGAGTTGCGGAAAGTTTGCAGCAACAAATTTACTTTTGTAAGGGGTATGTATGTTTTAGTAATTGAGGGGCAAAGAAAAACAATTGCATAACACAAACTACATAGCATTGATTAGTAATAGCATCCTAGCTTCATCATGCTAAAGATTGATGCTTTCTTTCTTCTAATGCCGACTTTGGAAACTTATATTTTGTAGCTAGCTAACATTTAGAATGATGATTGATACAGCAGGCCCAGAAAAGAGCAACATCACTTGACAGTTCCAAAGGGTTGACGTCCTTAGTCACTTTTCCGCCACATTGCTTCAGCTATTGAGTACAGCCAGAGAGGAAGAGGCGAAGCGAGAGGTTCCCTTTTAGTCAGTCAACTTCGGTACAACATACTATGGGGAGTCACACTCTCACAACTTCAGTTGAAGGATCTGCAATGCTGCCTGACAAGGCCAATGAAATCGGCACCTCACTGGAAGCCCCGCCTTCCACAGTAGATAAACGTGAGGCTCCGATTCATTCCTTCAATTATTCCACTCTTCACCTCGATGTGAACAGGATTGTTTTAGTAGCGTAAATCTATCAATTGGAACAGGAGTTTATTACGTTGTGCCAACTAAACTGTCCCTGGACATTGTGTGCTGATGTTTGTATGGTTATCATACGTTTCCTAATCACAAACATTAGCTATTCTTTGAATTGCTCGGCCTGGCGATAGCAATAAGTAAGATGGCTAACGCGACCAAAACAACAAAGACTGGGTTTGGGTTCGCGACCATGACCCAATTAATTTAAAAAAAACTAATGTTTGTTGTCTTTTATGTCTCGATTCAGTGAATGTTCAGGCTGCCCTCGCTCTAATCAGTTTGTGTGGAAGACTAAGGGACAGCTGGCACTGTTATCCTACTAGTCTGCGGCGCAGGTTCTCTTGACAATTGTGTAGCATTCTTTACGGGGCTTGGTGTTTCCGATAGTGACATCCTCTCCCGGGTGCCCGTACCTCGGCTGGGTCTGAGTTGCAGGACGAGGACATGGACTGGGTTAATGCTCAGGGCGAATGTCTCCCTGTCCATGTGATCTTTGTTGCCGGTTACCAGAGGCTACTCGAAGAGAGAAGGCGACCAGGATCGGTGGGATTGCATTATGGCAGTCACATTCCTATTTCCAATTCCTGGAGTTGAAGGGAGTGGTGGAAACGGCGATTGCGGGAATCTCCGATGAGGAAGCAGCCTCCGTGCACTTGGCTCGGAGTGACCGGTGAGGACCTCCACAAAAACATTACTGTGAAATCAGTGCCCCCACGGCCAAACGGGGTGCTATGTTAGCCATTGTTGGTGCCCGCTGTGTCCATAAATTCTCACAGAAGCACAACTTAGTTTGGAGGCTTGCCCATGTTTAAAGCTCCCTCTGTTACCCCGCGTTCCATGATGTTCACGATGTTCTATAGGCGATTGGTTTCATTCCTGGGACTTAGATTCAATTACGAATCGCTCCTGTCTGTTTCCACAGAAGGAGTCCCGTTTTTAAGCTGTTTGTCCCTGTTCCAGCTGGGTTACAAGGTGCTGTGGTCCCGATACCTATGACTGGTGGGTATGGTAACTTTCATGATTGCGTTTTACATCCCATTTTTCTCCACAATTTCGTCATATCCAATTACGATCTTGTCTCAATGCTGCAACTCCCCAACAGGCTTAGGAGAGGCGAAGGTCGAGTCATGCGTCCTCCGAAACTGCGCTGCTTAACACCCACCTGCTTAACCCGAAGCCAGCCACACCAATGTGTCAGATGAAACACTGTTCAACTGATGACTGAAGTCAGCCTGCAGGCACCTGGCACGCCACAAGGAGTCGCTAGAGCGCATTAGACCGCTGCGCCACTCGGGAGGCCCCCCTGGATCTATTTTTAATGAGTGGGGTTCAGCGATGGGTGCCAGGCAGGTACCGGGACACATCTTACCGCCTAAACCCAGTGAGGTTTGTTGTGACAGAAGTAGACCCAAGGTGCGCTGGCAATTGGGGTACGTCACTGGTTGCTGGAACCCGCGAACCCAGAGTGGACTGGGCTTCAGGCAACCCTTGGTGCATAAACACAGTTGTGTCAACCCTAAGTTCCATAATGTTCACGGGTGTCAAAAGGGGTTGTGTCTCCCACGTGTGGGTGCAATGAAAAGTGTCCCTTCTCCACATTCAGTCACATGATGGTTGAGAGTTGTGAAGAGTGACAATTAACGAATCTCTCCCAGTCCACAAGGTGGTGTCACGCCCCTTCAGATGGCACTTGAAGGGAGGCTCACGGTCTTCTCTAACCAACAGTGTGCATGCGCAATGCTGCTTTGGATCACGCGAACAGTGATGGTATTATAAAAAATGTAAAAAATACTTTTCATAATGTCTATATGTACAGTACCAGTCAAATGTTTGGACACATCTACACATTTCAGTAGTTTTCTTTATTTTTTACTATTTTCTACATTGTAGAATAATAGTGAAGACATCAAAACTATGAAATAACACATATGGAATCATGTAGTACCAAAAAAGGTGTTAAACAAATAAAAAAATATATATATTTGAGATTCTTCGAAGTAGCCACCCTTGATTACAACTTTGCACACGCTTGCCATTCCCTCAACCAGCTTCATGAGGTAGTCACCTGGAATGCATTTCAATTAACAGGTGTGCCTTTTTAAAAGTTAATTTGTGGAATTTCTTTCCTTCTTAATGTGTATGAGCTAATCAGTTGTGTTGTGACAAGGTAGGGGTGGTATACAAAAGATAGCCCTACTTGGTAAAGGACACCAATAAGAAAAAGAGACTTGCTTGGGCCAAGAAACACGAGCAATGGACATTAAGACTGGTGGAAATCTGTCCTTTGGTCTGATGAGTCCAAATGTGAGATTTTTGGTTCCAACCGCCGTGTCTTTGTCAGACATCGATGACGTCTGCATGTGTGGTTCCCACCGTGAAGCATGGAGGAGGTGGTGACACTGTCGGTAATTTATTTACAAAATGTGTTTAGAATTCAATCCACAATTAACCAACATGGCTACCACAGCATTCTGCAGCGATACACAATCCCATCTGGTTAACACTTAGTGGGACTATCATTTCGTTTTCAACAAGACCATGACCCAACAGACCTCCAGGCTGTGTAAGTGCTATTTTACCAAGAAAGAGAGCGATGGAGTGCTGCATCAGATGACCTTGCCTCCGCAATTACCGGACCTCAACCCAATTGACATGGTTTGGGATGAATTGACCTGTAGAGTGAAGGAAAAGCAGCCAACAAGTGCTCAGAATATGTGGGAACTCCTTCAAGACTGTTGGAAAAGCATTACAGGTGAAGCTGGTTGAGAGAATGCCAAGAGTGTGCAAAGCTGTCATTAAGGCTAAAGGGTGGCTACTTTGAAGAATCTAAAATGTAAAATATATTTTGATTTGTTTTACACTTTTTTGGTTACTACATGATTCCATATCTGTTATTTTATAGTTTTGATGTGTTCACTATTATTCTACAGTGTAGAAAATAGTAAAAATAAATAATCTGTTTAAGGAACATCTAACCAAAATATTTCACCTTCTTTATCACTTTACCAAACATATCATGACATTAGTGATAGTCAAACTCTGTTAAATTTGTGAACATCTAAATCAACATTTGGGCCACAGGTGCGTCCTTCCTATAGACAAGTTGAGAAGAAAATAGATAGATTTTGTCATTCTGAGCACATGCAATGTGTCTGCTCCCTACATAAAACACGTTTGACTTCCACACAAAATTACTTATTTACTTATTTTAGTTTTAAGGAAGTGTGTAAGTCGCCTTCTTTATCATAGAGCTATGAAAGTTATGAATTTAAACAGAGGACGTTGAAATGGTTATAGGAAGGTCTGGATGGCGGTCTTCTGACATATAACATCCTGGAAAATCAATAAAATATGTAAACATATACATATATTTTTAAGTATTTCTAGTGTTCAATTTCAGGGACTGTCAGCTTAAGAGGTTTTAAGGTTCAAGCATCCCGGCGATTGGTTCACTACGATCAACCTAAAGGATGCGTACTTTCATGTGCCGCAGTCACAAAACGTTTCTGGAGGTTCACTTACGAGGCTATAGCCTACAAGTTTTTGGTCGTCAAGTTTGGTAAAAGGGTGTCCGGATTCTAGCTCTGCTTTCCCCAATTCAAATAAAATCAAATTGTATTTGTCACATGCACTGAATACAACAGGTGTAGACCATACTGTGAAATGCTTACTTACAAGCCCTTAACCAACAAGGGGTTTTATTAAGATTAATAAAAAAACAAATACGAAATGAAAGTAACAAAATAATTAAAGAGTAGCAGTAAAATTACTTATGAGGCTATATACAAGGGGTACCGGTACAGAGTCAATGTGCGGGGGCACCAGTGAGTCAAGGTAAATGAGGTAATATGTACATGTAGGTAGAGTTAATAAAGTGACTATGCATAGATAATAAACAGAGAGTAGCAGCAGTGTAAAAGAGGGGGGCAATGCAAATAGTCTGGGTAACCATTTGATTAGATGTTCAGGAGTCTTAAGGCTTGGAGGTAGAAGCTGTTTAGAAGCCTTTTGGACCTATACTTGGTGCTCCGGTACCGCTTGCCGTGGGGTAGCAGAGAGAACAGTCTATGACTAGGGTGGCTGGAGTCTTTGACAATTTTTAGGGACTTCCTCTGACACTGCCTGGTACAGAGGTCCTGGATGGCAGGAAGCTTGGCCCCGGTGATGTACTGGGCCATACGCACTACCCTCTGTAGTGCCTTGCAGTCGGAGGCCAAGCATTTGCCATACCAGGCAGTGATGCAACCAGTCAGGATGCTCTCGATGGTGCAGCTGTAGAACCTTTTGAGGGTCTGAGGACCCATGACAAATCTTTTCAGTCTCCTGAGGGGGAATAGGTTTTGTCGTGCCATTTTCACAACTGTCTTGGTGTGCTTGTACCATATTAGTTTGTTGGTGATGTGGACACCAAGGACTTGAAAATCTCAACCTGCTCCACTACAGCCCTGTCAATGAGAATGAAGGCGTGCTCAGTCCTCCTTTTCCTGTAGTCCACAATCATCTCCTTTGTCTTGATCACGTTAAGGGAGAGGTTGTTGTCCTGGCACCACAAGGCCAGGTCTCTGACCTCCTACCTATAGGCTGTCTTGTCGTTGTCGGTGATCAGGCCTACAACTGTTGTGTCATCGGCAAACTTTATGATGGTATTGGAGTCATGCCTGGCCATGCGGTCATGAGTGAACAGGGAGTGAAGGAGGGGACTGAGCACGCACCCCTGACGGACCACCGTGTTGAAGATTAGCGAGTCGGATGTGATGTTACCTACCCTCACCACCTGGGGGCGGCCCGTCAGGAAGTCCAGGTTCTAGTTGCAGAGGGAGGTATTTAGTCCCAGGGTCCTTAGCTTAGTGATGAGCTTTGAGGGCACTATGGTGTTGAACGCTGAGCTGTAGTCAATGAATAGCATTCTCACATAGGTGTTCCTTTTGTCCAGGTGTGAAAGGGCAGTGTGGAGTTCAATAGAGATTGCATCATCTGTGGATCTGTTGGGGCGGTATGCAAATTGGAGTGGTTCTAGGGTTTCTGGGATAATGGTGATGATGTGAGCCATGACCGGCCTTTCAAAGAACTTCATGGCTACATACGTGAGTGCTACGGGTCGGTAGTCACTTAGGCAGGTGTTCTTGGGCACAGGCACTATGGTGGTCCGCTTGAAACATGTTAGTATTACAGACTCAGCCTGGGAGAGCTTGAAAATGTCAGTGAAGACACTTGACAGTTGGTCAGCGCATGCTCAGATTACATGTCCTGGTAATCTGTCTGGCCCTGCGCCTTGTGAATGTTGACCTGTTTAAAGTTCTTACATCAGCTACAGAGAGCGTGATCACACAGTCTTCCAGAACAGCTGATGTTCTCATGCATGTTTCAGTGTTACTTGCCTCGAAACAAGCATGTAAGTAATTTAGCTTGTCTGGTAGGCTCGTGTCACTGGGCAGTTTGTAGCTCTGCTTCCCTTTGTAGTCTGTAATAGTTTGCATGCCCTGCCACATCTGACGACCTTCAGAGCCGGTGTAGTACGATTTGATCTCAGTCCTGTATTGACGCCTTGCCTGTTTGATGGTTCGTCAGAGGGCATAGCGGAATTTCTTGTAAGCTTCCGGGTTAGAGTCCCGCTCCTTGAGAGCGGCAGCTCTACCCTTTACCTCAGTGCGGATGTGTTCTGTAATCCATGGTTCTGGTTGGGGTATGTACGTATAGTCACTGTGGGGACGACGTCATCGATGCACTTATTGATGAAACCAGTGACTGATGCGGCGTACTCCTCAATCTGAAGAATCCCAGAACATATTCCAGTCTGTGCTAGCAAATCAGTCCGGTAGCTTAGCATCTGCTTCATCTGACCACATTTTTATAAACCGAGTCACTGTTGCGTCCTGCTTTAGTTTTTGCTTGTAAGCAGGAATCAGGAGGATATAATTATGGTCAGATTTGCCAAATGGTGGGCGAGGGAGAGGTTTACACATGTCTTGGTTGGGGCACACAGTACGTTTTCACCAGTTTCTGCGTCTACTGGGGATGATGGCTGCTATGATAGTAGTCATTCCCCTGGGACTATTATTGATGCGGCTGTTCCAGCACTGGGTGCTAGCCACGCACTTGGATGCATCTTGCCACCTAAACCGGTCGATTTAGGTGTGCCCGATATGTCTTCGGGGCACTGGCCCACTGGAGTGATCCCCGGCTACTTTCGCAAGGGGTTCTCATGCGGCAGTTGTTGTTCTGCAAAATGGTCACGACAGACAGGGCCGAGCTGTGTGAGAGTTACTCAATTTGGGAAGTATGGATGGTGTCGCAGAGTGCCCGGCATGTCATTACCTCAAAGTTCTGATAATGTAAGTGCCGCTCAGGTGACTCCTCCCGCATTTGTCGGGCAGGCATATGCTGGTCAGATCTGACAACATGACAATGGGGACATGCATCAACAGACAGGGGGGACATGGTCCCTCCCCCTCCTCACCGTGGCTCCCTGTTGCTGTGGAGCAGTGCACATTTGCTCTCACTTCGGGCGATGCATGTTCCCAGTTGCCTCAACTCCGTGATCTGCTATCCCGGATGGGCCCTCTTCCTCAGGAGTGGGAGAGGTTCGGCAGGGCCAACGTAGATCTTTAAGCATCATGATAAAACATGCAGTGTCGTATATTTCTCGATGAGGGACCTGAGTACCCCGTTGGAAAGAGACTCTGGCACACCAGTGGCTTCGGACCCTCCTTTAAGAGTTTCCGCCAGTGGTTCTGATTCAGCCCACGTTGGAGACGGTGTACCGGGAGGGCTATCATTTATTCTTGTGGCTCTCCGTTAGCCCAGGCAGCCTTGGTTTGTAGATCATTCGCCTTTTAGGCAGGGACCCGCGGCAACTCCCGTTGCGTGTTGTCCCAAGCGCACAGGCAGGTTTGCCATGCAAGGCCGGAAATTTGGGTCCTATAGATCTGGCCCCTGAGAGGGCCAATCGGATGGCTAGAGGTTTACCTACAAATGTTATTGCTACCAGTCTGCAAGCACACTCTCCATGAGAGGGCTGTATGCGTATAAGTGGCAGGCATTTGAGCTCTGCTACCAAAATAAAGGGCTGGTTTCTTTTCAGTGTTCTGTGAGATACATCCATATGTTCATACAGGAGCTTTTCAGGCAGGGGCGGGCATTCTCCATTTTAAAAGTGTACATGGCCGCAATCTTAAGATTCTCTCCTACAAAACCTCACTAATCATGACTATGGTCTTGGCTAAATGTTTTGGGGGACCTCCACCATTATCTGTATACCCTTCCTGTACTCAGTTCGCTCTGGGCGCTTCTAAGCTGACATTGCGTCCAAATGTGGCATTCGCCCCGAAAATGCCCTGTGTCCAGTGCGTGCTTTACAATTGTACATTGAACGGACCCGGAGTATCCAGTTATGTGACTAGCTTTTTGTCTGTTTTTCTAATCCAGCTTGCAGCAGGGCGCTCTCCCACTGGATGCTATCTACCTGGCATATAGCAGCAAGGGGCAAGGGTTACCTAGATGTGTGCGCACCCACTCCACCAGGGGTCTGGGAGCTTCTTGGGCGCTGTTTTAAAGGGTTGACTCTAGGAGACATTTGTGTCACGAAGAGTTGGGCATCACCACACACTTTTGTGAGGTTTTATTGCTTGGATGTCACTACTCCCAGTGTAGCCCACAGGATGCTTATGGCTGGGACATGGGAAAGTCACTAGGTGGTGCCCCGTGTGCCCAATACCAGACTGCCACATTTATTGGGGTCAGGTCTGGGCCATGGATTGTTTCATTTAGTATCCGTTGGGGTCAGCTTGGGGCGTGTTTATATTACCCCATAGTATGTTGTACCGAAGTTGACTGACTGAAAGGGAACGTAACGTTATGTCTATAACTACTATTACTTGAAGGAAGGAAACAGGTACAGCACCTTTTTGGTCCCGCGGCCCCCGCCGTCCGTTCCTAGGCTCGGTGAAGACCGGTATTCAATTGAAAGAATGAATTCAAGCATCACGCTTATCACCTGTGGAAGGCGGGGCTTCCAGTGAGCCGCGGATTTCATTGGCCTTGTCAGGTGTGATTGAAGATGCATCAACTGAAGTTGCAAGAATGCGACTCCTCATTGTATGTTATACCTCGTTTCCCTCCTCCAGGGAACAATAGTTATAGTCATAACATTCCATTTCACTCTCGCCAAAATCTGTCCAAAATAAGCCCAATGCATTTCTATGGTCTTATTTTGGACATAAGCTTGTCGTCTGCCTTCCCGCCTTTGGGACAACGACTCCCATTGTTAGGGCGGAGACATGAGCATCTCGTCATTATATACAGATCTCTGGTACAGCATGTGGGGGATGACAGTCTCCTTTAATGAAAGAGGGTACTTATAGCTCATCATTGGGAATTGCTATCTGTTGTGACATAATAGCCTGTTGTTGCAGAGCCCATTTCAGTTTCGAGAACTGCAGAGGAAAAAACATGCAATTATAGCAGTAAATGACAATATGCTCCAAGACAAAACTAGAGACAAGCTGAAAACCTTCAGAAAATGAGAAAAGGGGAATGCTGCATTCCTCTCCAGACACCAGCCCCAACACATAATGATCTCCAATCAGAGCGCCTAAATGAACAATTTACTTTCCTCGCTTTTAATGTTGAATACTTATCACCTTCTCCGCTACAAATAGAATGTGATCTGCCTGGTTCTACCTGTTCAAGGAATGTAACCATTTCAATTACCTCAGCAGACCACAGGCAATCTTAATAACTTCTTGGTTAATTTGGGTTTAAATTGGCCGCATGGCATTGCATTGTAATAGACACCTCCAAACATGCATTTCCCCCCGGCTGGGTCCTACTTGAGACTGGCACCACTTAGCTCTGTCAGGCCCCCTTGGCTTGTGTGGAATAAAGGTCAAGTAATCAGGCATCTGGAAGGACAGCTCATTTGTCATCCCCTGATAAATGCGTCAGTAGCTAATCTGTGGAGCAGGGCGATACTGCCACCCTCAGAAAAGGTTAACACATTCAAAGCAATGGGATGGAGCACAACAAGAAAGTAATGATGCTTTGGAGCAGAAAATCTTCATTTTGATTCAATTGTTGGAGGGATATTTGTGGTTTTGGGGCCAGTAATTGTGAGAGGCTTTTGCATGCCAGCTCCCTAAATGACAACCCACTGAGGTCAACATTAGCTCTGACAAGAAATTACGATCAATGATACAATATGTTCCACTTTAACTGGGGAGACAGACTATTGGAGCTGTTTGCTTCTCTATTCCTCTATCTTTCAATCTCTTTTTCTTTCTCTCTGACTATTTCCCAGTCCCTTCCCATCTCTCATTCTCCTCCAACACATTGAACATGTAGTAGGGTTGCCTGAGGTGAAGACTTTACTTGAATAGAAGTTTGGTTGCTATTTGTGTTGTTTGCTTGCATTGCTAAAATGACATGTCATGAATAGTTATTACTGTCAACTTGTAACTGTAAATGAAGTAGATTGATAAAGGCAAAATTGTATTTGCTTGACAACGCCTCAGTCTTTTTAAAGCTCCATGTGTTGTCTCCACAGACTCACCACATTGTTTATTAACATGTTAGCTTAATTCCAAACAGCAAAATAAATAGTGAAATAGATCAGCATGGCCTCAAAGACTAAACGTAACATATTAGATGTAATTCTGTGACACTCAAATTAGTATTTGTTTCATTAGTCCATTTTTGACAAAGTCTCAAAAATGTTTTGCTTGTCAGCAATCAAGTTTTAAAGATATGTAACTTTCAAAATACAGAAATCATCCCGTATAATGAATTTAGCCTCATATGATGTCAACAATGGACTAATGAAAAAAATACCAAAAGATAGCAACGCAAAGGTTGTGTGTTCGATTCAAATCACAGGCAATTTGAGCTAATTAGCAACTTTGCAACTACTTACACATTTTGATCTACTTTGCAACAGTTGAAGAGAAGCCTGCTCAAGCCATCTACACTGAGACTTGGAGGTCAGAGCTTCATCTGCGATCTTCGGACCCTCTGAGCCCTTGTGGAGCGAGGAGATGAGGGATCACCAGGGTGTGAAATGGCCAACCTGATTGTGTGGAGGCCATAGCCCTACAGCCAATTGTCAGGTCTGTCATGTTCTAATTGAGCTTATACTAGAGCTGGAGAAGCTCTCGGAGAGGACCTAAGGCTCTGTCTACGTTCTGTACCCTAGTACCAGACTCAGGACCAGGTCTTCATACCTCAGTCATATCCATAATTAGTGTGGGATTAGTAGCAAATCTGACCTTGGACCAGTTGTTATGCGTTTATGTGGTCCAAGCAAGGTTGTATTCTTTAAATTTCTCTTAATTGTCCTCAGTCGTGTCTTTCTATTTGTCAACAACACTGTTGAGAAATGGGTAACAGAACTTCTCCCATCATACACGTAGCTGCAAACACATTATTTTATGACCACAAGTTATTTGACTAGATGAGTATTTTTTGACAGGAAAGTTTTAAAGTGGCCTTTCAAAGGAATGAATTTGGTACTGTTACTCAACGTGGCTAGGAATATTGTGAGGTAGACACTAAATTGGGCCAAGGAGCACGCCTTTTGATGTGCGAATAAATATAGTTTCCTCAACAGTCCCCCTAAGGCTTCATTTGTTCATCGTCAGTATCTGGGAGCTGTATGTTTTCATATCGCTGAATATAAACATGTATAATTCATCATGCAAATAATCTGGCACGAAACAAACTTGGTGCTCCCCAAAGGGAGAACTATCTAATGAGTTCAGTAGATAAAATATTCATACCTCGGCAAAATTGTGTCAGTTTTTCCCCTCCCTACTACAATGTGCCAATAACCCCCCTTGTCCAATATGCCATTAGATATAGTGGCAGACATACAATGTCAAGAGCCATTGATCATTGTCACCAAACTGCCTGTGTATAAATGTGTTTACCTGACTGCGCAGAATGGGAGATGGGAGAGATAAATTGACAGCCCTTAACTCCATTAGCTAATATTACTATTTCAGGCAGCACTATCTCAAACAGCCACCCAGGGCTTTTATCTGAAATGTCATGGTCTCTACCCATCAATTGATTTCACTGAATTTCCCTGTAGGGTAATTGCCTTTCTAAATGGGCATGTGCTTGATATGTTCCCTCTCCATTTCTCTAGTTTATTTTGAGAAACGGTCAAACAAGTTAAAGGACTATTTCACTGTAATTTCCTGTCCTCGAGAGGAAATGCACGTTTATGTTCCACCTCCGAAGAATGATGAAGGCTGCTTATACATATTCACGAATTGGGTATGGGAAGTTTCTTCTGGAGTTGATAAACATCAATAAATAGGGCACTGACAGCTGTCAGTGTAGCTAGCTAGCATGCTAACCTTATCTATAGTTGATAGCTAATGTTATCTGTTGTTACTGTTGTTAACTACACCGTATTCAAAAGATTAGCCAGCTGGCTCTATGGCTGGAGCTGGATGTCATAAGAATTGATTTAGGGAAAACCTCAACACAGATGGAAACCACTGGCCTTTGTTATCTTCAAAGATTTGGCATCTTCCATAAATTACTGCCACGAATCTGCAACATAAATAGTTAGAAAGAATATGATGACTATTGAAAGGTAGACAATTGCATATCAGCTATATTGTAATGGACTTAGGTTGGCTGCTGGCAGGCTTAGGCTGCGGTACATCAAAGGCAAGTCAGCCAGTGCTCATTGTTCTCATAGGGGAAGTGAAATGATAGGATACAATGACTTTGCTCATGATCATGCATGCCGCAAATGACATGTACTGTAACTATAAGTTCCTTGAATTTTCTTTTGCGGGTGCCTTTTCATTGTCTTGTTAGACACTTGTAGTTTCTAGCTAACGTTACAGCCCTGGGTGGCTGTAACAAAGCAGTGGAGCGTGTAGTGAAGCAAAACTTTAATGGTTAAAAATATCCATCTTGGGGCGATGGGGGAAACGGGTTTGCAAAATACTATCATATCACGCAATTATACCATTTATAAAATGCTTGTATATTTTTTTTAACACAGACTAGCTAAACAATAAGTGAACATTTTCAAATTATACAATGGCTTATGATAATTATCTCGTAAAAAGAAGGGGAGGTGCAAAAACATGTTTGCACCCTCTATTTTAATTTGCTCCATGGCTCAGGTGGCCAAGTTTTAATTTTATTTGTAATTTTACCTCTATTTATACAGGGAGTCACCATTGAGACCACGGTCTCTTTCACAAGGAAGCCATGCATATACAATTCATAAGACAAAATCGAATCAAAATCCGATACAATGTAAAACAAACTCAAAAAATACATCACAACACAAATATTGAAGAAAAACTGTTACATTCCTCATTATGAAGGTCCCCAATCAATATTTTCAATTGCCCGAGCGGCACCAGGACGAATCTGGATTGGGCAGATGCCAGGAGAATGCTACCTGCCACAATCCATACTGTCAACTGTAAAATTTGGTGGAGGAGGAATAATGGTCTGGAGCTGTTTTTCATAGTTCGGGCTAGGCCCCTTAGTTCCAGTGAAGGGACATTTTACATCATATAATTACATTCTAGATGATTCTGTGCTTCCAACTTTGTGGCAACAGTTTGGGGAAGGCCCTTTCCTGTTCCAGCATGACAATGCCCTCCATACAGAAATGGTTTGTCGAGATTGATGTGGAAGAACTTGACTGTCCTGCACAGAGCCCTGACCTTATCCCCATTGAACACCTAATCGCCCAACATCAGCGCACAACCTCACTAATGCTCTTGTGGCTGAATGGAAGAAAGTCCCCGCAGCAATGTTCCAACATCTATTGGAAAGCCTTTCCAGAAGAGTGGAGGCTGTTGTAGCAGCAAAGGTGGGCCCAACTTCATATTAATGCCCATGATTTTGGAATGAGATGTTCAACAAGCTGGTGTCCACATACCTTTGGTCATGTAGTGTTTTTCTAAAAAAGAAGCCCACTTTAACATTTTCAACTAGCTCATCCTACTTTCTGATTAATAAACAATGCCATGCTGGTGAGTGGAAACGTTCAAATAAAACTCAACCCTGAAACAAAACGTAGGCTGAAAATTATTTGTATGTCATATCATAGGAAAGGGCACCGCATTCACAAGGATTTGCACAAAGTGGGCAGTTCGGATTTGTCACTTCAAGCCCAAATATATCATACTTTGACTAAAACGGTGACTTATTGACTTAAATCACAGTGCAATATCATGGGTAAGCTCTGGCCATAGTGTTTCAGCTCGACAAAGTGGATTTCTACTGGTGTGGGCGTTTAAGGCATGCAAGTTGTATACTAGTTAAATGTGGATTTATAAAGTTATGTTATAAAGTTATGTTTAATACGTTTTTTTGTACACATACTATATTCTGACCACTATATTCCCGAGTGGCGCAGCGGTCTAAGGCATTGCATCTCAGTGCAAGAGGCGTCCCTACAGTCCCTAGTTTGAATCCAGGCTGTATTCCATCCGGCTGTGATTGGGAGTCCCATAGGGTGGTGCACAATTGGCACAGTGTCGTCTGGGTTTGGCCGGATAGGCTGTTATTGTAAATAAGAATTTGTTCTTAACTGACTTGCCTAATTAAATAAAGGTTACATTTAAAATGTAAAAATTACAGAAAGCAGTAACTAAATACATTATCAAACACCTCAAAAACAGTGTGTTCATTTGGACAAGGATATTAATCCTGTATGTTGTGTTCTAATTCCCTGACTCCCATTCTGAACCTCCATGTCTAGAGTAAACTGTCTCAGTTAGGGTAGTGATTAGTTCAATCTAATGGTGAGGAGAGACTCTTTCTGTGGACACACACACAGAGGAGGTGTGGTGGTTTATTATGGACCGAAGTAAAGTGTTTAGGCTGTGGCCCCATCGTCAGTAACTCTTAGCATTAAGTCAATGACAGGAATTGGGACCAACGTAAAGGTGACCTTCAAGCTGATGTGTGTGTGAGGCAGAGTTAATGGTAACCAGAGTTAAGGGGTCATCCACAACACTAATAGAGTTCATATTAAGATCGCTTTATTGGTAAATTACACACAAGGTCCAGCCCAACAATGGCATCTAGGATTTGATACCAGCAGCCCTCCAGTTGCCAGCTCACTTCCCACCAGATTTTTCCTGTCGGACCTGGGATTTGAACTGGCAAACCTTCCAGTTGCTGGCTCGCCTCTCTAACCACTAGCCTCCCTGCCGCCCCTGAAGTACATGCTTGGAAGTCTTTTTTCCTCCATCCTTGGGGAGATTGAGGAGGGGGTGCGGGCTGGGTGGACACTGAGGAAACCACTCTTTCTTCCCATCCTATCCTCAAGGACTATCCATCACTCTATCTTTCCTATCCACCCCCCTCAAGCCCCATGCCCACCCTGAGGAATTATTTCCCCAATCACTGGTGAGAAAAGGAATATACAATCCCCTATAACGATGGTACTCACCTCCATGATTCAGTCCTCACCTTTATGATGTGTCCCAATAATCCGATGACATTTACTTGCCTCGTTACCCATTCTTCATGAGACAACTTGATAGAGTTTCACCATACTGTCACCTACCAAGTTAGCGGTAACGAAGGAGATGAGTGAAGGAACATAATTACTAAAGCCTTGTTCACACCCTTATGAAAAAAGTATCTCTTTCTCTCTCTCTCTGAGGACGGGCTCATTGTAAGGGCTTGAATGGAATACATTGAACACAGTCTAACATGTGGTTTCCATGTGTTCGATACCGTTCCATTGATTCCATACCCGCCATTACTATGAGCCCTTCCTCCTATAGCTCCTCCCACCAGCCGCCACTGATATATACATATACAGACATACAAAGGGCAATCCCATTCAGCGCAGTATGTGCCTGAAAGCAAACAGTCACTCTCGAGGGATATACTCAGGGGAAAGCTCTCAAAGAACGTTGCACACAACCAAGGATTTCTTCATTGTTTCCTTGTTGAGTGTGAGATCTAGATGAATAAAGCTAATTTTCCACAACACTGACATGTTTTATTTGCTATTAGCTTCATTTAACTTCAAGGTCAAAATGTGTAAATATTTGAGATGGTGTGGCCCAGTGGTATATATGTCCTGGTATACCAAGCACTAGATGGCAGTAGAGACTTAAATCCATGAAGAGGACCCACATGTAAGAAAGGATTCGTGTTGTGGGCTGTGGCACTTGAGAAATAACCTTCTGAGAATGACCAACATTGTCACAGGCTTTATGCTGATTACTGATCAAACTGTATTTGTTTTAGTGTAAAAACAAAAGCAACATTCAGATTCAACATGTGCCTGCACCACACACAATCATTGAACTGAACGAAAAAGTAGCTTTCAAAACCATCAGTATAACTGTTTAAATGGACCTGTGGTATAAGTGCTATGGATCTGTGCTTTATCATTTTACGTTATTTCAACCATTTCAGTCAAATGAATAACAACAAAAGCAACAACCCACAACCTCATGAACATAGTCATGTGATAATGACTAACCACCTGTCCTTGAAACACAGCCTAAACATTGAGTGATCCTCCAGTGCAGTTTTCCTTCTGCAATTGATTGAATTAGTAGTGCCTGTCTGATGTTGATACAATGGATCTTTGAAGAAAAACACCTCTTCAGGTATTCATGAACGATTTTATCAACTGCAGTTACTAAGCTCAAGGCATTCAGTACCAGTGACTGCCGAGTTGAACCTACCTCATCTTATATTCCTCTTAGTTTCACAGCTAATTTCTCTGGTCTTTTCTGTTAGGAAATATCCAAGAGTTAAAGCATCTTGCTAATTGGTTCAGTTGAGTCTGGTGGGAGGAGCTATAGGAGTACGGGCTCATTGTATTGGCTGGAATGGAATGTATGGAACGTAGTCAAACATGTGGTTTCTATATGTTTGATACCATTTCATTTATTCCGTTCCCACCATTATAATGAGCCCATCCTCCTATAGCTCTTTCCACCAACCGCCACTGACTGAGTTCAAAGTACAGGCCTACCGGGTAAGTGATCTTACGCAAAGGCTTTTCAAACGTAGATGTGTTAGAAAACATAATGTATATCCAGGTGCAGCTCACGATTGATTGAAAGAGCATGGTTTTGAAATAGTTCTTTGGGCTAACAAGATAATTAACAAACAAGGCTTGAACACGGCTAATAACTGTGTTTTAGCACATAATTATCAATTCTCAGTGACCTGCTTCTAAACTTTCCATGAAAAACGCCCCAAAACTAACAATGAAAAAACACTCAGGAAGCCCATTGATTTTTTTTCTCCATTGTGTATGATATCTAGTTCTTTTTTTTGTTGTGAAATTACAAACAACAAGCATGTCTCTGGATTTGTTTAATTGCCTGAATAACAAACACCACTCATCAAGCCTGGGAGATGTTTTTCCATTTTCATGATGCTCATTATAGACATCCTTCTGAGGGCTGCTTACCACTCCTGTTTTTTTCCCCTTTCTTTCTAACTAGCCACCCACGGTAACACAATTAATCTTAATCATTTGACAATGTCCAATCATTCCGCACGTTTACCAAGATGAAAAAAGAGAGAAATATGGATATTACAGTATGCAGTGGAACATTCCCTGTAATGTGATAAAGGATGTACATTAATTCTTAACTGTGAGTGCTCTGAAAGTACTGCAGATTTAAGATGGAGCCTAATTAGGATTTGTATACACAGTGGTCTGCAGCCATGTTTTTATTATCAAACTGTATTGGCAGGAATGTAGAGGTTTATGCACTACCATTGAAAGAGGGGCTACTTTAATTGCAACGCAATATACTGGTGTGGGATCCTGACTGCTTTGAAAAGTGTAAACCTCAACTAGAAAACACAGTAAATGAAAGCTGATCAACAACAACAGTAAAATGGACAAATCCACAGTTTTGGAGAGTAGTGAACAACATGTAGTTCAACTAGTAATTCAATAACATTTTTCTGTAGCTTGGTGGTAGTTGAAATAGATTCAAATATTGGTAGTGTTTTTAGTAGTTAACTGTTTTTGCCATGTAGCATTGTAGCTAACTGCTGGAACTACACACTACTTTTTAGCAAAAAGAAAATGGGCAAGAATCTAATTTATTTTTAAGCATCAGACATGTTTACTTCTCACTTGAAAGTTTGTGTTTAATTGGCTAAATTATACATTCCGTTAACATCCGACTCCAGAGTGAACTGGTCTTGCAGTTTGTAGTGTTACATTCTGCAGCAAGAAATTGTCACTCAAACAGAAGGGGGAAATAACAAAGAGTCACTGACAACAACCAAAACAAAACAGTTGGGGTTTTAGGAGGGGTTCTGCAAGTCACCCATGGGAGTGTCACTGAAAGTTGACCAGCAACAACAAATGGGACCTAAAAGACACCCACACATTTATCCAAAAAAGAGGCAAAGAAAATAAATTAAAGAAAAAAACAGTGATGATCATATAAAAGATTGGTTGTCTAGAAATCAAATAGGGAGAGCCAACTAAAGGTGTAAAAACCCTCTATATCTCTCAAGACAACTGGAGCACTGAGCCAGCCAATCTTAAATATCACCTGGGTCAGCACAGGTGAAACACCATCTGACTAATGAGATGGACAACCTAGCACAGGTGTAACACATACTGACTAACGAGGTGACACCAATCGGTGCGCCCCACTTGCCAACGTGCTAACGTCCAACCTCAAAAATATAAATGGAAAAACCAAAGCCTGTACCAGCAGTCTATGACATTTCAGATGTAGATATGATCATTTTCACTAAGTAGTTTGGATGTAGTGAACTACTTTTTCAAAGTAACTTTAACTTGTGAACTACAAGCCTTGACTTATTCCATACTTTGTTGTGTTACAGCCTGAATTAAAATTGGATTAAATAGATTGTTTTCTCACCCATCTACACACAATACCCCATAATGACAAACTGAAAACATTTGTTTCCCCTATGTTTGCAAATTTATTGAAAATGAAATACAGAAATATCTCATTTACATTAAGTATTCACATACTTTAAGTCTTGCCATAGATTTTCAAGCCAATTTAAGTAAAAACTGTAACTAGGCCACTCAGGAACATTCAATGTCATCTTGGTAAGCAACTCTAGTGTAGATTTGGGGCTTGTGTTTTAGGTTATTGTCCTGCTGAAAGGTAAATTTGTCTCCCAGTGTCTGTTGAAAAGCAGATCGAACCAGGTTTTCCTCCAGGAATTTGCCTGTGCTTAGCTGTATTCTGTTTTTTTTTTTATCCAACAAAAAAAAACTCCTTAGTCCTTGCCAATGACGAGCATACCCATAACATGATGCAGCCATTAAAATGCTTGAAAATATGATGAGTGGTACTCAGTGATGTGTTGTGTTGGGGCAAATCCAAACATTAACGCTTTGTATTCAGGACAAAAATGTTATTTCTATGCCACATTTTTTGCAGTATTACTTAAGTGCCTTGTTGCAGACTGGATGCATGTTTTGGAATATTTGTATTCGGTACAGGCATCCTCCTTTTCACTCTGTCATTTAGAAGTATTGTGGAGTAACTACAATGTTGTTGAGTGAGCCTCAGTTTTCGCATATCACAACCATTAAACTCTGTAACTGTTTTAAAATCCTAACTTGCCTTATGGTGAAATACCTGAGCAGTTTTCTTCCTCTCTGTCAACTGAGTTAGGAAGGACACCTGTGTCTTTGTAGTGACTGAGTGTATTTATACACCATCCAAAGCTTAATTAAAAACGTCACCATGCTCTAAGGGATATTCAGCATCTGCTTTTCTTATTTTTACACATCTACCAATTGGTGCCCTTCTTTGCGAGGCATTGAAAAACCTCCCTGGTCTTTGTGGTTGAATCTGTGCTTGAAATTGACTACCCGATTGAGGGAGCTTACCGATAATTGTATGTGTGGGGTACGGAGATGGGGTAGTCATTCAAAAATCATGTTAACCACTATTATTGAACAAGGAATGAGTCCATGCAACTTATTATGCGATTTTTTTAAAGTACATTTTACTCCTGAACTTGAATACTTATTGACACAAGACATTTCAGCTGTACATTTTTTATTTACATTTTTTTTATCCACTTTGACATAATGAGTATTGTGCATAGATCAGTGACACACAATATCAATTTAATACATTTTAAACTCAGGCTGTACCACAACAAATTGTGGAAAAAGTAAAGGGGTGTGAATACTTTTCTGAAGCCACTGTATATGTTTCTAAAGGGTAGCTTTAGTGTAGCTTAACTTCCTCCAGTGTGAAGTAAATGGTAGCTTGGTAAACTACATTTTCAGAGTAGCTTCCCCAACACTGCAAAGCCATGATAAGAAATGTGATTTGGCAGAGCAATTTCTCAAGTTAGCGGAACAGAACTAAATGACCTTGTTGTATTTTCCTAGCCTGACATTTCAATAATGAGCCTCATAGAGTGAGCAGAAGAGGGGATAGATGAGGGAGTATTTTTAGAAGGGTAGGTCTAAGGACCTCTTATGTCCATTTCCATCCAAGACAGACAAATTCTGATATAAATTCTAATAGAGAAATTCTGAAAAGGCAGCTTGGCTGATTTAAGGCAACTATCTTAGCAATATCTCAAGTTTAGTCAGCTCATTTTGAGTCATAGCCCTAAGCGAATTGATTCAAGGCTGGTTGGAAATGTGAAACAGGATCTTCATCTAATCATAGATTGCTCTACATAAACATGTTAAAGGTTCTCCATTCAATCAATTCAAAAATTGCAGAATGAAAATGAGTGTGGATATGACTAATTCCTGTAGGGCCAAGTTGTATTTCTCTGAAGAGGTGCTGTAGTTACATTATATTTCTCTGACTGCTACGGTATCTCTTTGTGTCTATATTTCCCTCTAGATTTAGAAATAATAGTAAACAGAGAAAACACTTTGGATCACATGGAACATTACTCAGGTGGAGGTTAATTTTAAGCTCACTGTCACTGATTTATAGCAACGCATTTGATTATGGCTTTAAACTACAGTATAGACTAACATTCATACAAAGTGGCTGGAAACGAGTGGTTTTCTACCAGATTTAGAAGGCCTTTTACAAAAAAGTTTTTGTGAGGATGTGGCTGTATGTCACATTCCACATGTGAAGATAATATTGTTCATGTTTTTGTTGATTTGATTTGTTGTTAAAGATTCAAAAAAAGGACCCACATTAAATCAGACACGATTCACTTATACAATCCATTTATTTTGTATCTCATAATTACACATTCCTTTATGTATTCTGGTACACATTGTCGCCTTCGCTGTGAACCCATCAAATAAGTCACCGAGCTTAGAAATATATGAATCAAACTTAAATTAATATCCACGACACTTGTCTTAACTGGTTTGCAGGGTAATTCATCTTCGAAGTACATGACTTGGTTACGTAAGCAAATATGTGAACAATCCATCGCAGTCACCCTTGTTTGTCACCTCGAAGGTCACTTCTGATTGTTGCAATGAGTGAGTGAGCATGGCTCAAGCTTTCTCCTGAAAAGGAATGGGAAGTCCGCCAACCATACACATCAATAAAATGATTTCCACCTCCACCCACATACTGCTACATTTGCTCGACATGGACATCGGACCAAATGAGACCTGTTGTTCTTGAGATTGAGAGGGCAGGCAACGGAGGAGCTTCCGTGGATCTGTGCAAAGAGTGAAGAAAATGGGTCACTAAAATGTTGATCATTTGTGCATTTATGTGTATAAATATTACATGAACATTGACAGGTGCATAAAGTGTGCTAAAGGTCGGTACTCTTGAAGACTTTTCTAAACATTAATTTCATTCTACCTCAGAGCATCAATTGGTTTTTCATTGTATGTGCAAAGGCATGGTTGATATTCAGAACATGGCCGTCATACAGCAGGAGACATTAGCATCGGAGAAAAAAACGCTTAATGGTTTATTCTATCACACGCAAAGCCTCTCTGCAATGTTATGACAATCTATTAAACACAAAATGAAATGCATTGTTTGCTAGAGGATGGCGGCCTATTCCACGAAATGTGCTCTGCATTCTAAAAACCGTTAACCTTCACTTCATGTCATCAGCGCATTGATGGGGTCGCTCCCTTTGTCATGTTTTAAAGTGAGATAAATGGGCTATCAACATGAATGTAGATAATGTGACTTCTATGACCCACAATGCCGCTGTGTTGTTATAGAAAGGCCCACCTGATTGCTTGAGCATGAACCATTACTCTGCATGAAAAATGTAATGTCATTTACTGTAAGCAAGTTTTTGGCGTTAATGATATCCCACTTTGTCAGCACTATATTTTCCTTGGGAACATATCATTGACTTTGACACAGCACCTCCTGGTGACTAGAACTGCATGGACAGTATATATGTTTTTATTGGATGTAAATCTTAATCAAATTATCTGACAACATGTCTTACATTTCTTCACCCACAAGAATCCTGAGTAACTTTAACACCCAAACTAAAGATGCAAAGATCTAAATCCAATGCTCTGTTCCTCTCCCATCCCTCTACCGAGGTCAGAGTCCATGCACCTGCCAATGCTCTGTTCCTCTCCCGTCCCTCTACCGAGGTCAGAGTCCATGCACCTGCCAATGCTCTGTTCCTCTCCCGTCCCTCTACCGAGGTCAGAGTCCATGCACCTGCCAATGTTCTGTTCCTCTCCCGTCCCTCTACCGAGGTCAGAGTCCATGCACCTGCCAATGTTCTGTTCCTCTCCCGTCCCTCTACCGAGGTCAGAGTCCATGCACCTGCCAATGCTCTGTTCCTCTCCCGTCCCTCTACCGAGGTCAGAGTCCATGCACCTGCCAATGCTCTGTTCCTCTCCCGTCCCTCTACCGAGGTCAGAGTCCATGCACCTGCCAATGCCTTGAATATGTCATTTTGATTCTGGACTTAAAATATTCCACATACTATACATGGCCATATGTATGATAATGAATCAGTTAATACAGGTCCATTAGCCTTTGCCTGATTTACTAGAGCCCTTGTGAAGAATACACTTCTGAGTTCCCATTGCCATTAGCCTCAGTCTAATGGATCAGCGGTATTAATGATATCATTTATAATCTGTATTGTTTAGCATGTGCCCAATGATGCATTTACTGGATGTTAACAGTTAACAGTATGGGATTGGATCATGACAGAGCAACACTGGAACAATATGAACAACATACGTATGTTGGATATCATACACAACCTTGGTGGTTGGAGTATAGGGACAGAATCTGTGGAGTCTGAGTCATCTAAGGGATAAATAACATTTAGCTACAGAGGAGTTGGGGAAACCCACCTCTGGTCCATGGGGTGTGCAACATATTTGGACTTGAGGAAGTGAAAGGGGGACAGTACAGAGATCTAGTTATTGTGGGAAGTGCAGAAGGGAGAGAGTTGAAATGAGGCCTGGCGTAATGTTGCTCCAAGGGCCGCTGTGACAGTCATGGCAAGGCCAGACTGAGATCCTGTAACCAGCTGTGCAGCCTCCGGCTTGGCTGAGAACCTCTTAACACTTTCATGTAGTCTCCTGCTAGCAACTTTTTGTATTTTTCTCTCACTCTCAAGGATTTAATGTGGCTAATTATTTTAACTGTCTTATTTAGTGCCTGATGCACAATCCCAGATATTCATCTTTGGTGGTGGTGGTATTAGCTGTGCTGAACATGTACTGACTAATTGATTAAAGAAATAAATATTTGTTCTGACACACTTTGAGACGAAGATGTCAGACTAACACCGACATTATTGTCTTGCTGTATGCTTTGGATTGCTCCCAAAGTCTTTGATCTCTAAATGAGTGAGTAAATATTGTCTTAGCCCTCTGGGGATCTCGTGAAATTAAGAAAGGATCATTAATTCCAGACTTATTACAATTGTTTGCAATTGTCTTTTTCTCCTGAAATAGGTTCACCTCCCTCTGTAGTGTATATATTTTTTACCAATCCTAATTAATAGTGTAATGAAGTCTGAGGAAATATTAAAATATACATCAAATGGATTAAATATCTATTTGGATGCACATACAAACTTTGAGGAAGTTCAGCTTTTGAAATGTATAATAGTTTGTTATAAATGGCGACCGATTGGTCCTCTTATTAATCCCAGATTGCTGACCTTTTTCTCCGGCCATAGACATGCTTCAGGGACTCCTGTCACCAGACCTGGGCTGGTGCTGGCAAATGTCCACCACATCCTCCCTGGACCCGAGAATGGTAGTGGCTGACACCAACATCCATCACCCAGGATGCTGCTCTGCTCTACAACTAGCCCCATGCCTGAACGCTGCTGCTGGGCTACAGGCATCACAACTTTTCTTGTGTCAAGAATTGGAAGAGTGAAAGTGCAATGAATCTCCTTTTGTGTTCCGTTAGTACCTCATATTTAGGGCAAGAATTTTGATTTAAATGTTGCATTACTGTAATATACAAATTTCATCCATTTCATCTGTTAATTTTCCTGCCTACCACCTAAATTAATTGAAATGTTGTGTGTCACTGCACGGCAGGATATCAGCACATGAACATTCAATTGGAATAATTTTGCAATTCAACAAGGCCAGGAAAATACTCCCACCATATGTGTGAACCCTCACGCTATTAGAGAGGAGAGATGATTTACCAAAGTTCTAGTCTCTCTTTCAGAAACTACACAGACAACTCTAACATGAACAAAACAAAAGCCAAAGGCAAAAAAAAATAGCTACTAGCAGACATAAAAAACTATGACATCTAAGTGACTTTTGATTAAAGTAAAAACCCAGTCTCCCATGCACTTTCCCTGTGGAAACTGTGAGGAGAAACCATCCGTTTTGTCCTGTTGTAATTAAAGACTCCATATGCAGCCTGCTCAAGTGGTAACAGCTATGTTCATCAAATGAATGTATAGCGTTGATAAAGAGGCATTTGAATGTCTTGATGATGCTTCATGCTAATAGCTATTTGAAGGCAAACATGCCCTTGGATGTTATTCCATTGCTCTACAGCAGCCTGATCAACCAATGTGTTTGGTTAGTCGAGATAGCCATTTAACATGAATCATTAAGGACTATCGTGTTCGTCATGTCTACATCAAGCTGTGCGCTCCAACTGTGCTTCAGCACTGGGACAATAACAGCAGGACAGAACCACAGGAGTTCTGTCATGGTGTCCGTCTCCGATTGCTGTGACACAACATACTTCCTCTCGATATGAACAAGACTTCAGCCACCAAAGAACACGTATAGATCCATATGCACAGGTTGCACTTTGAACCTTTCTAGTATGACACATCACTAATTGACAACAGTTTCTACAAGTCCCTGGTCAGGAAGTACCTGGAGTTTGTGAAAAACGTTATTTAGGTCACAGCCTCCCTCTGTAACAGGGATCGTCTGGCTGCCATTTATGGAACAGATTGTGTGGGGATTTGAACAGGATACCTCTATGGCAATAGAGATTAGGCAATTAACCTTGATGTCACTGTAATTATTAAGACACTTTAGCAAAATGAATTAAGTTCCCAAAAGGTGTTAGAAACAGAATCATCTCCCGGTCTGGCAAAGACCGCCAATATGGAAATTGGTAATTAGAAGAAGACAAAGAGTAACAGACGGGGATTTGTCCCTTTTTGTCAGAGTAACCCAGGAATCAGCAGTAAGGCGTCGACATATGGTAATGTTGAAGACTGGGATGTGTCATTGAGGTAAAAAGTATATGAAAGACGATGAGACCAGTTTCACACACGAGTCATCACTTTTAGTTACAATCTTAGGACATCTCATAAAAACAATATAAAACCCATTCCCCTATATGTAGCTCCAGAGACCCAGAAATGCATTTTTTTACTCTCTAATGGACATTAGTATTTGGTTCATATCTCTAAGGTCATACTTGCCACTGTGTTCGGTCCTGGTGTACCTTTGAGAGGACATTTTGGGCTTACTGACATCACATGTGTGAAGGTGTCACCTTGATCATTTTTCTTTCTGGTTCTTCAAAATGTTCTCCTTGTATTATATTTCTGGTAAATGTATATCCTGTGTCTTATTCATTGAGCTTTTTTTGTAGTCTTTATTCACTCAATTACTTTCCTATTGTTGTTGTATTGTCGAAAGGGGAACCTGTAAGTAAGCATTTTGTTGCACTGCGTACTTCACGTACATATCATGGGTATATGACTAATAAAAAAAACGATTTACTATCAACTGAGTTCTAATGGCCACTACAGTGCACATATTGTACAAATAAATAATCTTTATAACATGTTTTTTTCACCCCAAACATTTATGTGATAAATACATGTTTCTTGCTGGGTCTCAGGAGGGTATACATATTTCAAGTGTAGATTTTTAATCAAAATAAAATGTAATCAAATGCTGCTTCAGTTGGGCTACAGGTTATAATGCTTATTGCAAAATAACACACCATCCTGATAATATGGACCAATAGGTGTTAGGGGTTATTTTTGTAGTGGATAATTATATTTTAATGGTGTCGCCATAATTTTCTTTGTATTAGTTTTGGAGTAGAAGTGGCACCAGAGCTGCGTTCAGTTCTGTACGTGCTCACAACCATGGCCTTTGGGATCTGTCAACCGCACATCTACTGGATAGACGTGGATCATATGCATGTTCCATTTCCAACGCTGACTGGTTAACATAAAAATTCAGCAATTTGTTAATTAAGTTTTAATGTAGCAAATATTCATTAAACCAAAGTCAACATCACAGCAAAAGGGTCAAAGGTCTTAAGTGTTGTGTTGTTCATTAAATCCAACAGCCCCCTGTGTGTGTGTGTGTGTGTGTGTGTGTGTGTGTGTGTGTGTGTGTGTGTGTGTGTGTGTGTGTGTGTGTGTGTGTGTGTGTGTGTGTGTGTGTGTGTTTTTTGCTATTTCAATTATTATGCTAATTTCTACCAGAGATTACATATATATATATATATAATCTGTCTGGTGGCATTAAACAATGTTTTCTATTCTAGATAAAAACAAATGGATGAAATGGTGTACAGTACTGTGAAATGCATGTTAATTGAATGTGAGTGTCTGAGTGTGTGTTTTCTGATTTGACAGCTTTTAGCTTCATTTGATCAAGGCACTGTCAAAAGTCATGTATGTCCCATGAGCACACCAGCAATATTTATTTGGAATCTTATGTTTTCCTTCTAAATCATATAACACTGCAAATGCCAACAGTAGGACAATCCTAAACTGGGTTTACGTTCACATCAACAGGAAATTATCACGATCGTCAGGGACAACAGTGTCCTCACAAAACTCTGAAGAGAGCAGAGGAAAATGTACAGATGTTCAAAGGTAACCTCCTCAGGTAAATGCCTACATTGGACCACGTTCTCTCTCTATGCTTTTGCTCCGGATAGAGAAAAAAACACAGAAACACATCTTAAAAGTTCTTTATCTTTGGATTGCAGAATGTTCTAAGTCAGGTTTTTTACACGGTGTCGAGACGGTGTGCCTGACCCTTGTGACTTGTAGAGACTAATTGCCCAGTAAATTGGCAGAGCGATGAGCGGTCCATATCGTTGGCCCAGCAGGTTCTCTGCTGGTGGTGTTCTCCAGGACTAGCTAATGGGCTGATCCCAGCAGCAGCAGCGTCTGAAAATGAAAGGATTCCTGAGGTGTCCGGCTTAACCCTCCCAAACACACCATTCCACACAAAGCACACCCATCCAATGCCAGGTTGCCCTCCAAAGTGGTGAAGTTTGACACTCACGGTAAAGGGAGTTTTGTAAGTTTAGTTTGACCTTCTCAAGCAGCTTTCAGATAAAGTCACCAGCTCAAAAGTCACCAGCTAACCACACTCTAAAGCATTTTAAGCATTGTCAGTTCAGATACACAGCAAATTGGCCAGTGTTAGCTAGTGTTGGTTTATCAGTGTAATTTTTTGGGGTGTTTATTCAGAATTAACTCTGTAAGTGTTGAATTAATGCTCATTGGTGTAAAATAACCCCAATGTTGGTGTAAATAACCAGAGTTGATCCAAAGCCACAGCCATAATTATTTCCCAGCATGCTCTATTGCAGGCTGGATAAAATAAAAATAAATGTTTCAATATCTGTATTTTTGCATGTACTTTGATTGATTCTTTAATATTATGCAACTCAAATACAAATAACATGCCTCTAAACTAATCCAATCTGTTACTTGGATTTATTGTACCTGTTATTGAAATGGTTGTTCAAGTTTACATGTTTAAGGTATTCTCATTTTAGTCCTCCCAACCCTGGCAGTCATCCTGAATGCAGGTTGCGGGTAAATCAAAATTCCAAATGTTGGATATCCCCACTCTGGCTGGATTCCAATTGGAATTACACGTCACTTTGCAAACCAGCATAATGTGATTTGCAGGCCTGATGTGGCCTGTATACCATGAGTTTCAGGCTGCTCTATTAGGGTAAAACTAGGCCCTCAAAATAAGTCCTTATGAAAAATGTATTGTATGATAACATTTTCACTTAGGATCTCACTTTGTGAAGGCCACAGGACTTACAATGAAGGAATGCAACAACCATGTCTTCGTCACTAACAAATATACTCATGGGTGGTAACTTTACAATTCACTCGATAGGCAAGGCACACTGGGAAATATGCAAATAAGGCTTTACCCTAAGCAGTGTGTTAACTTAAAACTGAAAAGTGTGGACTTGTTTTGACACTGGAACAGTGTTACATTTAACACTCTCAATATTGATTTAACACTGGAGAATTTGCTGTGTATACATACACTATTCACACAGAAATGTGTCTCATGATTGTAATGGAGGTGTGAAAGTCACATAACTGCTTATCGCTTCTGAACCTTGATTTTGACTGTGCATTAGGCTATTCTAAACGTCAAACATCTGAATGGTGGACATAGAATTTAAAAAAATGTCTTCTAAACTTGACAAGTGACAGAATCTTTATCACCCACATACCGTATCACATAAATATAGGTATGATATGTTTTATCCCATTTGTTTATCTTTGTAATTAGTCCTCCATGTTGACGATGCTCATTAAACACTACTATGGTAATAAGGGAGAGTCTGTGTTCCTTTGTACAAACACTAATTACAGTTGCTCATTAGAGGAACGAAAAGGATTTTCTCTGACATTAAAATTCAGAAAGGCTGTTTTGAAGATGCCCCAGAATGATCAACCCCAAGTCTGATTGCAATATTGGTACACTGAAACACATGCAGTAGTGATGTCATTACCAGGAGGAAAACAAGGCTTAATCCCTCAGGGAAACAGGATGTGGAATCAAACGACTGTTGTCGGAGAAAATTATCTTAGGTCTCAAATGCCGCAAAGGTCAAAGATAAAATGTGAAGATTAGGTCAATGTATATCATTTCCCAAGATGCATGAAGGAAATAGAATCTGTATCAGCTCAGAGATCATTACAGCTCACACCATCAGATCTGTGTCATACCAAACTAATTGTGGAAAAGTGCAACACCATCTCTGCATTAGATGAATCTACTAATTAGCTCATAAACCGTTGTGCTCTGATTTGCTTTAGATCAGGTTGAACATAGTGCCCTATTGTATTCAATAAGCTGGCAGCTCAAATGTTTATTCAGAGAAACTCTTTCAGATTTGAAAAGTGCATGAAATTATGACACACATGCACAAGGCTGACTTCAAAGCGCCACTGCCCCACGTTATTTTTAAACACGCATGGTTGGTGAGAATATGAAACAATTTGGCTGATATATTTATTGATGCATGAAGCAGATGGGATTGGGTCTCATCTGTGAGGATTGTTGTTCTCTCTCTTTCCCTGTATCATTCTTTTTCACTCTGACCTTTGCTTTCTTCCCGTATATCTATGGTAAGCTATTCTGTCCATCTCTCCGCTGTAGTAGTAGCTCTCACTCTCGCTGTACTCTATTGTTATCCCTTTACACCCTCCCCTCCCTCTCTCTCGCTCTCTTTCTTTCTCTCACTATCTATCTTTGTGAGGCCTTACTCTAGATGCACCTGCACATGTGCTCTGGTGATGAAATGTTCTCTCGCGCTCCCATCTGGTTAAGCCACTCACTCTCAAAATATGCCTCACTTGCAGGTTTCTCCGGCACTCTCAAAGCTGTGGCCCTGCTGAACTTCTGTAATTTATAGTGTATGTTTATCACGGTAAATATGAATATAAATAATCCTGGAGCTGGATAAAATAAGTATATAAACAACATATGATCAAAGCAGGGCTGAACAGAGGTGTGGGAAGTCTGGGGCAAAACTGGTGTATTAATTACACGCCCTCCTACTTTTTAGATCACAGGAGTCTGGCCTTGGGAAGCATTCTGAAGATTCAACAACGCACATTATAAAGAGACAGAGCAAGATGCAATATGTACATTCACATATATACAGTATATGTGAGCAATTCCTTTTTCGTTATTAGCATTTGTAAAATAGACCGCATTTCAATTTAATCAGCTGTGATAAAAAGTATAGCTTACTATCAGAACAAACCTTGATGTTTGACAGGGAAACTACGGGGAGTTAAGAAGATGGCATACTTAAGCAAATATACAACATAAATAAATTGATAGCTCACTTATGGGATGTTTCCTTGCAAATCCTTGTTAATTCTTTCTCTCCAGTCTGTCTCTCCTATCAATCTTCTTGTCTTAAAACATTTGTCAAAACATGCTTTTCTAACATCTACAGTTGAAGTCGGAAGTTTACATACACCTTAGCCTAATACATTTAAACTCAGTTTCACAATTCCTGACATTTAATCCTAGTAAAAATTCCCCGTCTTAGGTCAGGTAGGATCACCACTTTATTTTAATAATGTGAAATGTCAGAATAATAGTAGAGAGTGATTTATTTCAGCTTTTATTTCTTTCACCACATTCCCAGTGGGTCAGAAGTTTACATACACTCAATTAGTATTTGGTAGCATTGCCTTTAAATTGTTTAACATGGGTCAAACGTTTCGGGCAGCCTTCCACAAGCTTCCCACAATAAGTTGGGTGAATTTTGGCCCATTCCTTCTGACAGAGCTGGTGTAACTGAGTCAGGTTTGTAAGCCTCCTTGCTCACACATGCTTTTTCAGTTTTGCCCACAAATTTTCTATGGGATTGAGGTCAGGGCTTTGTGTTGGTCACTCCAATACCTTGACTTTGTGTCTTAAGATGTTACTTCAATATATCCACATAATTTTCTTTTCTCATGATGCCATCAATTTTGTGAAGTGCACCAGTCCTTCCTGCAGCAAAGCAACATGATGCTGCTACCTCCGGCTTCACGGTTGGGATGGTGGTCTTCGGCTTGCAAGCCTCCCCTTTTTCCTCCAAACATAACGATGGTCATTTTGGCCAAACTGTTCTATTTTTGTTTCATCAGACCAGAGGATATTTCTCCAAAAAGTATGATCTTTGTCCCCATGTGCAGTTGCAAACCGTAGTCTGGCTTTTTTATGCCGGTTTTGGAGCAGCGGCTTCTTTCTTGCTGAGCGGCCTTTCAGGTTACGTCAATATAGGACTCGTTTTACTGTGGATATAGATACTTTGTACCTGTTTCCTCCAGCATCTTCACAAGGTCCTTTGCTGTTGTTCTGGGATTGATTTGCACTTTTTGCACCAAATTACGTTCATCTCTAGGAGACAGAACGAGTCTCCTTCCAAGCGGTATGACTGCTGCGTGGTCCCATGGTGTTTAAACTTGCATACTATTGTTTGTGCAGATGAACGTGGTACCTTCAGGCATCTGGAAATTGCTCCCAATGATGAACCAGACTTGTGGAGGTCTACAATAATTTTTCTAAGGTCTTGGCTGATTTCTTTAGATTTTCCCATGATGTCAAGCAAAGAAGCACTGAGTTTGAAGGTAGGCCTTCAAATACATCCACAGGTGCACCTCCAATTGACTCAAATGATGTAAATTAGCCTATCAGAAGCTTCTAAAGCAATGATATTATTTTCTGGAATTTTCCAAACTGTTTAAATGCACAGTCAACTTAGTGTATGTAAACTTCTGACCAATTGGAATTGTGATACAGTGAATTATAAGTGAAATAATCTGTCTGTAAACAATTGTTGGAAAAATGACTTGTGTCATGCACAAAGTAGATGTCCTAACCGACTTGCCAAAACTATAGTTTGTTAACAAGAAATTTGTGGAGTGGTTGAAAAACGAGTTTTAATGACTCCAACCTAAGTGTATGTTAACTTTCGACTTCAACTGTATGATAATACCCTCCTTATATACAGTACATCTATAGCAATATAGTCTCATTACATTATGCACCATAATCAAGAACAGTTAGAGTAATTCAGAACAATAATAAACAATACTTTTATTGTTGATTTTCTTAAAATAAGCGTTTAAAATCTGCTTTTAAACCCAGACGAATAATTAAGATGCCATTTATCTTATCATTAACTTTTCAGTAATGCCAAGAATCCATTTAATCTCCTAACCGACTGTGGACCTGATGGTTAATTTATTGCTGTAGGAAGACCTAGGTGGGCAATTAAGGCCAGGCAGTACGTGAGGAAAGAGGGTACAGCACATCAGCCGATAATTGAGACGCAAAGACAGGAATGACTAATGTAAGGCCCAGTGATCAGGGGAATTGGAAATATACACTACCGTTCCACTTCCACTTCCACCGCACCTTCCCTCATTCTGCCCATCTCTATACAGACACCCACACTCTTTTAGTATGTTTATCTAGTGGCAGCATGGAGAGGCATGTAACAATCTGTGCAGTTCAGCAGTGCAGCCAGAGATAACATTGAAGAGCCGTCTAAAAGAGTATTGATCCAGTTCAAAGATTTAAATGTGCCTGCTGGCAGAAAAGGATTGATGATATTTCCTTCTCTGAATGATATTAATTTGAATGTTAATTAATATTACTGTTAGATTATTTCTAATATCAGAGAATTGATGCATAAACCACAGAGATCCTAGTAAATGATTGAGTTCTAATATGTAATTTGATGTCATAAACAGCCAGCCACTCATATCTGAATATATTTTTTAAAGATCCTTAGCTGAAGTGTTTGTCTTTAATTGAGATACAATGTACAAACTCAGTTGTGTTCATGCTATTGTGTCCCATTAATTTGCTCCATACAGACAGCCATTTGTGAGATAACAGAAAGAAAGCAGTCATATATCTTTGTAAGATATATTGTACTGTAGATTTGAATTATAATTCATGTTCATTTTCTGTCAGTTATAACAGCATTTACACAAATCCCTACTGTGACAGAGCAAGATTCAATGCTTTTTCACAGACTCTTTCACAGATTAAAAACATAAATACAAATAGACTGTCTGTGAGGTTGATTCTATAATGGTTTTTCCACCATCTCTTTCCTGATCCTGTTGGTTATTGGTTCACACCTGGAGTTAAACAGTAAACAGTTGACAGACCAGATGGTTCCTCCATCTACAAGCTGCAATTATGTCAGGTCCATCTGCTGCCGCTCACTCACATCTCTGCCCACGTCCCTTCCACATGGGCCCCATGCCACACTTGGGCTTCCTGGCCTCCTTACCCCACTTCCAATGCCCTATTCCTGGATGGCCTCTCTAATGACAGTCCCTAAGACCCCTGGAAGATCTCAAAGTCCTTCTTTCACTCTTACACAGATCATCATATGACATCATGTCATAAATGCCATAGTATAATGGAGCCGGAGGGGAGGGCTGCTGTATTAGGGCTCCTAACCAATTGTGCAATTTTTTGTTGTTGTACACAATGTTGCTGCTACCGTCTCTTATGACTGAAAAGAGCTTCTGGACATCAGAACAGCGATTACTCACCTCGAACTGGACAAAGATTTTTCTTTAATGAGTCCGATGCAAAGGATATACTGCTTTGTCAAAACAAGGCCCAAATCCCTGTCATCAACGTGAAGAAAAGACGGAGAAAAAGGGGGGAGGTGGGCGGGGTGACTTCTAAGAATTTGCAGATGAGTAGGTAAACCACCACTACCCTCTGTATCATTGGCCAACGTGCAATCATTGGAAAACAAACTGGACGATCTACGATTAAGACTATCCTACCAACAGGACATTAAAAACTGTAACATCTTATGTTTCACAGAGACGTGGCTGAACGATGATGCAGATAATATAGAGCTGACTGTCTTCTCCGTGTATCGGCAGGACAGAGCAACTATGTCTAGTAAGAAAAAACTAAAGCAGGAAGTACATGTGACTTGCTCAATAAGGAAGTAGTCAGATGACATGGATGCTACACTACATGACTGTTTGCTAGCACAGACTGGAATATGTTCTGGAATTCATCCAATAGCATTGTGGAGTATACCACCTCAGTCACTTTCAAGGAGCGGGACACTAATCTGGACGCTTATAAGAAATCCCGCTCAGATGAACAAATACAAAGCGTCAATACAGGACTAAAATTGAATCCTACAACACCGTCTCTGATGCTCGTCGGATGTGGCAGGGCTTGAAAACTATTACGGACTACAAAAGGAAACCCAGCCGCGAGCTGCGCAGTGATGCAAGACTACCAGACAAGCTAAATGCTTTTTATGCTCGCTTCGAGGCAAGCAACACTAAAGCATGCATGAGAGCACCAGCTGTTCCGTACGACTGTGTGATCACGCTCTCCGTAGCCGATGTTAGCAAGACCTTTAAACAGGTCAACATTCACAAAGCCGCGGGCCAGACGGATTACCAGGACGTGTACTCACAGCATACGCGGACCAACTGGCAAGTATCTTAAACTGATATTTTCAACCTCTCCCGACTGAGTCTGTAATACCTACATGTTTCAAACAGATCACCATAGTCCCTGTGCCCAAGAAAGCGAAGATAACCTGCCTGACTGATTATCACCCCATAGCGCTCACGTCGGTCGCCATGAAGTGCTTTGAAAGGCTGGGTATGGCTCACATCAACACCATAATGCTGGAAACCCTAGACCCACTCCAATTCGCATACAGCCCCAACAGATCCACATATAACGCAATCTCATACGCACTCCACATGGTCCTTTCCCACCTGGACAAAAGGAACACCTATGTGAGACTGCTGTTCATTGACTACAGCTCAGCGTTCAACACCATAGTGCCAACAAAACTCATCACTAAGCTAAGGACCCTGGGACAAAACACCTTCCTCTGCAACTGGATCCTGGACTTCGTGACGGACTTCCCCCAGGTGGTAAGGGTAAACAACACATCTGCCACGCTGAGGACGAGGGACTCCAGTTACCCAAGTCATAGACTGTTCTCTTTGCTACTGCAAGGCAAGCGTTACTGGTGTGCCAAGTCTAGGACCAAAAGCCTCCTTAACAGCTTCTATCCTCAAGCCATAAGACTGCTGAACAATTAATCAAATGGCCACCAGGACTATTTACATTGACCCCCTTTGTTTTTACGCTGCTGCTACTCTCTGTTTATTATCTATGAATAGTCACTTTACAAATTACCTCAACTAACCTGTACCCCGCACATTGACGTGATACTGGTACCCCCTATATATAGCCTCATTATTGTTATCTTGTGTGATTATTATTTATTTTTTTACTTTAGTTTATTTAGTAAGTATATTCTTAACTCTATTTCTTGCACTGCATGGTTGGTTACGGGCTTGTAAGTTAGCATTTTACGGTAAGGTCTAAACCTGTTTTATTATGGCGCATTTGACAAATAATATTTGATTTGAACATTATAGTCTCCCTACTGCTTTCATTACCATAATTTGTCTGTCTTGGCAAACCCCTCTGATTGGGTTTGCCAAAAGTTCAATTTGTTTCTTTATTGAGTATAAAGTATTGATGACTTGGTTTGATTGGGCAAACTTTCATTGTCCTTGAATGGTGAGGCATTATTTGAGTTCGATTTCATTATAATTATATGGTATTCTGAGAGTGGATCCCCTACCCTCTTAGAAAATATGGTTCTAATAGGAGAATGTAAGGCTCGACGCTGGAGGCGAGAAGCAGGTACAGGGAGTGAACATTTAATAACCATGGACAGGAACAGAATAAGGACAGCGTCTGGACAGGGGAAACAGAAACGAAATAATGCTGACACTGGGATGAAACAGAGGAAACAGACAGATATAGGGAAGGCAATCAAAACGTGAAGGAGTCCAGGTGAGTCCAATGAGCGCTGATGCACGTAATGATGGTGACAGGTGTGCGTAATGAAAGGCAGCTTGGCGCCCTCGAGCGCTAGAGAGGGAGAACAGGAGCAGGTGTGACAGAGAATCCTTTTTGGTTCCAAGTAGAACCTTTTTTGGTTCTAGGTAGAACAATCTGGGGAAAGGGTTCTACATGGAATCAAAAAGGGTTCTTCAATGGGTAACAGTGAATAACTGTTTTAGGTATTAGATAGTACCTTTTTTCTAATAGTGTACCCAAGGGATTTGTGAGGAGAAAGTATGATTGGATCACAGCATGATCAGAGGGTGGATATAACGTCACTCAGCAGGGAGCCCTGATTGAATAACCCCATGGGGCTTCTTTCCTGTGGTGATGGGTGTCACTCAGACCCAAAATGGCATCTCTCCATGGGCTAATATGCTGCTGGTTCTCCATTGCAAACCATAGTGTGTCCATCAGCATACATTAGGAATCAATCAAACGGAAGGATAAACAATGACTCTGAATTTAATTCAGGGGATGTAATCAACAGTCATGAATAATGAATATGGGCCACAACCATAACACTTGCACATTCAGGTTCATGTTCACTCTGATATGATATGCGCACAGGTACTGTTAACATAATGTATAAAGCTCTGTTTATACCTGGTGCTGACATGAGTCCTTTGTACTGATTTTGTCCATATTCTGATTGCGCCCATATTTTTAAACAGATGTAGACATTTAAAAGGCAAATTGTGATCTGATTGTGATTAGATCTTATAAGTGTAACTAGACAAGATCAGGACAATACCAGAACGAAAGACGCATGTTAACAGCAGGTATAAATAAACAGGGGTTATGTTAGACTTCCACCCCTCCTGGTTTGGCCTGAAGTCAGACTACCTCTTGATCAGCAGTAAAGCTATTGAAAATAATAGCTGAATGAAATTCATAGCTGAAACCTGAACAAAGAGGAATTCCATAATCTCAGCATACCCTATGACTGAGCACAAAAGTGAAACAAAATGGCCACAAACATACCTTGCTCCAGCCTTGCTCCAACCTTACTTAAGATGTCCATCTCCCTTTAACCTCAGCCTGGGCCATCAGGCCCTATGGCTGTGTTCAGCTGACTTCTGCTGTGAGGCCCACATATGTGGCCCAGTGTGTTTTTACAGTGCACTGCGAGTTAATTAGGATCACGCCCTGTGTGGGTAACGCATGTTGATTACTGCGAGCTGACCAGTGAAATGTGAAGGGCAGCAAAAAAGAACCTAGCAGCTGCTACAGCGAGCGTTCACTAGGGCTTCATGGAGAGCAGGGGAGAGAGGAGAGGGGGAAATGGAGAGAGAGGGGAGAGAGGGGAGGGGAGGGGGAGAGGAGAGAGGAGAGAGGGGAGGGGAGGGAGGGGAGAGAGGGGAGATGAGAGGGGAGAGAGAAGAGGAGAGAGGGGAAATGAGAAAGGGGAAATGGGAGAGGGGAGAAGGGAGAGGGGGGAGAGGGGAGACGGGAGAGAGAGGGGAGAGGAGAGAGGGGAAATAGGAGAGGTGAAATGGGAGAGGGGGAAGGGAGAGGGGAGAAGGGAGGAAGGGGAGAGAGGGGAGATGAGAGGGGGGAGAGGGAAGAGAGGGGAGAGAGGAGAGGAGATGAAAGAGGGGAAATGGGAGAGGGGAGAAGGGAGGAATGGGAGAGTGGGGAGAGGAGAGAGGGGAAGGGAGAGGGGAGAGGGGGGAGAGAGGTGAGGGAAAGAGAAGGCGCTAGAGTGAGAAAAGGGTGAATAGAGTGAGAGAGGTGATGGCTGTTTGAATTAACACATTACAGAATGAACGGAAGGTTGGAAGAAATATAATTGTTGCTGAAATACGAAAATACTTGATTGAAATCAAAAGGGCTTTTGCTTTATTTTAACCATGTGTTCCATTCCCCCAAGACAGCATTTTCTATTTGTGCGTTTGTTTTCAAATCTAAAAACTATGAAAGGAAGGAAGTGGTATGAGGAATGTTTTTTGATCATGACAGATGCTGTCTTTTAATTCAAAGATTGGAATGATAAGATAGATACTATTAATAGTTTATGTGGTAACATATTTATCTAATTGTGCATTCATGACCATCACTGCCTGCAATGACATGACTTATAATATAATCAGGTAAAGCTGGACTATTAACTGTCCCATGCCTCATAGCTCTAAGACAATGGTTGGTTGTCAACACATACTGTATCACACGTAATTAAAATATATCATATTTTACAGTACCTACCACACCAATGTACTTATTTGATCTATTTTCTCCATCAGAAAACATATCCAAACAGTGTCCAGTGGAAGAAATATGGTGCCGTTCATCATTAGGCTGAATACAGAGTGAGAAAGCCTCTAGCTAGGACGGGAAAAGTAGTCCAGTCCAGAGCCTATTGACACAGACACAAATCATGCACTTAGCATGCCCCTGGTTGCTTGTGTTAAGGTGCTCATGCCAGATTCATATTGTCACACTCTGGGCAATACCACTTTTTTCCCGACAAAAGTGATTAGATGCCAGATAAAAATACATCTGAGGTTTTCAGGTTGTCCACCCATCGTCTTGTGACCTTCCATGATACTGCTCCACTTATACGCCTTTACCACAATAATCCACAGACAGTGATATCCTTTGCAATACTAAGAAGGAACTGATCTAAAAATACTGAGAGTAAATCTTTCCTGGATTGTCCAAATTTTCTCCTAATTGACCTCTCAAATTTTCCTGTCACACCCATACCACGCACACTATAGACATGTACAGCAGTGGAGGCTGCTGAGGGGAGGATGGCCCATAATAATGGCTGGAACGGAGTAAATGGAATGGCATCAAACACATGGAAACCATGTGTTCAGGTGGGCCTTCGTGCTTCAGCAAACAAAGGAACAGAGGGGTGCTCAACAACAATGACAAAAATCACGAGAATGGAAACCATGTGTTTGATATATTTGATACCATTCCACCTATTCCGCTCCAGCTGTTACCAGGAGCCAGGTGCCACCAACCTCCTGTGGTGTATCTGCATTGCCAATGACAAATAACAAAATGTCACACAAAACATCCTCCTCCAAAGTCCACCCTAACAGTTTTAAAGAAGAGAGGAAAGTAGAGATGAGGGTAGTGTGAGAAAGACATCACTATAAGGGAAAATGGTGGTAGTCTCACCAAGCTCAGTGTGTCTTAATAACAAGACCTAGCTGTAGCCTGATCCCCAACAGGCCCAACATGGCTGGATGTCAGCAGCTGCTAGCCCTGCAGCCTCTGGAGCACAACTTTGGCCTGTGTCCCACAACGACACCACTGTGTGTGTGTGTGTGTGTGTGTGTGTGTGTGTGTGTGTGTGTGTGTGTGTGTGTGTGTGTGTGTGTGTGTGTGTGTGTGTGTGTGTGTGTGTGTGTGTGTGTGTGTGTGTGTGTGTGTGTGTGCGTCACAATGCCAGGTGACTGTTCGCTCCTCTCAGTCTCCATCGGCACCATATGGACAGGTGCGTGGCGAAGCGCCCCTGTCCCAAAACTCGTTTAAAAACGCTGCCGGAGGGTCAGATACTCCCGGTGTGTGTGGCACACAAACGTGGCGAGGGTTGGTACGCACCAGTGAGTCACCGCAACCGGGTGAGCAGTCAGCAGGCACAATGACAAGGGTCAAAAATGTGAATGTCCGTAGGCCACTCAATACACACCTTACTCCACAATACATTGTGTGTTCTAGTTAAAATGTTACGTTTTTCAGATCTTTACTGTTCATACAGAAGAAGAGAGACTTTTTTTCTATATTCGAGAACAATGACACACTGTGAGAAGTGAATATATTCGGGCTAAATTGAATGTCAGAGCAGTTTTTAATTATACTGCAGGATGGGACTACCGTGTACCAGGATGTCATCCACTTGAAACACTTTTAAAGCACTTTAATCATTGTACAATATCCCTGCATGACTTTCGTTTCAACCCATTCATTTGTGTGTAAATTATATCAAATGATCCTACAATAACAACACTGGAATTAACAGTATGATAAATCCTTGTCCATAATAGCACCCCAATGGTGGAACAAACTCCCTCACGACGCCAGGTCAGCGGAGTCAATCACCACCTTCCGGAGACACCTGAAACCCCACCTCTTTAAGGAATACCTAGGATAGGATAAAGTAATCCTTCTAACCCCCCCCCCTTAAAAGAGTTAGATGCACTATTGTAAAGTGGTTGTTCCACTGGATATCATAAGGTGAATGCACCAATTTGTAAGTCGCTCTGGATAAGAGCGTCTGCTAAATGACTTAAATGTAAATGTAAATATCAAAGTAGTGCATATATATCTACCTGTAATAACTTTTATAATTTTAAGATCTTATTAACATTTCCCTAAAGCAGCTATTTCGCATAGAGAAATTATTGAATTGCTATTGTGAGTGACTTTTAAAAGCTGTTTAATGAATATATTTTTGACTTAATAAAGCTGCAATGAATCATCTTCATGACCCATCTATTTTCTAAGTGTGTACAGTAGGCTGCAGCAATAGAGCAGCCTTTTTTCTGACAAAAATAACTGTTCAGAGAGAGTTTTCATCAGAGTGAAATTCTAATCTAGCCTCAGCTGGAGTTCTTCATCAGATGCCAGAGAAAGAGCACTTCTAATATTCCAAAATACTTTCTTAAAGGCTTTAACCATGGCAACGTGCTTGTTAATATTCCCACTAGGAAATCCTTTAAAAGATGTGATAAATGATCGCAAACGCCATAGCTGACATCAAAGATTAGCGAACATTCATCAAGGCCCAAACAGTCTTGAAAGGGAGCTATTAGAAATTGCTTCCGGGCAACAAAACACACATAATAAATTTCACATAATAAATGTACTTCGCAGAAATATTATAATTCATAAAACCACAAGTTAAAATGACTGGCTGAAACCCACCCCTTTACATTAATGGCCATTCATCCAGAGAATGTTAATGGTGAGCTTTCCCTACATTTGGCACCATATTGAAATATTGCCCTAAAATTGATTAAGAGAGGATGGATCCTTCTTTTGACAGCTTTAAATAACTAATGAAGATATTTTTTTGCTGTTTCTTCTCTTTCCAAAATAGTGTAAGGAGAAAGGTTCAAGTGTTCCAACCAGGCTACAAGTGAAGAGGTTCACTGCCAACCAATTTGGCTAAATCTCCCTGTATTTTGCCCTCCGATGTGATAGATAGCTCCTGCTTTATCCAAACCCATGGGCATTTGCCCACCTTAAAAATAACATGCGTCCAAAGCAGTTTTCAAGTCCTTAGAAACAGCGCTACTCTGATCTTGTTTGAAATTGCCACTCCTATATAGCTGTTCATCCCACTTTCAGTTGGACACTGAAAGGGCCACAGTTATCCATCCATAAAATGAAACCACATAGAGAAAGGGCTACTGAAACCTGGTCCTAAGTGGCCACTGTGTTAGCTGGTTTTACATTTATCCCTGGTACTTCATTGACCAATTAAAAATTACTGCTGATTTTCCAGGTCTAAATCCATCACTGATGAAAATGGGACCCCAGGGGACTGGTGGAGAACACCTGTCCAGGTAAATGAGCACCATTAGCCTTGCACACTAAATATAGCTCCATGTATAATGTTATTATCCACAAAATTCATACTGCTGATGTGGACTCTCAACATTTTGGGGAGCATGCCCAGGACAACATGCTATAGAAATTCTCTGCTTGATCTCCGTGGCATTAGGCTATCCCAAGGAATTGGATACATCAGCAAATGTCTACATTGAAATTAATAGAACAAATGAGGCACAAAAAAAGCTACATTATTTATCTTTATGAAAATGAAGGTCAGGCACCACATTATGTCAAGTAATGTACTGTGTATATGCACAAAGGACTCACCAAATCATATCATATTCTGTTCATTAATATGTTCTGCATATGGAATAAATAATTGCTTTACATCATGATATGTAAACATGTACGTACATAAATTCATAGCCTACATGAATGAATATGCATTTATTAATACTATAAATATAAACTATAATTCTATAAATGAAATATGATGTATGAAAATAATGTATTCATGGTACGATTTGTTTATTTATGAACAAAGTATATTAATTATATTAATATTATAATTTAAGTATCCCTTCAGCAAGCCAATGCAGCATTTTATATGTGAGTTCAAGCACTGTTGTTAAGAAATATAATTTCATTGATATTTACAGTACAAAATCCCATATAATAAACTACAACAATATAATTTATTTAATAAGGTGTAGTGATAAAACAACAACCATCGGAAAATCATTACATGACCTTGAGTTGAATTTGACACAGTTTTTTTTCATCCATTCTCAACGGTGAATACTAGAGTCCCTAGAGATGTCTTCATCTGTGGGCGGATGGGGAATTTGCCCTTCACTTTATTTCATGCTCTTCTCATTATTTCCAAAAATAGAAAATTCTTCCACTCTCTTTCTTTCTCTCGCTTTCTTTCTCTCAACAATGAGTCCTACTACTGTAAAGCGATTCAGCTCTGTTCTCAGCTCTGTTCTCTTTATACAAAGAGAGGTTCTTGTATGGCTAATCATTGCTCCTCCAGAGCTCAAACATATGACAGTAGATTAATGCCTTTGTCAAGAAGATGTGTGGAAATTGCATAACACCTCCGGTGTATTCTCCACACGCCAACAGTGAGCGTTCACAGACACTGTCAGATCACACAAGCCCTATAAAGCGCATACATACTCACTCACAAAAACATAACAGTAGTCAGACTGTCTGTACCTCTTAAGAAGGAGAATACAAGCAATGCCTTTACAAAGAAAGGAGCTGGTGATTTAGGGTAATGTTTCTATAATTAAAGAGATATTTAACTTTGTCTGACAAGGTTTTATTGGACATGGGGTTTTGATTAGATGAGTTTATTAGTCACATGCACAGAGTCTCAGATGTAATTGCAGGGTTCAGTGAAATTCTTAAGCTCCGAGCTCCAACAGTGCAGGTCATGAATGAAACAATAATACAAATAATAATACATATTTACAAATGTGTGTGTGTGTGTGAGGGCGGGGGGGGGGGGGGGGGGGTAAATGCTGACCCTTAGAGTTGAAGGTCATAACTAAAATCAGTCGCTGTTGTGCAGTGACGACCTACTCTGACCACAGTCTAAAGACAGACAGTAGAGAGACTACCTGCTCTGACCACAGTCTAAAGACAGACACTAGAGAGACTACCTGCTCTGACCACAGTCTAAAGACAGACACTAGAGAGGACCTGCTCTGACCACAGTCTAAAGACAGACACTAGAGAGACTACCTGCTCTGACCACAGTCTAAAGACAGACACTAGAGAGACTACCTACTCTGACCACAGTCTAAAGACAGACACTAGAGAGACTACCTACTCTGACCACAGTCTAAAGACAGACACTAGAGAGACTACCTACTCTGACCACAGTCGACCACAGTCTAAAGACAGACACTAGAGAGACTACCTACTCTGACTACAGTCTAAAGACAGACACTAGAGAGACTACCTACTCTGACCACAGTCGACCACAGTCTAAAGACAGACAGTAGAGAGACTACCTACTCTGACCACAGTCTAAAGACAGACACTAGAGAGACTACCTACTCTGACCACAGTCTAAAGACAGACAGTAGAGAGACTACCTACTCTGACCACAGTCTAAAGACAGACACTAGAGAGACTACCTACTCTGACCACAGTCGACCACAGTCTAAAGACAGACACTAGAGAGACGACCTACTCTGACCACAGTCTAAAGACAGACACTAGAGAGACTACCTACTCTGACCACAGTCTAAAGACAGACAGTAGAGAGACTACCTACTCTGACCACAGTCGACCACAGTCTAAAGACAGACACTAGAGAGACTACCTGCTCTGACCACAGTCTAAAGACAGACACTAGAGAGACTACCTGCTCTGACCACAGTCTAAAGAGAGACACTAGAGAGACTACCTGCTCTGACCACAGTCTAAAGACAGACACTAGAGAGACTACCTACTCTGACCACCGTCTAAAGACATACACTAGAGAGACGACCTGCTCTGACCACAGTCTAAAGACAGACACTAGAGAGACGACCTGCTCTGACCACAGTCTAAAGACAGACACTAGAGAGACGACCTGCTCTGACCACAGTCTAAAGACAGACACTAGAGAAACGACCTACTCTGACCACAGTCTAAAGACAGACACTAGAGAGACGACCTACTCTGACCACAGTCTAAAGACAAACACTAGAGAGACTACCTGCTCTGACCACAGTCTAAAGACAGACAGTAGAGAGACTACCTACTCTGACCACAGTCTAAAGACAGACACTAGAGAGACTACCTGCTCTGACCACAGTCTAAAGAGAGACACTAGAGAGACTACCTACTCTGACCACAGTCTAAAGACAGACAGTAGAGAGACTACCTACTCTGACCACAGTCGACCACAGTCTAAAGACAGACACTAGAGAGACAACCTACTCTGAACACAGTCTAAAGACACACACTAGAGAGACTACCTACCCTGACCACAGTCGACCACAGTCTAAAGACAGACACTAGAGAGACGACCTACTCTGACCACAGTCTAAAGACAGACAGTAGAGAGACTACCTACTCTGAACACAGTCTAAAGACAGACACTAGAGAGACTACCTACCCTGACCACAGTCGACCACAGTCTAAAGACAGACACTAGAGAGACGACCTACTCTGACCACAGTCTAAAGACAGACACTAGAGAGACGACCTGCTCTGACCACAGTCTAAAGACAGACACTAGAGAGACTACCTGCTCTGACCACAGTCTAAAGACAGACACTAGAGAGACTACCTACTCTGACCACAGTCGACCACAGTCTAAAGACAGACACTAGAGAGACTACCTGCTCTGACCACAGTCTAAACACAGACACTAGAGAGACTACCTGCTCTGACCACAGTCTAAAGACAGACACTAGAGAGACGACCTACTCTGACCACAGTCTAAAGACAGACAGTAGAGAGACTACCTACTCTAACCACAGTCTAAAGACAGACAGTAGAGAGACTACCTACTCTGGCCACAGTCTAAAGACAGACACTAGAGAGACTACCTACTCTGACCACAGTCTAAAGACAGACACTAGAGAGACTACCTACTCTGACCACAGTCTAAAGACAGACACTAGAGAGACTACCTACTCTGACCACAGTCTAAAGACAGACACTAGAGAGACTACCTACTCTGACCACAGTCTAAAGACAGACAGTAGAGAGACTACCTACTCTGACCACAGTCTAAAGACAGACACTAGAGAGACTACCTACCCTGACCACAGTCGACCACAGTCTAAAGACAGACACTAGAGAGACGACCTACTCCGACCACAGTCTAAAGACAGACACTAGAGAGACGACCTGCTCTGACCACAGTCTAAAGACAGACACTAGAGAGACTACCTGCTCTGACCACAGTCTAAAGACAGACACTAGAGAGACTACCTGCTCTGACCACAGTCTAAAGACAGACACTAGAGAGACGACCTACTCTGACCACAGTCTAAAGACAGACAGTAGAGAGACTACCTACTCTGACCACAGTCTAAAGACAGACAGTAGAGAGAATACCTACTCTGACCACAGTCTAAAGACAGACACTAGAGAGACTACCTACTCTGACCACAGTCGACCACAATCTAAAGACAGACACTAGAGAGACGACCTACTCTGACCACAGTCTAAAGACAGACACTAGAGAGACTACCTGCTCTGACCACAATCTAAAGACAGACACTAGAGAGACTAGCTGCTCTGACCAAAGTCTAAAGACAGACACTAGAGAAACTACCTGCTCTGACCACAGTCTAAAGACAGACACTAGAGAGACTACCTGCTCTGACCACAGTCTAAAGACAGACACTAGAGAGACGACCTACTCTGACCACAGTCTAAAGACAGACACTAGAGAGACTACCTGCTCTGACCACAGTCTAAAGACAGACACTAGAGAGACGACCTGCTCTGACCACAGTCTAAAGACAGACACTAGAGAGACTACCTGCTCTGACCACAGTCTAAAGACAGACACTAGAGAGACTACCTACTCTGACCACAGTCTAAAGACAGACACTAGAGAGACTACCTACTCTGACCACAGTCTAAAGACAGACAGTAGAGAGACTACCTACTCTGACCACAGTCGACCACAGTCTAAAGACAGACACTAGAGAGACTACCTGCTCTGACCACAGTCTAAAGACAGACACTAGAGAGACTACCTGCTCTGACCACAGTCTAAAGACAGACACTAGAGAGACGACCTACTCTGACCACAGTCTAAAGACAGACACTAGAGAGACTACCTACTCTGACCACAGTCTAAAGACAGACAGTAGAGAGACTACCTACTCTGACCACAGTCGACCACAGTCTAAAGACAGACACTAGAGAGACTACCTACTCTGACCACAGTCGACCACAGTCTAAAGACAGACACTAGAGAGACTACCTACTCTGACCACAGTCTAAAGACAGACACTAGAGAGACTACCTACTCTGACCATAGTCTAAAGACAGACACTAGAGAGACTACCTACTCTGACCACAGTCTAAAGACAGACACTAGAGAGACTACCTACTCTGACCACAGTCTAAAGACAGACACTAGAGAGACTACCTACTCTGACCACAGTCTAAAGACAGACAGTAGAGAGACTACCTACACTGACCACAGTCTAAAGACAGACACTAGAGAGACTACCTACCCCGACCACAGTCGACCAAAGTCTAAAGACAGACACTAGAGAGACGACCTACTCTGACCACAGTCTAAAGACAGACACTAGAGAGACGACCTCCTCTGACCACAGTCTAAAGACAGACACTAGAGAGACTACCTGCTCTGACCACAGTCTAAAGACAGACAGTAGAGAGACTACCTACTCTGACCACAGTCGACCACAGTCTAAAGACAGACACTAGAGAGACTACCTGCTCTGACCACAGTCTAAAGACAGACACTAGAGAGACTACCTGCTCTGACCACAGTCTAAAGACAGACACTAGAGAGACGACCTACTCTGACCACAGTCTAAAGACAGACAGTAGAGAGACTACCTACTCTGACCACAGTCTAAAGACAGACATTAGAGAGACTACCTACTCTGACCACAGTCGTCCACAGTCTAAAGACAGACACTAGAGAGACTACCTACTCTGACCACAGTCGACCACAGTCTAAAGACAGACAGTAGAGAGACTACCTACTCTGACCACAGTCTAAAGACAGACACTAGAGAGACTACCTACTCTGACCACAGTCTAAAGACAGACACTAGAGAGACTACCTACTCTGACCACAGTCTAAAGACAGACACTAGAGAGACTACCTACTCTGACCACAGTCTAAAGACAGACACTAGAGAGACTCCCTACTCTGACCACAGTCTAAAGACAGACAGTAGAGAGACTACCTACTCTGACCACAGTCTAAAGACAGACACTAGAGAGACTACCTACCCTGACCACAGTCGACCACAGTCTAAAGACAGACACTAGAGAGACGACCTACTCTGACCACAGTCTAAAGACAGACACTAGAGAGACGACCTGCTCTGACCACAGTCTAAAGACAGACACTAGAGAGACTACCTGCTCTGACCACAGTCTAAAGACAGACACTAGAGAGACGACCTACTCTGACCACAGTCTAAAGACAGACAGTAGAGAGACTACCTACTCTGACCACAGTCTAAAGACAGACACTAGAGAGACTACCTGCTCTGACCACAGTCTAAAGACAGACACTAGAGAGACGACCTACTCTGACCACAGTCTAAAGACAGACACTAGAGAGACTACCTGCTCTGACCACAGTCTAAAGACAGACAGTAGAGAGACTACCTACTCTGACCACAGTCTAAAGACAGACACTAGAGAGACTACCTGCTCTGACCACAGTCTAAAGACAGACACTAGAGAGACGACCTGCTCTGACCACAGTCTAAAGACAGACACTAGAGAGACTACCTGCTCTGACCACAGTCTAAAGACAGACACTAGAGAGACGACCTACTCTGACCACAGTCTAAAGACAGACACTAGAGAGACGACCTAATCTGACCACAGTCTAAAGACAGACACTAGAGAGACTACCTGCTCTGACCACAGTCTAAAGACAGACACTAGAGAGACGACCTGCTCTGACCACAGTCTAAAGACAGACACTAGAGAGACTACCTGCTCTGACCACAGTCTAAAGACAGACACTAGAGAGATGACCTGCTCTGACCACAGTCTAAAGACAGACACTAGAGAGACTACCTGCTCTGACCACAGTCTAAAGACAGACACTAGAGAGACGACCTGCTCTGACCACAGTCTAAAGACAGACACTAGAGAGACTACCTGCTCTGACCACAGTCTAAAGACAGACACTAGAGAGACTACCTGCTCTGACCACAGTCTAAAGACAGACAGTAGAGAGACTACCTACTCTGACCACAGTCTAAAGACAGACACTAGAGAGACGACTTACTCTGACCACAGTCTAAAGACAGACACTAGAGAGACTACCTGCTCTGACCACAGTCTAAAGACAGACACTAGAGAGACGACCTGCTCTGACCACAGTCTAAAGACAGACACTAGAGAGACTACCTGCTCTGACCACAGTCTAAAGACAGACACTAGAGAGACGACCTGCTCTGACCACAGTCTAAAGACAGACACTAGAGAGACTACCTGCTCTGACCACAGTCTAAAGACAGACACTAGAGAGACGACCTGCTCTGACCACAGTCTAAAGACAGACACTAGAGAGACTACCTGCTCTGACCACAGTCTAAAGACAGACACTAGAGAGACGACCTACTCTGACCACAGTCTAAAGACAGACACTAGAGAGACTACCTGCTCTGACCACAGTCTAAAGACAGACACTAGAGAGACGACCTGCTCTGACCACAGTCTAAAGACAGACACTAGAGAGACTACCTGCTCTGACCACAGTCTAAAGACAGACACTAGAGAGACGACCTGCTCTGACCACAGTCTAAAGACAGACACTAGAGAGACTACCTGCTCTGACCACAGTCTAAAGACAGACACTAGAGAGACGACCTACTCTGACCACAGTCTAAAGACAGACACTAGAGAGACGACCTGCTCTGACCACAGTCTGAAGACAGACACTAGAGAGACTACCTGCTCTGACCACAGTCTAAAGACAGACACTAGAGAGACGACCTGCTCTGACCACAGTCTAAAGACAGACACTAGAGAGACTACCTGCTCTGACCACAGTCTAAAGACAGACACTAGAGAGACGACCTACTCTGACCACAGTCTAAAGACAGACACTAGAGAGACGACCTGCTCTGACCACAGTCTAAAGACAGACTGGAGAGTTACAGTAAGATTGGTAGTACAGCGCAGGAGGCTGGTGAGGGGGGGATGGCTCATATTAATAGCTGGAATGGAGTGGACGGATTGCTATCAAACTATGTGTTTGATGTATTTTATACCGTTAATAAGTACACTACGTTACAACCATTACTATGAACTCACCCATCCCAATTAAGGTGTCTACCAGCCACTTGTGTAGTAAAGTAATTGTCATAAGTTCGTAACAATTTACTTACAGTAATGTACGGGGACAAAAGCGACATAATCTCTCTGAAAAACACGCACACATGCAAGTTTTCCATAAATTACTACACCGGAAATCAGTGCTGCTCTGCAGACATAAAACTTTGTCCCTTCTGTCGAAGTAAATGAATTCACACAACCAAACTGTACGGACTACGAAGAAAGAGTAGCACCATGGTTCATCAATCTCACTGCTCAATGTGCAAACCCCTGAGTCCTGCGGTTCTCTGTTTGGTTCTCTTTGTACTTCTTGCAGTTCTCCAGACACCCCATGCCGTTTCCAAGCAGGTTACCACTCCATTCTTCAGTACTCGCTATGCAGCAGTGCCTTTATCATTTACCCGACTTTGCTCTAAAGTTACGCAACACTCAGAGCTCGACTTACGTTACTAGCGTTGTAAACTTTTCAACGCTTTCTTTTGTTTTCATTTCCTGCCTCTTCGGAGAGCTTCAAACCACCGTGTTTTTGGAGATAATGTTGTGAAGCTGTAAAACATAGTTCTGTGTTTATTCTGGTTCCTCTGGGGACTGTGAACTCAGTCTACTGTGGCTTGACAGACGCGACTCTGTGTTTTAATGTGACACCCTCCAAACTGATTAGAGTTCCCATCTCACTGGAGTGGCTCAAAGGCCCTTTCCCACGAGCAGAACGTCATGCAAATAGGCTGTGACTGCTCGGCATAATACAGCTTCCAACATCCAGCAGACAGAAGCATTTGATTGTGTACTCTGAGATCATAACAAATACATAACTTAATGCAATAGGAGCCGAGTTAAAAACAGCCAAAAGGGAACAAGCTGAATTTCACAGCTTAAACCTGTTCTCTGCCCACAAATATTATTGACTGAAAACAGTAAAAAAGAAAAGAAATGTTGACGAACAACCTATGTGCCGCTGTATCACAATAAAAGCTGTGGGACTTAGAGGTGAACAATATAAGTCTAACAACAGGAAGGAATCTAACAGTGTTCATCTCTACATGGCATCACAGATTTCTAACAAAACTTGGAACTGACCCACTGGGCACAGACGTCAATTCAACGTCTATTCCACATTGGTTCAACGTGATTTCATTGAAATGACGTGGAAACATTGTTGATTCAACCACTGTGTGCCCAGTGGGGAGATTAAACAGAAACATTACATGAATAACATTTGCATAGCCTGCTTGTTTAACATTATTACAAAAGGAAAAGGACATCATACTCACTGATGACAGTCAAAGGCTAGTTTTTTATAATTAGAGTTTTTTTTCATTGCCTGGTCTCTTCGTTACGACTGGCATGTATTATGTCTAATTCTCTTCTAAAACCGTAGGCAATCAAGCGAGAGGAGCTCCATTAACCAATAAACTCTGTGTCACTGCTTACAAACGACCCTTTTCAGAAGGAACTAAAAGGTAAAAAAAGATCCTCCTCTCTTTTCTTTTATTGCAAAACTTCAGAGCTCAACCCCTCATCCCAATCCCTTCCCTGTCTTATTTGATTTATTATGATTTGTGGGTCTCAGAGGAAAGGAAGGGAAGAACTCCTATTGGTTAAAATCAGCAAACAATGAGTCTTCTTTGTGTGTGATGGATGAACTACATCCCTCCCCATTTGTCTGGGCTTTATGCGTCCGCTGTATCAATTGTTAAAGAAAGTTAGCTTAACATGCACTCCTGCATGTAGCGAGGTCAAAAGAAAAAGCGAGAGAGAGAATTAGGAACAAGAAAATGACTGATTTAGGCAGAAAGTGTGGGACAATTAAGAATGTCTATTCTTATGTCTTTCAGGCTACCATTAATAATGATACTTCGGTTGTAGTCCTTTTTCTGTGACATTTAACTCTAAATGTTCTTCATTATTGTTACCCTGTGTCCAATTAAGTAACCCATATATGCATGACAATGTACTTGAAATACTTTTGTCTTTACAATATTCACATCATTGTCCATTTAAAACTTTTTGTTAAAATCCAAAGCGATGCCTGAGGGTACTACCCTGTTCAGTAATTGTTCTGTGTATTTCAGTTGGTCGAGCACGGAGCTTGCAACGCCAAGGTTGTAGGTTCGATTCCCACAGGGGACCAGAACGGAGGAGAAAAAAAAATTGTACGACTCACTGAGTCGCTCTGGATAAGAGCGTCTGCTAAATGATGAAAATGTCATGTGTAATTGAAGATGTAACGTCGCTGTAGGACAAAAAGATAGACATTTTATAGTCAGTGAACATAGCACTCACCACTGCACATTCTTTAATTAAGCACCTACATGCATACGTTTCTGTCTACATGTTTTACTGTAATTCATTAGTAAAACTAAACGACATGATGAATTGTCATAGTGACAGGAAATAAAACGCATCCATCCCATTGACGTGCTAAAATGTGTATTTAAAGAGGACATCGCTGCATTCGCCAGCCCTTTTCTCCTTACCTTGATATTACAACCTCCTTACAGAATTTACAGCCAAGTTTGAGTAATATCACCGTGCAAGCAATCAATCAGAGGACATTTAGTCCTGTCGTCTCAGCTAGGCTATTCAAGTCCCCTTTTGAATGTTAAATGTTTCACCTAAGAAACAGTTTGTGGGTAAAGCAAGTGGATATAGCACTATGGTAGCATTAGCAAACATACAGGACACCATTTCCCAATGTATTCAATACATCTTCAGCATGCGAGCTGTTTCCCAAAAAGCATTATGCAGTTCGTTGTACACATAAAACCAGTCCATTTCACCATCCACTTTAATGTGAAAAAGCCACAGCAGGACATTGGTAGTTCTGCACACAAAAGTTTATTAAAAGTGAGGGACTTTTTTATGTCTTAATGAAGAGTCTAAACATATCTTTAGACTTTCCTTTTTAGAGATTTATTTTGCTGGACCTCTATTCGTTTCATGTCTAGCCACACTCAGTATCATATTACAGTTAATTGGTCCTCTAGAGGAATAATTAGGTGCCAAAATAAAAGTAACAGGGTTTTTTGCTCTGAAAAACAGTCATAAGGATTACAGATCATGGCCGTTTATTTTTGATTGGAGAGCTATTCTTTTTTAAAACATAAGTAAACAGAACTGTATGAATACAAAAAAAATGAAGAGCTTGAAATGTACTCGGTGTCTGATTAACACATGCGTATGAAGCTTGCTGTTCTGCTATGCTGGTAACAAACAGTAAATCCATTTAGCTCACCACTACTTAGCGCACTGTATTCTTTTGTTCACATAAACAAGGATTAAGAGTTTATTTATTTGCTTAACCTCCATCCATTGCTTAGTAATGATTTCTACTAATGACAAGCGAATAGGAAAGTAAATAGGCGGCATAGATGGGAAAGCAGTCGAGTGGAGCCAAGTGCAAAATTGATATTTCAGGAAATGTGATGCATTGTTGGGCCAGGTCTGCTTAGTGTCATGGGCTCAGTGTCACTGTAATGATAGAATAATTTCCCCCTTTTCCCATGTCTTCATTGGAGAGTATTTTCCCCCCATACAGAATAGTACAGCCAATTTTTTAAGTACTAGGAATACTGCTGAATTCAATAAAATAAATATTTCTGAAAAACATGACAATGGACTTGATGATCCACGATACGACATGGAGTTCCACTCTCTCTTTTAATCAACAACAGTAGAAGTGCCTCAAAATCACAAGCATCTATCCTTAAACCTTGTATAAAGATGTTAACATTAGCATTATCAGATTTTATACTAAGCTGACATGCTATAGTGACACACAGAGGTCACCAAATGTCAGGCCTCTAGGCTTTGTCTTGACAGAGACACTTTAAACACAGACAGAAGAGGTCATTAGAGAGCATGTGTGACCGATAACGCAACAGCAGCGGTTGTCTCAATCTATAGATTGACATTCTTATGATTAAGGATCCACCCCTTTTTTCAATATTCACCTCAAATGACATACCCAAATCTAACTGCCTGTAGCTCAGGACCTGAAGCAAGGATATGCATATTCTTGATACCATTTCAAAAGAAACACTTTTAAGTTTGTGGAAATGTAAAATTAATGTAGGAGAATATAACACATTAGATCTGGTAAAAGATAATACAAAGAAAAAAACATGAATTTTTTGTATTTTTTTTGTACCATCATCTTTGAAATGCAAGAGAAAGGCCATAATGTATTATTCCAGTCCAGGCACAATTTTGGCCAATAGATGGCAGCAGTGTATGTGCAACGTTTTAGACTGATCCAATGAACCATTGCATTTCTGTTTTGTATCAAGACTGCCCAAATGTGCCTAATTGGTTTATTAATACATTTTCATGTTCATAACTGTGCACTCTCCTCAAACAATAGCATGGTATTATTTCACTGTAATAGCTACTGTAAATTGGAAAGTGCAGTTAGATTAACAAGAATTTAAGCTTTATGCCAAAAGCAGATATTTCTATGTCCTGGGAAATTTTATTGTACTTACTACCTCATGCTAATCACATTAGCCTATGTTAGCTCAACCATCCCAAATCAAATCAAATTTTATTTTTCACATACACATGGTTAGCAGATGTTAATGTGAGTGTAGTGAAATGCTTGTGCTTCTAGTTCCGACAATGCAGTAATATCCAACGAGTAATCTAACCTAACAATTTCGTAACAATTATCTTATACACACAAGTGTAAAGGAATGAATAAGAATATGTACATAAAAAATATATATGAATGAGTGATGGTATAGAACGGCATAAGCAAGATGCAGTGGATGGTATATAGTACAGTATATACATATGAGATGAGTAATGTAGGGTATGTAAACATATAAAAGTGGTATTGTTTAAAGTGGCTAGTGATACATTACATCAAGATGGCAAGATGCAGTAGATCGTATAGAGTACAGTATATACATATGAGATGAGTAATGTAGGGTATGTAAACATATAAAAGTGGTATTGTTTAAAGTGGCTAGTGATACATTACATCAAGATGGCAAGATGCAGTAGATCGTATAGAGTACAGTATATACATATGAGATGAGTAATGTAGGGTATGTAAACATTATATGAAGTGCCATTGTTTAAAGTGGCTAGTGATACATTTATTATATCAATTTTTCCATTATTAAAGTGGCTGGAGTAGTGTATGATTGCAGGGGGTTTACTAAGGCGTTAGTTCTAGTAGCTATGTTGACTATGATGTGACAACGATGTAGGTGGTGTGCGGTTTGTGGTCATGATATGAAGGTTTGGTTTCCTTGGTTTTTTCGCCTGGTCACAGACAGCTGATGTGTTGTGCACTGAAGTCCACAAGCGAAGGGAAAAGGTGAGAGGAGGAGAGCGTGTAGATAGCTGTGAGAAGGAATTATATATACAAAGAGCCATTTACTGTATATGTGGCTGCTATGAAAGTGAACTGTGTTTACATGTGATCAGGGGTGTATTCATTCTGCCGATTCTGTTGAAAAACGTTTCCTAAACGGAAGGAAGCGGAATGAAATGATGTTAAACATACCTGAATTTGTCCACTAGAAACTCTCGTTTGCAACTGTTGGACTAATGATTACACTTTAGATCAGCTAGATGCAGGCAAGAATGTGCAATATGGTATTGAATGTGTCACTGTCTGTCACCTTGATTACTCAAAATTATTTAGACCTGTGCACCAACCTGTGCACCTACGTTAGAAACTTTCATTCATAGGCTAGGTTGTAGCAACTTCATAATGGGTACAGGGACAATTTGAGTATCATGTGGTAGCCTAAACCTATTGATGTTACATTGAGCTGGGTGAATGACCGTCAACCAATATGCTGTAATAGAAATAAGGCAATGCTCATAAAAAAAGAATCATCCTCCCTCATCTAAAACGGCACCTACCGCCACTGATTTGGGGGATGCAAGTCACATGATCAGTTTTGGAAGCACTCCCAAGGACTCTCACTCTCTTTTCCCGAGGGGCCGAACACTCCTCTCTCGATCGCAGGCAGCCATGATGGATCGAGGGTGTGAGGAATGGGTCTGTCCCAGGGGCTGAGGCGTCTTTCTGTGGGGTTAAACAACGCTCAATACCTGCTCCTCACTGAAAATGGGCTTCCTGTTCATTCAGAGCTCTTGGTGAATAGCTTCATTCTAAATCAATTTTATTGGAAATGACTATGATGTGATCTTGAACAGTGCTAAATATAAGTAAATATCAGCCTAAAACCAAATGGTTATCCTTATGAAAAACGATGTCAGTAAGAGTGTAGTATAACTGCAGTACACTGCAGTATAACTGCAGTTAGAGTGCAGTATAACTGCAGTATGCTCTAAATACTGCATCCAAAATAACACCGTTTTTTTTACTACAGTAATTTTGCAGTGTAACAGTTATTCTGTAATTACTGCGTCCAAAATACCACAGTCGACTGCAGTTATGCACTTTTACTGCAGTTTCAAAACTGCCATCTTTTTTTGTTAGGGTGTACTTTCGAAGCCTATAGGGTAAATTACTGCTGTCTGAATCAGCTCTCCGTACATGGAAAATATTCTTAGGTGCGCCACATTTATTTTAATAAAGGCTCTGACTGTCATGTGGAAAAAATGCAAGAAAGAGATCCTCTTTCCAAAGCCTTAAAACTTCTTGACGCACCGGATCCCTTTAGCGGGATCATTTTCGTAAACAACCGCTGAATTGCAGAGCGCCAAATAAAAAAAAAAATGCTAAAAAGAATTCTATTCATGTAATCACAAGTGCAATATAGCAAAACACAGCTTAGTTTGTTGTTAATCCACCTGTCGTGTCAGATTTTGAAAATATGCTTTACAGCGAAAGCAATCTACGCGTTTGTGTGAGTTTATCGATCACTAGACAATACATTAAGAACACCTAGCAGCAATGTATATTGGTCACGAAAGCCAGAAAAGCAATACAATTAATTGCTTACCTTTGATGATCTTCAGATGTTTGCACTCACGAGACTCCCAGTTACACAATAAATGTTCCTTTTGTACAATAAAGATTATTTTTATATCAAAAAACCTCCATTTGTTTGGTGCGTTATGTTCAGTATTCCACAGCCTTAGGCAGGTCATCAAGGCTTGACGAAACTTCAAAATAGTATCCGTAAAGTTCGTAGAAACATGTCAAACGTTTTTAATAATCAATCCTCAGGTTGTTTTTAACATCAATAATCGATAATATTTCAACCGGACTGTAAACTATTCAATACTGGAGAGAAATAAAATGTCGAGCAACCAGTGTCGAGAGCATGAACTAATATAAGGACATCCGTCTATCCACTGACGCGTTTTGATAAATCTCGCTCATTTTTCTGAATAAAATCTTGAAACTATGTCTAAAGACTGTTCACACCCTGAGGAAGCCATTGGAAAAATAATCTGGTTGATATCCCTTTAAATGGACGAAAGGCAGGCAATGGAACAGTGATTTCTCAAAATAAGAGTCACTTCCGGGTTGGATTTCCTCAGGTTTTCGCCTGCAAAATCAGTTCTGTTATACTCACAGACAATATTTTGACAGTTTTGGAAACTTTAGAGTGTTTTCTATCCTACTCTGTCAATTATATGCATATTCTAGTATCTGGACCTGAGAAATAGGCAGCTTACATTGGGAACGTTATTTTTCCAAACATAAAAATTCTGCCCCCTAGCTTCAAGAGGTTTTAACAGGGCCATGTGAAACACCAAACTATACACTTGGAAAGTGGAGACATCACAAACCACAATATGTAAACAAAACTTGAGACACATGTCAGTTTTGTAGACAGCCTTATGTTTGCTAGCAAAGAGCAGTGTACAGCCACAGAGTTCCTAAATGTAACATGTTTGACAAAGTCTTTTGGCACTATCTTGCATGCTGTTGTGCAACCCAGTGAAGGCTGTCTCATCTCATTGGCTGATGAGGTTGATCAATATCAATATCAGGTTTGTTGAGACTTGGGTGCGGCCAGGAGCAGGTAGGAGTGGATGGAGCTCTCTTGACCATTTATGAACATTTGAAAGTCTTGGCCATGTTCTGTTATAATCTCCACCCGGCACAGCCAGAAGAGGACTGGCCACCCCTCATAGCCTGGTTCCTCTCTAGGTTTCTTCCTAGGTTTTGGCCTTTCTAGGGAGTTTTTCCTAGCCACCGTGCTTCTACACCTGCATTGCTTGCTGTTTGGGGTTTTAGGCTGGGTTTCTGTACAGCACTTTGAGATATCAGCTGATGTAAGAAGGGTTATATAAATACATTTGATTTGGTTTGATTTGTTTTTAGGCATCTAACATGTCCTTTAAAATGTTGATTACTTCTTGCTGTTATCACTCACCTGATGATAATACAAGATGTAAAAACGTTTTGTTTTTGCTAACATATGGTGGGGTACCTGGGTCACCAGTATGCCTGGGAGGGGGTCCCTGGCCAAGAAAAGGTTGAAGACCCCTGTCTTAAGTAGCTTATTACTTATGAAAGAAGTGCCTTGGATTTGATGGCATGCACATGCGCAGTTCATGCGAGATGACCATTAGAACCAATGACGTGTTTCTGCACATGAGCTTAGCTAGCCAACGTCGCCATGACCTCGCCCACAAGAGTGATTAGGGATTTCTATTGCAGAAGCAGTTTTTAAAGCATCTTCATACTATACAATATTTGGTACAGCTAACTAACAGTAAATAGTGATTTGTTTTGCCTCACTGTTAGCCCAAATGGTTAGCTAGCTAGTTATATATTTTTTCCCACTTGCTTCCATTTCTCCTATACTCTTTCGCTAGCTTATTCCGCTGTATCAAAAAAATTGTCTCCAAAAATTACAAGGTGTCTCCAACGGTGTTCAGTTACGTTTGCTTGGAGGCATTTTTACACTACGACAGATTCTGTAGAGGTTTTGAGAAAATACCCTAGCTATACCTTTTACTGTAGTGTCAAGTTGCGAAAAGCCTGACGTCTCCTACTCCACATCATGAGGTCGCGGGTGAGACTCGGGCTGAGAAAACCCCCCTCCGAGCAGTCAGATTTAAATAGAATTGTCTCTTCAAGTGAAATGCACCTACAGATAAAATCGTAATAGCAGTGTTTTTGAAACGGCTAAAATGTATTCCTTATATTTAAGACGTGTCTTATTGAGTTTTTACATGAAATTGCAGTAACAGCCTGTTACATTCGAAAATTGTCATCGTAGCTTAAAGAAAACAGGTGCTTGGCTGCACTGAGCCACGTAGCTGACATTTGGCCAGTAAGCAGTTGATCTCAACTCCCCAGTGAATTACCCACGTTTTCAGTCGCAATTGCTTTGCATGATATTGATAGAACAAACCAGGCTTAATTTTGTAAGGTAACTTTGATAAGCTAAAGTTGTACGGTATGCCTACTGTACTTTTATATTCTTATTTTTTTATGAATCATGTTGTTAGCTTTAGCTAGCTAGCTGTAACTGTGCTTCTATTTTGAAGCTAAAATGCTAATCTTTTATTTAACCTTTATTTAACCAGGAAGGGCTCATTGAGATTTGAAATCTCTTTTTCAAGAGGCAGCACCATGTCATTACACAATTACAGACAGACAACATGAAAAACTACAAGTAATCTAGTAAAAACCATAGAATTCACAAGAGTATAACAAAATCATAAAACAACAAATTAAAAACATTGACAGGTCAGGGAATCAGACCCAAAAATCCTTCATCGGTGATTTAAAAACACCAATCGGGACAAGTTCTTCCAGTTTAAAAGTATTTTGTAAGGTGTTCCAAGACGATGGCGCAGAGTACATAAAAGCCCTTTTACCAAATTCAGTTGGGACATTTGGAACAGTTAGCAGGATAAAGTCCAGCGAACAAAGAGAGTACCCACCACATTTCTGAACAATAAAAATGCCCAAATAAAATGGTAGTAAAACCCAAAATGGCTTTGTAAATAAAAGTATACCAGTGACTGAGCCTACGAGTGACTAGAGAAGGCCAGCCAACCCTGGTATATAAAGTGCAGTGGTGCGTAAGGGTAGTTTAAAATAAATCTCAATGCGCCATGGTAAAGAGTGCAATGAGTGTATTGACTAGAAAACGAACCCTTTATTCGTCTCCACATGAGTGTGAATTGTTACGTAAATTGAAAAGTTTATGTACATATTATGTACATTTTTAAATCATCTCGATGCCTCTGCTACAACTCTCTTCAATCTGAAAAGGATCTTGGTCTTAACTACAAACTATGGACAAATCAAACAAATCCAAACCCCTGTATCAAAAGGTAGTTGGTTTTCAGCAAGTAGGTTGAGTTAGCTAGGATATCAAACTGGGCACAAAGTGCAGCTGATTTTAAAAAATCTTGCTTAAAACCACAGTGCAGACTATATTTAATGAGAAATTATGTAAAATGATTCTGTCAGGTGTATGGACTTATTCAAACAGCAACCTGGTGACCTCAATGTAATGTCTTGCTTTAGTGCATTTGGAGTACTTTGGAAGTGCATCATCGGGGAGCGACATTTGAAAGTTTAGGACCTTGTGTTATCCTGCTGAAATGGAGATTAAATAACACCTATTTCAACTGCCATATTGCCAAGTCTTTTTTCATCTCTGGGTTGTTTTCTCTCCCCCAGACCACCCAGTGGCTTCTCTCCACCCTCTGTGTCACTTGATTTATTTATTCAAATTATTTCCATATGCAATATGACATGGCATGACATCAATTCACATTACCATATGGTCTGCTGAAAGCAACATATTTTCGCTTTTAATGCAGGCTGGCGCCACAAACTCTCAACGGAGGGCCTCCACTCCACTCCATCACGCACTGTCTGTGAACCTCTCTAAAGAGGGAGAGAATTGAATCATTTATACATTTATTCCATGTCCATCTGCCCCTTTCCAGACTCGGCAACGATAAACCAAGGGGGTTCTTCACTTAGTGCCAGAGAATGAAGCGAGCAAGACACAGAATGGAGAAAAAAACAGTCATTCGATTCGATGAGCAAATCTCACGCTCGAAATTGGGTGTTTTCGCACTGTGGTGGGTTTAGAGGGCATGCACACTATTTTACTCTCACTCTTTCTCTCGCAGGATCTTTTTCTCCGAAAGAAACCGACCTCTTGAGATGTATCATTTTACAGATTAAGCTGTAAATTGTTTGACCCTGATGTGGAATGGTGCCTTGCAATGATCCCCTCTTGCAATTTGAAAGATGTGCCTTATGGTTATATACTCTCACCACTGACTTTCTAATATGATAGATGTCAATAACGAGACCCCGTTAAATTAGTATTAGATATACTGGCTCACCGGGGTTGCTTGCTGTACAGCCATAATACTGAAACAGTGATATCTAATCTTAAGTGTAGACCTATAGCTCCCAGGGTTCATATACACTAAATGGCCAAAAACATCTGGGCACCTGCTCATCGAACATCTCATTCCAAAATCATGGGCATTAATATGGAGTTGATCCCACATTTGCTACTATAACAGCCTCCACTCTTCTGGGAAGTCTTTCCACTAGATGTTGGAACATTGCTACGGGGACTTGCTTCCATTCAGCCACAAGAGCATTGGTGAGGTAGGGCACTGATGTTGGGCGATTAGGTCTGGTTCGCAGTCAGCATTCCAATTCATCCCAAAGGTGTTCTATGGGGTTGAGGTCAGGGCTCTGTGCAGGCCGGTCAAGTTCTTCCACAGCAATTTTGACAAACCATTTCTGTATGGACCTCGCTTTGTACACGGGGGCATGGGTCCCCAGATCCTCAAAAAGTTCTATAGCTGCTTCTCGGCATCTGACCGTAAGGCACTACAGAGGGTAGTGCATACAGCCCAGTACATCACTGGGGCCAAGCTTCCTGACATCCAAGACTTATATACTAGGCGGTGTCAGAGGTGGGCCCAAAAAATTGTCAAAGGCTCCAGTCACCCAAGTCATAAACTGTTCTCTCTGTTACAGCACAGTAGTGGTACCGGAGCCCACTGTATATAGCCTCGTTATTGTTATGTACATATCTTTTTTTTTACTTTAGTTTATTTCGTAAATATTTTATTAATTATATTTCTTGAACTGCATTGTTGGTTAAGGCCTTGTAAGTAAGCATTTCACAATATGGTCTACCTGTTGTATTCGGCGCATGTAACAAATGCGATTTGATTTGATGTTCAAGCTGAAACAGGAAATGGCCTTCTGTTGCCACAAAGTTGGAAGCACAGAATTGTCTAGAATGTCATTGAGTGTTTCCACTGCTCCAGAGTCCAATGGCGGCGAGCTTTACACCACTCCAGCTGACACTTCGCATTGCTCATGGTGATCTTAGGCTTGCGTGCGGCTGCTCGGCCATGGAAACCCATTTCACGAAGCTCCCAACAAACAGTTATTGTGCTGATATTGATTCCAGAGGCAGTTTGGAACTCGGTAGTGAGTGTTGCAACCAAGGACAGACAATTTTTATGTGTTGCGCTTCAGCACTCAGTGGTCCCATTATGTGAGTTTGTGTGGCCTACCACTTTGCGGCTGAGCCGTAGTTGCTCCAAGACGTTTCCACTTCACAATAACAGCACTTACAGTTGACCGGGGCAGCTCTAGCAGGGCAGAAAACGGACGAACTGACAGTGCCATGTTGAAAGTCACTGAGCTCTTCAGTAACGCCATTCTACTGCCAATGATTGTCTATGGAGATTGCATGGTTGTGTGCTCAATTGTATACACCTGTCAGCAACGGGTATAGCTGAAATAACCGAATCCATTCATTTACTTTTGCTTATATAATGTAAGTGCGTGCTTTCTGGGTCATTTTTCCCTTGATCTTCCATCCTCTCACCTCGAGACTTCATACTCCAATCCTCCATCTTCATTCCTATTGCATCCAATACATCTCAATCACAACTTGAAAGAGTAATCTGTTCTGTTTCATTATCCCAAAATCCCCTGGACAAAAGTACTTATGAGTTAGAAATACAATTTTTAGGTGGTGATGGTGTCATAGTAGGTGTCATACTATCCAATCCTTCGCACCCTGTCACTCTTTCTACACTGTAACTCACCCTGTCACTCATTCAAAAAAATAGTTATTTCAAATGACATATATCACTTGTGGCATTCAATTGCAGACAGGTTTAGGGCATAGATCTGTAACTAATGACGAGATGCTCATGTCTCCGCCCTAACAACGGGAGTCGTTGTCCCAAAGAATGGAAGGCAGGTAACAAGCTTAGGTCCAAAATAAGCCCATAGAAATGCATCTTCCTCTCTGTTAAGGGCCAAATCGATTTCTACTCTGTCTATTCAGGAGAGAGGATTTGAAACTCAATTGATGAAAAAGTGAAAATAAACTTTTCTATGTTTTTGTGAACAACTTTTATTTGGTTGTACAACTGTGCCCACAGTGCAGGGAATAACATTTAATGTATGTACCAGTACAGTGCTTTTTGGGAAGTATAATTTGGTCAAAATAAACAATTTATTTCACCAAATTTTTACATTCTGTCATAAAGAGCGCATGATCAACCTCATAAACTTGTTTCCCCATCTCCAGAGGTCAAATAAGAATTGTTGTAATTAAGTGGGTTAAAATATTCCTAGAATTCAAAATTCAGATTTTTGGCAGTTTAGCAAGTCTTTATCCATATGAAAATCTTGTTTATAGAATTTTCCATGTGGTATATATTAAAAGGCACTTTATTTTACAGGCTTTTAAAATTCAGTATTGGTACACAATTTCTACTTAAAATATAAAACGGACACAAAAGGCCGACCCCTGTATTAAAATAGAATTAACAAACTAGCATCGTCACTATTAGCAACAGAGGATGTAGCTATGCTAAGCTAACCAGATACTGCTGACAGAAACTCTCCCAGAAGTGTCCTTATCCTTTCTCACCATTGCTAAATAGACTACAGTGCACCACCGTTTTCAATCAACTAGCCTCCCTTTTTCTTGGAAATCAGTCTTCCTATTGGCACTTTGGCTGCTGTGGACATCAACTGGATCAGTGTAGTCTTCTGACATGAGCACAGCTGGAAAACCACCAATGGACTTCCCTCTCAGTAACTTTGTTGTGAATAGTGGTGTGTAAGTTCTCTGTCTATCAGTTGGTATTGCATGTTGCTTGCTACCCCAGGTTAGTGGGTTCGATTCCCGGGACCACCCATATGTAAAATTAATAACACTTTATTTGGATAGTCCTTCTGTAGATGCTCTACAGACTATCAGTAACATTTCAACTAACTGTCTACAAATCCTAACCCTTATTCTTAACCTAACTGTAACCTTAGCTAGCGGTTGCTTATAAATAGTTAGGGGGTATCCAAATAAATTGTGACCGAAAAATGTATGCACGCATGACTGGATAAAAGCATCTCCTAAATGGAAATATATATCAATATATATTTTTTTGTATTCCACAAGTATGTATTCCACAAATTCAGTATGAATGTGATGCCCCATCAGACAAGAGAGGCAAAACCAATGTCAGCAAAATACTGATATGAGCCCTCGCCAATTGATGCTCAAGGTTTCTCATCTGCCCACAAGAAGTTTATCACTACTCCTAATAATCTGATTTATAGTATAAATATCTGCCTGTCAAATATTATCTTCCTTGCTATGCATGGTTTCTGTGAAGTGTTTAGTATGTGTGTAGCCTTCTCATGTGCAGGGCTTTAGCGATTCTGCGTTGATTGTTTAAAAGGATTCCACTCTGTTGTCGGCAGTGCTTTAAAGATCCTGACAGAGGTAGGTAATAGCCCCTCTTATCTCTCTATAAGGAGCCATGGCTTGGCAGCAGATCTGGCACATCTACATTATGTGTTTAATGTCTCTGCAGTTGCATTCACCTGACAGGGAAGCCCTGTTACTGCACTGATAACAGCATCGTATCGGCAACAAAATGGCCGCTCGGGAGAGGAGTTCATTGTAGAATGATGCAGTTCACAGCACATTACCCAACAGATTTTACATATATGGTGAAGTAAAGAAAAAAGGTGCCTTGACTTTCATTAGTTTCAGTGAGTTGAGATTATGGTTGAATGCATGCAGGATAATGAAAAAATTATTGCTGCTAGGCCTTCCACCCCTAAATACTTAACATTAGCATGTCATCATGCTTCACACACACACACGCACACGCACACGCACACGCACACGCACACGCACACACACACTTATCAAACTTGGGCTGATGAGGATGAGACTGCTGCATTGCGTTTTCAGGTTAGATGGCAAATTACATTTTCCCTCTGCCTGAATTAGATGTTATAATAGGAGAGTGTGTATGAGACATGTTGATGCTCTCTCGTTGGTAGTGTGTGAGCTCTGCAGTGTGAATAATTCAAACGCTAGACCCCTTCTCTTTCAGAGGCATAACGTATGCTTTTTGAATGCAATATGCACCCATGTCCTACCAAGGACATACAGTTGAAGTCAGACATACATTTAGGTTGGAGTCATAAAAACTCGTTTTTCAACCACTCCACAAATGTCTTGTTAATAACAAACTATAGTTTGGGCAAGTCGGTTAGGACATCTACTTTGTGCATGACACAAGTACTTTTTTCAACAATTGTTTACAGACAGATTAATACACTTATAATTCACTGTATCACAATTCCAGTGGGTCAGAAGTTTACATACACTAAATTGACTGTGCCTTGAAACAGCTTGGAAAATTCCAGAAAATGATGTCATGGCTTTAGAAGCTTCTGATAGGCGAATTGACATCATTTGAGTCAATTGGAGGTGTACCTGTGGATGTATTTCAAGAACTACCTTCAAATTCAGTGCCTCGTTATTTGGAGGTGTACCTGTGGATGTATTTAAAGGACTACCTTCAAACTCAGTGCCTCTTTACTTGACATCATGGGAAAATCAAAAGAAATCAGCCAAGACCTCAGAATAAAATGGTAGACCTCGACCAGTCTGGTTCATCCTTGGGAGCAATTTCCAAATGCCTGAAGGTACCACATTCATCTGTACAAACAATAGTACGCAAGTATAAACACCATGGGACCACGCAGCTGTCATACGGCTCAGGAAGGAGACACATTCTGTCTCCTAGAGATGAATGTACTTTGGTGCAAAATGTGCAAATCAATCCCAGAACAACAGCAAAGGACCTTGTGAAGACGCTGGAGGAAACAGGTACAAAAGTATCTATATCCACAGTAAAACGAGTCCTATATCGACATAACCTGAAAGGCCGCTCAGCAAGGAAGAAGCCACTGCTCCAAAACCGCCATAAAAAAGCCAGACTACGGTTTGCAACTGCACATGAGGACAAAGATTGTACTTTTTGGAGAAATGTCCCTGGTCTGATGAAACAAAAATAGAACTGTTTGGTCATAATGACCATCGTTATGTTTGGAGGAAAAAGGGGGAGGCTTGCAAGCCGAAGAACACCATCCCAACCGTGAAGCATGGGGGTGGCAGCATCATGTTGTGGGGGTGCTTTGCTGCAGGAGAGACTGGTGCACTTCACAAAATAGATGGCATCATGAGGAAGCAAAATTATGTGGATATATTGAAGCAACATCTCAAGACGTTAGTCAGGAAGGTATAGCTTGGTCGCAATAGAAAATGTGTGGGTAGAACTGAAAAAGTGTGTGCGAGCAAAGAGGCCTACAAACACCAGCTCTGTCAGGAGGAATGAGCCAAAATTCACCCAACTTATTGTGGGAAACTTGTGGAAGGCTACCGAAACGTTTGACCCAAATTATACAATTGAAAGGCAATGCCACCAAATACTAATTGAATGTATGTAAACTTCTGACCCACTGGGAATGTGATGAAAGAAATAAAAGCTGAAATAAATCATTCTCTCTACTATTATTCTGACATTTCACATTCTAAAAATAAAGTGGTGATCTTAACTGACGTACAGGGAATTTTTACTAGGATTAAATGTCAGGAACTGTGAAAAACTGAGTTTAAATGTATTTGGCTAAGGTGTATGTAAACTTCCGACTTCAACTGTAAATGTGATACACTGAGTGTACAAAACATTAGAAACACCTGCCATGACATAGACTGACCAGGTGAATCCAGGTGAAAGTTATGATTCATAATTTATGTCATCTGTTAAATTCACGTCAGCCAGTGTAGATGAAGGGGAGGACACAGGTTAAAGAAGGATTTTTAAGCTTTGAGATAATTGAGACATGGATGCCAGGCGCACCGGTTCGAGTTAGTGTCAAGAATTGCAACGCTGCTGGGTTTTTCATGCTTAACAATTTCCTGTGTGTATCAAGAATGGTTCACCACCCAAAGGACATCCAGCCAACTTGACACACCTGTGGGAAGCATTGGAGTCAACATGGGCCATCATCTCTGTGGAATGCTTTTAACACCTTGTAGAAGACCATGCCCCAACAAATTGAGGCTGTTCTGAGGGCAAAAGGGGGTGTATTTCAATATTAGGAAGGTGTTCCTAATGTTTTATACACTCATTGTATACCCACATCTCTACTCTTCATAAACACACAATGTCTCCCCTCACTCTGTTTCTTACCTCTTTCTCTCTGTCTCACATTCTCTCTCCTAACATTTTCTATTAATCTTTCACTGTCCTTCTCTCAGTGTTTTTAGTTTCATTATTTGGAGACTATTCTCCTTTTCCCCTTTGTTTCCATACTCTTTAAGTGAGTAGATGAATGGACACCAGTGCATTCCCAAGCCTCTGTGGTAGAATCACTCCTGGAAGAACAATATGATCACTTCTGGTTGAACAATATATCATTTATAATGTTTTTGTCATCCTCATACTACTCCAGTGTGTCCTAAAACATGCTTCCCACATTACATTCTAACCACCTTACCACACAACAACTCATTGTGTCTGGGTTGAACCTCACGCCATAGTTCTGCATGATATCCCCTTCCAGCTAAAACAGTACTTTCAGTTTGATGGGAATTGACATTGATCTCTCCACAGATTCCAAAATTCTTTGGGTGCTTAAATCGATGCCATTTCTTGGTCCATTGTACTAAATTGAATGGTATGCACTCTCTTAACTGAATAATGGAAAGACATGGCAAAGCAGCCACAGAAGAGAGTCTATCGAAGTGAGAAAACTTGTTTTGTTTCCCCTCTGTCCCAATGACCCTGGACTCTTTGCAGGCTGTTATGTTGATTTTTGCTCCCCAATCAATTTTTGCAATCACAATGTGCAGCTGTGGGAAGGCAGAGGAACAACTCGTTAATTGATTGGCAGTTATTTGCATATACAGTACAGGAAAAATGTCACATTGCGCTATCCGGTGACCTAAAGGGTCCTGCGGAGAAACAGTCTGATGAGGGTAATTTATCATGCGGCAGTCTTTAGCGCTGGGCTGTCTGTCCGGTCAGGCTATTGTTAGCGTCGCCAGTCACCTGTCATAGCGCACTGCTAACGCTAGCGAGCCGTGAGGGGGGATTCGGCAGGCTGGACGCCAACAAGGAAGTGTCACAACACCACTATTAGAGCGGAAAGATCACGATAGATGGTTGGAAGTGGCAGTGAATGCTTCCAACGGTGAGATATAACTACCTAACAATGTTTTGTGTATGAAAGCAAAGTATTTGCAAAGAATGTTCTGAATACTTTCCAATGCAGTGGTCAATAGTCATGTCATACCAGAGCGGCATATAATGACTTTCCTATCTGAATCGACAGTGATAGATAGAATAAGGTTGTAGCTGTTGCCATGTCATTTTGAAGTAAATAGAGGACACCGTGTGCTGTCAACAAATGGGTTAGTGGTGTTTCTATATGGGCAGCCACCTGATAGAACCAGACTTCAATGGCATGTCGGACTTGCTGTCTGTGGAATCCTATGAAGTTCAATTGCCTTCTGCCTTATACGTGTCCTATAGTCTGTGTTGTTAACAATCCTCCTTCGATCTCAGCTGTCTCTGTTCCATTCTTTCACACTAGACGTCTCTCATTCCCTCTCCATGTCATTCTCCACGGTTCCCAACATTCACTGTTCGATCATCATCCCCCCTCTCTCTTCACATTTTCCCTGTTCCCTCTCTCTCCACCTTCTCCCTGTTCCCTCTCTCTCCACCTTCTCCCTGTTCCCTCTCTCTCCACCTTCTCCCTGTTCCCGCTCGCTCCTCCTTCTCCCTGTTCCCTCTCTCCACCCTCTCCCTGTTTCTCCACCCTCTCCCTGTTCCCTCTCGCTCCTTCTTCTCCCTGTCCCCTCTCTCTCCTCTTCCTCCCTGTTCCCTCTCTCTCCTCCTCCCTGTTCCCTCTCTCTCCACCGTCTCCCTGTTCCCTCTCGCTCCTCCTTCTCCCTGTCCCGCTCGCTCCACCTTCTCCCTGTTCCCTCTCTCTCCTTCTTCTCCCTGTTCCCTTTTTCTCCACCTTCTCTCTGTTCCCTCTCTCTCCACCTTCTCCCTGTTCCCTCTCGCTCCTCCTCCCTGTTCCCTCTCTCTCCACCGTCTCCCTGTTCCCTCTCTCTCCTCCTTCTCCCTGTTCCCGCTCGCTCCACCTTCTCCCTGTTCCCTCTCTCTCCTTCTTCTCCCTGTTCCCTTTCTCTCCACCTTCTCTCTGTTCCCTCTCTCTCCACCTTCTCCCTGTTCTCTCTCTCTCCTCCTTCTCCCTGTTCCCGCTCGCTCCACCTTCTCCCTGTTCCCTCTCCTCCTTCTTCTCCCTGTTCCCTTTCTCTCCACCTTCTCTCTGTTCCCTCTCTCTCCACCTTCTCCCTGTTCCCTCTCTCTCCTCCTCTCCCTGTTCCCTCTCTCTCCTCCTTCTCCCTGTTCCCTCTCGCTCCACCTTCTCCCTATTCCCTCTCGCTCCACCTCTCCCTGTTCCCTCTCGCTCCACCTTCTCCCTGTTAATTCTCGCTCCTTCTTCTCCCTGTCCCCTCTCTCTCCTCTTCCTCCCTGTTCCCTCTCTCTCCACCTTCTCCCTGTTCCCTCTCGCTCCTCCTCCCTGTTCCCTCTCTCTCCACCTTCTCCCTGTTCCCTCTCTCTCCTCCTTCTTCCTGTTCCCTTTCTCTCCACCTTCTCTCTGTTCCCTCTCTCTCCACCTTCTCCCTGTTCCCTCTCAACCCACCTTCTCCCTGTTCCCTCTCTCTCCTCCTTCTCCCTGTTCCCTTTCGCTCCACCTTCTCCCTGTTCCCTCTCGCTCCATCTTCTCCCTGTTCCCTCTCGCTCCTCCTTCTCCCTGTTCCCTCTCTCTCCTCCTTCTCCCTGTTCCCGCTTGCTCCTCCTTCTCCCTGTTCCCTCTCGCTCCACCTTCTCCCTGTTCCCTCTCTCTCCTCCTTCTCCCTGTTCCCTCTCTCTCCTCCTTCTCCCTGTTCCCTCTCGCTCCACCTTCTCCCTGTTCCCTCTCTCTCCTCCTTCTCCCTGTTCCCTCTCTCTCCACCTTCTCCCTGTTCCCTCTCTCTCCTCCTTCTCCCTGTTCCCTCTCTCTCCTCCTTCTCCCTGTTCCCTCTCTCTCCACCTTCTCCCTGTTCCCTCTCTCTCCTCCTTCTCCCTGTTCCCGCTCGCTCCACCTTCTCCCTGTTCCCTCTCTCTCCTCCTTCTCCCTGTTCCCTTTCTCTCCACCTTATCCCTGTTCCCTCTCTCTCCTCCTTCTCCCTGTTCCCTCTCTCTCCACCTTCTCCCTGTTCCCTCTCTCTGCTCCTTCTCCCTGTTCCCTCTCTCTCCTCCTTCTCCCTGTTCCCTCTCTCTCCACCTTATCCCTGTTCCCTCTCTCTCCTCCTTCTTCCTGTTCCCTCTCGCTCCACCTTCTCCCTGTTCCCTCTCTCTCCTCCTTCTCCCTGTTCCCTCTCTCTCCACCTTATCCCTGTTCCCTCTCTCTCCTCCTTCTCCCTGTTCCCTCTCACTCCACCTTCTCCCTGTTCCCTCTCTCTCCTCCTTCTCCCTGTTCCCTCTCTCTCCACCTTATCCCTGTTCCCTCTCGCTCCACCTTCTCCCTGTTCCCTCTCTCTCCTCCTTCTCCCTGTTCCCTCTCGCTCCACCTTATCCCTGTTCCCTCTCGCTCCACCTTCTCCCTGTTCCCTCTCTCTACATCTCTCCCACTGTATTCCCAGGCCTCCAGCATGGTGACTTCCACTGATGTGGAAAGGTGACATTCAGGTGTCTCTGGTGGGTCGCTGCCGACATAAATCAATCAGTTTTGGTAAAAGCGGTCCAAAATAAATGGCGGTCAACAAAGTCCTGGCTTCCTCTTTGCTCCAATAATCCTGTTACCACTCTGCTTGGCTTCTTCCCTTCCCACCCCACAGGGGCTCCGACATAGGACACCACTAATGTACACCGTGGAAGGTCACTGAGTATTCCGACTGGAGCGTAATCACGTGTACATTTTGAAGCATTCACAGTTTGAGACAGGGCTTTTATTGTGTCTATATGTCAGCTGCTGATAAAGAAAATGCTTCAGAGGCCATTGCTGATGGTGGAGTGTTGGTGAATTATGATGCATGAGAGTCTACCAGGTGCTCCATTTGGCAACATGCTCCAGTTGCTTTCCTTTTTAGCTTGCCTCATACCCTTAGCTAACGTTAACCATCATGCGCTTGAACAGTCAATGCTTCTCTGGACCAGTGATCAAAGAGTATGATGTACATTAAACATTGTGACGTTCTGGTTACGTTGAATGGATGTTGATTTTCTGTTGGAGTGATGGACATGTCAGCCTGTCACACAGTCTGTGGCCCAAGAAGATGTCTCCGCCCTGGTCCTACCTCATCAAAGAGCCTCCACCCCGGTCCTACTTCATCAAGGTGTCTCCACCCTGGTCTTACCTCATCAAGGAGTCTCCACACTGGTCCTACCTCATCAAGGAGTCTCCACCCTGGTCCTTTCTCATCAAGGAGTCTCCACCCCGGTCCTGTCTCATCAAGGAGTCTCCACCCCAGTCCTGTCTCATCAAGGAGTCTCCACCCTGGTCCTGTCTCATCAAGGTGTCTCCACCCTGGTCTTACCTCATCAAGGAGTCTCCACCCCGGTCCTTTCTCATCAAGGAGTCTCCACCCTGGTCCTACCTCATCAAGGAGTCTCCACCCTGGTCCTGTCTCATCAAGGTGTCTCCACCCTGGTCTTACCTCATCAAGGAGTGTCCACCCCGGTCCTGTCTCATCAAGGAGTCTCCACCCCGGTCCTGTCTCATCAAGGAGTCTCCACCCTGGTCCTGTCTCATCAAGGAGTCTCCATTATGGTCCTACCTCATCAAGGAGTCTCTACCCTGGTCCTGTCTCATCAAGGGATCTCCAACGTGGTCCTATCTGGTTTGGAACCACTAAAGCAAGACATCTGTTATAGGCATGCCATGTTAACAAACATAGAAGAAAATAGGGTTCAGGGCTCTCTCTGTGTGTGTGCGTGTGCGTGTGCGTCAAAATAGCCCAAAAATACAGGGAATTCAATTGAGCACCCGATCCCTAACTTTGACCACAACATAATTCACGCTGATTCGAGACCCGCAGACAATGTGTATCCACCCTCCCACTAAATTAAAAGTAATCAAAGAAGCTATTTATCTAATGGAACTTTGAATGATATAGAATAGATTTTCTCTGGCAATGTGGAGCTTCAGGACATGCTGTTTATGAATATTTGTCGCCATGGGACCAATGTCAGAGCCAGTTCGTGTTTCTCTTTGAGGTTCATTGCAAAAGTGTGAATCTCATCTCTACTGTCCTCTCCCTCTCTCACATTCTGTTTCATACAATCATTAAGTGAAAACTGCTGTGTTTGCATTGCTTGGAAATAAGGAATGGGTATGAACAGGTGGTCTGAGTATGTGTAAATGTACTCGGGCAGATAAAGGGGATTCTGAACACACAGTGGTTCTATTACATTTCTGAACTTTCTGTTCAATGGCTTCGAAGCATACTCATGTGACAGGATAGAACCGTTAAAGTATTGCGAACACACCATCATGCGTTTGCCAGCCGCAAGTGTGTCTAATTGTTAATTAAGGGCATGGCCATCTGTATAAAAGCTGTGCATTTTCTGTCGTTCAGAGTATCCCCTTTGCCATGTCGAGGTCGGCGTGCCTTGGGAGGATGGGGGCGGTGATGGTGGTTTTAACAAAGTAAATGTAGTGTTTTAAGCGTAGTATCCTTAGTCTTCCTAAACCCGCTCTCCTTCTCCCTGGACACTACCTCCTTCTCCCTGGACACGCCCTCCGTCTCACTGGATATGCCCTCCTTCTCCCTGGACACGACCTCCTTCTCCCTGGACACGTCCTCCGTCTCACTGGACACAACCTCCTTCTCCCTGGACACGCCCTCCTTCTCCCTGGACACGCCCTCCGTCTCACTGGATATGCCCTCCTTCTCCCTGGACACGACCTCCTTCTCCCTGGACATGACCTCCGTCTCACTGGACATGTCCTCCGTCTCACTGGACACAACCTCCTTCTCCCTGGACACGACCTCCTTCTCCCTGGACACGTCCTCCGTCTCACTGGACACGACCTCCTTCTCCCTGGACACGACCTCCTTCTCCCTGGACACGACCTCCTTCTCACTGGACATGCCCTCCTTCTCACTGGACACGACCTCCTTCTCCCTGGACACGACCTCCTTCTCACTGGACATGCCCTCCTTCTCCCTGGACACGCCCTCCTTCTCACTGGACACGACCTCCTTCTCCCTGGACACGACCTCCTTCTCACTGGACATGCCCTCCTTCTCACTGGACACGACCTCCTTCTCCCTGGACATGCCCTCCTTCTCCCTGGACACGCCCTCCTTCTCCCTGGACACGACCTCCTTCTCACTGGACATGCCCTCCTTCTCCCTGGACACGACCTCCTTCTCCCTGGACACGCCCTCCGTCTCACTGGACATGCCCTCCTTCTCCCTGGACACGACCTCCGTCTCACTGGACATGCCCTCCTTCTCCCTGGACACGACCTCCTTCTGCCTGGACACGCCCTCCTTCTCCCTGGACACGACCTCCTTCTCCCTGGACACGACCTCCTTCTCCCTGGACACGACCTCCTTCTGCCTGGACACGCCCTCCTTCTCCCTGGACACGTCCTCTGTCTCACTGGACACGCCCTCCTTCTCCCTGGACACGACCTCCTTCTCCCTGGACACGACCTCCTTCTCCCTGGACACGACCTCCTTCTCCCTGGACACGACCTCCTTCTCCCTGGACACGTCCTCTGTCTCACTGGACACGCCCTCCTTCTCCCTGGACACGACCTCCTTCTCCCTGGACACGACCTCCTTCTCCCTGGACATGCCCTCCTTCTCCCTGGACACGACCTCCTTCTGCCTGGACACGCCCTCTGTCTCACTGGACATGCCCTCCTTCTCCCTGGACACGACCTCCTTCTCACTGGACATGCCCTCCTTCTCCCTGGACACGACCTCCTTCTCCCTGGACACGACCTCCTTCTCCTTGGACACGTCCTCCGTCTCACTGGACACGACCTCCTTCTCCCTGGACACGTCCTCCGTCTCACTGGACATGCCCTCCTTCTCCCTGGACACGACCTCCTTCTCACTGGACATGCCCTCCTTCTCCCTGGACACGACCTCCTTCTCACTGGACATGCCCTCCTTCTCCCTGGACATGACCTCCTTCTCACTGGACATGCCCTCCTTCTCCCTGGACACGCTCTCCTTCTCCCTGGACACGCCCTCCTTCTCCCTGGACACGACCTCCTTCTCACTGGACATGCCCTCCTTCTCCCTGGACATGACCTCCTTCTCACTGGACATGCCCTCCTTCTCCCTGGACACGCTCTCCTTCTCCCTGGACACGCCCTCCTTCTCCCTGGACACGCCCTCCTTCTCCCTCAACACGCCCTCCTTCTCCATAGACACGCCCTCCATCTCACTGGACACGCCCTCCTCCCTGGACACGCCCTCCTTCTCCCTGGACACGCCCTCCTTCTCCATGGACATACCCTCCTTCTCCATGGACACTCTCTCCGTGAGTGTTGCAACAGTGTCATTGTCAGTTTGATTATTTGAATGAAACGTGTAAACCTATTAGTGTTAGTTTGTTTATTCCATGTGTAACTCTGTGTTGTTGTTTGTGTCGTACTGCTTTGCTTTATCTTGGCCAGGTCGCAGTTGTAAATGAGAACTTGTTCTCAACTAGCCTACCTGGTTAAATAAAGGTGAAATAAAAAATGAATTAGTTTAGTCTCGAGGACCTCACCTTGTGTATAAAAAAAGGTGGCATAGTATCGGCTACAGGATATTGATATTTATGGCTAAATCCCCCACGTTACACTAAAGGTGTCCGCATGCTTCCCAGCTGAAACAGTTTGGATGAATTTGTGCATATACAGGGTTGGGGAGTAACGGATTACAAAACTGTACCTGTAATCTGTTACATTACCAGCAAAAATATTGTAATCAGATTACATTCAATTATTGTTTTTATGTTATGAGGCTATACAGTGTTTGTTTACATTTACAATGTAAGAAATCAGTGTCACCAACAAAAAGCCAAACAATAGGCCTATAGCAAATACGTTCATTTTTCACATGTAAATAGCACATGTAAATAGCACTGTCATTCTGCCGCTGAACAAGGCAGTTAACCCACTGTTCCTAGGTCATCATTGTAAATAAGAATTTGTTCTTAACTGACTTGCCTAGGGAAATAAAGGTTAAATTAAATAAAAATAAAATAAAAATGTAACATTTTTTCAGTAGTGCTCAAAACATGCCATTCCATGGGCGCAGCATTTATTTTTCAAATCGAATCAATGAGCCCAATCAGTCCGCCATAAAAAGAAAATCATAAACAACAGAGTAGGGCTGGCTAATAAGTCCTTAGTCTTGGGGTCATACTCAGGTAAAACAATTTGTCTAATCGATACTTCCATATTTCCAAGTCCTATTCTTGAAGATCAAGGGGTATAACATTTATTGTAATGACTGGAATTCTGATAGATTTGGTTTTAAATGTAAGTATATAATTTTATCATATTATTATATGTAGTAGAAAGTGATGGGTTAGAAGAAGCCTACATAACCAACCCATAAAGTCAAATGTAACATCCATATATGACCAGCTATGTAAACTTTTAACATTGATTTATCCTGCAATAGATGTCGTTCAATTGGTAACATACATTTTTGCATTCTTCTAATTCCTCTTAAGGGGAAAGTAATCTACAAGTAACTGCATGTAATCAGATTACGTTACTGAGTTTGGGTAATCCAAAAGTTACGTTACTGATTACAATTTTGGACAGGTAACTAGTAACTGTAACGGATTACATTTAGAAAGTAACCTACCCAACCCTGTCCATTTACTATGACAACATTTCATGACGTTTTTGTTCGTTTTGGACTTCTGAAAGGGTTTTTTCGGCTGTTCAGGCACACAATTTTTTTTCTCAAAGTCAGCCGAAGTTCGAGAGCCAAAGTCTATGCCCCTTTGTCCGTGATTGGTCAACTTTAGGGATTCTTCAAAACAGTCTTTGTTGTCATTCAATGAGAGACTACTTGTTTTAATGATTTTTTTTATTGAGAAATACTGCACCAAACATCTTAGCTAGATGTAAAATTGCGCAACCTGGGAAAAATATCTAAGTTAATGACAGATTTCTTGAGTTATCTAAGATTAATTTGTACTATTTTGAAGAAGTGTATACTGGCTACGGCGTCTCAAAATGGACAAAGAGTACTTCCTTGTTTTTCAAACAAAGGTCTTTTAAGGGAGTTTAAGAGCACAATCATTTGGTTCTCCTAGCCGACCTTGGCTAGCCGCCATCAAACTGAAGCATGCTGATGCCTTAGCACATCCGCTAAAGTCACTCAACAATGATGTGAAACACTCTATGGGTGTCCGAACACTGTTTATCGATCTTATTCAACAAACTCCTCTAAGGACCCTCCACCGCCGGTCCATACTGACAGATTTGTCAAGCTGACATCATAGACATGCTCACGCCAAGAAGATACATTACATGTCCATTGTCATGTAAAAAGCTGCACTGAACCCTTCTGTTCATGGACGTCTCATTCTCCAAGGTCAGAGATGATTCAATTCATGGAGCCACAGTGTTCCTGCGTTATCCTCTGGGCGGTCAGAATGCAACTGATAATCATAATCCAGACTATCTATTTCCTGTCAGGAATATAAAATAACAACTTTTCACCATTGTTCCCCGGATAACAAATTAGATGTGTCGTTCCGGACCATAGAGAAGCCAACAAAAACACAGGGTTACCACAAGAGCAAAAGTAAATAGATAAGCCTATGTACATATTGTATACCCATGTACTGAACACAGATATAATAGCTGATTATATCCAATAGATGAGCACTAACCAATGATGCATTTTGATGAATGACTGCTTTGCTCTGTTTTTCTCTGTATTATTACATATACTGACAGTATCCATGAGCAGGGTTAAAATGTCTTCCCTTTGAAAGTGGTGAATTCAGTTTCTTCCCCAGAAGTAGAGTTTTTCAAATGGGGTTTTTGTAAAGGGACGTTGCCTCTTGTGTCCAGAGAGCTCCCCTGTGAAGAGTCATCCTAGCAGCATCGGTGGACTTCCTCCCTGTGAGGTCTGACTTCCTGTGATGATGCCTGTTGTTTAGGACAGCCAGAAATAGGGCTGGTGTGAATTGTATTATCCAGACCTGGTTTTCACATTGCTCTGACTCTCCTCAAGGAATTTCAACCCTGTAAAAGAAGCTGATGGTAATAGTTTCAAGTGTCTACCATTATCATTGTACAATGTACAAGGGGACACTGGACTTCCTTTGCTCTATTTATGATTCAGACATCTGTAAGACGGTGTATGTAGTTAATAGTGACATGTAATCAATAGTTGATTGATGATTGATGCCAGACTCTCAGTACAACTTTCAAACATTGTTTAACATTGTGACTGTTGCCTGGCTGGCCTACGATAATTTGACAGCCTCCAGAACGTCTAAGGTTTTGGCATAGGTTCAAATCCGGCCTACTGCCCTTTGACACAACCTCTATGTTTCCCCACTATCATCCTCTCATTATCTGTCCAATAAAGTTAGATATTATATATATTTTTTAATTGACCTTGTGACTTATTATTTTGGAAATGTTGTATTGGCTTAGGGTACATCTTTAGTACACATTTATAAGCCATAATTGCATTACTATTCCAACCCAACCCTATATTTGTTTATCTATTTCATTACGCAGATAGCAATGAGTAGTGTAAATATAGGTTACAAATTACTTTTGTTTTTATAGCTAATGTCAATTTTGATCAGTTATTGAATCCATGCAGGCATTACAATGACATGTTACTATATTATTCTGTCTCAGTATGTCATCAGCACCAAGATGTTGTGTTGTAGATGTTACTTGTAATGCTACATAGGCTACATCTGTTACATCAACATAATGAATCATCTAGCTAAATTCATCTGATTGTTTCTGCTTTGTTTGAATCTGACTCTCCTGATGTGACATGACCTCGTACATTCTTAATCTAACACACAATGGCTCTAACATAAAGTGTAGCGTTATCCAAGCTAATGTACTTTTGCTTGGATAACTTAAAATATGCATATCCAATTGATGGTCTTCATGCAATGTTTTAGTTTTCAATGACTAAGGCCTTTATTCAATCCGTAGTGCTGAAGACCTGCACTACAGTCCGTTATAAATGTAAAGGAAATGTTCCCGCATTCGTGGAAACTGCATTCATGGTAATGCTGAATATGTCGGCTCAATCGGAAATGACCTTTACATTTCAATAGAGCTTCAGATTGAATCAAGCCCTACATTTCCTTATGTGATTGCTTATACTTCATGGGCTCTATTTTGACAGGTCAAATAATGGAATGGATATTCTTAGCCCAAAACATTTTACCTTTTTGCCTAACCGGTATTTTGGGTGCAATACCTGGTGATGTAGGAAAAATAAAGGGTTTTAATGTATTTATAAGTTGTAGCTATGGCTATGGCTTGAAGAACATCAGAACATGGCCTGATACATGTCTATTTACGGTCTTTGATATGTCTTTCATATGTCTTGCATTGTTCTAAACTATGTTGTTTATGTGAGGGAAGATTATTACTGACACCAGAACATCAAGTGCATCTCCCCCCTCAAGCTGAGAGATCACTCATGAGCTTTAGACATGATTTCATACAAGTTCTGTTGTGTCCATCTTTTGATCCTCAAACCTGAAGGCATCTTCTATTGTCTTACTAAAATAACTTTTAAGTCAATATAACATCATGAATGTAGTCAGCAATAAGCTTTACAAAAGGTAGAAAGCTTTAGAAAGGCTTGCAAGAGGAATCCCAGTCCCTAGGGAACACGACCCCTGCTGGTTTGCATTTTCCTTGGTATTTCATTTATCAATTAGAGCCATTGATTGAAGTCTCCCATGATAGTCTATTCACCTGGTTTCCTGGGTGTAGATCAGTCAGTCTGATTAAAAGGAATGGATAAAAACCAGCAGATGCTGTGTAGCCCATGAGGGTGAGAGTTTGGGATTCACTGAGAAGGGTACAGCAGGAAAACATTCATTATGAAGAAAGATAAAACATGGCCTTAAAAAACTACTCATGCTGAGACTACGAAGATGATGTTAGACAAGTAGCATACAGTACTTTGTGCAACCCTGAAGGCATAATCTTAGCTAGAGAATGATTATACTGTACTCTTACTGCAACTTAGGAGATTCCAAGACCATCTGCCGTGTTGTAATGGAAGTCCGTGTCTGAGTCTGTCTATGTCCTATTTGTTTAGAGCTACAAGATGGGAATGCAGAAATACATGGCTGAGTATGGGAGTCTCCTGTGTGCACGTGTCTGTACCATAAAGTGATAGGAAACCTGTCCTCACCTGTCCTATGTCCCTGAAGGACTGTGACTTTTGGTGGAGCTGGAGGTCACACGGCGGACACTGTGAATATGTGGCTCCTCCCTGGGCTGAGGTGTACAGGTGCTAGGATGTCTAAGGTCTCTGTGGACACGATGATAGCAGGGGGGGAAGGACTAAATCATTCCACAGAGAGCAGGGGACACTGCCTGTAGATGATTTATGACTAGGTCACAGCTACTACTTGAAGGGTTAGGATGCAACTCACAGTCCCAACACATGCACGTGGCATTTGCAGTAGGACAGAACAGGACAGTACCTCGCTGACTCTTTTAACAGGGTACACTCCAAAAGGGTTCTTCGGCTGTCCCTTTTTGGTTCCGATGGAACCCTTTTTGGTTCCAGATAGAACCCTTTTTGGTTCCAGATAGAACCCTCTGTGGGAAAGGTTTTACATTAAACCCAAAATAGTTTTACCTGGAACCAAAAGGGGTTCTTCAAAGGGTTATCCTATGGGGACAGCTGAAGAACCCTTTTAGGTTCTAGATAGCACCTTTTTTCTAAGTGTATACCCAACTCCCCAGATTGTGAGCCAAGTCTTCCTCAACTCTCCTGTGTATATCCCCTACCCTTCATGACTGAGATGACATTTATCATTTTGATAATTAAATTGTCCTGTTTCACCCACATAATCTGTGAACACTTACAATATACTGTATATTTTTTAAATTACGAGTTGGAATATTTCGTTGCTCAAATTTTACAAGATGATAAAAACAACTGCAATTCCTACAGTTATTTAGATGAATGTTGTATACACCATCACAAAACAGAAAATATAACTCTCTGTGAAAAGATAACAAATTTGACATTGACAGAAGAATGATTGCCAACAGTCCATAATTGGCTGAGATTTGCTATGCTAAAATATTCTGTTAGGTTGGGGGAAATCACTTAAGTACAGGAATGCTTCTTGAATACATATTTTAACATAAAGTGATATTTAATTAAAGTTTTGTACACATGAATGAAAACATATTTCTTTTTGATTTGACATATAATTTGTAACATTGTTTCTTACATACCAGGGCTGCCCAAAGTGGGGCCGCTGCAGTTTGGTAGCAAGTAACATTATTGTTACCTTGAATAAATTGTATATGGAGATTAAGGCCGCTGGTCTGGGCCTTTTAATGGAGTTATTCTTCATGATTCACGACAAATGGAAAGGGCCAGGTAATTCTGGCAGACTGTCAAGGAGGAACGCTACGGATACATCACAGCTTTTAATTTCTCCCTCACATAGTGGTGATGAAACTATGCCCCCTGGGATTGTGAGAGGAGCGACTACAGAAAAGACGCCACCCCCAGAGTGGCATTATTCCACTAATGAAGAGACGGGAGTAGATTAAAAACATTTCAAACACCATTTGGTCCTCAATGTGTTTTCAGCTGTGCACATCATCACAGCAATTCTCAGAGACAAGGGAAAGGCTGAGCGCTATATATACTTATCAAGTGCCTCTACTGCAATTTTTCACTTGCTTTTTTAGTACTGAATGAAACATGAAAAACAAAACTATATCATGAAATTGTAATCAAGTGACTCTCTAACCATGAGTAGATCGTTCCAATTCAACAAAAGCAGATAAATGCAACTGCTTTGCATGCAAACAAAGGTTAGAATATGCTTATTTCAATAACATACAGTATCAAGTATTTCATTTATTGATGAAAATACAGTCAGGATATGGTGTTTCTCATTTTGCCAGTCTGTCTGAGCATGGTAAAAATAGATCTCTTCATGTGTTTTTTTTTCTCTAATACCTTTCAGCTTTCGCCTGACACGTTTGTTCATTTCAGGTGTGAACTTGTGGGTTTTCATGTGAGCTAAGGTTTTATCATGGTAATAGATAATTGCCCACACGCAATTACCTATAAATGTGTGGATCTTTGTCAAATGGATGCAATTATAAATTTGCACTATAAAGAGAGGAATTATTTTTCAAATCTCTCCCTTCAACTATAAAAGGGGTATTTGTTGCCCGTAGACACAGCTGAGAGCCAACAATTTATTGTAACATTTTGCAGATGCAACAATAGGGATCAATCATTGTTGTGCATGAGCATCTTCTAACTTTTGGTTTGAATTGCAGATTACCTACCCTACACCTTGTATTATAAAGCTCTCAGCGAATGGGACGCCCTAAAGACACACCACTTCAATACAGCTATGACCGGAAGTGGCTTTTTATAGCAGGTTATGAAAGCATTTTCCCTAACCCTAACCCTTTTACTGAGCTTAACCCAATTTTCCGAACCTGCTACGTTAATTCTCGTAACCTGCTGTGTAAGTTCTCCTAACCTGTGACAAAAAAAGTAACTTCCGGTTATAGCTGTATCAAAGTGGCATGTTTTTAGGGAACCTCTTCAGTGAATGGGAAAGCTGAACCAATGGACATGATGGTGACTGAATAATTGCCACCAGATATTAACCATTAACCATCCGCAACAATAAATCATAATTAACATTCAGCATGCATCCAGATGGAACACTAGAAGGGATCATTGATTGTGGGAAATGAATCTAGGAAATTTAGGTAACTATCAAGTTGAACATTACAAAAACACATGTTCAATACGTCATAATAGATTTAAGCGAATAAATAAATATGTAATGATATTTAGATGTGTACTTTTAAATCTCCCAACTGACAGAATGAAATGTTGGCTTCAGTTAGCATGTCAGCATACCAACACTTTTCTTTCAAAGCTAATTATTTTCTCTATTTCTTTCCATCGTAGTCATTCTTATGCAAAACCCTGGGGATAATTTATTCATGGCTCAGCGTTTAGCAACTCTAATCCTTTCGCTGATACTGTTACTGGCACATATAATTGTGTAAAACTGCTTAAGGGAGGATATCAGGCAATTGCTGTTACCATCTATAGTTTTGGCAAAGGGAGAGAAAAAAAGCAGCTTTGCAATGAGAAAATCAGCTGGCAGTTTGGTAAGTGGGGGTCAGAATTACCGTGATAGGATGGGCTGGGCCTTCTCTCATGCATATTTCGGTCTATTGTCACCACTCTCTGTTCCTAATAAGAGCTGACAGAATGGAAATGGGGTTATAAAGGAACTGGCAAAGGTGCTAATTTTCCTCATTTAGGCTGTGAATGAGCAGGCCAGGATTCCAGCTGCTTTGGTTCATCTGGATGCAATAGAGCTAAACCCAACACACCAGGACCTGATGATGAACGGGAGGTCTCCTCACTTCCACATATTCATCACTGTTGTTTGGCTTTACATTGGCAGCTTTGAAAGACATAAGAAAGCAATGGAGGTTGTGGGTTAGTCCATCCTGGCACACAGTGGCTGCACTCTAATCCTCTTGGTTCGCTTCCATACCATGTCTACTTTCATAGTTGTGAGCACCATATTTCCACCATATTGCTTACACCCACTCTGTCCTATCAGATCTGAGGTCAGGAGGTGAAGGAGACAAGGAAAGGAAACTGTGTAGGACTATTTGAACTTAGCCATTGTGTTGGGGAGGGGGGGGGGGGAGGGGGGGCACAAGTAGAGGCAATTCGCGTACCTTTTCTCTCTCCCCCGGCTGGCCCCCTTTCAAGACTCCTCCACTGCCCCTGTAGATGTAGAGCAGCCATGAAACCATCTGTGGAAGCAGCATCATTACCCAAACATTCTGTATGCAGTCCCAGATAGGTCTTTATGTCTGGGCAGATGCTGTCTGAATGTAAAACACAGGCTCTACAGACTAAATTAAAGAGGGGGAAGAGGGGCCACTCTCTGATCAAGACATTGGTAACATTTTAATGGCATCCAGTCAATGAAGATGGTAGGTTTTAATAGACCCTTCTCTGGCTTTGCCAAGTCCATTTTGTGTGCACATGCAGGGTGACTAGAAGATTCAGTTTGTTCCCCCGTGCCCAGATAATGACAGTGCTTGTTTCCACAAGCCTTTCTGAAACCAGTTTCAGGGAAAGCCAGCCCCTGCAAGGCTTTCTTATCATGGATTCAATTGCTGGACCGGCTTGAAAATACATTTTAAAAAACGGAATAAATCCAAAATCCTGAGTTTGGTGTTTCAGCCCAATGGAAACCTTTCTTATCACAGACTGAATTGCTTGGTCTAGTATAACGCTGAGGTATGGGTCTGGGGAAATGTAACCACTCTCAAATTCACAAATGGAATACAAAGAAATCTCTATATTATTGCATGAGTAATTCAACCCTGCTACAGTCTCAGTAGAGAAATGAATGAAAATATGAAAACATAAGGTCAATTAGTTACAAATATACAGTATTACCTATTGGACCCTAGAGCCATTCAATAATTCAGCTATTCACACTTTATGGATTTGACTGGTGAGGAGGTAGGTGTGTTAGCAGACACACACACACACACACACACACACACACACACACACGGGCAGTATTTCTGTGACATGTATTTGAAATACGTATCTTGTCATCTGATTTCCCTGTATATAGCCTTGCTATTATTATTTTATTGCGGCTCTTTAATTATTTGTAACTTTTATGTTTTTTTTTTGTTTTTTCTTTTTGTATACATTTTATGTAATTTTTTATTTATAGATTATTTTTTTAAATGTTTTATTTCTTTAGGTATTTTTTCTTAACTGTATTGTTGGTTAAGGGCTTTTCACTGCAAGGTAGGCATTTCACTGCAAGATCTACACCTGTTGTATTCGGCGCATGTGACAAATACAATTAGATTTGATTTGAATTACACTGGGCTAAACTACACTCCAATGTATTTTGTTTTTTCAAAATACTGTAATTTGTATTTTGAAAATACAAAATACTATTCTATAATTTTTTTTTATAGTAGTTCACATCTTGCGAATCCCAGCTGCTCTCGAGTGGCACAGCGGTCTAAGGCACTGCATCTCAGTGCTAGAGGTGTCACTACAGACATCCTGGTTTGAATCCAGGATGTATCACAACTGGCCATGATTGGGAGTCCCATAGGCCGTCATTGTAAATAAGAGTTTTTTCTTAACTGACTTGCCTAGTTAAATAAAGGTTACATTTAAAATAAAATAAAAATTCACCCTGCATTGGTATAAGAAGTCTGATAGTACTATGGTGTGATAACAGTGTCTGCTAAATGAACTAAATATAAATGTATATGTAAAAATGTTTATAAATACTTTGTTGAGGGAAAATGTGCTTGATACGATTGTGGTAGGTTGTTGTCTTACCTAGCTGTCTTAAGATGAATGCACTAATTGTAAGATGCTCTGGATAAGAGCGTCTGATAAATGACTAAAATGGAAATATAAAAATTAACAATTGCAATGCATGCTGAGTATTATTATAATGAGTTCCGCCCCAAAACAAGGCCAATAATAATACCCAGTGTGCTTTGCAGTTAATTTTGTTATGTTAATTTTCACATATGCATGTTAGTCATTTAGCAGACACTCTTCTCCAGGTAGATATACAAGAACATATCACAGTCATAGCAAGAAACACTTTTTTGTAACCTTTACTAAGAATGTTGTTGCGATCGTGCTGGGTACTTGCAAAGGCATAAAACATTTACTGGATATATATATAGTTCATTTTTATACATTGATATTTGTGGTATTTTGTAATTGTATTTTTGCCCATCCTGCACACACCATATGCCAGGTTACTGCTGCAGTGATGGTATAGTGGCTGGTGGTGGCTGTGTAATAAGAGCTAATGTATGCAGGCTGTTAGTGATGTTAAATGGACCTTGACGCCTGGCTGACACAGGCAGATCTCCTCTGAGCCCATGGAGGATGAGGGCGAAGAGGAGGATGAATGAAGGACGAGAGCTGGGGTGACTCAGGAGGAAAGAGTGAAGATAAATGGAAAAACAAGAGGTCCGGGAGAAGAGGGCACTAAAATCTGTCCATAGCAGTAATCTACCAAGCAGCTACAATTACATGGTTTATCATTGCCTGGTAATTTGCAAAAATGTAGGTGAATGTATAAAACATTTTTTATTTTATTTTTGAGTTGTGCATTATCTGCTATGTATTTAAATTTTTTTATGGTTTTGTGTTTTGCCATTTTGCTGACCCGTTTTGCATAGGTCGGCAGGTCAAAGATAAAACACTACATATCGACACACTAACGACACCAAAGGGACTTTGTAGTGTTTCCATGTTTTCTCCCCCTGACATTTTTCGCCTGAAGGAAAATAATAGCTGCCATAGCCGTACGGGGAAGCAGCTGTGGAAGGTATATTGCATATTGATTGTACTTTCTCCATTGCAAGCACAGTAAAACATTCCATATTGTATGTAATTCAAGCAACAATGGACAATGTGACAATTGCATTGAAAGTTCATGTTACAGTATGTATCAATCAAATTAAAACATCAGGATTTGTGTCTGATGTGTTTGGTTAATCTCTGTAACACGGTACTTTCTTTGGTGGAGGACCTAAAGACAGAGATGAGAAAAATGGTCTGTCACTTTGTTACAGCACAGTCAACCAAAGGTTTCAAGGATTAAACAGAAATAACTTTACACCATATTATGGTGTTTCAATTGGTCAGGCCTTTTTCATGTGGACTTCATCGCAAATAGAAAATCAGTGTTGTGTTGGAGGAAGATACAGATTGAATAGAGTCCAAAGTATCACTGAAGAGTTACAGATTGCGCAATAACATTTTTAAGGTAATTTCCAATGCAGCGTTTACCGGGAATGTAGTCTCCACTAACGCGGGAACATTGTGTTTACATTTCAATGACACTAATGTTGAACTTCAGTAATATGCCTGTCATTCTTCTCTCTCACACACACACACACACACACACACACACACACACACACACACACACACACACACACACACACACACACACACACACACACACACACACACACACACACACACACACACACACACACACACACACACACACACACACACACACAGCGTTAGTTTTTATGAACATTAATCCATTAATACGTGACCCATTTGATATGCCTTTAGAGCAGGGGTGGGCAATCATTTTGGCTCGAGGACCAAAATTCAATGGAGGGCTGCACAGATTTTTGGGGGGACCTATTTTTTAATCAAAATCAATTTTGCAGGAGAGAAAAAAATGCAGTTGAAAATATATAGATCCATTATGATTTCTACATATTTTCTACCTAGTTTTAAACGTTCAAGTGTGGCCTGGAGTGTTTTTTAACCCAAAATAAATATGTCCCTCCCTCCCAAAAATGTATGAATATAGATTTAGTGGGCCACCCCTGCTTTAGAGTATTAGAAGGGAGTCCATCTTGCCATCATTTTACCTGAAAAATCCATAGCAGGAGGAAACCCCATATGATTATTTTAATACCCAAATTAAATATGTAGAGGCATGACTTCTAACACATTTGCCTCCAGGATACCAGCAGGTTATTGGAATTCAATCAAGGGGAATTAAATATGTCAGCCACCTTGTTAGGCAGCCATTACATAAAGCAACTTCATGCCATTTTCTTCTCCGGGCTGTTTGCTGATCCTGAGGAAATCCATGATAAAACACAACTGTACAAATTGATTGCTGGTAGCTATCATTTATGCAGAAACTACTTACTGAGTACATTCACTGTACAAATATTTGCTGAAGAGTGTTGATGGTAAAATTGGTTAAAGGGAAGGATATTGTCTCTTGGAACACCTGACATCAATACACTCACCTTTTAAGGGGTCTATTCTAGAACTGAGGTTAAAAAAAGTCACTGTCGAAGACCAACCTACATGCCACTGTCTCCGTGGTCGATTTTGTGCAAAGCCAAGGTGAAGTACATTCAAGTACATTCTAAAATCACATACATTTTGCAAGATAGAATGTATACATTAATCTACTGTCAACTACTTTTGAAGTCTTTCTATGACTTAGCTTTTGTTTAAAATACAGTATATTTATTACCAAATACCTTAAACCAAAATGGCATAAGGACTTTCAGAAGGATAATTCATTTTACTCTCAGTTTAAGTGTGTTAATAGTACTGTAGGTAAAAAAACTAGGCCAGAATAAAGTTCATAAATAAAAGCGGACAATATAATAAATCCACAGCCTCTGAGACTAAAGTCCTACATTTGAACCATTCTGTATTTGTAGTGTTTTCAAACGCCTCTATCTGTTCTACTAAGTTAATATGTTCACACACAGTCAGGTCCAAAATGATTGGCCCCCTTGATAAACGCATCTTTCTTGCGATGCACACCACTGGTGTCTATTTTCATGTCATCTGACCATAGCACAGGTTCCAATCCAAGTGCCAGTGACGTTTAGAAAACTCTTGGCATTTACATTTGTTGGATGACATGATAATTGAGCTCTTTGGCCACAGACACCAGTGGTGGGTCTTGCAGAAAGAAGACCATACCTACTTTTAAATATAGTGGTGGATCTTTGATGTTATGGGGGTATTTTGCTTCCAATGGTCCTGCGGCCCATGTTAAGGTCAACGGCATCATGAATTTTACCCAGTACCAGGACATTTTTGCCAAAAACCTGGTTGCCTCTGCCAGGAGGCTGAAACTTGGCCGCAAGTTGATCTTCCAGAAAGACAATAACCCCAAGCACACATCAAAATCCACAGAAAAATATTAGTTATCTACAAAATAAACATTTTGCAATGGCCATCTCAGTCTCTGGACTTCAACCCAATTGAAAACATGTGGTTTGAATTGAAGAGGACAGTCCATAAGCGCAGACAAAGGATATCAAGGATCTGGAAAGATTCTGTATGGAGGAATGTTCTAAGATCCCTCCCAATGTGTTGTCCAATCTCAAAAGCATTTTGAAAAAGGCTCAGTGACATTAACCTCGAAATGTGAGGTATTGAAAGACATTGAAAACCAGGTTGCCAATAATTTTGATCTTAAAAAATATATATAAAAAAAAGATATTACTTGTTTAACAAAATCTCTTTCTCTGAGCAATTGCGTTTAGTATTAAGTAATATAATTTCCCAAATAATATTAGAATTATTTATTTTATACAGTGATGTTTCTCATCGTTATCAAGGGTGTCAATAATTCCACACCCCACTGTATATGATGCTCTGTTTATTTAAATACAAATAAAGTTTTTGGAGCTTAGTATTTTTATTATTTTGTTTTTTGCTCACAAATTTTGGACCCGACTGTATGTCATATGGAAATACTCTATGCAAGTGATTTGATATCCTCTTTGATGGCACAAAGGCATTTAAATGGCCATGTGCGAACAACATCTAAAGAGCATGATACTCATGTCTTCCAGACTCAAAATCTACAGGAAATATTGTGAAAGTAGACCATGTGTAATCTGTATATTATTGATACTTTTTCACTAATTATACCAATTAGCCACATTGATGCAACCGGATTATGTTGATGAAGTCAGTTGAAATAAGGAGGAAACAATTAGTTAAATCCATGTTTGTCTAGAGATGGTACTGTAGGATGATAGATGTTGTAAATCAATGTTTACCTATGTATATGATATTCCCATGAAGTCTCTCTGATATAAAGTAAAATCTTTACAGAATCCTAGAGAAAACTTGCATTGAGACTACAGACAGTGGTAGAAGTTATGTTTAAATTGGCCCATAATAGTGTACGTATTTGCCACTCATTGATCCAATACTCCAATGCTGTGGCATAATCCCACCACTAGGGTTGAACTACTAACAGGACGTTCATACTGCTCGCGACCTTCCGTACCATGTTGATGAAATTATCCTCATGTGTGTTTCTTCTGAACAGCATGCAAAACAGCATGTTGGTGGTAGCCTCACCAGCAGTGTAGAAGTTCACTAGCACGAGAGCTTCTCTCCCCCATTGGCTATTGCAAAAGTAGCCTTGTCACTTTCTGAGCTTTGGTCGCAAACTGTAGTCGCCAATGAGTAACTCACTAAATGTCTCCCCCTTCAATTGAAAATGGCAGTAGCTTGGTCATTGAATGTAGTTTAAGTGGTTTGAAAAGTAAAACCTTTCTTCAGAAATGGGCTCTGTACTATGATCTGAATTAGAACACATAACCTTTCTTCAGAAATGGGCTCTGTACTATGATCTGAATTAGAACATATAACCTTTCTTCAGAAATGGGCTCTGTACTATGATCTGAATTAGAACATATAACCTTTCTTCAGAAATGGGCTCTGTACTATGATCTGAATTAGAACATATAACCTTTCTTCAGAAATGGGCTCTGTACTATGATCTGAATTAGAACATATAACCTTTCTTCAGAAATGGGCTCTGTACTATGATCTGAATTAGAACATATAACCTTTCTTTAGAAATGGGCTCTGTACTATGATCTGAATGCTTTAATTCTGTTCCTTCTTCATTTCATGTTAAATAATTGACTTTTTATGATGAAAAAACTTGTTCAAATGAACAAGAGACCAGTAGGTTAAGGACATAGCTCATTGCCAATCATAAACTGTGGATACACAATGTGACCACATTTTCAGGGTTAAATAAGGTTTTCTACAAAGATACAACATATAAAACTGTTAAATATATAACTTTAGGCTTTTGAAAATACATTTAATGTTTCTTTCCCCCAAACAGATATGATGTATTTACTCTTTTCCTCCTCTTCTTTACTGGTGAGAAATTATGTGTTTCTTTCACTATAGCCAGTCATGCTGACTGCAAATTGTCCAAATATAGCAATTGAAAATGTATATCTGATTTAATGTATGTTCAAAATAGAGCAGTGAGTATACAAGTACAGTTTAGTAGTCCAAGAGAAACATCATTGACGAATTACACAACGTCCCTTGACTTTTTCCATTCAGTATTCGTCATTCATTTGTACACAATTACTCTGCACAACACATCACTTTTATCACCATGTGTACATTTGTGGGTATGTCTAGAGTCTGTAATATTGTGAGAGGGAATATTGGATTGCATGTTTCATCAACTTGGAAAAGTCTCTAAACCCCTCATCCCAAAGTCCACTGTGTCTCCAAAATATGGAGCAGTCGGCTATCTTTTTCTTTGGTCTGTAAAATCACTACAGAGGAGTTGCCAAGCGGAAACTCCAAAATAAACATTTTGTCCCGTGTCTCCAAAGTCTAGGTTGGGTCAGATCCAGAAGTTCATGACGACACACATCAGAATTCTCCAAACTCAACTGAAAAATAAGTTCTGTCTCCCATGGAATAACAGAGCATTGCAGAGTCCATATGTTCCATGTTAAGCTGCAATTCCTGTATTTGGAGTCCGGGCCGTTCTACGTGGCTTCACGCTGCTGCACAGAACAATAGACGGACAGCTGATGATAAGACGACGTATGCTCCACACAGGCGGTGACGATGGACTATGGGAAGCAGCTCACACACCATCCCCTCTCTCTCGCTCGGGAGCGTCTGTCCCCGCCATCATCAGGAGACCTGGGAATCGATAGGAACACAACAGCCGTCAGGGGAGAAGAGGATGCAGGACGACATGCGACATCTGGCTCTGAGAGCCCTTCTGCTTGTGTAAGCAATGTATTTATGGTGACGGCCACCGTCGATAAAATGGCAAGCCCATCACTTCAGGGGACTCAATGCAGCATGTTATGTGTGATTCAGAAAACATTGGGGTTTGACATCAGGAGTCTGAATGTTTCGAGCTGCAGATTCTCTCCCCCCCCCCCTCTATTTCGACCCCCCCCCCCCCCCGCCTCTCTCTGTCGCGAACACTTTTAAAGATTAACAATACTTTTTTTCCATATCCATGTCTTGTGTTCTACAGATAAAATTGCACAGAATGTTCTTTATTCTCCGACTGTATCACGTTCATTTCAGTTAATGAACTCGCTCTAATGATGCCAAGATGTTGCTCAAGTTGAGATTAGACACGCACAAGATGTAAATGAAGTGACGAATACTGTGGCGTGAGGCAGACCTCACTGTCTGACAGCCTTCATTCAATTGAGTACCATCACTTTCGATGACCCAACAGTACAGGGGTTAAAGAGTGTGACAGATCTTCTCCATACACAGTTAGATTTTAAATGTAATCAGAGTTGTTTCGAATTCACTGCGACTTGACACAGCCCTTAATGTACCAAAGATAATGTGGGGCTCCACACTGCCCTCTAGCCATTTGGTTATGCTAAAAATCATGACAACATCATAGACGAAATGACAAAGTGAAGCAAAATGTCTTCCCTGCGCATTCACAAAGCAATTTAACTGAAGTATGCCTCAGTGCACTGCATAAGTCACTGCCCCCACACTTACAATACAATGTCATGCAGGCGTCATGTTTCCTACCTCATTGCAATAGAGGGCACAGTATAGAGGTCATTCTTGCTATATTGATGACTGATACTTCAAGCCTCCCCTTGCATCTCAACCACGCGTTACAAACCCTGATATCAAATTAACTCGCCGTATATCCTTCAACACTATATTGACTGTGTATTTTGTGTTGATTGTACTGTAGTTGTAAGTCATTCTCGTTGTCCTGCATGTTTAATGCCCTTTAATCTGTGCATGAAGTTGTAAACATTATTTCCCCAATTGGACAATAAAATCAGGAGACACACATGATCAAAAATGACCTCACAAGTAAACATTACCTGACAGAGATCCACAAGCAGACTACAAACAATTATAAACTGGGTGGTTCGAGCCCTGAATGCTGATTGGCTGACAGCCGTGGTATATCAGACCGTATAGCATGGGTATGACAAAACATTTATTTTACTGATCTAATTACATTGGTAACAAGTTTATAATAGCAGTTTATAATAGCAATAAGACACCACGGCTAAGGGCTGTATCTAGGCACTTCGTGTTGCATCGTGGGTAAGAACAGCCCTTAGCTGTGGGATATAGGCCATATACCACACCCCTCAGCCTTTTTGCTTAAATATACCATGGTTGGTTTTCTTTAGCCATAGATTCATTTGCCTGCTTGAATCCAAATCAGACTACAGTGGAAATCATACGTAGCACAGACTATAGAAAGATGCCACGACAAAGGCAGACAGTATATTTATTTCGGGATAGCACTCAAAGCTTTCTCTAAAAAGTAACAACGGAAGACAATATGGGCAGGAAAAATATTTGTGTCCCTTAAAGGGCAGTGTCGTAGTCAATTCCAGGTGAAGCCTTTGAACAAGTGCACCTTTGGGGGGAGTATGCATTGAATAATTCATAACCGTCTTGTAACTGTCTTGTACATCTGTAATAGGAATTCCAAAGCAGAGACAAAACAGTACGGTAAGGCCCACTGCCAATTGAATCTCCCCTGTATTATTGACTCAAGCTAATTAAACAGGGATCAAATATAAATGTATCTATCATTACAGATATCATTCATGTCATTAATGTCAACATTTCATTGGATGCTGTTCAAATCAAATCAAATGTTATTGAGTCACATACACATATTTAGCAGATGTTATTGCGGGTGTAGCAAAATGCTTGTGCATAGGAGTTAGAAGCAGATCTGCCATGTCTGTCGGCGTCATCTTGCCCAACATCATTACGGAAGAGAAAACAAGTGTGTCATTTGCCATCACAAAGGAGTAATCATGCATATGACATTTAGGGGAAACAGAATTCATCTGTACCTTGCTGTGTCGCTCTAGCCTGCCAGGATCTGCAGTTTGTTGTTTCTCTCCTGTCTGTCCTTGAAAAGTGGTTGACTTTTGCTGTCTGTCTGGCTGGCAAGGCGTTGTGTCTTTGTGTGTGTGTCGTCATAGGGCCTGAAATCACAGGGAGCGTTTCTTGCATTTTCTGGTCATACAAAAAAGGTGCTATCTAGAAGCTTAAATGGTTCTCCGGCTGTCCCCATAGAAGAACCCTTTGAAAAACTCCCTTGGGTTCCATGTAGAACATTCTAAAAGAGTTCTACCTGGAACCAAAAAGGGTTCTCCTATGGGGACAGCCGCAGAACCAATTTGGAACCCCTTTTTTTAAGTGTATGCATAGGGATAAAGCATGGTCTTATACTAAATGAAGAGTGATGCTACATTTTCTTTGGTTAGATAAAACACATTTTTGAGCTGTGAAAATGTATACTTGGGTTCAAAATGTCAATATAAGAACGTTTTTTGTGTGAACAAAAACAAACTTAACTGTGTAGCAATTGAAACATTCTCTATTGCAGTGCTACACCTATATTGTTTCTCCAGGAATTCCCAGTTATTTGTTTTGATAGAAAAATGATTAGATTTTTGATTGCCCAATGTATAGATACTCATGGCAATGTAGCATAGCTAGCCAGGACAAAGCATAGTGATGTCTGGAAGCATGAGGCAATGACGGCACAACCAGTGGAATACAGGGATAAATCCTAAATGCATAAGGATACAGCAATGTTGATACAGAAAAAATAAAGATGCAAGGTGAACCATATGCTCAAGACCAAATATGATTAGTCAACAGAAATTCAATGAACGACACAGTTATTAACACATTGGAAGTAATTCTGAGGAATAAAGTTGTTGTTTCCTGCAGTTAGATAGGGAAAATAGTGTTGACATTGGGAGAATGCTGAGATGAGGTTATCGCTGCCTCTTATGTTCTGACCTATGACCAGTCTATATAGCATTTCACCTCCATAATGCTTAATGTTAGGATTGGTGAAGGGTAGGCAGATCCTACAACCTTGAGTCATTCTGCACTGTGTTCAGACGAACAGCTGTCCTCTCCATGGTGATTGTGTTCGAACTTTGATTTGATTGGTCCTGGTAAAGCCTGGCTGCCCAAGGGGATCAATTAGGGAAAGAGAATCAGCTCCACCACAGCCCAGTCTATCTGTCTTCTTATAGAGCTCTGTACTGTCCACTCATGCATCCCCCCCCCCCCACACACACACACACACACACACACACACACACACACACACACACACACACACACACACACACACACACACACACACACACACACACACACACACACACACACACACACTAACACACACACACACACACACACACACACACACACACACACACACACACACACACACACACACTCTAATTTGGTTGATGTCAATACTCTTTATTAAAAACTTGTTGCATACATAGGGAAAGAGTTGTGGTCCTGACAGTACATGAAAATTAACCATAACTTCCTTGTCTCGGTGTCTTCACATTGACTGTTCATGCCAGCTGCCAAATATGACTGATTACAGTAATCTCATTCCTCAGTGTTAATGATGATGTACCACAGAATGTTCATTTTTAGTCTGCCACACAGTAAAGAGAGAGGTAATAACCGATGAGCTTTATCATATAATTAAGAACTTTCACTGCATCTAGAAATTGAGTGTGAATGTGAATACGGATGGCAATACCCGCTTTTGGGGTTTGAATAAAATGGATGTTGTTATCTGTCATCATTTTTAGGCCTGCTAAAATTAATTGGAAAACAAAAGGGGCTGTGTTTCTTGCGTTTACACATAATTAAGTTTTGGTAAAAAATAAATAAAAGGAATTTGTTTTGAGAGCAAAACAAGATGATATTTGATTGAGTTAAACAGGCAAGCAATTGGCAAATATCTCAAAGCAACAAAAAAACGAGCATGTTTGTGCGTTAGCCTGTAACAGCTCTGCCTTATTCTTTGTTGAGCCAAACCTTCTGGTCCACTGCTTTAGCTGGTCGTCATATGCAAAGATATTTTGGGCAGGGTCGCTGGTTATGATTCGGGACATTGCCCTGTGTAGGGTGCCGTCTTTCGGATGGGACTTTAAAACGGGTGTCCTGACTCTCTGTGGTCACTAAAAATCCCACGGCACTTAATCGTAAGAGTAAGGGTGTTAACCCCAGTGTCCTGACTAAATTCCCAATCTGGACCTCCTACCATCATGGTCACCTAATCATCCCCAGCTTCCAATTACAATTGGCTCATTCACCCCCCCCCCCATCCACTCCCCTGTAACTATTCCCCACGTTGATGGTGTAAATGGGAATGTGTTCTCAGTAAAATTACCTGGTAAAATATGGGTAAGAAAAAATAAATAATAATAATAATATTTTGGTTGTTCTAGCAACTGCATAATGCTAGCTAACATGTATAGCTGATGGGTAAGCTACTTTCACTTGAAACTTGATTTTTGTGACATTACATCTCATGGACAATATCTAAACATGTCAACACAAGTGTGTTAATTCAGGTCAAGACTAGAGTATGTGCAGTAAGGCCAGTTTCATATGAATTGGGCTTGCTAGCTGCATACATGCCTGTGTCAACAATGTCTGTGATTAGGTTATGTGGCTGAAGGTATTTATTGAATCAGGATAAGGCCTGCTCTACTCCTCGCCCTTATTGCTCAAAAAAGTCTAGACAGACGATGACAGCGAGCCTAGACTGCTTGGCATGACAATGAATGACAAAACACTGAAGCATAGGCTACACAGATACGTGAAGAACATCCACTGCCCCTAAATCATTCTGCTACACGGGAAATAGGCTTCCATTTTTCTTACCAGCTTGAAGCTTATAAAATGGGAATATTATGTTAAACATGCCGTAATATTAGTGTTCAAATTATCCATGCATTTATATAGCAAAAAGGCTAATTCCTCTGCCATTGTTAGCCTATTATACTGTCAGAAGAGCCAGGTATTGTGAGTTGATTTGGCTGGTGACTATCAACTTCCCCTCTACTTCCTCTCTCCACACTCTCTCTGCCTCTCTTTCCTTCTTTCTTTCTGAATCCCTTTCCCTCTCTCTCAGTAATAGTTTCATGCAGGGAAGAACAGACTCTCCCATTGTTAAATCTGTCCAATTACATTGCACCATTTTAGATGCCCATGACACAGCATCCAGGTACAAGCACAAGGAATTTGGTTTGAACATGATACTAAGTCTGAGCATGATTCAGCATCCACTGAATGACAGAATATATTGCCATGCTGTGAGGAACATTAAATCAGGGGATACAAAAAAAGCCAAGAGACAGAGATACAACAAGAAAGTCAAAATCATGCTTGTTAATCTTAGGTAAAGTAAAAGCTGGATCCGTAAAATAAATATGGAAATTGAATTGCAGAATATGAAGACGTGCTTAAGGGCGGCCCATATGAGAATGATTGGACATTTTAAGAAGATTAGTTTAATGAGTCTAATATTATAACTTTCACACTGTAAAATGTATTTTATATATACATTACATTAGCATGCTGTAAAAAAAATATACTGATGCTGTAATATTCATCTTTATAGTCCTATACAAAAAACAGAGTCACTTTTATACACATTAAGCTGCACATATTTGACAATCATGTACTAAGCTATATGTTAGACCTCAGGGTCCAGTAGAGCTGCTGTACCCTACAGGAGGCTTTCATTCCAACCCTAACCTAGCACACCTGATTCTACTAATTAGCTGTTCACCAGGTTATTGATTAGCTATATCAGGTGTTACCATGGGACTGGATCGGAAGCCTGCACATCCAGTGGCTCTCCATGACCAGAGATAGAGAACTCTGGCGTATCTCAATGATATCCAAGTCAAAATGCTCAACTTTTAATTATGGAGAAAACAGTTTGCCATAACCACTCCTTATTTCATGAATTAGAAATCAGTAATGCCTCTGGGTCATTGTGTACTACTTAGTACTGTATAAAATACAAATATATAATCCAATACATGTGGTAACATGCCTAAACATTTTGCAAACATTATGTAGTGTGATGTGTTAATGTCCTGTATGTGATTATAAAATGTTAAAAAGCACTCAAGCCCAATCCATAGTTTTGAGACCATCCGTAGACAATGCCCTCGGATGAAAATGTCACTGGTTACTGTGACATGCACAATACTTTTTACTTTTTAGTCTGGGGCAAAGGAGTTCAACATAATTGAGTCAAATGTATTCTATAACAACATCTGAATTCATTAGTTTCTGTGTAGTCAGCCACGGCAGGGCTTAACTTTGGAGGTCTGTGTTGTTAAGTTAGGGAAAAAAGGCTTGTTTTCTTATCCCTGCTAAAGCTTTGTGGTTACATAGCAGAATCCCTTAGCATCGGACACAATTGGCACAAAATGGAGTCTGCCACCGCAATACAGGAGATGGCTCTAACGGTCCACCAAGAGACACCTGTTATTTTAGACAGAATTTACAGGGTTAGTAGCTCCCTTGGCCCCTGTCTATCTTTAAAACAAGCTCCATTGAAAGCAATGGCGCCTGAACAGAGGGTTTCTGCACATAAAATGCTGGACTTTCAAAGCGATCCTTGGGTTGACAGGTTTCATTATTCAGTATCTAGACTGACAGCCCACCAGCCTCCTGTCTCAGGCCGCCAACCATGGCACTGAAAGCCTGAGCATGCATGACTACCCCTCAGACTTCAAGACACTTCTGGAGGGAAATTCAGAGAATTCTACCTGATTCTTTGCGATGTAGAAGACTATCACAGGTGTTTATGATAGTCAGAAGACCACTATAGGATCTGTATGTTAGCGGGATGTGTATGTTAGCAGGATGTGTATGTTAGCTGCTATTGATAACGGAGAGAAGTACGCAACCTTAATGCAATGACAAATTTGTAAATTAGAAGCTTTTAGTTAATGCCTTATCTTTGTATGAATGCTAACAATAAGCTATTAGGTTGATGAGCTGCAGTGCATGTGCTCTGTAAACGCTTTATGGCGTAGATATAAATGAACAACCTTTCTGCCCCATTTATGAACATCAGACAACATGCCAATGATGGGGATGCAAATGAATGTAGCAGAATGACCCTATTGAAATGGAGCTCCTTGATCACCACTGAAATGGATGCCCTGACAAGAGAGCGACAGAAGTACCATTCAGGGAGTGGCATTAAGTGTGCATGAGTGAGAATTATTTAATCAACACACTTAAGCTTTGGTTTCCTTTCTGTTATCACATAAAGACACACAAAAAAACACGCTGTAACACATTGAAATAGCTATATGATACAGCCATACAAAAAGCTAATCACATCAGTCACTGACCACAGACATAGGTGACAAAGACTCATTCAATTGAGTTATCCTGAAAATGACTAGTAGACAGGTGTTATGACAGGTCTCTGGACAGGTGTTAAGACAGGCCTCTGGACAAGTGTTAAGGCAGGTCTCTGGACAAGTGTTAAGGCACGTCTCTGGACAAGTGTTAAGGCACGTCTCTGGACAAGTGTTAAGGCACGTCTCTGGACAGGTGTTAAGACAGGTCTCTGGACAAGTGTTAAGACAGGTCTCTGGACAGGTGTTAAGACAGGTCTCTGGACACGTCTTATGACAGGTCTCTGGACACGTCTTATGACAGGTCTCTGGACACGTCTTATGACAGGTCTCTGGACACGTCTTATGACAGGTCTCTGGACACGTCTTATGACAGGTCTCTGGACACGTCTTATGACAGGTCTCCGGACACGTCTTATGACAGGTCTCCGGACACGTCTTATGACAGGTCTCCGGACACGTCTTATGACAGGTCTCCGGACACGTCTTATGACAGGTCTCCGGACACGTCTTATGACAGGTCTCCGGACACGTCTTATGACAGGTCTCCGGACACGTCTTATGACAGGTCTCCGGACACGTCTTATGACAGGTCTCCGGACACGTCTTATGACAGGTCTCCGGACACGTCTTATGACAGGTCTCCGGACACGTCTTATGACAGGCCTCCGGACACGTCTTATGACAGGTTTCTGGACACGTCTTATGACAGGTCTCTGGACAAGTCTTATGACAGGTCTCTGGACACGTCTTATGATAGGTCTCTGGACACGTCTTATGACAGGTCTCTGGACACGTCTTATGACAGGTCTCTGGACACGTCTTATGACAGGTCTCTGGACATGTCTTATGACAGGTCTCTGGACACGTCTTATGACAGGTCTCTGGACACGTCTTATGACAGGTTTCCGGACACGTCTTATGACAGGTCTCCGGACACGTCTTATGACAGGTCTCTGGACACGTCTTATGACAGGTCTCCGGACACGTCTTATGACAGGTTTCTGGACACGTCTTATGACAGGTCTCAGGACAGGTCTTATGACAGGTTTCTGGACACGTCTTATGAGAGGTCTTATGAGAGGTCTCAGGACAGGTCTTATGACAGGTCTCTGGACACGTCTTATGACAGGTCTCCGGACACGTCTTATGAGAGGTCTCTGGACAGGTGTTAAGACAGGTCTCTGGACAGGTGTTATGACTACGAACTCTGGTCACTTTAACTGTGACAGATTGTGGTCACGAGGCTTGGCAGTCTTGTCTTACCGTGGTGGTCTTCACCCGGCCCCCTGGCTGTGTGCAGGTCCAGCCAGAGTGGTTTACTAAGAGGTCACAGCCCTCGTCATCCAAGCAAGGCGTCATCTCACACCACTGCCGGCTTCTCACAATGAGAGCTGTGGGGAGAGGAGAGAAAGAGGGATGGTTAACTATCGCAGAATCTATCAAACTAATGAAAAAAAAGCCTGTGGACAGACAGGGACATAGATAGAGACAGAGGGGAGAGAGAGAGAGAGAGAGAGAGAGACAAAGAGAGTGAGTGAGTAAGCAAGAGAGAGAGAGAGAGACAGAGAGGAAAGTGATAAACATTGGAGAACATGTAGGATTTGCAGCACAGGGATGGAGAGGGGACATGTTATGAAAGACCATTGATCATTGAGCTTATGAAGCAGGAACGCTCTAATGATCAGCACACTGCTGTATACCATCTGATCTCGGGTTGTTATAATTCACAGCCCACTGGAGGTAACCAACCAATGCCTGCGCTTAGATTTCACGATGGGTTGCGGCAAGGCTCTCTCGACCTTATCAAACCATACTCTTTGATGAAACAAAGTGAATGGTATGTGTGTGTGTGCGTACGTGTGCGTGTGTGTGTGCATGTGTGTGTGTGTGAGAGAGACACCTGCTCAACACTGGAGATTGCAGCCCTCCACAATACATCATTTTGGGAAAGAGTGTGTGTTCAGGTGTTATTAAACCCCATTCATGTACATTAGCACACTCAGAGGTTAAACAACACACAGCAAGGGTAACCACGACCACAAAGACTACAGGAAAATAGAAATGCCAGAATAAAACAAGACAAATGAATAATTAGATCTGTGATTATGAAACAGAACATTTTATCTCTACAAAGAGCGGTCTCCTCTTGAAGTAGACCTGTTTTTATACTTGATCATACACATGTCTATTTATAAGAAACTAGGGCATTATCCCACTTGCATTTGCATATCATGACATCCCAATTGGCCCTCAGAGAGAGAGGGGGATAGGGAGAAAGAGAGAGAGAGAGAGAGATGCATATTTAGGTCTAGGGGAAAATGATAATTGAGCAGAATATAGCTTATAACAAACAAAAACTAAAGTATGCAAATGGTGGCACATTCAGCATCAGGGATAAAATGTGTCACCTTTGCACATACATAAAGCCAAGGGCAACATTATAACATTATTGTGTTCACACAGCGAAAGGAAGAACACTCAATTACCACTACAAGCAGTACAAACAAATCAATTGTACAAACTCAATTAAGTTACAGTAGATTTAAATGGTAATATAAAGGTAAAATACATGTTTTCCTCAAACAGAGGATCTACTGTTGGTGCAACTGCCTATTCCAAATTTGTTTCAATGTTGTCATGGGAACACATGATGCCAATTTTATTTGCATTTTTTTGATAATTGTTTAAAATATATGTTCATTCAATAGGCAGATTAACAGCATTGGACAAATAACAAAAACATTGTAAGCGCATGTCCACCAATACCATCACTCATTCATATATCTTTATGTACATATTGTACATATTCTTTATCACTTTACACTTGTGTGTATAAGGTAGTAGTTGTGGAATTGTTAGGTTAGATTACTTGTTGGTTATTACTGGTTATTTTACTGCATTACTGCATTACTGCATTACTGCATTGTCGGAACTAGAAGCACAAGCATTTCGCTACACTCGCATTAACATCTGCTAACCATGTGTATGTGACAAATACAATTTGATTTGATTTGATTTGATTTCTTAAACAGGACACATGTGGACCCCAGGAAGAGTAGCTGCTGCTTTCGCAACTCCTAATGGGGATCCTAATAAAATACCAAAATACCAAAACGTAATCACAAAAAAACTAGACACGGGTGAAGAGAAAAATAATGAAAGTCATAACTTTAAGAGAAACAGATCCTTATAATTCACATTCCCGTCCACCTCAATGAAATTAAACTTTGCCAGGGATGCTGCAGGGATCCTTCTGGAAGTGAACAATTTGCATGGGGAGACATTTGAATGCCAGAGATACGGATAACAAATTTAGAGGGAGAGGCCAAACCATTTATACTATACAAAACGCATTCATGTACCCTGCACTAAATTCCTAGCGCGACCAGAGGATGGTATAGAAAATTAAATGGTGTATGGACTGCTTAACAAGGTAATACATTCTCCTTTGGTGAAATTTTATAGCGACAACCTGTTAGCCTCAATTATCAACCTGAATTTCCATTGAACAACACCATGGGACATGAGACCCTCTCAAAAATGGTCCTTAATTCAATTCTTCCATTTCCGCATACCTTTATCTAATGTGGTAGGGGGTAGTGGAAGTGATAAGTATATCCATAACACCCAATCACCACGCCGCCCGCCTTCCCGAGGTCATTCCCACCTTCAGATAACAATCAATTCAAATTATTGTTCTCCTTCATTATCCCACCATTAGCTGTGGCGGCCACTCAACTGAAACAGCTGGGGATCCAAAAGCAATCTCTGTTGTGGAATAATGATCATGAAAAGAGGAAGAAACAACCTGGATGTAATCTACCTACGTGAAGGTGTGTGTGTGAGAGTGTAGATGGAGAGGAGATGGGCGTGGATGGGGGCACAGTTCATCTTGTGGAGATAAGACAGAAATAACATTATTACATCCACCAGTGAGGCAGTATGTCTGTGAAATAGCATATCACTGAGCCGTCAACAGCTGCCGCCCCGGGTGATAAATCCTGCTTAATATGGTGTGAAGCCGGGGGTCTGCCAAGATAGGGGCTGGGGCTGCTAATCTGGCCCAAGGACAGGACAGGGAATACAGAGAGAACACACCTCCTTCTTTCTGTATACCTGTATATAAACTGCCTCTATACAGTACCACAGTACAGAAACCGTAAACGTAACATATTCATTTTGCAGCCTTTTCTGTAGGCAGCGATGGGCAGTATTTCTGTTAAATGTATTTTAAATATGTATTTCAAGTAACGTTATGTATTTTCTAACAAGATACTCTCGAGAGCTGTATTTTCTATTTTAAAATACTTTTCTATACCATTTCTTATAGAGCTTCACAATTATGTGGCCCACTTTCACCCTGCATTGGTATGTATCAGAAGTCTGATGGCACTATGATTCACATCAGCACCATCATGCCGGAAACTCTAGACCCACTCCAATTCGCATACCTCCCAAACAAATTCACAGATGACACAATCTCAATCACACTCCACACTGCCCTTTCCCACCTGGACAAAAGGAACACCTATGTGAGAATGCTGTTCATTGACTACAGCTCAGCGTTTAACACCATAGACCCCATAAAGCTCATCACTAAGCTAAGGACCCTGGGACTAAACACCTTCCTTTGCAACTGGGGTAAGGGTAAGTAACAACACATCTGCCATGCTGATCCTCAACACTGTGGCCTCTCAGGGGTGCGTGCTTAGTCCCATCCTGTACTCCCTGTTCACCCACGACTGAGTGGCCAAGCATGACTCCAACACCATTATTAAGTTTGCTGATGACACAACGGTAGTAGGCCTGATCACCGACAACGATGAGACAGCCTATAGGGAGGATGTCAGAGACCTGGCAGTGTGGTGCCAGGACAACAACCTCTCCCTCAATGTGAGCAAGACAAAGGAGCTGATCGTGGACTACAGGAAAAGGTGGGACAAACAGGTCCCCAATTAACATCGAAGGGGCTGTAGTAGAGCGGGTCGAGAGGTTCAAGTTCCTTGGTGTCCACATCAACAACGAACTATCATGGTACAAACACACCAACACAGTCATGAAGATGGCACGACAACACCTTTTCCCCCTCAGTAGACTGAAAAGATTTGGCATGGGTCCTAAGATCCTCAAAAGGTTCTACAGCTGCACCATCGAGAGCATCCTGACTGGTTGCATCACTGCCTGGTATGGAAACTACTCGGCCTCCGACCGCAAAGCACTATAGAGGGTAGTGCGTATGGCCCAGTACATCCCTGGGGCCAAGCTTCCTGACATCCAGGACCTATATACTAGGCGGTGTCAGAGGAAAGCCCCCAAAAATTGTCAAAGACTCCAGTCACCCAAGTCATAGACTGTTCTCTCTGCTAAAGCATGGCAAGCGGTACCGGAGTGCCGAGTCTAGGACCAAAAGGCTCCTTAACAGCTTATATCCCCAAGTCATAAGACTGCTGAACAATTGATCAAATAGCCACCCGGACTATTTACATTGACCCTCCTCCTTTGTTTTTACACTCCGGCTACTCGCTGTTTATTATCTGTGCATATTTACTTTACAAATGACCTCGACTAACATGTACCCCCGCACATTGACTCGGTGCCGATACCCCCTGTATATAGCCTCGTTATTGTTATGTAATTTTCTTGTGTTACTTTTGGATTTTTGGACTACATATTTTTTTCACTTTAGTTTATTTAGTAAATATTTTCTTGACTCTATTACATGAACTGCATTGTTGGTTAAGGGCTTGTAAGTAAGCACGTCACGGTAAGGTCTGTAGTATTCGGCGCATGTGACAAATAACATTTGATTTGATTTGAAGTGTCTGTTAAATGACAAAATGTAAATGGTAAAACATACACGTAAAACATGCCGAGTATTATTCTAATGAGCTCCGTCCCCCAAAACAAGGCCAATAGTAATACCTAGTGTGCTTTGCAGTTGTTCGTTTTTACATTTAAATAAAAATGTTGGTAATTTAGCAGATGCTCGTATGCAGAGCGAATTACAGGCAGTGCATTCAACTGAGGTAGATCAAAAATAATTAAAAAGTAAGCAAAAAGTTATTTAACCATTACTGAGAATGTTGTTGTTGCTAAGGAGGTTACTTGCTAATATATTTTTGTATTTTAATTAAATACAATACTTTGCAAATGTATGTCGTAATTTATTTTGATATGTTGTTCTTTAGGGTATTTTCAACAAACAAAAAAAATTTGAAATTGTATTTTTGCCCATCCCTGATTGTAGGACAGTGAATACTCCTCCACATTGAGACTGTACCCAGATGTCAGTGAGTGTAACGGTTTTCTTCGGTGGAAGAAGGAGAGGACCAAAGCACAGCGTGATTAGTGTTCATCATGTTTAATAAAAGACAATAAACTGAACACTTCCAAAATACAAAACAACAAACGTGAAAACCGAAACAGTTCTATCTGGTGCAGACACACAAAGACTGAAGACAACCACCCACAAAACCCAACACAAAACATGCTACCTAAATATGGTTCCCAATCAGAGACAACACAAAACACCTGCCTCTGATTGAGAACCATATCAGGCCAAACACAGAAATAGGAAAACATAGAAATACAAACATAGACTGCCCACCCCAACTCACGCCCTGACCATACTAAATAAAGACAAAACAAAGGAAATAAAGGTCAGAACGTGACAGTGAGTTGTTTGTGAGTTTTGTAAATACTGCTGTGCATCTTGTTCCAGTCCCAGTCTTCAGGTCTTAATGGGAGTACCTGCAGAGTTGCAAACCATCTGCATACCCAGACCCCTTAGAGTTAAAGCCTGCCAGTTGCCCCTCATGCATTAGCATTAGCATTAACCACCAAACTCTGTAATGACAGATGCTTTTAGGGCAGCTAATTTACTGGGTCTTGTTTTCATAGTGTAGCCTCCGATGCTAAGACACTCAAATCATGTCAGACGCTGGGCTCATTGAGGCTCCATTGAAGAAGCACATCCCATTCAAGAGGGATAGCTACCAAATTCTCAATAGACAAAAACATTCCAGGAGTCACCACTCACTTTTTATATGGAAACAGTGATAGCCTATCTTGATCACAATGTTCTGCTTTGCTAAACTGTGGGTAGGCCTAACTGCTCAAGCCTTTAAGAGGTTAAAGGTTTGTCGAATTGTGTTCTGCTTTGATGCAATAAGTAGTTTCTGAGGAGTGCAGTCTGGAAAGCACAAGAGACATCCATGCTTTCTATGTCTATGCTGCATACAGTAATTCACCTAATTAACAATGTTCTCTATTCATCAGCTCACTGGTGCGAGTCACTTCTCTTTCTCACCAAATCACAGGCGTTACTATGCAGTGCTGTGTTCATGATAAGAAAAAAGCCCTTCTCCATAATTACTCATACATGGCCCCTATTTTAATGATAATATTCTGCTCGTTTGGGGGGCTTGATGAGGGTCTACAAAACGAGGTGTCAACATGGCAGAGGTGAAAAGGTAGAAATGGTTTTGAAGCTACTGAGGGTTCTGTTGAAAGTTTGAGTTTCTAGTCAAGCTGAGCATCTATGACATACCAACAATGTTCTATGGATGTTCTGGTACTTCTACGATGGTCCAGGTCAGTAGACAACACCCACATTTGTGATGGAGATGACAGGCTGCATCTCTGCACCAACACTCATCTCCCCCATCTTTCCTACTGTACTGAGCAGGGTCTCATGTCCAAAATGTAAAATGGATAACTTGATATCACCTAAATAATAATAATAATTATATCAATCTATTTTTTTCCCTTCTTTTAATACAGTTAGGCTGATAGCACATTGTTTATGAGAGGTATCAGAATATTAATGCTGTCATTTCAGTCCTCTGCAATATTCTTTTCAAATGGTAGTTCAATCAGTAAGGTTTGTCTGAATGGCTAGCTCGCTTTTGACTTCATTCAGTAAGCAAAATATAATTCTCATTGCTTCCTCTCTATGGGCATAGTGGAATGTATTTGTTAGTTTTACAAACGTTATCACCTTCAGCATAGCGTCACGACTCTCCTCCTCTTTTACTATTAGCCACGTGCGGAATGTCGTTCACCTATTATCTTCTAGCCTATGAGCACAGCACACTAGTACAACTCCACCACGCTAGCTGAGGCACCAATGGGCACAGCACACTAGTACAACTCCACCACGCTGCTGAGGTACCAATGAGCACAGCACACTAGTACAACTCCACCACGCTGCTGAGGCACCAATGGGCACAGCACACTAGTACAACTCCACCACGCTGCTGAGGCACCTATGAGCACAGCACACTAGTACAACTCCACCACGCTGCTGAGGCACCTATGAGCACAGCACACTAGTACAACTCCACCACGCTGCTGAGGCACCAATGGGCACAGCACACTAGTACAACTCCACCACGCTGCTGAGGCACCAATGGGCACAGCACACTAGTACAACTCCACCACGCTAGCTGAGGCACCAATGGGCACAGCACACTAGTACAACTCCACCACGCTAGCTGAGGCACCAATGGGCACAGCACACTAGTACAACTCCACCACTCTAGCTGAGGCACCAATGAGCACAGCACACTAGTACAACTCCACCACGCTAGCTGAGGCACCAATGAGCACAGCACACTAGTACAACTCCACCACGCTAGCTGAGGCACCAATGAGCACAGCACACTAGTACAACTCCACCACGCTAGCTGAGGCACCAATGAGCACAGCACACTAGTACAACTCCACCACTCTAGCTGAGGCACCAATGGGCACAGCACACTAGTACAACTCCACCACGCTAGCTGAGGCACCAATGGGCACAGCACACTAGTACAACTCCACCACTCTAGCTGAGGCACCAATGAGCACAGCACACTAGTACAACTCCACCACGCTAGCTGAGGCACCAATGAGCACAGCACACTAGTACAACTCCACCACGCTAGCTGAGGCACCAATGAGCACAGCACACTAGTACAACTCCACCACTCTAGCTGAGGCACCAATGGGCACAGCACACTAGTACAACTCCACCACTCTAGCTGAGGCACCAATGGGCACAGCACACTAGTACAACTCCACCACGCTAGCTGAGGCACCAATGAGCACAGCACACTAGTACAACTCCACCACTCTAGCTGAGGCACCAATGGGCACAGCACACTAGTACAACACCACGCTGCTGAGGCACCAATGGGCACAGCACACTAGTACAACACCACGCTGCTGAGGCACCAATGGGCACAGCACACTAGTACAACACCACGCTAGCTGAGGCACCAATGGGCACAGCACACTAGTACAACTCCACCACACTAGCTGAGGCACCAATGGGCATAAATCTTGTGATGTATTTATATGTCAAAATACACCTAGATTCTTTCACTTGCGTGTTACGTCAACACTTTACTGACAAACCTCCACCTCCCCACCACCACCTGCTGCAGGCCCGTCATTGGCCAACTGAATTAAAGCAGGGAAGCGAGGCTTTCAGCCAGGACTGTCGTGAAGCGATTTGGCCGAACAGAAGTTGATTTATAAGCGAATTACCTTGATATGCCTTGATAAAACAATTCAATTATATTGAAAGTCCTCTAAGCAGGAGAATTGAACTTACGTTGGATAAATGGGAGCAAGCTTTAATGAAACAAACAAACAGACTCCCACCCTCTATTAACTGTCATGGCTACAGAGCCACACACTAAGACTCCCTCTCTAATGAGACATACGCTGTCTCTGCCGCTCGGAGAGCCTGTCACTCGGCGGGGACGCAGACTATGGAGGAACACAGCTGTTCCCAGTGCAGCCTTTTGTAAATCGATACATCAAAGCGCTGTACTCAGCCTGAACCCAGAACTGCCAGCCAAATGCCCACAAACAAAAAGGCATGTGACGAATCCAGTCGGAGGAACCTGCATGCACAGTAAGCAGAGCCACCTCATATTGCCTTAGCTTACCTGACTTGACTATAATTGGGAAATGGGGAATGTACAGAATTTCTCTTTGAAAATATACTGGTATAAAACCTATAATATGTGTGGTCATTGTTATTCAAAGGTGTAATTAGAAGTGTCAGGGGTAGAATGTTAAAAAAAAATTAGTGAAAGAGAACACAATCCCTGTAAGATTTAATCACAGCTCCAATGAATAAAGGCTGTTTTGTCTTGTAATTTTTTTGCAGAGTGTATTAAACTCGGCAGGATAGAGGACATTTTTCTTTGTGTGCTCTTGTGGAGACATTGTTTCTTAATCTAATTCCCTGGGAATGTCTGGAGCTACATCTCTATCCTCAATCATCCCAGGACACCTTCCCTAAGTGCGTGCGCCACACGCTTCCCTTGATAACGCTTTCATTCATTCAGCCGCCTGTCTTTGCTGGTCCTCGGAACAGCTTTCATCGGAAGCCTTGCAGCTCGATCTTAGACCGCAAGCTTTCATGGTATCGCTGCTTATGGACATGCTTTATGGATACTAGAAGCACAAGGATCTCAATCGGATCCTTGCTGTGCAGCATGATGCGCTATCCAACTTCAAGCTCTGTCTGAAGAGCAACGAGAGAAGGCATCGGATCTCCCTCATATTGAAGGCACCTGGAGTATGTAGCAACTGTGGTGGGCAGGTAACTAAGACAACAAGTCTACTATACATAGGCTACCAATATAGAGAAAAAGGATTCACAAAGAACAGCTTGGCACAAATGACATCTTGCTATTAAAAAGAGGTTCATGTGAAAAAAGACCATTCATTGCACAGTGGAGTTGCACTAAAGGTGGAGTGTGACAGTTGAATCACACCCTTGACTCGGAACAGCCCCTCTTTTCTCCAAACGGTTAATGCCCCACCACATTCCCCTGAATTCATCTTGAATTCTGCAGGTCCCTATTAGGCCTGAGCGATGGCCCGGTCCCAGCTGTGTTCAGCCAGCATTCTGCAGACAGAGAGGGGGAAGTAGTCTCTGGAGCCTTGGCGGTCTTGACCCAGTTAAGGTAGGCGCTGACTGATGACCGATGCAGAGACCTGCCGACAGGATTTATTGAGACGATAAATGAGAGGGGCTTCGCGTTGCGGTGGACAAGAGATTATTTATATATTTTGATAAAGACTTTTGGTAAGCGCTACACAGCCTTGCGTTGCTGTCTTTAGTTTCTGTTCCTTTGCATGGAAAGCAAAGGCCTACCCCTGTGGGCATTCCTCAGAGACATGGACACACGGACACAAACTAAAAGAAGCACCAAACTCGTCTTGATTTAAAAAAAAATATATTTATAATAATAATTGTATTGAGTTAAGAACAAATTTACAATGACGGCCTACACCGGCCAAACCCGGACGACGCTGGACCAATTGTGCGCCGCCCTCTGGGACTCAATCACAGACGGTTGTGATACAGCCTGGATTCAAAACAGGGTGTCTGTAGTGACATCTCAAGCACTGAGATGCAGTGCCTTAGACCGCTGCGCCACTCGGGAGCCCCACTGCAACAAGCTGGGAGAGCTTTGGTCATTGCAACTTCACAGGTCCCCTTCGTTTATAGTCCCCAGAAAAGTCCTGTTCAAAGATTTCCACTGAAAATGCAGTTAAAAACGAATTGAGAACAACACTATGGCAGCAAGTGCTATAAAACATCATATGCTATTTGTGTAATAGTTTAGTTGATAAAAATCCAGAGTAGATGAGCAATTTACAAATATGTCAGTAGCATGACATAAACTATCTCAGGTAACCACCAGTTACACTGTAGAGTTCATAGCTCAGATAGTCAGAGAGCCAACATCTGTGAGCACCGTCTGCCCGGGTGTTGTACTTGACATTTTAAACAAATCAGCTTGAATCAATAGCAAAGGTTACGACAGCAACACTCCGGGCCTCAGCGATGCTAAATGGAGTCAGTCTGCTTAATGCTGAACCCTCTCCCTCCCCTAAACGCTTGACCGTCTCTGAGCCGGTTCCCTTCCACGATCGATTGGAAATGACGTAAGCCACTCCAAAAAGACTGGAAGCCTTAAAATACATTTTGAGGTCTTCATTTAGGATTGTTGTGTTGTAAATGCGGAGGACGGATATTAACTGTGGATTTCAGAGGCTTAGAGGTGTTCTGTCCAAGCTAATAGTTGCATAATGTCATGGGCAAAATGTATCAGAAAGTTTAACGGTCAAATTTGAAAAAGACATCAGTTATTCTAGGTACGAGTTCCAGGGAGTTCCTAATTTAAATGATGGAAAGGAAGTACCAATAACAGTTAGCGATTGGTATTTTACAACACACATGGCTCCCACTACAGAGCCACTCTCTCAGAGATGTTATAGGTCTATCATGATATTCACCAAATGGTAAACAACTAATCAATAGTTCATTTGTCACTGGAGTCACAAGGAAGCAAGTTAGGGGAATTCCAGCTTTTTCCATAACCAAAATGAGACAATCAATTTCCACTTTAGTGAGACTATCAAGGGAAAGGGGCTACAACTCAAATGAAGGGTGATTGCTCCAAATACCAAAACAACTCTCTTTTTCAGTAATCTTTGTACTACTCTGAGAGGGTAAAAGTCTTCCTAGGCCCCGTTGGCATTTGGGTCTAAATGGATAGCACAGTGCCCCCTGTCACAGCCTGAGGCTGACTGGAAGTGGCAGGTGTATTATTCTTCTGGTTGCTGGTTCCCTGGACAAATTCTAAGATATTTGAAAGGCTCTGCAGTCACTATAGTGCCCTCGAACAAATATCTCTGTTCAGCATTGCAACACTTCAAGTCTCCAGGACTCGCCAAATTTGAGTTGCACCGATACAAAATGTTATTTAAAAAAAGAATATTATGTGCAGTTAATTACATTGATCTCAAGACTGTTTCTTCCTAGATTCCTAGAGAGTTTTTCCTAGCCACCGTGCTTCTACACCTGCATTGCTTGCTGTTTGGGGTTTTAGGCTGGGTTTCTGTACAGCACTTTGTGACATCAGCTGATGTAAGAAGGGCTTTATAAATAAATTTGATTGATTGATTGATTGGTTGTTGACAAAGCACGTACTGAGTCAAGAGTCCAGATGTGTATTAATTCTGAACTAGCTTGCTTTCCATGTCTCCTATCAGCAATTGGCCAATTTATAACTTTGATCTTAGACATCATAAGATGAAACATCTACCCTAAATGCAGTCTAAATTATGTAGTATCACAATTACCATGGCTAAATGTGAAAAATCATTGACCCCCACAAATGTTCTCAAATGACCCACATTTATCTGAGAGAGTTGTGTGGCTGCACTTGACCCTAAGCTGCAGACAGCTGCATGAATAAGCCCTCTTGCCTCTTCTAGGAAATTGCTTCCCAGCAAGTCACAAACATAGAGTTCATCAATATTAATAGAGGTGTCCATGCAAATGAGCTCCATTCAAATTGATGGTGGTTGTAGTGTTTCCAGGTGACAAGAGTTGAATGTGAGTTTGTGTGTGTTTGTGTCTCTGACAGGTTTCGAACCCAGGTCTTCTGTGCACCAGAGGACTGAGCTAAAGCCTAGGTATTACAAGTCATCTGGTGTTTAAGCAAAGTTACTCATCACACAAGTGTAGCTCTTATACAACCATTAATACGTACACGTATAAGTTCAAATCAAACTTATCCAGAAAGAAGAAATGTGCTTTCTTGACAAATGTATTCATTGATTCAAATTTGAGGCACAAGAAAAGCTATATGTTGTTGTGTGAAATTACAACCCACAAATAAAGTGAATAAATGAAAAAAATCTATTACATTACCGTTGGTTATTAAGGTGACCAAAACGTGTATTACATCATAAGAGATGTGGGATTCCAGTCATCTAGGCAGAGATCCTTACTATTTACACTTCATTGGCATCAATCACTTGCAACACTGATTAAATTATTTAACAAAAGCCATTTTGGATGATTGATTTGTATTTATGGCATTTGTAATGCCAGTTACTCATGCAAAGAAGCTAAACTCATCCATGTTATGACAATAGCATAAAGAGAACGTTTTGTCATCGGTTTACAGCTCTTAGCTTGTATTGAGTGGATCCTTTGAGAGTCTCTCTGGGAAAGGGTGTCACGGGGGAAACTAATCTGCCATGGTGATACAGTACATATTAATTCACGCACCATTCATCCTCTTTCATTGTAGATATCATCTTATAATCATTTGCCCTTTTTCCATCCTTCACTTGTTTGTCTCAGCCGTATAGGCTTGTTGCTGAGGTCATAAAAATGATTTTGAGGCCCCCCTCCACTCCCTATATCCCATGAACACCCTCTTATGAAAATTGCCTGGAGTGACAGAGTGGAAGAATGTGCGTTTTTTTATGTTGTCTCTTTTTTATGTGGCCCCAGACCAAATGGATGTTGTGTGGGATAATGATGTAGGTCCTCATGCGTTAAGGGGACTTGTGAGAGCACATCATGTTTTACTGCTGCAACAGCGAACATTCCCAAGGACAAAGGTCTGGCCTGGTCACCTATATTTTCCAATGTATTTTGAGACATAATTTGGCAATAACAATAGAGCATAATTGTAGGCAGTAAAGAGTATCACACACATGACTAGTACCTCACTGGATTTGCCATTCAAATCCCCCTATGAAAGAGAAAGTATAGGCAACAACTTCCCAGTATGCGCAGCTGGTTGAAACAGTCAAGTTGGTTGACTTCTCAGCCAGGTTTGCCATCAGAACTGTATGGATCATGCCAAGGGACTGCCCGTGTCTCAATCAAGTGTAAACTGCCTTCATGGGACACACTGCTGTGCAAACGAAACACACTCCTGAAATATATGTCTTCAATGCTGGTTTTCAATCAATTGGTTAATTTGTTGAGAAAGTAAGGAACTCAAAGCCGTTCCCGCCCCAGGAACATCCCTAAACACAAAATAAATTCAAATCTGTCTATTACATTACAATAACATAAAAAATAATGAAAAGCGAATCAAAAGGCAGGTCATGATATGAGAAAAGGGACTATTTGTGTTACAGCAAAATGATTTAGTGCCTTCTAAATTAGTCCCTTGGCTGTACACAACGCTTTCTCAGAAAAAGAAGCATCTCTGTGATGTTTTTGTGTCCTTCAAAATGCTAATGTCCTAATGAACAACATCGTTCCTTATTCCAAATGACTAGAAACTGTAGGGAGTCGCATCATATCGTCTAAACACCGTCACATGAAAGGACCAAGACCATAGCTTCATTCCAATAGACAGATTACGATCCTCAAATTCAGCCTTTTATCTTAGTCCCCCGAGAATTCATTACAACATGCTTGTCTCCATGGCACATTTTAAGCACTTCTAAAAGATGTGTGTGTGTGTAAATCTCTTCCAATGCACTAGCATGTGTAGTGTTGAAATGCATACTGAAAATTGTGTTCTATTATCTGACAATTACTGCAATGGTATACATGCCTCGATTGACTGTATCATGTTCGATTTCCTCAAACAACAACTGCAGTTTTAACAATAACTTTAATACTTTTCGAAGACTGCCTTGTCTCATGCTGCGTCAATCAAAGATGTGGTTAGCTTACGTTTGGAAAGAGCCTGAAGGATTGCGTAAATGCTAAAGGTCTTCTATACTAAAAAAGAGGAGCTATCATACTTTAACCTCTACAGGACCCCCCGTAATTGAGACAATTAGTCTGTAAATAAAATATGGTGAGGATTCTTATAAACAGATGTTGTGGTACAATACTTTTTGGGGCGTCTACGCTCATCGCTCAAGGGGTGCATTAGTGAAGGATGTGAGGGAAATACTGTATTACTAGAGACCACGGCCATTATAAAAAAGAGGAAAGTTGAGAGAATAAAATTGTTAGACAATGGGTAGACAATGTGTTGCCAAGTCTACAGAATAATGCATCGCAACCCTCACCATCGCAACCCTCACCATAACTAATTAACTGCAGCCAAGCATCGGCGGTAGCAGAACATTTTATTAATGTTACATATCAATTGTTCTGAACCCACCTGAACACCTGCAAACACTTTATCATTGTGTACTCTGATTTATTGTTGCTTTGTGTAAATACACATGAAGCATCATCCATGTAAGTAACTCAATTTATTCAAAGAGGAAACCATTTAGTAATCACGTTATTCATCAATACGGTAGGTTCTTCCAGAAAGAAGGTTGCTTGCATGTCCCTTGAGGAAAAAAGGGACAACTACATTCAACGGGGCTGGGGATAGAAGGGGAGGAGCAAAAGGATGAGTTAATGAGTGAAGTAGTCTGAAAACGTCAGGAGAGAACGTTTAATGAGGCAATAAGGTCCGAGGTGGTGTGGTATATGGCCAATATATACCACAGCAAAGGGCTGTTCTTAACCACGACGCAACGCAGAGTGCTCGATACAGCCCTTAGCCGTGGTATATTGGCCATATACCACAAACCCCCCCGAGGTGCCTTATTATTATTATCAACTGGTTACCAACGTAATAAAGGCGCCGGAGGAGATGGCTGCCGTTTTACGATTTCCTAACCAATTGTGCTATTGTGTGTGTTTTTTCGCATTATTTGTACCTTATTTTGTGCATAATGTTTCTGCCACCACTGTATCTTATGACCGAAAATAGCTTCTAGATATCAGGACAGCGATTACTCACCCATACTGGAGGAATACTTTCTCTTTAATGAGTTGGACGGGAAGGATTTACTACGCTCATCCAGGCGGCGCTCCAACTGGCCGGTGACTTTAATGCAGGGAAACTTAAATCCGTTTTACCTAATTTCTACCAGCATGTTAAATGTGCAACTAGAGGGGGAAAAAAACTCTAGACTACCTTTACTCCACACACAGAGTACAAAGCTCTCCCTCACCCTCCATTCGGCAAATCTGACCATAATTCTATCCTCCTGATTCCTGCTTACAAGCCAAAACTAAAGTAGGAAGCACCAGTGACTGGGTCAATAAAAAAAGTGGTCAGATGAAGCAGATGCTAAGCTACAGGACTGTTTTGCTAGCACAGACTGGAATATGTTCCACGGTTCTTCTGATGGCATTGAGTACACCACATCAGACACTGGCTTCATCAATAAGTGCATCGATGACGTCATCCCCAGTGACCGTACGTACATACCCCAACCAGAAGCCATGGATTACAGGCAACATCCGCACTGAGCTAAAGGGTAGAGCTGATGCTTTCAAGGAGCAGGACTCTAACCCGGAAGCTTATAAGAAGTTCCGCTCTACCCTCTGATGAACCATCAAACAGACAAATTGTAAATACAGGACTAAGATTGAATCGTACTACACCGGCTCCGACGCTCGTCGAATGGGGCAGGGCTTTCAAACTATTACAGACTACAAAGGGAAGCACAGCCGCAAGCTTCCCAGTGACACGAGCCCACCAGACGAGCTAAATTACTTCTATGCTCGCTTCGAGGCAAGTAACACTGAAACATGCATGAGAGCATCAGCTGTTCCGGACGACTGTGTGATCACGCACTCCGTAGCCAATGTGAGTAAGACCATTAAACAGGTCAACATTCACAAAGCAGCAGGACCAGACGGATTACCAGGGCGGATTACCAGGGCGGGAGATGCACTTGTCATCTCCCGTCTGGATTACTGCAACTCGCTGTTGGCTGGGCTCCCTGCCTGTGCCATTAAACCCCTACAACTCATCCAGAACGCCGCAGCCCGTCTGGTGTTCAACCTTCCCAAGTTCTCTCACGTCACCCCGCTCCTCCGCTCTCTCCACTGGCTTCCAGTTGAAGCTCGCATCCGCTACAAGACCATGGTGCTTGCCTACGGAGCTGTGAGGGGAACGGCACCTCCGTACCTTCAGGCTCTGATCAGGCCCTACACCCAAACAAGGGCACTGCGTTCATCCACCTCTGGCCTGCTCGCCTCCCTACCTCTGAGGAAGTACAGTTCCCGCTCAGCCCAGTCAAAACTGTTCGCTGCTCTGGCACCCCAATGGTGGAACAAACTCCCTCACGACGCCAGGTCAGCGGAGTCAATCACCACCTTCCGGAGACACCTGAAACCCCACCTCTTTAAGGAATACCTAGGATAGGATAAAGTAATCCTCCTAACCCCCCCCTCCCCCTTAAAAGAGTTAGATGCACTATTGTAAAGTGGTTGTTCCACTGGATATCATAAGGTGAATGCACCAATTTGTAAGTCGCTCTGGATAAGAGCGTCTGCTAAATGACTTAAATGTAAATGTAAATGTGTACTGGGACTAAACACCTCCCTCTGCAACTGGATCCTGGACTCCCTGACGGGCTGCCACAAGGTGGTTAGGGTAGGTAACAACACATCTGCTGATCCTCAACACGGGATCTCAGGGGTACGTGCTCAGTCCGCTCCTGTACTCCCTGTTCACTCACGACTGCATGGCCAGGCACAACTCCAACACCATCATCAAGTTTGCCAATGAAACAACAGTGGTAGGCCTGATCACCGACAAGAATGAGACAGCCTATAGGGAGGAGGTCAGAGACCTGGCCGTGTGGTGACAGGCCAACAACCTCTCCCTCAACGTGATCAAGACAAAGGAGATGATTGTGGACTAAAGGAAAAGGAGGACCGGGCACGCCCCCCATTCTCATCGACGGGGCTGTAGGGGAGCAGGTTGAGAGCTTTAATTTCCTTGGTGTCCACATCACCAACAAACTATCATGGTCCAAACACACTAAGACAGTCATGAAGATGGCACAACAAAGCCTATTCCCTCTCAGTAGACTGAAAAGATTTGGCATGGGTCCTCAGATTCTCAAAAGGTTCTACAGCTGCACCATCGAGAGCATCCTGACTGGTTGCATCACTGCCTGGTATGGAAACTACTCGGCCGCAAAGCACTATAGAGGGTAGTGCGTATGGCCCAGTACATCACTGGGGCCAAGCTTCCTGCCATCCAGGACCTCTATACCAGGCAATGTCAGAGGAAGGGTCTAAAAATTGTCAAAGACTCCAGTCACCATAGTCATAGACTGTTCTCTCTGCTATCGCACTGCAAGCGGTACCGGAGTGCAAAGTCAAGGCCCAAAAGGCTTCTTAACTGCTTCTACCCCCAAGCCATATCTCCTGAACAGCTAATCAAAGGTCTACCCAGACCCCTCTTTTATGCTGCTTCTACTCTCTGTATATTGTCTATGCATAGTCACTTTAACTCTACCTAGATTTACATATTACCTGAATTACCTCGACTAACCGGTGCCCACGCACATTGACTCTGTACAGGTACCTCCTGTATATAGCCTCGCTATTGTTATTTTACTGCTGCTTTTTAATTAGTTGTTACTTTTATTTTAAATGTGTTACTTATCTATTTGTTTGGTTAAGGGCCTGTAAGTAAACATTTCACTGTAATGCCTACACATGTTGTATTCGGCATATCATTTTGTCATACCCATTGTATACGGACTGATATACCACGGCTGTCAGCCAATCAGCATTCAGGGCTCAAACCACCCGGTTTATATGAATGAATACACTGATGTAGCACATTGGTGAGAATCATTTGAAGGCAAGCTACAAATTGACCTATGCTTGTTTAACTGTCCTTCTGTCTATGGTTCAAATAGTTCCTGATCTTCTCGATGCAGATGTTTACAGGGATAATATCTGTAGCTATCATTAAACATGCAGAGTGTATTATAACGATCAGGCAGAACTTGATGTGCTCCTGCAGGTGACCGCTGGATTGCTTAAAGCTGTAATCAGGAGTTGAAACAATAACAAAGACTCCCCGCCACTGTTTTGCTAAAAAGGGATGGGGCTGGAGAAATGTAACCACTCTCAAATTCATAGATGGAGCTATGGATGCAAGGACTGACCATCCATGATATCAAAATTCTAGTTTTAAACATGTTTAGAGGTTATGCAGTACTTGTTAACCTTTATTTTGTTTACAAACATTGTAGTAACACAAGCCTATATTTACAGTTGACTAAGCTCATGAGGATTTCTAAGTTATATTCTTCACGAATCAATGGGTACGTACATATCATTAATTTATATGTCCAAAAATTGATGTAGCTACTAACAGGAGATTACAAGAATAAACTACTAGACATTGTTATGGTGTCCAGCCGGCTCCATACTAGACAGTTGAAATGGTCATTGTCTGCCGTTCACTACTCCCGCACCAATGAAGTACAATGAAATCAAAATAGGAAAAAGATAAATGGAAAAATGACATATTACAATTGAAATAAAATGATTTGACTGGAAATGTAGCCTAAATCAATTACAATAATTGAGTTAACATGTTTAATTGCAGACAATGACACCTACATGCAAGTTATTGAAGACCAACTTTTAATTAATTACCACATTGTAAATGAAAGTGATATGGATTGCAGCAACATGTGTGATAGGCAATTTAAATATAATAATAAAATGAAGTACTTTGCATCTGTTCGGAAGCCGCACATAGCCAGTCACAATTCCATATGGCCATAGACTTCAATGGTAAAAATGATGGTCATAACATGTCTACAACCGTTCAAAGATGGAATCCACAGTAGGGACTGACCGCCCCACCACCATTGTTATTGTTTTTGTAGCAGAGCTGAGGAGCGTTGTGCAGCATGTTAAAAACATTGCAGTACATATTGTGCTCTTCTAGCGCGCATGTGAAGATGTCAGAGGGGAAAACTGTGTTGGTTGTTTGCAGTAACATCTTTGTTGTTGTAATATCGCAAACCAATGTGGCTGTTTCACCATTAATGATTCCAGCTTTAAGATAACGACTTCCAAAGAATAAGAAATGACTCTCCCTATCACATTCCAATTCAGACATTGTTTCTTCAGCAAAGTACACTATGCCACTGTAGGCCTACTGGCCTAATAACTGTATACCTGTAAGAAATGTAAAGGTTTATATTGAGTTTTATCCCGTTGTTCTATTAATAAACAATGGACCAAAAACACAAATTCTTATTTACAATGACGGCCTACACCGGCCAAACCCGGATGAGGCTGGGCATATTGTGGCCACCCTATGGGACTCCCAATTACGTCCGGTTGTGAAACAGCCTAGATTCGAACCAGGGTATCTGTAGTGACACCTCTAGCACTGAGAGACAGTGCCTTAGACTGCTGCGCCACTCGGTTATGTGATTTGATAAAAATTACAACACAATCCAAATGTATATAGTTTCAAATGTAAAATGTGTAGCCTATAGTTCAGGAATATTTCATTTTCCACTCTTGTTAAGAAATGGCCATATTTTAATAAGAGTAAAATCCTTAAAAGGTCCAGTGCAGTGAAAAATTTGATTTTTCTGTGTTGTATACAGTGGGGAGAACAAGTATTTAATACACTGCCGATTTTGCAGGTTTTCCTACTTACAAAGCATGTAGAGGTCTGTCATTTTTATCATAGGTACACTTCAACTGTGAGAGACGCAATCTAAAACAAAAATCCAGAAAATCACATTGTATGATTTTTAAGTAATTAATTTGCATTTTATTGCATGACATAAGTATTTGATCACCTACCAACCAGTAAGAATTCCGGCTCTCATAGACCTGTTAGTTTTTCTTTAAGAAGCTCTCCTGTTCTCCACTCATTACCTGTATTAACTGCACCTGTTTGAACTTGTTACCTGTATAAAAGACACCTGTCCACACACTCAATCAAACAGACTCCAACCTCTCCACAATGGCCAAGACCAGAGAGCTGTGTAAGGACATCAGGGATAAAATTGTAGACCTGCACAAGGCTGGGATGGAATAGGCAAGCAGCTTGGTGAGAAGGCAACAACTGTTGGCGCAAATATTCGAAAATGGAAGAAGTTCAAGATCACGGTCAATCACCCTCGGTCTGGGGCTCCATGCAAGATCTCACCTCATGGGGCATCAATGATAATGAGGAAGGTGAGGGATCAGCCCAGAACTACACGGCAGGACCTGGTCAATGACCTGAAGAGAGCTGGGACCACAGTCTCAAAGAAAACCATTAGTAACACACTACGCCGTCATGGATTAAGATCCTGCAGCGCTCGCAAGGTCCCCCTGCTCAAGCCAGCGCATGTCCAGGCCCATCTGAAGTTTGCCAATGACCATCTGGATGATCCAGAGGAGGAATGGGAGAAGGTCATGTGGTCTGATGAGACAAAAATAGAGCTTTTTGGTCTAAACTCCACTCGCCGTGTTTGGAGGAAGAAGAAGGATGAGTACAACCCCAAGAACACCATCCCAACCGTGAAGCATGGAGGTGGAAACATCATTCTTTTGGGATGCTTTTCTGCAAAGGGGACAGGACGACTGCACTGTATTGAGAGGAGGATGGATGGGGCCATGTATCGCGAGATCTTGGCCAACAACCTCCTTCCCTCAGTAAGAGCATTGAAGATGGGTTGTGGCTGGGTCTTCCAGCATGACAACAACCCAAAACACACAGCCAGGGCAACTAAGGAGTGGCTCCGTGAGAAGCATCTCAAGGTCCTGGAGTGGCCTAGCCAGTCTCCAGACCTGAAACCAATAGAAATTCTTTGGAGGGAGCTGAAAGTCCGTATTGCCCAGCGACTGCCCCGAAACCTGAAGGATCTGGAGAAGGTCTGTATGGAGGAGTGGGTCAAAATCCCTGCTGCAGTGTGTGCAAACCTGGTCAAGAACTACAGGAAACGTACGATCTCTGTAATTGCAAACAAAGGTTTCTGTACCAAATATTAAGTTCTGCTTTTCTGATGTATCAAATACTTATGTCATGCAATAAAATGCAAATTAAAACTTAAAAATCATACAATGTGATTTTCTGGATTTTTGTTTTAGATTCCGTCTCCCACAGTTGAAGTGTACCTATGATAAAAAATTACAGACCTCTACATGCTTTGTAAGTAGGAAAACCTGCAAAATCGGCAGTGTATCAAATACTTGTTCTCCCCACTGTATATATATATATATACGGTTGAAGTTGGAAGTTTACATACACTTAGGTTGGAGTCATTAAAACTCGCTTTTCAACCACTTCACAAATTTCTTGTTAACAAACTATAGTTTTGGCAAATCGGTTAGGACATCTACTTTGTGCATGACACAAGTAATTTTTCCAACAATAGTTTACAGACAGAATATTTCACTTATCACAATTCCAGTGGGTCAGAAGTTTACTTACTTACTTACTTACTTACTTTATTGTCCCCATGGGGAAATTTTGTTGCAGAGTCATGTAGATGTTTAAAGTGGCGTTTAAATACAAAACAAAATTGACAATACAACTTTCCTAACAGTTACACACCAATAAAGCTTCTTTTTTAAAGACTAGCTTGCTGGCCTTACTGAGTCAATAGGAACATTAGCCCGAGCTATTTAGGAGGGATATCACACCTGGCACAAATTATTGTCTAGTTGTGTTTTTCCTGCTCAGGTGTGCCCTGTACCTGCGCCCAGAGGGGAGTAGTTCAGAGTCCGGGTACAGGGGGTGGCTTGGGTCTAAAATTATTTTGTGAGCCTTGTGGAGGGCCCTGACCTTAAAGATCTCATACAGGCCTGTCTGTTTGACTCCAAGTACCTTGCTTGCTGTGGTGATAATCCTTCTCAGCATATTTCTCTGGCTGACAGTGGCATTGCCAAACCAACAAACATTACAAAAAGTTAAAATACTCTCAATGAAAGATTTGTAAAACAGAGTCAGTACAGTACAGTCTACATTAAAAGATCCCATACACTAAGTTGACTGTGCCTTTGAACAGCTTGGAAAATTCCAGAAAATGATGTCATGGCTTTAGAAGCTTCTGATAGGCTAATTGACATCATTTGAGTCAACACAGGTGTACCTGTGGATGTATTTCAAGGCCTACCTTCAAACTCAGTGCCTCTTTGCTTGACATCATGGGAAAATCAAAACAAATCAGGCAAGACCTCAGAATAAAAATTGTAGACCTCCACAAGTCTGGTTCATCCTTGGGAGCAATTTCCAAATGACTGAAGGTACCACGTTCATCTGTACAAACAATAGTACGCAAGTATAAACACCATGGGACCACACAGCCATCATACCGCTCAGGAAGGAGATGCGTTCTGTCTCCTAGAGATGAACGTACTTTGGTGCGAAAAGTGCAAATCAATCCCAGAACAGCAAAGGACCTTGTGAAGATGCTGGAGGAAACAGGTACAAAAGTATCTATATCCACAGTAAAACTAATCCTACATCGACATAACCTGAAAGACCGCTCAGCAAGGAAGAAGCCACTGCTCCAAAACCGCCATAAAAAAGCCAGACTACGGTTTGCAACTGCACATGGTGACAAAGATCGTACTTTTTGGAGAAATGTCCTCTGATCTGATTAAACAAAAATAGAACTTTTTAGCCATAATGACCATTGTTATGCTTGGAGGAAAACGGGGAACGCTTGCAAGCCGAAGAACACCATGCAAACCGTGAAGCACCTTGTTGTGGGGGTGCTTTGCTGCAGGAGGGGCTGGTGCACTTCACAAAATAGATGGCATCATGTGGAAGGAAAATTATGTGGATATATTGAAGTAACATCTCAAGACATCAGTCAGGAAGTAAAAGCTTGGTCGCAAATGAGTCTTCCAAATGGACAATGACCCCAAGCATACTTCCAAAGTTGTGGCAAAATGGCTTAAGGACAACAAATTCAAGGTATTGGAGTGGCCATCACAATGCCCTGACCTCTGACCTCAATCCTAGAAGATTTGTGGGCAGAACTGAAAAAGTGTGTGCGAGCAAGGAGGCCGACAAACTTGACTTATTGTGGGAAGCTTGTGGAAGGCTACCCAAAACGTTTGACTGAAGTTAAACAATTTAAAGGCAATGCTACCAAATACTAATTGAGTGTATGTAAACTTCTGACCCACTGGGAATGTGATGAAAGAAATAAAAGCTGAAATAAATCAATCATTCTCTCTACTATTATTCTGACAGTTCACATTCTTAAAATAAAGTGTTGATCCTAACTGACCTAAGACAGAGAATTTTTACTCTGTCTTAGGTCAGAGTAAAAATTGTGAAAAACTGAGTTTAAATGTATTTGGCTAAGGTGTATGTAAACTTCCGACTTCAACTGTATATGTATATATATACACCCACACACACTACCGGTCAAAAGTTTTATAACACCTTCTCATTTAAGGGTTTTTCTTTATTTTGACTATTTTCTACATTGTAGAATAATAGTGAGACATTACACATATGGAATCATGTATTAACCAAAAAAGTGTTAAACAAATCAAAATATATTTGATATTTTTCAAAAAGCCACCCTTTGCCTTGATGACAGCTTTGCACACTCTTGGAATTCTCTGAACCCGCTTCTCCCTGGAATGCTTTTACAACAGTCTTGAAGGAGTTCCCACATATGCTGAGCACTTGTCAGCTGCTTTTCCTTCACTCTTCGGTCCGACTCATCCCAAACCATTTCAATTTGGTTGAGGTCGGGTGATTGTGGAGGCCAGGTCATCTGATGCAGCACTCCATCACTCTCCTTCTTGGTAAAATAGCCCTACTCAGCCTGGAGGTGTGTTAGGTCATTTTCCTGTTGAAAAACAAATGATAGTCCCACTAAGCGCAAACCAGATGGGATGGCGAATCGCTGCAGAATGCTGTGGTAGCCATGCTGGTTAAGTGTGACTTGAATTCTAAATAAATCACAGTGTCACCAGAAAACCAACCCCACACCATAACAACCTCCTCCTCCATGCTTTACGGTGGGAAATACACACGCGGAGATCATTCGTTCACCCACACCGCGTCTCACAAAGACATGGCGGTTGGAACCAAAAAATCTCAAATTTCGACTCCAGACCAAAGGACAAATTTCCACCGGTCTAATGTCCATTGCTCGTGTTTCTTGGTCCAGGCAAGTCTCTTCTTATTATTGGTGTCCTTTAGTAGTGGTTTCTTTGCAGTAATTTGACCATGAAGGCTTGATTCACACAGTCTCCTCTTAACAGTTGATGTTGAGATGTTTCTGTTACTTGAACTCTGTGAAGCATTTATTTGGGCTGCAATTTCTGAGGCTGGTAACTCTAATTAAATTATCCTCTGCAGCAGAAGTAACTCTGGGTCTTCCATTCCTGTGGTGGTCCTCATGAGAGCCAGCTTCATCATAGCGCTTGATGGTTTTTGCGACTGCACTTGAAGAAACTTTCAAAGTTCTTGAGATTTTCCGTATTGACTGGCCTTCATGTCTTAAAGTAATGATGGACTGTCATTTTTCTTTGCTTATTTGAGCTGTTCTTTCCATAATATAGACTTGGTATTTTACCAAATAGGGCTATCTTCTGTATACCACCCCTACCTTGTCACAACACAACTGATTGGCTCAAACGCATTAAGAAGGAAATCAATTCCACAAATTAACTTTTAACAAGGCACACCTGTTAATTAAAATGCAATCCAGGTAACTACCTCATGAAGCTGGTTGAGAGAATGCCAAGAGTGTGCAAAGCTGTCATCAGGGCAAAGGGTGGCTATTCGAAGAATATAAAATATATTTTGATTTGTTGAACACTTTTTTGGTTACTACATGATTCCATATGTGTTATTTCATAGTTTTGATGCCTGCACTATAATTCTACAATGTAGAAAAAAGTAACAAAAATAACAAATAATTTTGTGAAAATTATGATAATGGCTTTTTAGTGTAAGTGCTGTTTGAAAAGACCACCTGAAATTTCAGCGCGTTTTGGTGGGATGGAGTTTTGGCCTGCCTGGCGACATTCTCAGGTGGTATAAGTTAATAGATAACAAAGAGAGTTTCAAATATCTCTGCCAAAAGCAGCTAGTTTTCAGGTTACATATCCCTGCCATTAGGCTCATCCAATTAGTCCCCTCACTCAGACCACTCCCAGACAGTCCTAGCTACATTTTTGCGATTTGCTAAGAAGCAATTTCTGTACAAATTTTACAATTTTAATTGAAAACATTCATATAACAGTAGTTTAATTGTTACACAAATGATTTGATAGTGAGATAAAAATGGCTGCATTGGACCTTTAACGGATTACATTAATTGGAAACGAAAATGTAATCCTAAACCATTTTTCCATTTATAAATAGGTAGGGTATGGCTACATTGCCATTGTTGATTTGCCGTGGAAAACAAAGAAATGTAATATTTTATTTAAATTCGACAGAATGGTTGCCAAATAGATAAGTCGTCATTAGTCTGCTCAATTAAAAGGATTAAATTGTTCCAATGATAATACCCACCAGAGTGCGAAATAGTCATGAAAATGTTGGCAGCAATCAGGATTAAGAGTAAACCCCGACATCCGCTTTAGGGAGAGGTAAATTGATGGCCTATAACGGATGCAATTGAGATCAGCTGTGCTGGTGATTGATGGTTTAACAACAGATCAGATAGCGATAATCTGGGGGGCCATGGATGGTTGCAATTGGCCCGCAGGGTTTGTATCTGTACATAATGTGGTCCACATAATGCCCCCGACATTTGAGATTGTAATATTTAGACAAATTCATATGAAAGGTTATCTGATTTGAATTGTACTTGTTTGGAGACAAGTGACCAAATAATTGAATTTGATATTACAGGTTTCCTGTCATCATTTTCCTAAATCTGTGTCAAAAGAGGTGTTAAAAGAGGGCAAATAGTTTTTAAAACACTTTTTGAATAGGTGGCTCAGCTCTGTCTCAGAATCAAAGCTAACGTTCCTAAACTTTGTCATTGTTATGCTAATGTTCATGTCACATGTCAAGTTGTAGCCTTACAGGCAAATTAGACTTCTTTCCTCATATTACTCTACCTGTCATGTCAACAATGCTCTTTTTTTTTTTTAATTCTCTTTCTTGCTTTACAAAAATATAATTCCCTCCTGAGTTACAATTGTTTGAGAGACTGTAGAGAAACTTTGCAGTCATATTTTGAACCTCTCATCTTTCCAGCTGAGCTTTTAGGTCAGTTGCAATACTCTTCTTCTAAATGTAACTTTTAATGTCCATCATGTTCATAATATGACATGGATCAAAAGGGATCACAATTATGTACTGTAGGTAGAACATAAAATGATCATGAAACGCAGCAAACTCTGACTACTCAGAATGGCTTGTATCCAATTTCAAATGATACTGCAATGCAACAGAAGTCACTGGAAAACACTGTTCTCCATGTACTGTCTGGGGTCACAATTACAGTCAGTCTAAATCTTCCCTTCAGCGACTGCCCTCGAACAGGTTGATGATTCTTGATGCTTTCAGTATGATCTGAGAGGAAGAGGCGAAGCGAGAGGGCCCACTCACGTCAAAATCTGTCCATGCGTGAATACAGTGATAAGCAGACTGATAAGCAGACCGATAAGCAGTTCGCCTGCCTTCCCGCCTTTGGGACAACGACTCCCATTGTTAGGGAAGAGACAAGACCATCTCGTCATTATACAGTATCTCTCGTATGATGCTCTACATCACTAGCAGAAAATCACCATTGAAACATGTTGAAAAGAAGGCAACTTTTTAGGTGGATGTTTTTTTGGCCTCTAGGCCTTTTGAAAGGCAGTAAAGAATATAATCTTAAATTGAGAAACTACATCTAAGGTACCTCCTTTGTTTTCTCGAAGACACCGGCGATCAATTGAAACGAGTCAACAGCAAAGCCACAGCACACAAATCTGCCCCTACAGTGACCTTTTGTCCACATTTAAAGGTCTCAGGTGTAACTTATTTTATAATCACAATCGGAAAGAGTAATGGGTCTCCAGTTAAGATGAACTGTACCGTGCCCCGTAAGTCATCCCCCTGGTCTACTGGAGTGATATCATTACATCCAGAGCAGACTTCAACAACGCCACTAATCTACCTGGTGGCAACAGTACCTCAACCCTGACAACAGCACCTTTTCATCTCTCACTCTCTCTTTAACTGAAATCAATACCAGGCACCCTGTCACTTCAGGGAGATGTTGAAAGGGGACCGGATAGCATGAAATAGCAAAGAAGTGAAGTCTATATAAACAACAATGGCTACAAACTCCTGCTTTTTGTTGATTCTGTTGAAGTCTCTATTTCCTATGAACTAATACGCTGAAGGAATGTTTCACACAATATTTCTTTGAGAGTCATTTGCGACGGCAAATGGCAGCTGTTCCCTGTGTGATTAGAAAAAGGCCTTGAGGGTCTTTGAAAGAGATCAAAGTCACAGGTGAAATCATTACATGGTAACATTTCCACAAAAGCAGAGGCAATCTAAACTCCTATTGTGCCTTTGTAAATATAATCCAACTCCTTATGAGCCAAAGACAACACCGCATGGAGGATTACTGATTTAGTTGACTTTTGAGATATTTTTGCCCACATCCTTGCAGTTTGGCTGTAGCAGAGGGCTTAAGATGTGATGGATATATGGATTATCCTGTTAGAAATGTGACCTCTGTGGAACAAAGGAATGGGGATAGAGGACAAAATCATTTGGAGCACGTGGTACTGCAGCTTGGGGACCTTGAGAATTGAGGGGAAGATTAAAAATGATTGAAATCTCATTCGTTTTTTCAGACTGATGGAGTAAACCCTGCTCTATGGTTCGTTCCCCAATGTTTATTTCTGGAACAAACAACAAAAGAAAATGAGTGGCCGAGCTAAGATGCGACCTGACATAAATACCAAGCCTGCAAAGATACGGCATGCTCTAGGTAAGTAAAGGTCACTGAAGTTGTATACCGACATATTTTTAAGAGCAACGACAACCACCAGACACCTCAGGTGTTAAACTTGTCATTAGGATGTTGTGTTATGCGTTTCACTTAGGTAGAGAGGTATCATAGCAACAACAGCTACAGGAAGAGTGTCAAAGGCAAGTTGTCAACAGTAAAGCTGGAAAAACAGGTCACAGCGATCAGCAGCATTCTCAAAATGCCAAAACAAAGTTGAGGGTGCCTAAAATAGTCACTTTGGTGCTAGGCAACATTATAGAAAGGGTACACATTTCTGTCACAACTAGTGCAAAATGCCAATTTCTGCCTTTATAAGTTAAGAACTTTTTGAGGGCTTTTGTCAAATCATCTTTGTAAGTATCGCACAAATGGAGAGAAGGTATTTTAACTTGATAGAACGTCCAAAGTAATATAAGCTCAATGGAATCCCCACAGAGAGAGACAATTCTCTGTACAGCCAGGAGCTGCTTTCCAATCCTCCCCAGATGGCAACCAGGTCAAGAACAGCAGGTGATGAAATGCAATGCAACATTCCATTCCCATACGAGATGCCTAAACCACCTCAACAGAGATAACAGAGTAATCCACAACATCAGAAATGGTCCTGGGGATACATAGGGGGTGGTGGCCCAAAGAGGCCCTCGAGGGGAGCTTTCTAAGCCCCTCTCAATCCCTATGCTTGGGGGGGCTCTCTCTGAAAGTGAAGGATGGAGGTAGATCTTGGCTCTTACCGTCTACACAAGCCGGTCTGGCTCTCGTGGTGCCGGCAATCTGTCCCTTCTTGCAGGCACACCTCGCCGTCTGTCGTGCTATGGTCCGCCGCGGCTGACTGCTGTCCCGGTCCAGAGTGACAATCTCACACGTACCTGCTGCCAACTGACCTGAAGATAGGAAGAGGAAATTATGTCAGACAGATAGGTGGAAGTGAAGGCTATTCCACATGGCAGAATGATCATATGGAGGGAGATACTGTACTTCCAGTGCTTAGACACATTGAGGTGAAAGGTCCCATTAAATGGATACATTTAGCGAAACTAGAACATTGACCAATCAATCATTCACCACCAATCATAACCAATCACAAAGGACCAGTGTCCTTCCTCATGGCCATTCCCCTCACATCCTATAGGCTAACATCATCTCTGACACAGTGGAGACTGTTTTGTGCAGGACGGCTCATAATAATGATGGAACGGAGTCAATGGAATGGCATCAAAACATGTGTTTGATACCATTCCACATATTCCGCTCCAGCCATTACCAGGACCCCGTCCTTCCCAATTAAGGTGCCACCAACCTCTTGTGCTCTGACACCATCACACGTGATAAAATGGTCTCTAGAGGTTTCCTTAGAAATCCACTTATACCTCCCAGTCATATTTCAGTGTTCATTTCCCTTCCTCAGTGCATGGATGAGGTGGGACAGTGGTTTGGTTGGACACCAGAGTTGTTGATGTATCTAAGTTCTGGGACCTTTTGACCTAGCTCCTGATTGGAGATTAACCTGTGTGATTGGACTGGCCCTGGGGTCTTCTCCATAGGGATTCAGTGGGCTCTCAGAGTCAGCGGTTGTAATTTGCAAGCAGCGTGGTGTGGTGATTTAATCTGGCCCCAAGTCACAGTGTAGAGGTTCTGGGGAGTTAATTAAGTTTACTGCAGGGACACATCCAGAGTAATGGTGGGCTGTCGGATAGTGATTCAGAGAGAAATGTTCCAGCCTCTCAGAGGGTTCCCAGTTAAAATGGAGATGGAGAGAAGCACAACACATCTGTTCTCTGGTATAACCGGCGCAGGTAGCCTAGCGGTTAAGAATGTCGCGCCAGTAACTGGAAGGTTGCTGGTTTGAATCCCAGAGCTCACTAGGGGAAAAATCTGTCAATGTGTCCTTAAGCAAGGCACTTAACCCTAATTGCGCCTGTAAATTGCTCTAGATAAGTGCATTTACTAAAATGTTTGAGAGTAATATTACAGTCAGGATAAATACTGGGATATTAATACTTTGGAATTGGACCTCCTGCCCTCCATACAATTATTTCGCTAGTAATGCAGGTCACACGCTTTGACAAGGCACGACAGTTCTGAAACATTACACTTGATTTGTGCCACATTCATTGTAGATCAGTTACTTTGTAGCTGCATTACATTTAGATTAAAATAACTGAACATGCAGATTCACTGGCATTTAGACCAAGACTCCGTCAGTACAGTAACTACAGCATTGAAGAAATCACTGTCATATGTTTTACTGTATACACAACAGTGCACTGTCAATGCATAACCATTGGGCCATTTGAGCTATATCCACAGGCCCGGGGAAACAGGGAAGGTTATAATCCAATCCCACGTTGCTACATACTGTTGGACATGAGGAACAATAACCCGTGCTCCACATGTACCCCATTTTCCAAATATTTTTTTCTATTCATTTTATTTCACCAGGTAAGCCAGTTGAGATCAAGTTCTCATTTACAACTGTGACCTGGCCAAGATAAAGCAAAGCAGTGTGACACAAACAACAACACACAGTTACACATGGAATAAACAAACATACCGTCAACAACACAATAGAAAAGTCTATACACAGTGTGTGCAAATGAAGTAAGATTAGGGAAGTAGGGAAGATTAGGGAAGTAAGGCAAGAAATCGGCCGTAGCAATTTCGCAAAAAAACCCTGGAGTGATAGATGTGCAGAAAATGAATGTGCAAGTAGAGATACTGGGGTGAAAAGGAGAAAATACATACATATATAAATAAAATAAATAACAATATGGGGATGAGGTAGTTGGATGGGCTATTTACAGATGGGCTATGTACAGGTGCAATGATCTGTAAGCTGCTCTGATAGCTGATGCTTAAAGCTAGTGAGGGAGATATGAGTCTCCAGCTTCAGTGATTTTTGCAATTCATTCCAGTCATTGGCAGCAAAGAACTGGAAGGAAAGGCGGTCAAAGGAGAAATTGGCTTCGGGGTGACCAGTGAAAAATACCTGCTGGAGCGCGTGCTATAGGTGGGTGCTGCTATGGTGACCATTGAGCTGAGATAAGGCGGGGCTTTACCTAGCAAGGACTTATAGATGACCTGGAGCCAGTGGGTTTGGTGACGAATATGAAGCGAGGGCCAGCCGCAGTGGTGGGTAGTATACAGGGCTTTGGTGACGAAACGGATGGCACTGTGATAGACTGCATCCAATTTGCTGAGTAGAGTGTTGGAGGCTATTTTGTAAATGACATCGCCGAAGTCAAGGATCGGTAGGATAGTCAGCTTTATGAGGGTATGTTTGGCAGCATGAGTGAAGGATGCTTTGTTGCGAAATAGGAAGCCGATTCTAGATTTCATTTTGGATTGGAGATGCTTAATATGAGTCTGGAAGGAGAGTTTACAGTCTAACCAGACACCTAGGTATTCGTAGTTGTCCACATATTCTAAGTCAGAACCGTCCAGAGTAGTGATGCTAGGCGGGCGGGAAGGTGTGGGCAGCGATCGGTTGAAGAGCATGCATTTAGTTTTACTTCCATTTAAGAGCTGTTGGAGGCCACGGAAGGAGTGTTGTATGGCATTGAAACTCGTCTGGAGGTTAGTCAACACAGTGTCCAAATAAGGGCCAGAAGTATACAGAATGGTGTCATCTGCGTAGAGGTGGATCAGAGAATCACCAGCAGCAAGAGCGACATCATTGATGTATACAGAGAAAAGAGTCAGCCTGAGAATTGAACCCTGTGGCACCCCCATAGAGACTGTCAGAGGTCCGGACAACAGGCCCTCCGATTTTACACACTGAACTCTGTCTGAGATGTAGTCGGTGAACCAGGCAAGGCAGTCATTTAAGACACCAAGGCGGTTGAGTCTGCCGATAAGAATGTGGTGATTGACAGAGTCGAAAGCCTTGGCCAGGTCGATGAGTATGGCTGCACAGTATTGCCTTTTGTCGATGGCGATTATGATATCGTTCAGGACCTTGAGCGTGGCTGAGGTGCACCCATGACCAGCTCAAAAACCAGATTGCATAGCGGAGAAGGTACAGTGGGATTCAAAATGGTCGGTGATCTGTTTGTTAACTTGGCTTTCGAAGACCTTAGAAAGGCAGAGTAGGATAGATATAGGTCTGTAACAGTTTGGGTCTAGAGTGTCTCCCGCTTTGAAGAGGGGGATGACCGTGGCAGCTTTCCAATCTTTGGGGATCTCAGACGATATGAAAGAGAGGTTGAACAGGCTGGTAATAGTGGTTGCAACAATATCGGCGGATGATTTTAGAAATAGAGGGTCCAGATTGTCTCGCCCAGCTGATTTGTAGGGGTCCAGATTTTGCAGCTCTTTCAGAACATCAGCTATCTGGATTTGGGTGAAGGAGAAATGGGGGAGGCTTGGGCAAGTTGCTGTGGGGGGTGCAGAGCTGTTGACCAGGCAGAGCTGTTGACCGGGGTAGGGGTTGCCAGGTGAAAAGCAAGGCCAGTCGTAGAAAAATGCTTATTGAAATTCTTGATAATCATAGATTTATCGGTGGTGACAGTGTTTCCTAGCCTCAGTGCAGAGGGCAGCTGGCAGGAAGTGCTCTTATTCTCAATGGACTTTACAGTGTCCCAATTCTTTTTGGAGTTTGTGAGACAGGATGCAAATTTCTGTTTGAAAAAGCTAGCCTTTGCTTTCCTAACTGCCTGTGTATATTGGTTCCTAACTTCCCTGAAAAGTTGCATATCGCTGGGTTATTCAATGCTAATGCAGTACGCCACAGGATGTTTTTGTGCTGGTCAATGGCAGTCAGGTCTGGAGTGAACCAAGGGCTATATCTGTTCCTGGTTCAACATTTTTTGAATGGGGCATGCTTATTTAAGATGTTGAGGAAAGCACTTTTAAAGAATAACCAGGCATCTTCTACTGACGGAATGAGGTCAATATCTTTCTAGGATACCTGGGCCAGGTCGATTAGAAAGGCCTGCTCGCTGAAGTGTTTTAGGAAGCTTTTGACTGTGATGAGGGTTGGTTGTTTGACCACGGACCCATTACGGACGCAGACATTGAGGCAGTGATCGCTGAGATCCTGGTTGAAGACAGCAGAGGTGTATTTAGAGGACAGGTTGGTCAGGATGATATCTATGAGGGTGCCTGAGTTTACGGATTTGGGGTTGTACCTGGTAGGTTCCATGATAATTTGGGTGAGATTGAGGGCATCTAGCTTAGATTGTGGGACGGCCGGGGTGTTAAGCATATTCCAGTTTACGTCACCTAAAAGTACAAACTCTGAAGATAAATGGGGGGCAATTAATTCACATATGGTGTCCAGGGCGCAGCTGGGGGCTTAGGGGGGTCTGTAAAAAGCGGCAACAGTGAGAGACTTATTTCTGGAAAGGTGGATTTTTAAAAGTAGAAGCTCGAACTGTTTGGGCACAGACCTGGATAGCATGACAGAACTCTGCAGGCTATCTCTGCAGTAGATTGCAACTCCACCCCCTTTGGCAGTTCTATCTTAGCGGAAAATGGTATAGTTGGGGATGAACATTTCAGAATCTTTGGTGGCCTTCCTAAGCCAGGATTCAGACACGGCTAGGACATCAGGGTTGGCAGAGTGTGCTAAAGCAGTGGAAAAAAACACTTAGGGAGGAGGCTTCTCATGTTAACATGCATGAAACCAAGGCTTTTACGGTTACAGAAGTCAACAAACGATAGCACCTGGGGAATAGAAGTGGAACTCTGGGCTACAGGGCCTGGGTTAACCTCTACATCACCAGAGGAACAGAGGAGGAGTAGGATAAGGGTACAGCTAAAGGCTATAAGACCTGGTCGTCTATTGCCTTGGGGACAGAGAATAAAAGGAGCAGATTTCTGCTTGTGGTAGAATAGATTCAAGGCATAATGTACAGACAAGGGTATGGTAAGAATGTGTTGCGTGATGATGAGAGAGGTTTCGTCTCTGGAGTTATCAATTAACAGAGGTGAGGTCTCCGCATGTGTGTGGGGTTGGACGAAAGAGCTATCTAAGGCAATTTGAGCAGGACTGAGGGCTCTACAGTGAAATAAAGCAATAAAAACTAGCCAAGACAGCAGTAGACAAGGCCTATTGACATTATAGAGAGGCATAAAGCAATCACAGGTGTTGATCAGGAGAGCTAAGACAACAATGGGTAAATGGCGAAGAAAGGGCAGAGTGGGTCAGTTAGATACATACAGGACCTGGGTTCGAGGCTGGGGCCGACAGGTAAACAACATTATGTACCGTGTTATTGAAACAGTGCAGGGGGCATCAGCTGTGTAGCCGAGTGATCATAGGGTCAAAAGAGTAGCAATAGGTGAGACAGGGTGCTGTACGGTATTCACTAATACACTGGGCGAGCAGGGGACACAGCATTCAGAAAAAGCTAACGGGCCTGGGCTAGTAGATGATTCTGCTAGCCCAGTAACAGAATAGCCTGTTGAGACCACATCGGGCGATCACGTCGGCAGTCCAGTTGTGATGGATCGGCGGGGCTCCGTGTCGACGATAAAGGGTCCAGGCCAATTGGCAAAGGAGGTAATTGTAGCCCTAGAATTAGTTGGTATATGGGCCTCGCTCGAGGCTAGCTGGTGCTTGCTTCGGGACAGAGGCGTTAGCTAACAGTAGCCATTAGTTTGCAGCTAGCTAGCTAGCTAGGAGTAATGCTCCAGCGTAATGATCCAGAGTGGCAGGAATCCGGTGATATGGTAGAGAGACACAGTCCGATATGCTCTGGGTTGATATCACGCTTTGCAGACTTGCAGGTGATTGTCCGAGCTAAGGCTGGCTGATTCCGGGGAAAAAGGTGAGGACAGCTAGCCGTGGCTAACAGACTAGTAGCTAGTTAGCTGGCTAGCCCCTGATGGAAGTTCCAGTTATAAGGAATAAAAATAACAGATCCGCACCTCATTGGGTGAGGCGGGTTGCAGAAATCCAGTGATATCGTAGAGAGAAGCAGTCCGATATGCTCTGTGGGTTGCGCTGTGCAGACTGGCAGGTGATTGTCCGAGCTAAGGCTGGATGAATCCGGGGGAAAAAGGCGAGGACAGCTAGCCGTGGCTAACAAAGACTAGTAGCTAGTTAGCTGGCTAGCTTCTGATGGAAGTTCCAGTTATAAGGAATCAAAATAGCAGATCCGTACCACAAAGGGTGAGGCGGGTTGCAGGAAAGTATATTTTGTTCGTAGATAGAAGTGAGATTAAGATATATACAAAAAAAACAGTCTATTTGACAAGCAAAGCATGAACGTTAACTCATTAGAATGGTCTGTGCTATCCGGCATCCTTGGGATGTCCCAGCCCCCATTGAAGTTGAAATATAAAAATATAAAAAAGGTAACAGTTAAGGTTAGTGTTTAGGGTATGGACGTCCCAAGGATCCCGAATAGCACTGACCACGTTAGAATTGGCCCTGCCTGTTGTAGCTTTAAGGAGAGAAAGCGAAGGTCCAAGTCTGCCGTAAATATACATTATGCTGCCATAAAATAGGCCTGTCACATTAATGGTGGCTAGATGAAGATGTATGTGCAGATGGGGTAAATAAACACTCCATCAAAAGCTGAAAGATGGAGACGGATTAGCAGTCTACTGTATAACTACATCATCGATGTGATTATTGACATCTCACTCAAGCGCTTTCTGGGATTTCTGTACATTCCCTCCTTTGCTCAGATATCATTCTCATTTGGATTGATTTGCTGACTGCAAATGAAAACTCCAAAATGGACATGGCATCTTTATTCTGCATGCTTCTCCTTTTCAAGCATGCCAAGAAACAACCTTGAGCAATGAAATCAAACATTTTTCCCAGCATATTCTTTCCTTTAGCATCACAGTACACCTATCAAAAAAAAGGGGTTGGTTTGTCCTTTCGCTGTTCAAGTTGAGGTAAAGCAAACATACTTTTGTAAGCTCTCTCTTGTTAGGTCTGTGACATTCTTTGTGAGGAAGAGTTGAGTAAAATACTGCTCCCATTTTAACCCTACCTTATTCATCTGCTAAATCATAAACAACAAGAGGCCATTATCTTCTTCACATTTATATGAATAGAAAACCTTCTGGAGTTCCCTATCGCATCATGGGCAGCTTAGATCTTACATTTATTTGTGAATGATCAAATCACCACATATCACATGCTTGCTATCCAGAGGTAGAACATTTTCAAAGGTGGCTATTGAAAATAAGATACGGCACACTGTGATTATGCTACAGGGAAAAGGTATGTATGTAATTTGAATCATTCCATGATTCAATCTAATAGAGCTTTTTTCCAGGTGTGAAATCTCTGCTTTCCATTGTTGCCGTCTATTTTCTGTCCTGCGTCTGCTGAGCTCGAATGGATGTGGGAGTGCTCACCTCAACAAACAATGTTAAACACAAACAACATTTATTTTGCCATGGCATACTGTAGGTCAAAGCCAGTCACATGTTCAATGTTAAATAATGCTGCATTCACTACTACCTATGTCCACAATGATGCATAATTTCAGTAACATGTGGTACATACCATACATCAATCATATGAATCCCAAAACTGAACAGATAAACTTCCTGTTGGTGTTCATCCAAAATACTTCCCCCGTCTTTGTTTACCTCATCAACCATTAATCCGAGCTATCCGGAATCCGTGCTACGTCCTTACCAATTGAAGTTGAAATGTAAAATGATTAAGGTAAGGGTTAAGGTTAGGTAAGGGTTAAGGTTAAGGTAAAGGTATGAGTTAAGGTTAGGGTAGGGACGTCCCAAGGATCCGGATAGCACTGACCATCAACCATTCTGCTGAATCCGAGGCAGAGTTTATTACTTGTCATAATTCAACCCGTCATAATTCAGGATAAATTTACAAAGGCAAAGAAATATTACACCTCTGTCAGAACTGCCAAAGAAAACCTTTCTCTGGATGAGCCTTGCTGCAACTGTTCTCATCAGAAAACTGAAACTTTCAATCCAATCTATTTCGGGCAGATGAGTTGCTTGAGAACTTCAGTGATTATTGGAAGATTTTCAAGAGATGATTTGATTCTTTCTCTTCTCCCTTTCACCTCATCCAAATAACTCTCAAAGTTATTTCAATGTTCACTGTCTTCCAATGTTACTTCGTTAATGACTTTGCAGCCTTTTGACATAAAACATTTCTAAATGCCCATGTATGTAAGTCTTGGTACGCTACCATTGTTCAGAAATTGTGTAGGTGAGTGTGTAGCGAACCTAATTTTAATTAAATATCAAGTACATTTTCCATTAGAACCAAGGTGGCTTGTTGTACTGCATGACCTTAGATATTTATCTTTTGTCACAGGAAAATCTGCTATTATTCCATAGTATGTGCAGTAATTATTTTCTGGTTTGGCCTTGTATTATGTTTCCTTGTCAAGAAACAGCTAGAAAAACCATTAAAGAGGGAAGATGAAGAACAATAAGTGAACCCTCACGTTTACGCATGGTGCTGTGTTTTAATGGAATGTATTCCAAACCCCTGCGAGATCCGCTTATACTCCACAGGGTCTAAATACGACATTTTTTCCCCCACGTTACATACTTCCCCATCCCCTTCCATGAGAAACCAGAAATGTTGTTGGCTTTTTTTCAACCACTTTATTTGGACGCTGGGGAACCCTGAGGGGTATACGATATACTACATGTAGCTAGATGTACCCAGGCTTTTTTTAATTAGCTAGTTTCAGTTAGTTTCACATTCCAGCTCAGGTTTCATCTGTACTACGATGGTGGATATTGCTCGTTCGTCTGCCGCCAACTCTGACAGGCTAATAACTGATCGTGCATGTCACACACGGCCAGTCCAATTCCCAACTCGTCATTGAGACGATGCTGAAACATCAATCCATGAGGGAGCCAGTGCCACATTAACATGTTTGCCAAAATCAGCATGAAATTAAAGATATCTTGCAAATTCAGCAGGATATGATGTGAACTAGGCTTTTAGAAGTGCCGTCTTTCTCTTACTACGTATTGTTAATGCCGTCTTTGATGTGCTTTACTGTGCTTATCAATGAACACAGCACCTTTTTCCCCACTCCTATGGATAAAATATTTTTTATAACGTTATACAAACGTTTTACTCTACGTGGACTTTCAAATGTTCCTTGTAATTACAAAATAAGTAATGTGATATGCATTTTAATGTCTTTAAAAAATATATATACAGTTGAAGTCGGAAGTTTACATACACTTAGGAAAAGTGAAAATCAATCCCAGAACAACTACAAAGGACCTTGTGAAGATGCTGGAGGAAACAGGTACAAAAGTATCTATATCCACAGTAAAACGAGTCCTATATCGACATAACCTGAAAGGCCGCTCAGCAAGAAAGAAGCCACTGCTCCAAAACCGGCATTAAAAAAGCCAGACTATGGTTTGCAACCGCACATAGTGACAAAGATCGACATTTTTGGAGAAATGTCCACTCGTCTGATGAAACAAAAATAGAACTGTTTGGCCATAATGACCATCGTTATGTTTGGAGGAAAAAGGGGGAGGCTTGCAAGCCGAAGAACACCATCCCAACCGTGAAGCACAGGGGTGGCGACATCATGTTGTGGGGGTGCTCTGCTGCAGGAGGGACTGGTGCACTTCACAAAATAGATGGCATGAGGAAGGAAAATTATGTGGATATATTGAACCAACATCTCAAGACATCAGTCAGGAAGTTAAAGCTTGGTCGCAAATGGGTCTTCCAAATGGACAATGACCCCAAGCATACTTCCAAAGTTGTGGCAAAATGGCTTAAGGACAACAAAGTCAAAGTATTGGAGTGGCCATCACAAAGCCCTGACCTCAATCCCATAGAAAATTTGTGGGCAGAACTGAAAAAGCGTGTGCGAGCAAGGAGGCCTACAAACCTGACTCTGTTACACCAGCTCTGTCAAGAGAAATGGGCCAAAATTCACCCAACTTATTGTGTGAAGCTTCTGGAAGGCTACCCCAAATGTTTGACCCAAGTTAAACAATTTAAAGGCAATGCTAGCAAATACTAATTGAGTGTATGTAAACTTCTGACCCACTGGAATGTGATGAAATAAATAAAAGCTGAAATAAATCATTCTCTCTACTATTATTCTGACATTTCACATTCTAAAAATAAAGTGGTGATCCTAACTGACCTAAAACAGGGAATTTGTACTAGGATTAAATGTCAGAAATTGTGAAAAACTAAGTTTAAATGTATTTGGCTGAGGTGCATGTAAACTTCCGACTTCAACTGTATATTCACATTTGCAAGAGGAAGGGAATCTGATTTAATTGGTCCTCAACTTGCGGCTCAGACACTCCATTTTGGATGAATTGTGTCAATTCTGAGTTAGCCTGCCCCGGAGCAGGATAGTTCTGAAGCATTCGTTGTCATAGAAATTAATCTGACTAAAAGATGAGCCACTTGTGTGATACCGGTTATCCCGACTTGAACTCAGAGTTGACCAAAGTTACCTCGCTAACTCCTTAAACCAGATACATAGTATACCCTTCTGGTCTCTCTGGAGAGAAACTGCCATTTGTCTGTCGTCCTTTCCTGCATATAGGCCATAATTGTTGGGGCCTGCTAGATATTGGAGTAGGGAGAGTCCATGGGCCCATTCATAGGAGTTCATCAGCATGCGAGAGGGCACCCGCGGTCACTGCAGTGACTGAATGCAGACTTCCCAACGCCTAGGCTTTAATCTCTCCCCTTCATCCATTCATTCAGCCTCAGAAATGGTGCTGTGGATCAGCTGTATGGTAAATATACTCACACACATCCTCTCTCTTTCCCTCTTTCCTCTCTCTCTCCAACTTTTTTTCCCACACACATCTCCCCCTGTGTGACCTTCCATGTCTTAGTACTATCTTAGTACTATCCCCCTTGTGTGACTTTCCCTGTCTTAGTATTACCTCCCCCTGTGTGACTTTCCCTGTCTTAATACTATCTCCCCCTGTGTGATCTTCCCTGTCTTAATACTATCTCCCCCTGTGTGATCTTCCCTGTCTTAATACTATCTCCCCCTGTGTGATCTTCCCTGTCTTAATACTATCTCCCCCTGTGTGATCTTCCCTGTCTTAATACTATCTCCCCCTGTGTGATCTTCCCTGTCTTAATACTATCTCCCCCTGTGTGACTTTCCCTGTCTTAATACTATCTCCCCCTGTGTGACTTTCCCTGTCTTAATACTATCTCCCCCTTTCTGACCTTCCCTGTACTACCTCTCCCGGTGACTTTCCCTGTCTTAGTACTACCTCTCCCTGTGACCTTCCCTGTCTTAGTACTTCCTCCCCCAGTGTGACTTTCCCTGTCTTTTCTTTCCTCTCAGGGTTCGATTCCTTTTCCCCATCTCTGATCTCAATCCTTGACTTCTACCCTCAGAAAATACTTGATCAAAGGTGCTCCGACATAGGGTAGCAAAAATAACTCTGGATAGGAAAATCACAGTGCAAAGCAGTAAGATATCAAAGTGCAGTACTGCATAAGCATTTCATATGCAGAGCATTTTAACAAAATTTGGTGAGCAAACTCTGACCTTGGATATGCACTTAAAAACAAAATGTGGCTCTACATAACCTTGGGTAAGAACTTATGTGCTTGCCAAGGACAGGTTTTATACTTCAGGGTTTATCTTGCTTGGGGCGTCTTATTCCAAACATGTAAGATGTTCAACATGTATTATTTGTCTCATGGCATGGGTGAAAAGAGATGCTTACCCAAACCCTTAATATGTCCCTATTGTACATTTTATGTACTTAAGAATTACTTTGGAAACAGAACACAAAAATGATTCCTTATTAAATATGGCTAACAGTCAGTTTTTGACGCTTCTTCGGGAAAAAAGCTGGTTTTGTTCTTAAGTAGAAATCAAGAACCATGTTGTTTGGAAGGAAAAATTTGCCTCAGCCATGTACCTTATCAAACAGACACTAATCCACCCAAACATATTTTAGTGATAAGGCTGAGACCTACTAAGTACCTCAAATTCGTGATGAGCGACAACGCCGGCTTTGACAAGATAAACGTGTCTTGGCTGTGTGTACGTACCGAGTGACAGTGCAACTGCTTGCTACGTCAACCACCACTCTCCACTTCAGTTAGTCCTTCGTTTTTATGGCAGTCAAACTGACAACTGTGTCATCCAGAAGAGGCTTTTTCCCCTGACAATGTCATGTTATTCAAAAACCCTCTTTTACAACAAAAACGAATCACTGTGAAGAGCCGTCTTACTGTGAAAGGACGAATGCTACACATTCAAACATTTTTTCTTGACAGGGAGCTAATTTATTTCTGATCTAATGTAAAGTGCTTAATGAAATAGTCAAGGACAATGATATGAAATGGAGGTACAAACAGAATCTACATGCTAACAATAGCCTTGTCTGACACAACAACAATCAGGGAGATGGAATGCAACAATCCAACATGGATGCTACAGGAACACATAAACAACATGTTCACCAAGCTTAAAAACCAAACTGACCTCCCTGTTTTGGCTGCTGGGATATAGAGAGGGCTGCTTAGAAGAGAACGTTTCCGTGGTGAACCCCTTGGAGGCCTGGGTATACTGTGGAGGGAGTCTGCCGGTTGTCTGTCCCCTTGCCAGATCATTTTGGCACTCATCCGTGGCTTACCACAGCCAAAAGGCAGCACTGACAGTGATACTCGTCCCACAGGAGTGGATTGAAAAAATGAACACAGTACAGTATCAGAAAATATGTCTGTTCCAAAGGATATGTGCCCACATACACACTTGTTTGTGTGCAAGTACTTACAAATCTAAGAGTTGAAGACAGCAAGGACACCAAGCTTGTATACATGCATGATGATTTAGGAGATTAAGTAGCTTGTCCTTTGAGATGAGTAAAAAAAAAATCTGGGTTTGTTAATCAAATTTTAAAAAATCAAATTTGTTGCACGTCTCTGTAAATAAGAGAGATGCAATTTACTCGGCAATGGAGAGTGAAATTACTTGAGTACTTCAGTTCTTTGCCACTAGGTCTCACTCCTAGTGAAAAGGCCAAAGATATGCTATGGTAATGTTCCTGTCCAAATGACATATTGTAATGCTGTGCACTGGCTCATGCTTGGTTGAGTCCATGTTTTAAACTAGGAGATGTAGACATCGGCTGAGGCTCATCATGAGTCTTGTTCTGGAGGCAGCTCTGCAGAGTGGTCACTAGCTGGCACAGCCACAAAGTCATAACATATGATTTTGAACCTAACCATAACCCTAACCATAAATTAAGACCAAAAAGAACATTGTTTTTATAAATGTTTACAATATAGACAATTTTGACTTTGCAGCTGGCCTATACACGGGTAAATCACTCAGTTCTGCCTCCAAGAAAAGACTAGACTTAAGCTCCATTGCTACTACTAGGGTCTATAGCCAACACTGATCGCTATTCCAAGACACATTTGAAAAGAGATGTCAGCTTTCAAGCCACATTTAGAGAAGAACGCACTATAAAAAACATTGTAGGATGAATTAAATCAGCAAGATTAGTACACAGCAAAAGTGGCACAAAATAGGAGGTGGCAGTTTTCCTGGCTTTCAGAATAATTCCTCCAATACGAACCCAAAAAGCATGATTCTGCGGTGTGTGTGTGTCTGACTAGCCATAAATTAACTAACCTTGTAATTGTGTTTGACAGCCTGTATAAGATATGACTCTGGGCCACTCCAATCACTGTGCCACTCCAATCACCGGACCACTCCATTGTGATTCCCCAACCTCAGGACTGTATAGGAGCTAATGTATCTCATCACTGGTATTCTCACTGCCAGTGAAAGACAGTCTGATAATGGTTATCCCCCCCCCCCTGACTGCTCATATGGAGACAGCAGAGCTACTTCAGAAGTGTGAAGGCTTCTTTCCATGTAGAAAGGGGCTAACGTGTGACATGGAGGTCAAAAATTCTAAATGGTTGGATTCGAGTGGAATGGCATTTTTCATGTAGCTTGTGTGCATGGTTAAAGGTAAACATGAAAGATGTGTCAGACTATGGAAACCCTCCATCTACCTAGATGGTTTCAATAAAGCACTAACATTGACAGACAAAGGTCTTTACTTTTGACATAAACATACTGTGATTCTTGTAAAGCTTTTGAAAATGTATTGTGACCCACCAGGTCAACCAGACCTTTGTCTCTTCTACCCAGAACATGTATTTTACTTTTTTATTTAACCTTTATTTAACGAGGCAAGTCAGTTAGGAACAATTTCTTATTTACAATGACGGCCTACCAAACCCTAACCCGGACTACGCTGGGACAATTGTGTGCCACCCTATGGAACTCCTAATCACGGCCGGTTGTGATACAGCCTGGAATCGAACCAGGGTCTGTAGTGACGCCTCTAGCACTGAGATGCAGTGCCTTAGACTGCTGCACGACTCGGGAGTCTTAAGCTGCCATCCAAAAGGAATAGGCCTCAACAGACCATTTGGGAAACACTACTGCAAATACCAAGCTCTGTACCTCATTCTGAATGCCACAAACAGAGCTTTTTACTTATTCGATCACATGTTGAACCAAATGCCTGGTTCAGCACCAGTTGAAGCCCAAGAGAAAGGTAGTTATTTGCAGTAATTCATTCTGCCAACATTTAGATGATGTATGACGCATCGGTCGAAGAGCCAAAGAGGAAACTCAGTAACGGGTAACCCATGGTAACCACAGAGAGCGGCAATAGCGTTCCTTCTATCTGTCGATCTCTCACCTGCTCTCTCTACTCACCACCTCCAATTCATTCCTGTCCTTCACGCCTCCATCTAGCATGTTCCACAGAAATAAAGCCGACAGACAATAGCTAAGTTTCCATCCAATTGGTGACAGATTTGAATGTGAATATTCTAAAACCGCACAAAAACAATACGTACATTTTCTCGCCAGAGATGTGTTTCCATCAAATTGACTTGGGTTAGGCTGTATATGTTCACATAATGCACATGAAAATAACTTATTGGTATTATTTGTATTTGTCAAACAGCAACCAAGCATTGATCATTATGTCAGTAGAATTAGACTCTTGATATTTATTGGAAAGGAACATCAAGCTTATCACCTTGCACTTTCACCACCCTGTGAAGTTCATCGTCATTTATTTAATCTGCAGACTAATGAACTGCATGCTTTCCCGAGTCGTAGTGGGAGGACCACACACCATGGTTATTATATCAATATTGTCATCATTTGGTTTTATTTTATTGTTTCCATCAGGCCTGTCATGACCTTTTACTTGCCTAAAAAGGTTGGATGGAAACTGACTAGGAAAAAAGAGGAGCTCAATGGGGTGGTGATAAAGAGATACATAGAGGACTCTAGTGCCCCCAAGCATGTTTTAGCATGGAAAGTGCCATGGAGGACTTTCACCAAATGCAAAAGCCCACAATCACACAACAACTTTAAGTTTGAAACGTTGAGTGTCATTTTTGACTGGTCAATTTCATCATCTCTTGATCGATTCATCATTTCCACCAGTCACTTTCCAGCACAAGGCTAGTCTTTATACTACAGGAACATTCAGAGAGAGTTCTCAGAGGACTGAGAATCAAGAAAGGCTACAAGGCCCTGCATTGAACTTGGAATGAATAAAAAAATTGTTGCAGTTCTGTGTGTATTTACTGACTGACCATTATGACTTTGAAGTCAATCATTTCTACTGTTTTTATTTCCATTTATTCCCAGTTTGACAAGGGCACATTCACTTCATATCTATATAATAATTGTTATTCCCAACAGAAACTATTGTGCAACGTACTGTATCTATCCTGCCTATCATCTATCTGCCCAATTATTTACAATGTCTTTCAATCATCCATCCATCCATCCATTCATCCATCTTCCATCCATCCATCCATCCATCCATGTTATCCACAAACCATTTGTGGGTAACATAAATTCCAATATTTAGACAAATGGTCCATGGAGTGTTACCTCTTTACAATCAATACAGTATAATGTATGCTGTACATATGCACCTGCATGTTACCCCACCTTAACAAACCTAATGTTTCCTAACTAATGTTGTGGTTGCTTAGATCGACAGATGGATGGATAGATGGATTAAAGGATGGAAGAAGGAATGGATGAAAGTTGGATGGATTATTTTATTTTATTCGGATCCCCATTAGCTGACGCTAGGACGACAGTTAGTCTTCTTGGGGTCTGACTTTATGAAAAAGACTAAAATACTTTACAATTTACATACATTTAAAACCATTAACATGTAGACATTTCAGACATGGGTGGATGAAGGAAGATGGAAGATGGATGGATGAATGAATGATGGAAGGAAGATGGATGGATGATGGATGGATGAATGAAAGACATTGTAAATAAAAGTTGGGCAGATAGATGATAGGCAGGATAGATACAGTACATGAATATACGGTTATGCAATTCAGAGTCATTTGTCAAGGGCACTTCCTTGTTTAATCTGTGTTTTAGTTTGATATTTACTAGCAGAGAAAGCCTTGTGAGTTATTCTTCAAAATACTATGTAGCATTTTGCATATACTACTTTATAGAGAGCTTTAAATGGAAGGAAAGTATATGTCCAGATTCACAAAAAGAAAGATAGAGACAAAAGAAAGATCTGTTTTAAGCATGAAATTCAAACATTGCCACCAATGTTAACCAGACACACTTTCCTTACTTTGAGAACAATGTGTCTTCCATTTCCCCTATTTCAGATAGAGCAACTCCAGTCCTCGGGGGCCGGTCACACTTTTTCCCCATCCCTAGCAAACACAGCTGATTAAACTAATTGCATTCTAAACTGAAGATCATGACTAGTGATCAACTGGTGAAAGGCAAAAGCAATGAGAGCAAATTAACACCATGTGATGCTCTTCATTGTGGAATAAACATCTCAGGCATAACCAGGCCCACTCATGATCACAAATAATGAAATTATAGCAGGAAATGAGAGAGAGCTTTCTGTGGTGATATTGCTTTTCACTTGCTACATAGCCTGAATCATAATATTTTCCAATTGCTTTCAGTTGGGATACAATTGCAACTGGCATGCAATTTATTCAAGGATGAGGGAATAAGGGAAAGTGACATTCATTGATATGGGATATTCATTAAAAGCCATCTTTTTTTAATTTCCTCCAAATTGAAAATAGGAATAACAATCACGCAGTTCACTAAATGGCCGTGCCACAAATGAAGGTTCCTTTGTTTGGCCTTCAAGTCAAAACAGGGAAATAATGATTAGGTTGAAATTGCTTTTGACATCATGCAGCGTCGGTTGCTGTTCTTCTTATAATGGTTAGTATCTCTATTACCATGGCCTGTAAACAAACCCATACCCTATCATCTTGTGTCATGATGCTTCTTGCACCCAATGTCAGAGCTGTTTTTGAATTTTCTGAAAACATGGCAAGTCAGCCATTTTGGGGTGTAACTGCAAATTAAAATTGGTTCACACAACTAGTTCAACATAGTCTCACTACATACATTGCAGTCGGAAAGTATTCAGACCCCTTGACTTTTTCCACATTTTGTTATGTTACAGCCTTCTTTTAAAATGGATAAAAAGGTTTGTTTTCCTCGTCAATCTACACACAATACCCCATAAAGCAACAACAGGTTTTACATAAGTATTCAGACCCTTTACTCAGTACTTTGTGAAGCACCTTTGGCAGTGATTACAGCATTGAGTCTTCTTGGGTATGACACTACAAGCTTGGCACACCGGTATTTGGGGAGTTTCTCCCATTCTTCTCTGCAGATCCTCTCAAGCTCTGTCAGGTTGGATGGGGAGTGTCGCTGCACAGCTATTTTCAGGTGCCTCCAGAGGTGTTTGATCGGGTTCAAGTCCGGGGTCTGTCTGGGCCACTCAAGACCATTCAGAGACTTGTCCCGGAACTACTCCTGCGTTTTCTTGGCTGTGTGCTTAGGGTTGTTGTCCCGTTGGAAGGTGAACCTTCGCCCCAGTCTGAGGTCCTGAGCGCTCTGGAGCAGGTTTTCATCAAGGATCGCTCTGTACTTTGTGCCGCATTCAGGCCAAAGAGTTCAATCTTGGTTTCATCAGACCAGAGAATCATGTTTCTCCTGGTCTGAAAGTTTGAGGTGCCTTTTGGCAAACTCTAAGTGGACTGTCACATGCCATTTACTGAGGAGTGGCTTCCGTCTGGCCACTCTACCATAAAGGACTGATTCGTGGAGTGCAGCAGAGATGGTTGTCCTTCTGGAAGGTTCTTCCATCTCCACAGAGGAACTCTAGAGCTCTGTCAGAGTGACCATCGAGTTCTTGGTCACCACCCTGATCTAGGCCCTTCTCCCCCAATTGCTCAGTTTTGCCAGGCGGCCAGCTCTAGGAGTCTTGGTGGTCCCAAACTTCTTCCATGTAAGAACAATGGAGGCCACTGTGTTCTCAAGAACCTTCAATGCTGCAAACATTTTTTGGTACCCTTCCCCAGATCTGTGCCTTGACACAATCCTGTCTCTGAGCTCTACGGACAATATAAATCATGATAATGATGATAGTAAGCTAAATTGTCATAAATTCCTCTTCTCTCCCACAGATTCCCATAAGATCTCAGGCTCCAGGATGGGAAAATGCTTAACAAGAAAAAAACAGATGAAGACACAGAAGGGGACCATGCAACCCTAGGTTGTATTTTAAATAGTTCATCTGGTTTGAATTTCTATTCTGATTTGTACTGCCATAAAAGGGGAGAAAAATACCCCGTTTATCTGAATTAGCTAGGCTACTCACTATACCAATGATAGGCTATAGATTTTAGTCACTGCAAATAAAATAGTTTCCCCAATGTATCTTTCTATTAAATTACATTTTGTTCTCACTATGTATTGCATTTTTGAGGAGAATATATGTTGTTATAAATAGCCAGAAGGTTTCCACTTTCTCTGAAGCTACATTTTTTAAAAGTTATAAATATTGGTAGGCCTACCTCATTAATAAATGATCAGCCGGTTTCCACTTTATTTAATGGTATCTTTTTAGCAGTTATAAATGTTGGTAACTCATTTGTTAATGCTCAGAGGATTGACACTTTAAAATGCGGTATCATTTTAGCAGTTATGCATGTGGGTAAATCATTTATAGATGATTTGAGAGTTCACTCAGAGCTTAGACATACTGTACAGTGCATTAGAAAAGTATTCAGACCCCTTGACATTTTCCACATTTTGTTACGTTACAGCCTTATTCTAAAATGGATTTAAAAAAAATGTTTCCTCATCAATCTACACACAATAACCCACAATGACAAGGCGAAAGCAGGTTTTTGAAACAATCTGAAATAACTTATTTACATAAGTATTCAGACCCTAAGCTATGAGACTTGAAATTGAGCCCAGGTGCATCCTTGAGATGTTTCTACAACTTGATTAGAGTCCACTTGTGGTAAATCAATTGATTGGACATGATTTGGAAAGGGACACACCTGTCTATATAAAGCTCCCACGGTTGACAGTGCATGTCAGAGCAAAAACCAAGCCATGAGGTTGAAGGAATTGTCCATAGTGCTCGGACACAGGATTGTGTTGAGGCACATATCTGGGGAAAGGTACCAAAACATTTCTGCAGCATTGAAGGTCCCCAAGAACACAGTGGCCTCCATCATTCTTAAACGGAAGAAGTTTGGGACCACCAAGACTCTTCCTAGAGCTGGCCGCCCGGCCGAACTGAGCAATTGGGGGAGAAAGTCTGAATACTTTCCGAATGCACTGTACTTATAGGCAGTATTGGGTACTCATCGCTACATACTGTACATGAGAGAAGATTCAACACAGTTATTTAAACATGTTCAGTCAATGAATGGTGGGTATGAAGACCAAAACATTCAACATTGTGAGACTCTGATAAGGGGTAATATGTTAGGAATAATGTTCCTGCTGAGACACCAGGTCTATGGACATAATGGAGATTGGCTATATATTTTTTGCCACGAATACATTTCTGCACTTTGCCTGAAGTTGCAGTAAAAATAATGTAAATATATACAACTTGACAGTGTTACGTCTATAAAACGACAGTATTCTGCTGAATTCTTTTTTACTTATTTTTACTGTAAAATCTTGTATAATTGTGTTATGTGAACAACATTGGATTCAGTCTTAAATGGGAATTAAACTAATAACCCCTTGCTCGCTACCAACCTGTAATGTCCTGCTACAGTGCAGCTACACCACCAGATCTGTGAGCGTAAAAGAGATTTAAACTCACATGGTACAATTTGGTATCTTGTAGATAACGGGATATTTTTCTACACAATATTTTGAATATAAGCTAGGATCATTATTGCGTTTTAAAATATGGGTGGGGGCAATGTACTGGTTGGGGCTCATTGGCATATTTTGGCACGTGATTAAATATATGTGTATTTGTGCCAACCGTCAATGGAAGTGTTGCAGTAGTTTGATGGTTAGTTATGGCGATGCAAGTTGAGCAACTCCTTTGACCCTGTTCTGCAAACTTTGCACGAGAATGTGTCAGTAATGAGCTGCACTGTAAAGAGGTTATTGTCCATTTTCCAGTAACTTAATGAAAACTTGATGCTGTGAATTTGTAATTTCTTACAAAGCTGCAATATGTACATTTTTGCGCGACCTGACCAAATATGTGTTATAGATCTATCATGCTTACTAATAGCAAGTCTAAGAAGCAGTAGATCTGTTTTATGTGAGCTATTTCTATGCTTCCTGATCTCTGTTTTTGCATCTTTTACATTCGTTTCTCAACAAGTTCAAACACATGAATGCATCCAACTGGTATTTACGACTTCACAACTGGTAAATTCCCACCTCCCACATGGTTACGAACTCAGCATTATATTGAATATATTGGGTAGAAAATGTACCATTATAAAAGATTATCCGCACATGTACCCTAAAAAGTCCCATGTGAGTTCCTGTGTACCTACGAAGGCACCTTATGTGCACTTTTGACCTTTTTGTACACCAGGGAACAACACTGTACTATAACTGTACTCTTATATGTGAGAGTGTGTGGATACATGTTCCTGGTAACAAATAACCATATTGTGGCAGTGCTGAGACATTAATGCACTCCAGACTAAAATACTGCAACTTCAAATCCCAATAGCATTTATGCACTTTTAGGGCTAGATTCTATCAGATCTGCACCAGCTATGTGGGTGTTGGCAATCACGTGTTTATGCTTGATCTGATTAAATCTAGACCTTAATGTCAAGTGTCCCTGAGCACAGCTACTTTTCGTTGGTATTGTCAGATAATTGCACGGCTATTGACTTGATTCCGGGCAACTTTTAGCAAAGTGAAGAAATGTATTCTTGCCAATAAATCTGTGGCCGATATCTGTCACGGCCACAGACCTGGTGGTGAAGCAGGAAATTCATGTTGCTAGCTTCCAAGAGGCTGTGAATTCAAATCATAGGTGTTGTTGTGTCTGTCCCAGGTGTGCTAACCAATGTTGATGTCAATTCCATTTAAGTTCCAGTCACTTCAGAAAGTGAACCAAATTCCACATTCTCCAGTTTTGAAAATAATTGGAATTTCTTGTACATTAACTTGCAACTCGTGCCAAAAAGTACCCAAGTGTATTGCAATTCATAGTAAATGCACTAGCGTTCAAAAGTTTGGGTTCTCTTAGAAATGTCCTTGTTTTTGAAAGAAAAGCTCTTTTTTTGTCCATTAAAATAACATCAAATTGTTCAGAAATACAGTGTAGATATTGTTAATGTTGGAAACGGCAGATTTTTAATGGAATATCTACATAGGTGTACAGAGGCCCATTATCAGCAACCATCACTCCTGTGTTCCAATGGCACGTTGTGTTAACTAATCCAAGTTTATAATTTAATAAGTCTAAATGATCATTAGAAAACACTTTTGCAATTATGTTAGCACAGCTGAAAACGGTTGTCCTGATTAAAGAAGCAATAAAACTAGTTGACTAGTTGAGTATCTGGAGCATCAGCATTTGTGGGTTCGATTACATTCTCAAAATGGCTAGAAACAAAGAACTTTCTTCTGAAACTCATCAGTCTATTCTTGTTCTGAGAAATTATGTCTATTCCATTCTAGAAATTGCCAATAGTGAGGAGGCGTGAAGTGAAGAGGCGACTCCGGGATGCTGGCCTTTTAAGCAGAGTTGCAAAGAAAAAGCCAAATCTCAGACTGGCCAATAAAAATAAAAAGATTAAGATGGGCAAAAGAACACAGACAGTGGACAGAGGTACTCTGCCTTGAAGGCCATTATCCCGGAGTCACCTCTTCACTATTGACGTTCAGACTGGTGTTTTGCGGGTACTTTTTAATGAAGCTGCCAGTTGAGGACCTGTGAGGCGTCTGTTTCTCAAACTAGACACTCTAATGTACTTGTCCTCTTGCTCAGTTGTGCACCGGGGCCTCCCACTCCTCTTTCTATTCTGGTTAGCGGCAGTTTGCGCTGTTCTGTGAAAGGAGTAGTACACAGCGTTGTACGAGATCTTCAGTTTCTTTGCAATTTCTCGCATGGAATAGCCTTTATTTCTCAGAACAAGAATAGACTGACGAGTTTCAGAAGAAAGTTCTTTGTTTCTAGCCATTTTGAGCCTGTAATCAACCCACAAATGCTGACGCTCCAGATACTCAACTAGTCTAAAGAAGGACAGTTTTATTGCTTCTTTAAATCGGGACAACAGTTTTCAGCTGTGCTAACATAATTGCAAAAGGGTTTTCTAATGATCAATTAGCTAATCAAAGTTTATCATTTTAAATGGCTAACACAACGTGCCATTGGAACACAGGAGTGATGGTTGCTGATAATGGGCCAATCTGCCGTTTCCAGCTATTTACAACATTAAACAAGGTCTACACTGTATTTCTAATCAATTTGATGTTATTTTAAATGGACAAAAAATTGCTTTTCTTTCAAAAATAAGGACATTTCTAAGTGACCCCAAACTGTTGAAGGGTAGTGTATATAGCAAAACACTATTACTGTGGAAATGTACAGTAAAATGACACATTTTCCGCAAAATTAACAGCAATGGCTAACACTGTAGTTTCATGTCACATATTGAACCACATGATTTCACATGTGGAAAATCACATGATTTCACATGACAGGTGAAAACGTGTTTTTGGTACACTTTGTGACATTTCACACGTGAAATCATATGAAAACGTGTTTTTGGTACACTTTGTGACACTTCACAAGTGAAATCATATGAAAACGTGTTTTTGGAACACATCACGTTACACTTCACCTGTACAATCTCGTGACATTTGAACCCACATGTGAAAGGTTATGCTATCATGTGAAAATCCACATGTGAAACTTCATGTGAAGTATCATCACATGTGAAGTTACCCAAAAACGCATGATTTTACATGTGCAAAATATGTGGAAATGTCACATGTGAAATCATGTGATTTTTCCATATGGGGTATTTCTTTTACGAGTGATTTATACTGTTGTACGCAATCAAATAAAATACAATCTGAGATGAGACAAAACTAAGGAAGAGATCCCACACTAGGGCACAATGTGTGTGAAACCAGCATTTGACCACAATTTAGCGAGAAATAATATGGCCCACATCCCACCAGCTTTGGAAAATGGGAGCATGTTTTACTGCATCTGCTCAAAGCAAACACAGCCACATTCAATAGCTCTCACAGCTTCAGTATGTATACACCCTCGTCCATTCCAATAAAGCTTATGAAAAAATGTCTCTAATCTCATAACAAAGTTGTGAACTCGCACTTAATCACTTGGTCACATATACGGCGGGTATGGAAGAGCAATTACTTCTCACAACGGCGCTTTCTCAACAGCCTTTCTCACCAAGATCCGGAAGGAACATGGGGCGAAGTGGGATTAGAAATGGTTGTGCCATATATTGCCACAAAGCCCCCTTGCAGGAGAAAGAGACACGCCGCGTCACCCATTACAGGCACCCCTCACAAAGCAGTGGACTACCCACCCACCCAGGAAGGAGAGTTTATTGTGTGTTTGACTTTCCTGCAACAACTCTCCCCATGACATTCATTTTAATGTAATTATTTTCTGTCACAGTTGCATTCACATATTACTGGGCACACATTTTTATTGTGAATCAAAATTAAGTTCATGAAGTGTGTGCAAGCACTGTGTCTGTAAATATGTGATTACAACAGACCTTTTCAAAACGCCAAAACATGTGGCTGGCATTCTATTCAAGTGTGAATGGCAGTTGCAACATCTAACCGAGTAATGTATGTCTTAGTCACAAGAAATAATTATGTAATTATGCTAAAATGTAATTACCATTGACCCTGACATTGTCCTTCAGTGTGACTCTGGTGCCATCTATTGAAGAATAACGAAATCTTTTTTTTTTTTTTTTTACAAAAGACCTCTCTATTCTTGCTCCCAACACACTGCTCTCTATCTCCCTCTCTTTCTCTGCACCAGGCATGTTATTTACTGTAATAATAGATGTTGAGATATTTTATTAAAACTACACCTTACAAATCTATGAATGATTAAAATCAGTATTTTATGGGACATTAAGGCGTCTTACAGTTGAAGCACAGACCACCAATCCTCTTCACCCCCAATCCTCCTCACCCCCAATCCTCTTCACCCCCAATCCTCTTCACAACGCATGTATGCTAACGTTACTCGTGAATTCATGAATAAATATAGGCTATGATATTTTAACAGATTGCCATAGGCTTGTGAAATAAAACATGTGTTTCAGAATAGTGGTCTACAAAGCCAAGAAGAGCGATGGATAAGGAATTACCTTCTTTTAGAACGTGTGAGTGAATGAGGAGGATAACAAAACAGCAGACTGCGACTCCGGTTAAAGCCCACGCTAGTCGAAGGAGCTGCATCGTTGAGGGGAAAAAAAGTCTGAAATTCCGGACGGAGCGCACGGTCTTCAGCAGCAGCAGTTGGCTACAATGACAAATCCATTCTGATCCAATGCAGCAGTGTTTAAAATAAAAGTGAGTTGATTCCCTAAGGCTACTCCGTTGGCTTAAATTCAAAGTAAAATACAAAATAGGCACAATCCATGACAGATAATTTATATGATCCCTTCAATTCCAAATTAATGCAACCTTTCCGTTCTTCAGATAGCCTATAGTGGAGAGAAAAGTTCAAGTCGTTAGACCATCACATCATTTGAAGTGAGGCATTTTCTCACTTTAATTTAATCTGCTTTTCACCGCAAATTATTCTCTGAGCTTGGAGCGCAGTGACTCTGTGATTCCCACTCTCCGGGATGGCTAGTATGATATGAGACGGCTGCGCCACCGGAACACTTTGCAGCAATTGCGTAAAATGAAATTTGTCTCGATATTTTCCGCATGAGATATATCACTAACTAGACAGTGGCTGCCGGTTTGGGAAACGTCCATCTTCGCTGTCTCCAAGTTATATCTCTCTTCGTCTTGTACCCATTTCGACTCTTTCCATTGTGTTTCACAATATTCCCAAAACTGATGGATAAGAAGTCAAGATGAAACCACATCAAATAGGAGCTCACTGCTCACAGACTACGCTGAGCATCAGGTCCAGTACCATGTAATGCAAATACCCGGATAACTTGTGAAATTAATGATGGGCAGCTCGTGGAGACACTGCGGCGTCACTATACTGTTCAATATACCAATACCTCTCGGGCTTGCCCCCGTTCTTACCCGCGGCTTCAAGAGCGACTTTCACTGAGCTCTCGACGTGACGTCACAGCCATTAGTGTTTTATCTCTGGGCAATTCCACAGGCTGTTTTCGGTTGAGGGCATATCGGGGGACATGATTCCGTTAGACCCATGACTACCTCTCACATTTCGCACAAAGACTTTGATTCCTCCCATGCATCGATGATAATTTGGGAATGTGAACGTGGTGTTGCAGCCTAGCTAGTTCCATTTAATTAATGTCCCTTTCCAGATTGAGTGCATGCATGCATTATGCACATGCCTTAGAATGCGTAACATAAAAACATGGGGGGGTGCAGGAATAAGCTATGAGGAAAAAATAAATCGGTATCATTTGAATATAGCCTACATGCATTCAAAACACCTTTATGAAACATATCAAGACACTATGAGGGTTGCTGTACCACTTTCCTGCAGTCAAATGACCAAATCCCCCTCTAGTGGCCTCATGGGTGGAACGTTATTAATATTGTTCAGAATTTCATAATTAATATACATATTTTTAAACAACGAAAATCCAGTGTTATGTTAACGGTTTTGTTATATTTCAGTCTTCTTTGATATATATAAAGTGTAATATTGGGATGCAAACTCAAAATGTAATACATTTCAACTCTATATCTGACATGGTACAGGTGTCTTCTTTTTGTTTTAAGCCCATAACCATGTGTGTGATGTGTACACTTTTGTTTCAAAGTACATTTGTTTAAGACTACCAATAAACACTCTGTGACCCTGATTTAGCTCACTGGAGTAAAAGTTTTTAAGGCCAGGCATCACACCCTCATTGCATATTTTTTCCCCCCTTTAATCATATTACAATCAATTTATACCAGTTGAATTTAGACACAAATAACACTTTTTTGTATTACTATTTTTCGAAAAATTCGGTGATAACTCATAAAAAAGGTGCAGATTTGCATATCATGCAAATCCATTTTTCTGTATACTGGATGAAGACAGCCTAAAAATGTTGGTTTTAATTTGTTAAGACACTCCAGGACCATAGCAGTTTGTGCATAAATATTATTAAATGTTTCTATCTGTAAAATACTTAAGATATGCATGGATAATTCTTTTTTGCGGCATTTTTCCAAAGAAAATGTTAACTAGAATAAAAATGTACAACATATTAACAATTCCCTCTGGGCAAGACTGGATAATATATATAAGGATAACCACACCATATTTGGTGAATGCAGATGCTTCTGAAGCTGAGAAAAATGAGATGGCATGTGGGAAGAGTCTGACTATCTGGAAATGGCAGTTAAAGACGAGTACACTGAATTTAGACCATCAAACAACTATTTAGTCGCAGTCACCATCTCTTCAAAGGAAGTTCCTAAATATAGTCCAGTGTTAACCCTCTATGAAATGGGCTTATAAATTATTGATGTATGTCCATTTTAAAGTGATCAAATTTTTTTATTTAGTGTTGATGACTGTAGTATAATAAACAAAAGTGTATTTTCACGAAAGTGAAAATTAATTAAGTTGCCATTTGTGTCACTTCAAAGTACAACAGCTTTGTTTGCAAATTGCAGGTCAGATTTCTCCAGGTAGCCTACTCATGATGCTTCTTTGTTTACGTTCTAGGCCTATCTGTTCGTCTGATCCATCCACGACTACAGCAACACATCAACAATACAAATATGCCTATCTTTATCCCTCTTATTATAAACAAGAGTCTGTATAACAGAGTTGAAGAATAAAAGTGTAATTCAGCAGACAAATAAATGCATGTTCTAACGGTTCATATTGTCTGCTCTCTGTCCGTCTGAGACAGCGGATGACGCGCACAGATTTGAAAACACCAGCGGGTCTGTTACAAAGTTGCTTTGATGATGCTAGTTTGAGTTAATGACTGAAACATTTGTGGTCGATTTTCACTCAGCAAGGTATTGGGAATATTTTCCACTTGCTATAGCTGGACCATGTTTTTAACATCGAGCTAAAATTAGTTTTACACTGGATATTCGGTTTTCTATCGCCAATAGCTATTGAACCACACATGCCATGACTATGAACATAATATATTCTGAATCTGGGGAGGATGGAGAACAATCAACACCTTTTCATAAAAATATTTTAAGATTTTGTATTTCAATCTCCAATAGCTCTTGAACAAAGCGTGTCATGATTATGAAAAGTATATATTCTGAATCTGGGGAGGATGGAGAACAATCCAGGCGTTTGTTCTCCATCCTCCCCTTTTCCAATGTTTTTGTACCACCTTGTCCCCTAAGGTAGACCTACACTATTGGCTCTTCTAATGACTGTGTGCCATAATATAGTTATCTTAAGAGAATATCACAGCAAATACGGTATACTCATCTATTGGAAAATAGTATACATTTTGTAGCCCTGTAGAAAAGCCTAACCACACATGATTCTCTGCCTCTGTATCCATGGCAGCATGGTACATGTACTTGAAAAACATTGTAAAAGGTCATTCTCCAGAGCAAATTATCTTTAGATTATAGGCTACTGACAAGGCTCTTTCATAACTACAATCTGCCTTTTTTGCTTTACAGAAAGCCTTTGTTGAACTGAAGCGGGTACTTAATGCAAAACTAAGTATAGGTTATTTTTTAAAGAAAATGGTGCTCACATTGTTATAAATATCAGGGTATCTTTCAAAAAGCATATTGATGAGTTAGTTAAGAATAAAAAATGGCCTTCCTTTCTAGGAATAAGACATGCCTTTTGTTAAATAGCAGAAAACAAATCATTCAGTCGACGGTCATTCCGGCTTTAGACTATGGCAATATCGTCTATATGAATGCAGCTGCCACTCTTTTGAAGCCAATGGACGCAGTTTATCATTGCGCACTATGCTTTATTATGGGCGATAGGTTCAGTACACATCACTGTATCAGAAAGTAGCAAGTCTCGTAATGCACTGCTCTCTTTTTGTTTATAAAGCCCTCTTGTGCAAACTTCCGCCATACCTTGCTTCATTGTTAAATTACAGGCATATGAGTCACTAGACCAGATCACAGCGATGGCTAACTCTGGAGATCCATTTGGTCTTCACTGAGTTAGGTAGATCTGTGTTTAGTTTTTTTGCACCTTGCTTGTGGAATGATCTCCAGAACTCTCTAAAGTTGCATGAATTGGTGCGGGTCGGGCAGTTCAGACAGCTAGTTGATTACTTTTTTTTAATTGAGGAATGATCGTGTTTTCTAACTTACTTTTCTTAAATTGATGGTAAATATTGTGTTTTTATTGCATTGGAATTGTAAATATTGTGAATTTGTATGATTGTGTACAGGGGTCCCTTGTAAAATAGGCTATGGCCTCAATGGGATTTCCCTAAATAAAATAGATTTACCAAAATTAAAGATCTTGTAGTTAATTCTACATATTCGCTTTACCATTAAAAAAATCTGCATTTACTTTTTTAGGTCATAAGAGCATTATCAAAGATCAGGATCAAAATGTGAATGCATTTGTTTTCTCAAGCAGAAATTGAATCGTGATGATACCTTCCAGAAAACTTCTTCTGTGGGGGCATTTTCAGGAACAGTCTATGTCTCTGTTGGTTCAATTATTGTCCAGAAACTTCAAAGCAATTGACTATTGAATACTGTGTACACTCTCCAAGGCTTACACCACTACCGTGGCCTGTATAGTGTAGGGATTGTTGTAGGTTCATAATACATTTTTCTGCCCACACCAACCTGTTTCCAACAACATGTGTATGGAAGTTGCTGGGTCAACATATAGTCACTGAAACATAAAGAACATAAACAACATTCCCATGACACACTTTTTGTCTAACTACTATTATTGCCAAACAGTTTTTCTGTCCTGCAGAATGGTGTAGTCGAGAAATAGCCACATAGCTAGCTAATAGTGTGTGCCTCTCATGCAGGTCATCACATTGCCATAAGTTACAGTGCTGGCCTTCTGTCCCTTGTGCCTCTTTGCTATCGGCCAGGCTTCTCCTTCCCTACTGGAACAAGACCCAATCAGCTTCCTGGGAGACCTCTGATCTGCCATCCCACAAAGCACCTGGCCTTGTGTTGATAATGGATGGCTTAAACCACCCAGGATGCATCTGGCCTTGCACTGATAAAGATGGGCCTGGGGTGCTCTGAGGGAGACAAGGAGGCAGAGAGGGTTGTGGGAGAGGGATGGCTTCAGTAAATAGACTTTGGGGTCAATAGTTCAACGCATTAAATGTATTGGGAAGAGACCATACATTTCAATGAGGGAGGTTCCAGTTCATGAACTGAATTTAATCTTACCATGTTAAAATGGATAATGATTGCAAAGCTGAAGGATTTATAGCTCTCTGTAGGTACAGGTAGGGGACAGTTGATGAGTCCCAGTAGTCGTAACTCCCTCCATGACCACTGATTGCAGACAGGACTGGATAGGCCTCCACCAGATGACACTCACCTCCGTAATCCTGTCTGATCAGTGGCTGTAAGGGAAAGGACACAAGGAAAGGAAGTATTGAAATAATTCTAGCTACAGACCCCTGGGGCCCATCTCTACAGATTTAACCACCAACCACTTTATCCATCCAATTCCTGCTACTCTTAAATTAGAGCAGGGAGATTGATCGCAAAGCTTTTGAGAACAGGAGAGTTAAGAGAGGCCCAGGTGCTTATCGAATCCTTCAACACTTCCGGATCTGTCATGAAACTCCATCAATGTCCCCAGCCACCCTTTGATTGTGTGCTTTTTTTCTCATCGATTACCTTTCTCACACTGATGTCCATCAATGGCCTCTTATTTCATGTGAAAAGAAAGTGAGATATATGAACCTGGACACTCTTAGACATCATCCATCTTCAAGTCATCAAGGAAATGGAACTGCCCAACCCTCTACATGTTGCTACTATTGTATTGCATTCCGTGTCTCTGACGTTCACAGATTGTTTGGCATGAGGAAATCAAGGAAGTTTTCAGAGCAGTCAACTTTAAATCGATTTTACTGTCCTGAGCTTATTGCAGAACTTTTCATGGGTAAACTGCATGAGTGAGGAATACATGATTAAATGTATGGAAACTTGTGACATTTCACAGACCATATTGCTGGTAAACTGCTGAAAGAATCCACTGCATCTCAATATAAATGTAATATGCAAACAATCCGCATATATTTTATGGTGATTGAAGTGTATGTAAAATGTGAGCGTATTGCACACAATAAATTAGTACGGGTGCCTTGTGTAAAACTGGATTTACTGAAATGGGGTGCATGGTGCATTTCTCAAAATGATCCCAGCCACCAACCAATGTGGAGGTGGAGAGTAAGGGCTTTGTAGATGCCTGAGGCAGTAACATTACACTAAAGATTAGAGTACGCCTTTCTTTTCTTTCGTTCTTTTGTTCCTCTAGGCACTCTGCAATTAATTTGTGGCGGTGTGAGATTCCTCTTGAGTAATGGAATTTAATTGGCATGTGGTGACCACCGGGAGGCCTAGGAGCCGGTGAAGAGAGAGCACACCTGCTGAACTAGAAAGAATCTGGGCAGTGTAACGTTTAAATGAGTTCCCCCCCGCCCCCCGCCTCATCAGCTCCCTCTATACGCGTCACGCCCCTTTTGGTCCCCCTGTTTCTGAGGCTGGAATGCAGTCTGACGGAGTAAGCGTGTAGGGTTTTGTCTCCGGCTGAGAGTAGTGGGAGGCGGTGTGTGAATAATGGTATGTGACTATCTGTGGTAGGTTGGTTGGTGAAGTGCTGTGTAATCTTGCAGGGTTTTGTCTTATCTTGAGTTTTTAGGGAGTGGGTTTTGTGGTGGGTGCTGCAATACATTATTTTGTGTTTATTTGACGCACCTTGTATTCAAGCACAGGGTGAGTATAGATAAAGCTTCTGATTTACTCTGCTGACAAACACTTCTCAGGTCCCTCTACCGCAAGAGTATGTGTCTGTGTTCATGTTTGTGTGGGTGGGAGGGTGGAAGCTCTGCATAGAAATGAATTCAAAAATGCAATTTACACATCACCACTGTTTGTTTACCTTTCTAGACTTTTTATAGCTCATGAATAAATTATACGGTGAACGCCTAGGCAACCATACAGTTGCATATTTGTGCCTGAAAACCTTTTGTGAGCCACAACAATTCATAGATGGTGTCATACATAAGCATTATGCCCACCCACCTCACCTTCTTGGACAATTCTAAATGTATTTCCAGTGCAAGTTGATGACAGCTCTCAGCTCTGCGGTTTATTATATAATAATATGGCCATTGGCAACACTAGTATATCCTATGCAATACTTGGCCTTCTAGGTGGCTCGTTGTCAAATACATTAATGACATCCAGCCAGTGCCAGTGTAGACTACATTAATGACACTGACATTTTAATGTCTCCCACATAAGAGGAACAGCCATTAGTGCCCTTGGTATCCTAAGGAGATGAATACAGGGAGAATAAAATAAGATGAGATATGGCAGGTGGAGGGAACTTGAATATGTTAAGGCTGGCTCCTGGTGCCTGCACTGGGATGGTATCCCAGTAGCGAGTTGGTGAACTTGAAGATGATGGTTCGCTGTTTGGCAATTTAGAAGAAGTGTTGCACTGTAAATCCACCCTTTGAAGTAACCTGTCATGCAGACACCTGGGAAGTACCGCTCAGGTCGCCAACACTACCCGATAAGTAGGTTGCTTTACACATGAAGCAGCTTGTGCAGGTGGGTGGGTTATTATTTTTGGATTCATTCCTTTAGTGATGCATCAAGGACACACGTCAAAACATCTGACATAGGCTTATTGTGAAGAGCAAAGCATCAATGAATATGTTGTTGGAAATAAATGCATACGAACCACTAAAATAACCAATATCTAAGGACAGAGCATCTGTTGGCATGATGTGTGTCTAACCTAACAAGACATATTCATCCATTGTTGGACAGTTTGTTTGCCTATGTGAAAAGTTCTAAGCTCTCAGAGATAAACAGAGAGGTCGAGCCTCAAGGCAACTTGGTTTGCCCTGTCAAAGATAGACAGAAGACTCAAATCAAGGTCTCCAAGTGTCAATCAACCCCACAGGGGGTCACAAATCTAGACGTGGAGTATGATTACCTCACTATCCGATTGTGTGTGCGTGTGTGTGTGTGTGTGTGTGTGTGCGTGTGTGTGTTCAGTTCTCACTCACAGTAGTGGCTGAATTGGAAATTCGAAGAGACACCTCAAACCAAATTTAAGCAGCTATGTATTACAGGGGGGAGATTGTTGTTATTTGTGCTGCAGTAATTGGTGCAGCAATTACTGCCTTAAAAGCGAAATACACATACTGTAATTTAAACATGAAGTCATATTCCATATTGAAAGTATTGTTCGGTTTAGCAAGTCCAGTCTTGGCCGTTAAGCTGCCTTATGGGAGTTTTTTTTTGCCACCCTTCTCTACCCACGCAAATCTACAATAGTCTCAGTAAACAAAATTAACTTGAAAAGTTATCTAAAACAGTATTTTCCATACACTGAATTTTGGTTCATTTTAGGTTCTGAAAAAAAGGTTAAAAGACGTCTTTATCGGACGTTGAAATCAGGTTAATTTTCAGTTCTGAATTAAAGTTGAAAATACTTATTTTCCGGGCATTGACGGTAGGCCTACCATCCATCCATGTGGTAGGCCTACCGTTTGTAAAACACAAAAAAAAAGACATCTGGTCAGAGCCAAAAAAAAGACATCCAAAAGACATCGGCCGTGCCTACTGGGGTGTAGCCTACAGTGCTGCTGCATTGAACTTTTATGAAAGCCCATCCATGTGGTAGTCCAACTGTTTGTAAAACAGGCACTTGCATTGGCCTTATTTGTCCTGATTCCTGTGACTAATCAATTTGACTATTTAAGCTCTGAATATCATCTACCCAGCTTTACCAGGAGTTATCCTGAACCTACTTGCAATGAGAATCAATGTGTTTACACAGTGGAAAATGCACAAGTATATATTTTTTCCGCTAGCTTGACAAAAATGGATACAAACTGAAACCACTGATCATGACAGTTTAGCCCACGGGGTGAAACTCCTGGACAGCAGTTGTGAGTCGCCTGATTGTCCATTTTACTTTGACCTGTCCTGTTTTTAGGATATTGTGTTTGTTAACATGTCAGTGCATTTTTTATTTGTTTGGGCGCCATTTAGGTCAGGCTATTTGATCGGAGAAACGTGCATGCTTTAAAAAGTGTCAGTCTCCTTACATTGTCATACATTTTATCTCCAGCCACAGTATGCTACAGAAAGGGCCACATACTCTTTCTACCATAGGCTATATCCAGGGCCGACTCTAGCCTTTTGGGGGCCCTAAGTGGGAGTTGGTTGGTTAGGGTTAGTGTTTGCAGTTTTGAAGCAAATTTCCTGCAATTCTACACGTTTTGCCATGATTTATGCCATGTTAATGACATCTGAGTTAGAGTGACTAGTGGTACATACACACTGAGAAATCAGACTGCCCATCGGCATTTAGCACAGTAGGAGGCCGTTCCTTCCCTTGCTAGAACAAAAGACGGCCCTGCTGTTAACTGACCTGGTACCAAAGAACCTGCCATTTCGACTTGTGGCCTAGAACTTGACTTTGAGCCAATCAGAGAGCACACACTTCATGTGGGGGAGCAGACAGAACTGACAAGAAAAAGGAAAAGAAGAGGAAACTTTTTGGTTGTCACTAGTTACCACATCCACAAAGTCATAATTATAGCTAACCCCCATGATTATTTTACGATATAGGACATTTTTACTTTGTGGCTGTGGTAAATAGTGACAACCAAACTTTTCCTGGTATAATCCACCACCTTTCCATCAGAATTGTTCTAGCAACTGTATCAAAAACAATAAAGCTGCATAAAACATTTTTTTCTAGAGCAATCTTTTACATCTAGCTAAGGAGATTTGTGCTTGAGGACTGATTTTTTGTTAGGTTCAGTTTAATAATGTGCACCTGCTCATTAGTTAGCTAGCTAGTTAATGTTAGATTGATAATTGGGCTAGACAGTCACACACACTTTATATGAAATGAATGGGGTGATAAGTGCAGCACAATGCACACAAAACTAAATGCTTAACCAAGCTAGCTAACTAACAAGATGATGAAGTAATTCCATTCACTGTCCATTTTCCTATACTGCCTGTGCCAGTTCACTTGCTAGCTAACGTTTGCTAAACGGTTAACATCACTATTTAGTACAACACAGCTAGCTAGCTACTCCAGCGACTCTCGACAGCTAACAGGCAGCTGCTTCATTCAAAAATAAATCCATTGTGATTTAATTATAATATTCCTAGTATGCTAGTTACACTATATATACACAAAAGTATGTTGACACCAATTCAAATGAGTGGATTTGGCTATTTCAGTCACACCCGTTGCTGACAGGTGTATAAAATAGAGCAAACAGTCATGCAATCTCCATAGAAAACATTGGCAGTAGAAAGGCACCGTCATAGGATGCCACCTTTCCAACAAGTCAGTTCATCACATTTCTGCCCTGCTAGAGCTGCCCATGTCAACTGTAAGTTCTGTTATTGTGAAGTGGAAACATCTAGGAACAACAGCGGCTCAGCCGAAAAGTGGTAGGCCACACAAACTCACAGAATGGGACCATTGAGTTCTGAAGCACATAGCGCGTAAAAATCGTCTGTCCTCGGTTGCAACACTTACTACCGAATTCCAAACAGTTTTTGGAAGCAACTTCAGCACAAACCTTCCATTGGGAGCTTCATGAAATGGGTTTCCATGGCTGAGCAACACACACAGGCCTAAGATCATTACGCACAATGCCAAGCGTCGGCTGGAGTGGTGTAAAGCTTGCCACCATTGGACTCTGGAGCACTGGAAACTCGTTCTCTGGAGTGATGAATCACGCTTCACCATCTGGCAGTTTGACGGACGAGTCTGGGTTTGGCGGATGCCAGGAGAACGCTACCTGCCCCAATGCATAGTGCCAACTGTAAAGTTTGGTGGAGGAGGAATAATGGTCTGGGGCTGTTTTTCATGGTTCGGGCTAGGCCCCTTAGTTCCATTGAAGGGAAATCTTAACGCTACAGCATACAATGACATTCTAGACAATTCTGTGCTTCCAACTTTGTGGCAACAGTTTGGGGAAAGCCCTTTCCTGTTTCAGCATGACAATGCCCCCATGCACAAAGCGAGGTCCATACAGAAATGATTTGTCGAGATCGGTGTAGAAGAACTTGACTGGCCTGCACACAGCCCTGACCTCAACCCCATTGAAAACCTTTGGGAGGAATTGGAACGCCGACTTCAAGGCAGGCCTAATCGCCCTACATCAGTGCCCGACCTCAGTAATGCACTTGTGGCTGAATGGAAGTCCCCACAGCATTGTTCCAACATATAGTAGAAAGCATTCCCAGAAGAGTGGAGGCTGTTATAACAGCAAAGGGGGGACCAACTTCATAATAATGCCCATGATTTTGGAATGAGATGTTTGATGAGCACGTCCACCTACTTTTGGTCATGTAGTGTATATATACTGAACAAAAATGTAAACGCAACAGTTTCAAAGTTTTATTGAGATACAGGTCATAAGGAAATTAGTCAATTGAAATAAATTCATTAGGCCCTAATCTATGGATTTAACATGACTGGGCAGGGTTGCAGCCATGGGTGGGCCTTGGAGGGCATAGGCCCACCCACTTGGCAGCCAGGTCCACTCACTCTGTGTGAACAACCAAAGGGTAACTGCCACTCTGGGCAGAGGTGCTAGGTACCTATCGGCAGTCAGATTTATCGGTGTGTCTGACCCTTAAAATCAATGGGGGCCCCCTGGAGGTCAGGGACCCCTGGGCATGTGCCCTGCGTGCCCGTTCGGTATTCGGCCATGATTACTAAAAGTTTAGACCGCTTCGGTCGCTTATGCCTGGAGCCGGCCCTGGCTATATCTGCTACATGATTTGTGTTAGAGGATTTTTTGCTCCCCTGCCGTTGACAAAGCGGGCACTGCTTATCACAGGGCGGCATAAGCGCTCACCTAAAAAGCCCATATGCCACTGGTTGAGGGAAATTGTCATTGTTTTTGGGCAGAATTATGTGAGGTTTTATGGGTTGTTGGAGGTGCTTCCTGGTCAGTTTAGCTTTGAAAATACCGCCCGTGTGAATCTGCAGCCATAGGCAGCCGCCTAATTGCCGGGCCAGCCATAGGTATATGTCACTCCATAGGATATACAGTCTCAGAAATAAAGGTTCAGATTTGTTAACTAAAGGGGTACAAATGCTTGTCACTAGTGGTACCCTGTAAGGTATGTCCTTTGTACCTTTAGTTATAGGTACATAATTTTACCCTTGCTGTTTGTACCTTAATAGCCATCCCTATCCCCATCATCAGTATCTTGATGTATAATGTACTCTTTAATATCCCATAGGGCAGCATTCACACAAACCATTCTGATATTGATATTGTTTGATAATGTTATAATAACAGTGTAGTAATTATTTAACGTTGCTACTTCAGAGATATGGGAACATGCTGTGAACCCTAGTTCGGTTGGTTCTAGGGTGACCACATGTTCCGGATTGTGCGGGACAGTTCCGCTTTTTGGCCCTTTGTCCTGCATTCCGCTAGCCTCGTACGAACGATATTGATCTTGCGAGCTTACATTCTGTTTTGCTACACGGATTCAATGAAACAGAAAGTAAGATCAAGATGGTTTGTAAGAGGCTAACAGTTCAATCAAATCAAATTGTATTGGTCATATACACATGGTTAGCAGATGTTATTGCGAGTGTAGCGAAATGCTTATGCTTCTAGATCCGACAGTGCAGAGGATTCTAACAGGTAATATTTAACAATTGCACAACAAAACCTAAAACACACAATCTAGTAAAGGAATGGGATAAGAATATATAAGTATAAAATATATGGCTGAGCAGTGACAGAGCTGCTAAGATGCAATAGATAGTGAAGAATAGATTGTGAAGGATGTAGTATACATTATATAAATATGAGATGAGTAATGCACGATATGTAAACATTCTTAAAGTGTCATTATTAAGGTGACTAGTGTTCAATTTATTAAAGTGGCAAATGATATCAAGGCTGTAGGTAGGCAGCCGCCTCTCTGTGCTTGTGGTGACTGTTTAACAATCTGATGGCCTTGAGATAGAAGCTGTTTTTCAATCTCTCTGTCCCAGCTTTGATGCACCGGTACTGACCTCGCCTTCTGGATAGAAGCGGGGTGAATAGGCAGTGGCTCGAGTGGTTATTGTCCTTGATGATCTTTTTTGCTTTCCTGTGACATCGGGTGTTGTAGGTGTCCTGGAGGGCAGGGAGTTTGTCCCCAGTGATGCGTTGTACAGACTGCACCACCCTCTGGAGAGCCTTGCTGTTGTGGGCGGTGCAGTTGCCGTACCAGGCAGTGATACAGTCCAACAAGATGCTCTCAATTGTGCACCTGTAAAGGTTAGTGAGGGTTTCCGGTGACAAGCCACATTTTTTCAGCCTCCTGAGGCTGAAGAGGCGCTGTTGAACCTTCTTCACCACACCCTCTGTGTGTGTGTGGACCATTTCAGTTTGTTGGTGATATGAACATGAGGAACTTAAAACTTTCCACATTCTCCACTGCTGTCCCTTCAATGTGGATAGGGGGGGGTGCTCCCCTTGCTGTTTCCTGAAGTCCACGATCATCTCTTTTGTTTTGCTGACATTGAGTGAGAGGTTATTTTCCTGATACCACAGTGCCTTCACCTCCCCTCCTCTCATCGTTGTTGGTAATCAAGCCTACCACTATTGTGTCGTCTGCAAACTTGATGATTGATTTGGAGGCGTGCATGGCCACGCAGTCGTGGGTGAACATGGGAGTACAGGAGGGGCTGAGAATTGTGCATTGTGGGACACCAGTGTTGAGGATCAGCAGAGCGGAGATGTTGTTTCCTACCTTCACCAACTGGGGGCGGCCCGTCAGGATATCCAGAATCAAGTTGCACAGGGCAGGGACGAGACCCAGGGTCTCAAGCTTAACTTCTCTAGGGTACGTGAGACGTTAGCGTCCCACCTCTTCAACAGCCAGTGAAACTGCTGGGCGCCAAATTCAATACAAAAATACTCATTATAAAAATTCAGAAAACAAAACATATTTCACATAGGTTTAAAGATTAACTTCTTGTGAATCCAACCACGGTGTCAGATTTAAAAAATGCTTTACGGCGAAAGCATACCTTACGATTATTTGAGAACATAGCCCAGCAGACAAATCATTACAAACAGTAACCAGCCAAGTAGAAGAGTTACACAAGTCAGAAATAGAGATAAAATTAATCCATTACCTTTGATGATCTTCATATGGTTGCACTCAGCAGACATTCATTTACTCAATAAATGTTCCTTTTGTTCAATAGTCTCTTTATATCCAAAAACCTTTCTTCAGTAATCCACAGGCTCAAACGTAGTCAAAACAAGCAGACCAAAAAATCTAAATTGTATCTGTAAAGTTCATAGAAACATGTCAAACGATGTTTATATTCAATCCTCAGGTTGTTTTTAGCCTAAATAATAGATAATATTTCAACCGTGCAATAACGTCGTCAATATAAAAGGTAAACAAGAAAGGCACTCTCTCGGTCGTGCGCATGAAAAAGCTCTCTGACACTTTAGGGTCCACTCATTCAGACTGCTCTTACTTCCTCATTTTTCACAATACAAGCCTGAAACAATTTCTAAAGACTGTTGACATCTAGTGGAAGGCATAGGAACTGCAATTTGAGTCCTAAGTCAATGGATACTGTAATGGCATTGAATAGAAAACTACAAAACACCCCCAAAAACTACTTCCCGAATGGATTTTTCTCAGGTTTTCACCTGCCAAATCAGTTCTGTTATACTCACAGACACTATTTTAACAGTTTTGGAAACTTTAGAGTGTTTTCTATCCAAATCTACCAGTTATATGAACATCATATCTTCTGGGACCGAGAAGCAGGCAGTTTAATTTGGGCATGCTTTTCATCCAAAATTTCGAATGCTGCCCCCTACCCTAGAGAAGTTAATGATGAGTTTGGAGGGTACTATGGTGTTGAATGCTAAGCTGTAGTCAATTAACAGCATTGTTACATAGGTATTCCTCTTGACCAGATGGGATAGGGCAGTGTGCAGTGTGATGGCGATTGCATCGTAAGTGGACCTATTGGGGCGGTAAGCAAATTGAAGTGGGTCTTGGGTGACAGGTAGGGTGGAGGTGATATGATCCTTGACTAGTCTCTCAAAGCACTTCATGATGACAGAAGTGAGTGCTACGGGGCAATATACATTTAGTTCAGTTACCTTAGCTTTCTTGGGAACAGGAGCAATGGTAGCCATCTTGAAGCATGTGGGGACAGCAGACTGGGATAGGGATTTATTGACTATGTCCGTAAGCACACCAGCCAGCTGGTCTGCGCATGCTCTGAGGATGCAGCTAGGGATGCCGTCTGGGCCGGCAGCCTTACAAGGGTTAACACGTTTAAATGTTTTACTCACATCGGCCACAGAGAAGGAGAGCCCACAGTCATTGGTAGCGGGCTGCATCAGTGGCACTGTATTGTCCTCAAAGCATGCAAAGAAGTTGTTTAATTTGTCTGGAAGCAAGACGTTGATGCCCGTGACGGGGCTGGTTTTATTTTTGTAATCCGTAATTGTCTGTAGACCCTGCCACTTACGTCTCGTGTTTGAGTCGTTGAATTGCAACTCCACTTTGTCTCTATACTGACACTTTGGTTGTTTGATCGCCTTACAGAAGGAATAACTACACGGTTTGTATTTGGTCATGTTTCCAGTCGCCTTGCCATGATTAAATGTGGTGGTATGTGCTTTCAGCTCTGTGCGAATGCTGCCATCAATCCACGGTTTCTGGTTAGGGAAGGTTTAAATAGTCACAGTGGGTATAACATCTCCTATACACTTCCTTATAAACTCGCTCACAGAGTCAGCCTATACATCAATGTTATTATCTGAGGCTACCCGGAACATATCCTAGTCCACGTGATCGAATCAATCTTGAAGCGTGGAATCCAATTGGTCAGACCAGCGTTGGATAGACCTAAGCACAGGTGCTTCCTGTTTTAGTTTCTGCCTATAGGAGGGAAGCAACAAGATGGAGTCATGGTCAGATTTGCCAAAAGGAGGGCAGGGGAGGGCCTTGTATGCATCACGGAAGTTAGAGTAGCAATGGTCGAGCGTGTTACTCGCTCATGTACAGCAATCGATATGCTGATAGAATTTAGGTAGCCTTGTTCTCAAATTAGCTTTGTTAAAATCCCCAGCTACAATAAATGCAGCCTCAGGATATATGGTTTGGCTGTATGGACTCTCTATCTCTTTGGAAAGCAACTCTTGCCCAGATTTCGTTGACTTTGTTAACTAGGGACTGGACATTAGCGAGTAATATACTCGGGAGCGGTGGGTGGTGTGCGCGCTTCCGAAGCCTCACTAGAAGACCGCTCCGACACCCTCTCCTCCGGTGGCGTTGATTTGGGTCGGCCTCTAGAATCAGTTCAAATGCCCTGGGAGGTGCAGACAAAGGACCCGCTTTGGGAAAGTCATATTCCATATTGTAGTGGAGGTTGTGCTGGTAAGTTGACGTCTCTCTGATATCCAATAGTTCTTCCCGGTTGTATGTAATAACACTTCAAGTTTTTTTGGCTAACAATGCAATAAATAACACATAAAAAACGAAATACTGCACAGTTTCCTAAGGACTAGAAGCGAAGCTGCCATCTCTATCGGTGCCATCTTCTTACACCTGCATTGTCCTGCATTTTATCAACAAATTTGTCCCGTATTTCAGTCAGACATTCCAACCTGTCTCTTCTGCAGTCACATTGCACTTTTGACAAGATATATATCATAAAGATGTGATACTGGTGATGTTAAACACTTTTACAATCATTGTGAGATCCGATATTCTGTGCAGCGCAAGATGAGACGTAGGCCAATGTCATATCATCAACCAATCACATTTGTCAAATCCATTCGGTCTAAATACCAGCTAAACTTGGAGAGGACAGTTAACTACTTACAAAAAGTGTGCTTCTGATGAAGAGCTACAAAAGTAAGTAAATAGCCGTATTAGGCTAAAAAGATAAGGGTATTTCCTCAAACTGTGAGGCTCTCCTGGGTGTTTATTTTCTTAAATCACTGAACACAAGAGACACTTACTAGAGACAGGATTCTATTTGAGCCAGGCGTCTATTTCCTTAATGCACACAGCTTTTGCTCATTTGTATAGTTAATTTTTTAATAACAGCATTCACTTCCAGCATTGTAATATTTGTTTTTTGTATTTATACTGTGTCACATTTCTTTTGTCTTAGTTTGATTCCCGTCCTTTTTTCGAGTCATTACTGAATTATTTAATGTAACAAATCAACATTAAATCTCGCTAACAATTCATGGTAATTCATGGCAACTTCGTAAACAATTCATTTAGACCTAGTGTTTATTTGAAATGGGCTTTCATTTTCTGAAAAGGGGTGCCGTTGCCCGGCCATTAAAAGGGACAGGCGGATATTTGAGACTCAGCATTTATTTGAAGTTTTACGGTTCGTAACTTTTAAGAAGATTTGAAAAGTCAAGTGCAAGAGCAAACCGCACCGTTAACTAAAGATCCCAGAGAGAAGTGGCAGCGCACCAATCCCAACACCTGGGTGATAAATCGCCTCCGTCATCATACAACCAATGACAACCATGACAGTGTAGTCAATCACACTGCTGACGAAAGATGACCCTATCAGCATGTAACACAATAACAAAAATATTAGCCTCCTGGAGTGGTGCATCTGGAGTGTCTGCACCGATTGGAAGTGTCTTGTACTTAAATTCAAATATGTTGTAACTAAGGCTTTTTACGGTAATGTCACTAAAAAATATCAGGGATATGCAGAGAAACTCAACTGTGCATTTTAACGGTCCAATTACCAATTTGACCTCAGATACATATGAACAGTGGATTTCAGCAAGGGCTTTGAATAGGTAAAAACATTTGAAAGCAATATCATTTTGAGATATTACGGATATAAAATAATGCTTAGGCTAAAATATAGTTTTGGCCTGAGATGTAATGACATTATAGCATTCCATTGAAGATAGCCACATTTCCTGCTCCAACATCACACACTGTATTGGGAGTGGAGGGGGAAAAAGTTAATGTACCCATAAAAGATAGGACACTTTATGAATTTTATTGCCCGGAGGTCAAATGGGAATACATTTATTTTAAATTCAGCTCGGAAATTATATCTGTTTCCCGGTCATTGCTATGCAAAGCACACAAGGACATTCTCAAGGCAAGCCATAAACCAGCTGTCCCTGTGGCTACCGAGCTCAAGAAACAATCTCAATGAACTAAACTCTACAGAGGAAGAGGGGGTTCGGAGAGGAGGGTTTAAATGAAAGGGAAGATAATAACAAACCCCTAAACATGATGTGCATTTCCTGTCTACTTAAATCATACCTGGGCCCCGGCATCTGACAGCAGGTGATTCTGTGAATGGGTATTATAATGTTATCTGAGCGACTAGATGCATTTAGTCTTATTGGGCTTCATGGGTGCTGGTGTGCCTGGGTATGATGTGTGGATGTGTGTGTGTGTGTGTGTGTGTGAGAGAGAGAGAGAGAGAGAAAGATTCATGTAGAAGGCTGCAAATCGTTTAGAATACTTAAGCAAAGAGGATTAGAAAGTGACACTAGGACTTGGTGTTAGCCTGTGTCTTTTTGCCCCATGGTCGAGGCATTATGACATTGAATGCATCTCAGGGGGTATTACCTAGGATTGAAGCTACAGGCGTGCTCCAAGCTTTGATTGCATCAATGTAAGGCCACTCCCCCAGAAGCCGATGTGGTTTGAAATTAAGTGGCTCGTTACTGTATCCTTTTTGTGAACTTTTTAAGACGTTTATACTAGCTTAGTAAATGCGAGACCTAGTTCTACCTAACTGTGCTAATTCCAGAGCTTACTTCCTCGCACTGCTGCCCACTAAATTCAGACAAATACATAGCCTACTCCTTTCCCTTTATCTTTCTCTCTGGATTCTGTCTGCCTGACACACACACACACACACACACACACACACACACACACACACACACACACACACACACACACACACACACACACACACACACACACACACACACACACACACACACACACACACACACACACACACACACAGAGAGAGACAAAGAGAGAGAGACAGAGGCACACACAGCTCATATTATCCAGACAATGTCCAGAATATTCAGTGTGAACCCAATGGTCTCAGAGTTCCACTTGAACGTAAAAGCCTCTTGCAGTTTAACATGAGCCAAAGCGATGTTAGATGTTCCTCATCCCATACAGGTACCCTGCCACGGAACACAGCTAAAGCACAAACAAATCTGGGCTTGCAAATTGGACGGGAAAAAGATAAGCATTTCTCAATATAAATGAATGGATGAAAGGTCAGGTCTTGTGCCTGCGGTAATTTGTTTTGAGAGCTTTGGGAAAGCATGGAAACACAGTCATTACGCTTATGTAACTGTTTTGAAAGCATTCTTTAAATTAGTTCAACCCCGAGCAGATTCTCGAACAAGCCAAAATAGCAATTTCTTTACATTATTCAGGGGCTGCAAGACTCCACTTTGGCATGCCTTGCACATTTAACTTTAACTTGATTTAGTTTAGCAAGAAAAGCTCAGCGTAAAGGGCATGATGGCTGGTTGCACACGGCAATGATGCGTCACGGAAGTGGGAAAAACAATTTCAGTAACAGTGATATCCCACACAACAAATGCCTCGCAGATAGGAAGAAGCCATAAAGCTCGGCTTTGCCAATGCCTCCTTTTGACGAACTGCCTTTTGGAGGGCCAAAGTATTTGTTGCTTTTTTCTATTGCTTTACCATCACATTGATACATTTTTGGCAATATCGCCTCCACTGCCCCGTGTACAGGGACACAATTTACAAGGGTTACAGTGTCGAGAAGTGTTGAAATTGTAGCGGCCTGCGGGTGCGAAACAATACTGTGGGTCAACCCTGGAGGGAATCTGTGCTTCAAATTGAATTATCCTGAGATGGGCGCTAACTCCATGAAATATATTGTGACTGGAACCACAGTGACAAACGTCATTTTTCTTCTCACAACACAGCTCAAAAACAGCATGACTCAGATTTAAGCCAAGCACTGTGTTGTCCTCTCAGTTTGGCAGCAGGAATGATCTATGGTTGGATAAAACAATGGTTGTTTCTATGATTACTGAAAGTCCACTTTCCTCTAATTTGTGTTTTATAGAATGTAACAGGAAATCTAGTATGGGTGTAAGCAATTAGCATGAAACAAACATAGGTTCAAGTAAGGTCTTTAAGAGCGCTGAACAAAATTACGGTTTAGCCACATCGCAGCCGCTAAATTTAAACCCCAGGCTTGGAGTTCTATTTATTATTTACAAAAAAGTTTCTGAAATAGGTGTGAAAAAATATGTTGCTTAGCCTGCAGCTTCCTGGTATAAGACCAGGCCGGGGTACGTGGACTGCTCGAGGAAGCCGTTGATGTATAACCAAGGCCTTGCATTTAATTAAGCCAGCCTTCCCTTTCTCTTCAGCAAGGGTGCATAATCATTCCATACACTGCGATATCATCTGCCTAATGTGATCCTTTACCGTAGACTTAAACCCTGGGCGATAAATTCAACAGTGGTAGCCTTTAATAGATGCTGGCTGAATAATATTCCGATTACATTAGCAGGAGAAACTCTGTGGGCAGATGAACAGATAGAAATAACCATGTGGTCTAACATCATTGCCAGTGGAGGGAATCTTTTGCCCTTAAAATAAGTTTGAGTTCTTGAGCCCCCAAGCCTTCCCATCAATTATCCCCTGATCCAGTGCGGTCTTAACTGAGCGTTACAAATTCCCATCATGGTAGAAATATTAAGGGAAAATATTAAGGGAAAAGGAGGATTAAAGACATTTCACCAATAATGACTGAACACAAAACAATTAACCATCGGCCACTGGGTACGAGGTAGAACAACCAATTACTGTGGATGTTTGCAATTTAGAAAAAGGTGATTGTGTTTAAATCTTCCTCCATTTATAGATTTGTTTGTTTGCTACGTTTTCCCCAGGTAAGCCCATAATACCACACTAAGCACACCTTACCCCATTAAAGCGGTGGATGCAAAACCTTAAAATATTCTGTAACACTACCAGCAGATTAGCTAATTAGCATCTCGACATCTGTCCTCTGTTGGGTGGTATTAGGTGAGTAAAAGTGATTTTCTGAATCACCGCCCAGTAGAATGTTGGCGACAACAGATGTCAAAACATTTGCTTGGAGAGATAAGTCCTAATACATATTAATGAAAGTAAGATCAAAACAAATGATTTTATGTGGTATAAATGTGCTCTATGAATTATGTATGGTATTACTTGGAATCATACTGAAAACACACACCGGGTTATGCCTCAACTGATCTATTCAGAAAATAAAGGGGAGAAGCATGTTAGCAAGCATATCATTGTTACGCTTGAATAGGGATATGAGTCATTCCATAGAGTACAGTGACCACACGAAAACATCACAAACTGGCTATTTTGACCTCATCGGTTTTGACTAGATTAAAAATGTGATAGCCAAGTGATTTCTGGACCTGCATGACCAACCAATCAGTAGGTGGTCAATGTAAGCATGATTGAAACACTTCAATCCTAGTGGAACAGAAAGGTGATTTACTTGAAATGGGTTCAAGTTGGAGTGTCACAACGACCCTTTAAACCCTGAGGGGCCAATAAAATGGACATAGTGTCAGAAATACAGTTATGTAATTGATAGGCAAGCAACTGAGCAGAGACAGAAAGATGACGAAAGAAGGGGGGGTTCTACCCCTATATGAGTAGCCAATGATGAAGCATAGCACAGCCATGTTGTATAGATGCACCAGCAGGAATGATCCACATTATATGTGATTTACAAGCCAGAGAGCATTAGGGTGAATAGACTTGATGTGAAGATCGCCTGGAGCACTTGGCATAAATCACTAATTACTTTAATTGTGAGTCCCAATACATAGATCAGTGGAGATGCCCTGATGACATCGAGCTGCCTGCCTACCTGCCTGCCCTTGGACATGCTGACCTGACCACCCCCTCCATTGACCATCTAGCTATGAGCTTCCAGATCCTCTCATGACTGTGACTGCCCATCTGGAGGCTTCAAGAAGCACTCAAACAGACTTGATCCAGCTACTGTTGTAGCCTATATCTCTTTTTAAATAACTTCTTGTTTATTTTGCTTAACAAGTGCTTTGAGATCCTGTCTAATGAAAATCGCTATTAAGTGTATTATTATTATTATTTAATGTTTTGGGGTGGTAATGAATGAATGAAAACTACAAAATGGAACAAAACATCCTCTCTGCAATAATATAATAACCTGTGTTCACATATTATGTGTGTGGTCAGGGTGGAATGCATGTGCGAGCCCTCATCGTTCTATCCATAACCCAGAAATATAAACCATTGTTGACATTGATAGTGTAGTTTCACTCCATGGAAATGAATGACAACATTTAGAAGTTATTTCAGAGCCGATATGTAAGTGCTATATGACACATTACACCAGAGTTATCCAATGTTTATTTGAGGAAAATAAACACCCAGGCTTTGATGGTAGCTATAACTGTGTAGCCTAACCTCAGAGCCCATGATCAAATTTCTAATGGATTTAGTGTAACTTTCACAACAGGCTACCTTATATTCAGGTAAATTCTCCATATTACAGGTCAAGAAAGATGTGACGGGATCCAAAATATGGTTGGTATCTGTCCGAAAGTAAAATATGAGTATGTATTTTTTCTATTCATATTCATGTCATGTTTGAAGTTACCCTCCCTAAGGGTTTGGGCCTAACTTATTTATTGTATTAAATCTGTTGACTCCCTTGGCTGTTGAATCAGCGGACTGAACAATTTCCTCTGACTGGTTATGTCTTGTTGTCGCTGTTCTCTCCTCCCTGCCTCATCTTGTCCCTCAGACGCTTTCTGCCACAGCAGCGAAAGCCGATTCCCATTGATGTGGCCCTCCAGGAATTCTGAGAGCCGTTTCCTAGTTTTGCCTTTTCTCATATTGAACAATTAATTTAATAGACATCTACGAGTGTGTGAATGGGTTTAACATTCATTCTCCAATGTGGATAAAGCCCTCCCTCTCAGTGATGTTGTGTGTGTGTATGTGTGTGTGTGTGTGTGTGCATGCGTGCATATGTACACACTGTAAACACAGCTCTGCTACCAATATGAATTCAAATAAGCATTTTATTGTGGTATTGCTATTGTGCGTAGCTGAATGTCAATCGAATGCTGGGATAATAGAGATTACTTGACTTGAATGGTATACAGTATTTGACCTGGTAAATGGTTGACACTTACTGTGCCTTCAGAAAGTATTCATACCTCTTGACATATTCCAGATTTTGTTGTGTTACAGCCTGAATTCAAAATGTATTCAATATTTTTTTTCTCTCACCCATCTACACACAACACCCCATAATGACAAAGTGAAAACATATTTTTTGAAATTTTTGAAAATGTTTTGAAAATGAAATACAGAAATATCTCATTAACATAAATATTCACACCCCTGAGTCAATACATGTTAGAATCAAATTTGGCAGCGATAACAGTTGAGTCTTTCTGGGTAAGTTTCTATTTTGCACATTATTGATTTAAAAATTCTTCAATTACTGTGAAGTTGGTTATTGATCATTGCTAGACAGACATTTAAGTCTTGCCATAGATTTTGAAGCTGATTTGAGATAAAAAATATGCCACTCAAGAACATTCAATGTCGTCATGGTAACACAACAAAATGTGTAAAAGTTCAAAGGCCGTGAATAATTTCGGAAGACACTGTAAATGGCTGCTCTGTCGCAAAGTTAACAAACCCCACAAGGAAAGAGGAAGCAAGCTTAAAAGCTATCTTCCATGACGTCAGACTCCTCTGAGATGCTCTGCCTCATACCCTCCCAAATAGTTTAAAGGCCCTTTTAACAAACCACTTGATGTTCTTAAAGTTTTAAGGCACAAGCCAGTCTATTCTCACAGGAACATGTTTGCAAATTTGCAAAAATTCTGGAATACTTCAAGCAGACATGAAAGGACTGTGGCTTCCAAATTCTATAAGTATTTTAGAGGTAAAATAAAGATAACATACTGAACAAATATACACTGCTCAAAAAAATAAAGGGAACACTAAAAGAACACATCCTAGATCTGAATGAATGAACTATTCTTATTAAATACTTTTTTCTTTACATAGTTGAATGTGCTGACAACAAAAATTATCAATGGAAATCAAATTTATCAACCCATGGAGGTCTGGATTTGGAGTCACACTCAAAATTAAAGTGGAAAACCACACTACAGGCTGATCCAACTTTGATGTAATGTCCTTAAAACAAGTCTAAATGAGGCTCAGTAGTGTGTGTGGCCTCCACGTGCCTGTATGACCTCCCTACAACGCCTGGGCATGTTCCTGATGAGGTGGCGGATGGTCTCCTGAGGGATCTCCTCCCAGACCTGGACTAAAGCATCCGCCAACTCCTGGACAGTCTGTGGTGCAACGTGGCGTTGGTGGATGGAGCGAGACATGATGTCCCAGATGTGCTCAATTGGATTCAGGTCTGGGGAACGGGCGGGCCAGTCCATAGCATCAATGCCTTCCTCTTGCAGGAACTGCTGACACACTCCAGCCACATGAGGTCTAGCATTGTCTTGCATTAGGAGGAACCCAGGGCCAACCGCACCAGCATATGGTCTCACAAGGGGTCTGAGGATCTCATCTCGGTACCTAATGGCAGTCAGGCTACCTCTGGCGAGCCCATGTAGGGCTGTGCGGTCCCCCAAAGAAATGCCAGCCCACACCATGACTGACCCACCGCCAAACCGGTCATGCTGGAGGAAGTTGCAGGCAGCAGAACGTTCTCCACGGCGTCTCCAGACTGTCACGTCTGTCACATGTGCTCAGTGTGAACCTGCTTTCATCTGTGAAGAGCACAGGGCGCCAGTGGCGAATTTGCCAATCTTGGTGTTCTCTGGCAAATGCCAAACAACCTGCACGGTGTTGGGCTGTAAGCACAACCCCCACATGTGGACGTCGGGCTCTCATACCACCCTCATGGAGTCTGTTTCTGACCGTTTGAGCAGACACATGCACATTTGTGGCCTGCTGGAGGTCATTTTGCAGGGCTCTGGCAGTACTCCTCCTGCTCCTTCTTGCACAAAGGCGGAGGTAGCGGTCCTGCTGCTGGGTTGTTGCCGTCCTACGGCCTCCTCCACGTCTCCTGATGTACTGGCCTGTCTCCTGGTAGCGCCTCCATGCTCTGGACACTACGCTGACAGACACAGCAAACCTTCTTGCCACAGCTCGCATTGATGTGCCATCCTGGATGAGCTGCACTACCTGAGCCACTTGTGTGGGTTGTAGACTCCGTCTCATGCTACCACTAGAGTGAAAGCACCGCCAGCATTCAAAAGTGACCAAAACATCAGCCAGGAAGCATAGGAACTGAGAAGTGGTCTGTGGTCACCACCTGCAGAACCACTCCTTTATTGGGGGTGTCTTGCTAATTGCCTATAATTTCCACCTGTTGTCTATTCCATTTGCACAACAGCATGTGAAATTTATTGTCAATCAGTGTTGCTTCCTAAGTGGACAGTTTGATTTCACAGAAGTGTGATTGACTTGGAGTTACATTGTGTTGTTTAAGTGTTCCCTTTATTTTTTTGAGCAGTGTATAAATGCAGCATGTAAAGTGTTGGTATGGTCCCCAATCAGAGGCAGCTGTTTATCGTTGTCTCTGATTGGGGATCATATTTAGGTAGCCATTTCAACCATTGTGCTTTGTGGGATCTTGTCCACAGATAGTTGCCTGTAAGCACTACTCTGAGCTTCACGTTTCGTTTGTTCGCTTTATTGTTTTGTTCTTTAAGTTTTCTATTCCAAAATAAAGGATGGAAACATACCACGCTGCATCTTGGTCCGCTCATTTCAACGATCGTGACATAGAGCTCGAAAATTCAAGCCCCTTGCGTGCTGCTCTAGAGTTACATTAGAAGTGCCCATCCAAGAAGGCTCAAGGTCATTGGCCACAGATAAAATTATGTCAAATCACCTTACATCTACAGTAGCTTTGATTGGACAACATTTTACCTACGGTAGCAGTCATCATCATGAATCAAGTTGACAATCTACCGGCAAATCCTTTTTAATCCGTGTCATATGAAGAGAAAAAATGAAGAGAAATTATAGATACAACGTATCGGTGCTCATCAGCCATTGGACATAAACATTACACAAGTTGGAAATTGCAAATTCAACAATGAGTGGTTTGGAAGGGAATAGCAGGCTAGCAATCACTATCCTGCTATACAGTGAAGTGGGTGTGTGGTCACAATTATCAGTTTAAGGTTCTCTTTTCCAAGCTTAAAATTATAAGCATTCAACATTGTCAATCATACTGTCAATCCAGGATGATTTCTGCCGCGCTCAAAACTGTTAACTCAGAACTGGAAAATCTGACTTTAGTGAGTGCAAGACAACTGGGAACTACATTTTTAATGGTCATCCACATCGGGATTGTAAGTCGGGAACTCAGGCCTCTTTCTTGAACTACAACCTGAAGATCACTGACGTCAACGTGATTCTACCTTGTTTTTTTCTGAGTTCCCAGTTGTCTTGAAAGCACCATAAATCCAGAGAACGGCAGACTTTGATTAAAGTTTGATGGCAAAATTTGCCCACGAAGGACGGCCATGCCACCTTCCTGTTCAAGTGAGCACAACACCACAAGGTGAGTCCAAAAATGTATTGTATGCTGCTGCATAAATGACGTAATATACCAGGGAGATATGCATACTGTAGTTAATAAAGTAATGCTAAGTGTATGTTGTGTAGTAAGCTGTTAGAAGCCCATGTGCCTCACCCTAATAATTTGGTCTATTTTCCCCTCTTAATTTAAATTATTGTCCTGTGACTTGCTGTTGCACATGTAGCCTATAACCTGATTTAGAGAAATGTAATCATTGAATATTGTAAGAGCTTTTATTGTCTGCTTATATGCCCCCTTTATTTATACTACGGTTCTGACTTGGTGTATAGGGAGAACACTAAGAACGGCCCATGTTCTGAATTCTGACGCTGTACATTTCACTGTACAAAGGTGCTGAACAAATAGTTATATTGACTACATCCATCCTAGCTCGCTCATTAATGAAATTACAGTTTGCCTCTTATCTGCTTGTTGTCCCCTTATGCCATAGTTTGCACATCTCAATTGACAGCAGTAACAACATTTGTTCAAGCAAGTCATCCATATCAGCTATGTTTTTTAGAGAATTTGGCAGTATGTCCAACCGGCCTCACAACCGCAGACCACGTGTAACCACGCCAGCCCAGGACCTCCACATCAGGCTTCTTCACCTGCAGGATTATCTGAGACAAGCCACCCGGACAGCTGATGATACTGAGGAGTATTTCTGTCTGTAACGAAGCTCTTTTGTGGGGAAAAACCCCTTCTGATTGGCTTTGCCTGGCTCCCAAGTGGGTGGGCCGATGCCCTCCCAGCCACCAAAGGCTGCACCCCTACCCAGTCATATGAAATCCAAAGATACAGTGGGGAGAACAAGTATTTGATACACTGCCGATTTTGCAGGTTTTCCTACTTACAAAGCATGTAGAGGTCTGTAATTTTTATCATAGGTACACTTCAACTGTGAGAGACGGAATCTAAAACAAAAATCCAGAAAATCACATTGTATGATTTTTAAATAATTAATTTGCATTTTATTGCATGACATAAGTATTTGATCACCTACCAACCAGTAAGAATTCCGGCTCTCACAGACCTGTTAGTTTTTCTTTAAGAAGCCCTCCTGTTCTCCACTCATTACCTGTATTAACTGCACCTGTTTGAACTCGTTACCTGTATAAAAGACACCTGTCCACACACAATCAAACAGATTCCAACCTCTCCACAATGGCCAAGACCAGAGAGCTGTGTAAGGACATCAGGGATAAAATTGTAGACCTGCACAAGGCTGGGATGGGCTACAGGACAATAGGCAAGCAGCTTGGTGAGAAGGAAACAACTGTTGGCGCAATTATTAGAAAATGGAAGAAGTTCAAGATGACGGTCAATCACCCTCGGTCTGGGGCTCCATGCAAGATTTCACCTCGTGGGGCATCAATGATCATGAGGAAGGTGAGGGATCAGCCCAGAACTACACGGCAGGACCTGGTCAATGACCTGAAGAGAGCTGGGACCACAGTCTCAAAGAAAACCATTAGTAACACACTACGCCGTCATGGATTAAAATCCTGCAGCGCACGCAAGGTCCCCCTGCTTAAGCCAGTGCATGTCCAGGCCTGTCTGAAGTTTGCCAATGACCATCTGGATGATCCAGAGGAGGAATGGGAGAAGGTCATGTGGTCTGATGAGACAAAAATAGAGCTTTTTGGTCTAACTCCACTCGCCGTGTTTGGAGGAAGAAGAAGTATGAGTACAACCCCAAGAACACCATCCCAACCGTGAAGCATGGAGGTGGAAACATTCTTTGGGGATGCTTTTCTGCAAAGGGGACAGGACGACTGCACCGTATTGAGGGGAGGATGGATGGGGCCATGTATCGCGAGATCTTGGCCAACAACCTCCTTCCCTCAGTAAGAGCATTGAAGATGGGTCGTGGCTGGGTCTTCCAGCATGACAACGACACGAAGCACACAGCCATGGCAACTAAGGAGTGGCTCCGTAAGAAGCATCTCAAGGTCCTGGAGTGGCCTAGCCAGTCTCCAGACCTGAACCCAATAGAAAATCTTTGGAGGGAGCTGAAAGTCCGTATTGCCCAGCGACAGCCCCGAAACCTGAAGGATCTGGAGAAGATCTGTAGGGAGGAGTGGGCCAAAATCCCTGCTGCAGTGTGTGCAAACCTAGTCAAGAACTACAGGAAACGTATGATCTCTGTAATTGCAAACAAAGGTTTCTGTACCAAATATTAAGTTCTGCTTTTCTGATGTATCAAATACTTATGTCATGCAATAAAATGCAAATTAATTACTTAAAAATCATACAATGTGATTTTCTGGATTTTTGTTTTAGATTCCGTCTCTCATAGTTGAAGTGTACCTATGATAAAAATTACAGACCTCTACATGCTTTGTAAGTAGGAAAACCTGCAAAATCGGCAGTGTATCAAATACTTGTTCTCCCCACTGTAAGTGCCTAATTCATTCATTTAAATTGACTGATTTCTTTATGTGAACCGTAACTCAGTAAAATCGTTGAAATTGTTGGATGTTGCAGGTTTTTTTTTGGTCTGTATATTGTACATGAACAATTCACATATTCACTATGATCTGTTTCACTTGTTTAAATTCGGCTAGAATACTAACCACCAATGACAAACACAACATTCTTAAATGTTGACAGTGTTCACATTCTGTATGAACATTGAAGACTTATGCTATCACTTCTTTATGTCTAAGATAAACTCGAACCAATAATCTAGCTATATGTAAGCATCTCATGAATTAGTTTTCCCAATGAGAATTGAGTTGCTTCCAGGCAAGTCTTTTTGCAATGAAGAAATATGGAACCTTGAGGTAATTACATGAATGTAATGACTGGCTGGTGAACATGGAACAGGCTAGAGAGGCTGAGTCATGGAGTAGCCAGCATATACAAAACCAGGCACTCCTTCTGAAAGACACAATCAATTCTAACAACACCATTACAGAAGATTCCTAGAAGAGACTTGACCTCAGAAACAAAGTTGAAATGCATTTGTTGCATTGTCTCTTCAGCTACATTTTTGTGGGGTTCCTTTATGTTGAAAATGTTTCATGTGTTGTAGCAGTTTATAACACAGCATTGCCGAATACTAATTTCTACTTGGCTTGAAAGGCATTCTAGAGCGTATATTATTTCCCTTTAATGCACGACAATATTAAATGGCTATAAGGTTCATTCTTACATGTTCTATGTTTGAGCTGCTTTTGAAAGCAAAAGTCGAATTGAAAATATTATAGACATTGTTGAAATCGATTTTCAAAATAGTAAGTAAGCAGGACTGATGATTTGGTTAGCTAAGCCAGAGAGGAAGAGGCGAAGCGAAAGGGCTGACTACGCCCCAAAATCTGTCCACACAAAAATAAAGCGTTAACCAATGAAAGTTGAGATTTTTTGTATGAAGGTCAATGGGAGTGTGTAAAATTTGGTCAACATAAAATGTAATTGCTAATTTTTTACATTAGGCTTATTTGATCGAATAGACATTTTTGTAATGTTTAGGTTGTTACAAATGTAACTTTAATTGGACGCATGTGGCAGTTAAAAAACAATGTTATATTGTAGTTGTGCCTGTTGTTCAAATGCAAATCTGCACTTTCATTGACTAGAATGTTCCCACCTGCCTTTGCCTTCGTGTAAATGATTCCAATAGTTACAGCATTGAGTTAAATCTTGTCAGTATACAGTTGAAGTCGTAAGTTTACATACACTTAGGTTGGAGTCATTAAAACTCGTTTTTCAACCGCTCTACACATTTCTTGTTAACAAACTATAGTTTGAGCAAGTCGGTCAGAACATCTACTTTGTGCATGACACAAGTCATTTTTTCAACAATTGTTTACAGACAGATTATTTCACTTATAATTCACTGTATCACAATTCCATTGGGTCAGAAGTTTACATACACTAAGTTGACTGTGCCTTTAAACAGCTTGGAAAATTCCAGAAAATTATGTCATGGCTTTAGAAGCTTCTGATAGGCTAATTGCCATCATTTGAGTCAATTGGAGGTGTACCTGTAGATATATTTCAAGGCCTACCTTCAAACTCAGTGCCTCTTTGCTGGACATCATGGGAAAATGAAAAGTAATCAGCCAAGACCTCAGAAAAAAATGAAGACCTACACAAGTATGGTTCATCCTTGGGAGCAATTTCCAAATGCCTGAAGGTACCACGTTCATCTGTACAAACAATAGTATGCAAGTATAAACAGCATGGGACCACGCAGCCGACATACCGCTCAGGAAGGAGATGCGTTCTGTCTCCTAGAGATGAACGTACTTTGGTGCGAAAAGTGCAAATCAATCCCTGAACAACAGCAAAAGGACCTTGTGAAGACGCTGGAGGAAACAGGTACAAAATAATCTATATCCACAGTAAAACGAGTCCTATATTGACATAACCTGAAAGGACGATCAGCAAGGAAGAAGCCACTGCTCCAAAACTGCCATAAAAAAGCCAGACTATGGTTTGCAAATGCACGTCTGGACAAAGATCGTACTTTTCTGAGAAATGTCCTCTGGTCTGATGAAACAAAAATAGAACTGTTTGGCAATAATGACCATCATTATGTTTGGAGGAAAAAGGGGGAGGCTTGCAAGCCGAAGAACACCATCCCAACCGTGAAGCACAGGGGTGGCAGCATCATGTTGTGGGGGTGCTTTGCTGCAGGAGGGACTGGTGCACTTCACAAAATAGATGGAACCATGAGGACGGAAAATTATGTGGATATATTGAAGCAACATCTCAAGACATCAGTCAGGAAGATAAAGCTTGGTCACAAATGGGTCTTCCAAGTGGACAATGACCCCAAGCATACTTCCAAAGTTGTGGCAAAATGGCTTAAGGACAACAAAGTCAAGGTATTGGAGTGGCCACAAAGTCCTGACCTCAATCTTATAGAAAATTTGTGGGCAGAACTGAAAAAGCTTGTGCGAGCAAGGAGGCCAACAAACTTGACTCAGTTACACCAGCTCTGTCAGGAGGAATGGACCAAAATTCACCCAACTTATTGTGGGAAGCTTGTGGAAGGCTACCCGAAACGTTTGACCCAAGTTAAACAATTTAAAGGCTTTCTACTTTTATTCTGACATTTCACATTCTAAAAATAAAGTGGTGATCTTAACTGACCTAAAACAGGGAATATCTACTGGATTAAATGTGAGGAATTGTGAAAAACTGAGTTTAAATGTATTTAGGTAAGGTGTATGTAAACTTCCGACTTCTGTATGTAAACTTCCGACTTCAACTGTATATATGTTATTTGGCTAATCTAGCAAGTCTGTTTCCTTGGTTACCAAGGCAACTACAGCTATCTATTTAACTTGCTAGCTACTTCAGTGCAATACACACATTTCTAGTGGCAAATGAGTTAAATTATAGCCACGGTATAAGCAGAATAATCAACTCAGAGCTGTATGTGTTCTGTGGAAAATAATGTCATTCTGTGGAGGGTTAGTGCCACTCCGCTAGCGCATCGTGTCACCTTCCACGTCGTACATTATTTTCCACAGAACACATAGCCCATATTTTATTATCCCTTACTTATTCCAGTGTTGTCATGACAACTGTGGGGCTATACTACAGGGCCAACGAACGCCATCACCTCCATCCTTTGAGGTTGAACTATGATACAGCACCCTCAGAAAGTATTCACATCCCCTGACTATTTCCACATTTTGTTGTGTTACAGCATGAATTTAAAATTGATTACATTTAGATTGTTTTTGTCACTGGCCTACACACAATACCTCATAATGTCAAAATGGAATTATGTTTTTTTGAATTTTTACAAATTAATAAAAAATGTAAAGCTGAAACATCAGTTTTTAACCCCTTTGTTATGGTATTTGCTTACAAGTCACATAAGTTGCATGGACTCACTCTGTGTGCAATAATAGTGTTTAACATGAATTGCTACCTCATCTCTGTACCGCACACATACAATTATCTTTAAGGTCCCTCAGTCAAGCAGTGAATTTCAAGCACAGATTCCACTACAAAGACCAGGGAGGTTTTCCAATGCCTCGCAAAGAAAGGCACGTATTGGTAGATGGGTAAAAAAGAAGAAGACATTGAATATTCCTTTGAGCATGGTGAAGTTATTAATTACACTTTGGATGGTGTATCAGTACACCCAGACACTACAAATAAACAGGCGTCCTTCCTAACTCAGTTGCCGGAGAGGAAGGAAACCACTCAGCGATTACACCATGAGGCCAATGTTGACACCGTGAGGCCAATGGTAAAACAGTTACAGAGGTTAATGGCTGTGATAGGACAACTGAGGATGGATCAACAACATTGTAGTTACTTCACAACACTAACCTAATTGACAGAGTGAAAATAAGGAAGCCTGTACATAAAAACATTCCAAAACGTATCCTGTTTGCTAAAGTAATACTCCAAAACATTTAGGAAAACAATTAACTTTTTGTTCCAAATACAAGTGTTATGTTTGGGGCAAATCCAATACAACACATTACTGAGTGCCACTCTCCATATTTTCAAGCATAGTAGTGGCTGCATCATGTTATGGGTATGCTTGTAAATATTAAGGCATGAGGAGTTTTTCAATATAAAAAAATAAACAAAATGGATCTAAGCACAGGCAGCATCCTAGAGGAAAACGTGGTTTAGTCTTGATTCCACCAGACACTAGGAGATTAATTTACCTTTCAGCAGGACACAAGGCCAAATCTACACTGGCGTTGCTTCCTAAGAAGAGAGTGAAAGTTCCTGAGTGGCTCAGGAATGTTCCTGAGTTGCACTAATTGCACTGTTTGTTTACATAACCTGATACATGTATTTATGACATTACCCTGAGGAAGGCACCGTGATGCCGAAACGTTGGTAAATACCCATTCAATTGCTGGGAGTTTATACTTGGAGTGTGCAACTTTCTTTATTTTGGTAGTTTATAGTTTATTCGCCGTTAGTCTGCACCTCCACACAAACTATTTTTTCTGGGTGTGCGCCAGCTCATGATTTTTAATCCAATAAGAATAATGGCCAAATGTTGTACAATCCAGGTGTGCAAAGCTCTTAGAGACTTACCCAGAAAGACTGACAGCGGTAACCGCTGCCGAAGGTGATTCTAACATGTATTGACTCAGGGGTATGAATACTTATGTAAATGAGAAAGCAAACTTTTTGAAAATAAAACTAAAATTTCTATAAACATGTTTTCACTTTGTCGTCATGGAGTATTGTGTGCAGATGTGTAAGAACAATATATATTTAATCCATTTTTGAATTCAGGCTGTAACAAAATGTGGATGAAGTCAAGGGTTATGAATACTTAGACACTTCCCTTCTTTCATATTTGGTTACATTACAGTCATTTTCTAATATGTATTATATAAAGTTTTTCCTCATCAATCTACACACAATATCCCATAATGACAAAGCGAAAAACATGTTTCTAGAAATGTTAGCACATTTTTTGAAAATATTTTATTTACATAAGTATTCACGTCCTCCTGCTCAGGAGCATCCGGTTTCAATTGATCATCCTTGAGATGTTTCTACAATTTGATTGGAATCCACCTGTGGTAAATTCAAATGATTGGACATGATTTGGAAAGGCACACACCTGTCTATATAAATGTCCCACAGTTGACAGTGCAAGTCAGAGCAAAAACCAAGCCATGAGGTCGAAAGAATTGTCCGTAGACCTCCGAGACAGGATTGAGTCAAGGCACAGTTCTGGGGAAGGGTACCAAAAAAATGTCTGCAGCATTGAAGGTCGCAGTGGCCTCCATCATTCTGGAAGAAGTTTGGAACCACCAAGACTCTTCCTACAGTTGGCTGCCAAACTGAGCAATTGGGGGAGAAGGGCCTTGGTCAGGGAGGTGATCAATACCTCGATGGTCACTCTGACCTTCCAGAAGGACAACCATCTTGCCAGCACTCCACCAATCAGGCCTTTATGGTAGAGTGGCCAGATGGAAGCCACTCCTCAGTAAAAGGCACATGACAGCCCACTTGGAGTTTGCCAAAAGGCACCTAAAAGACTCTCAGACCATGAGAAACAAGATTCTGTGGTCTGATGAAACCAAGACTAAACTCTTTGGCCTGAATGCCAAGCGTCATGTCTGGAGGAAACCTGGCACTATCCCTAAGGTGAAGCATGGTGGTGGCAGCATCATGCTGTGGGGATGTTTTTCAGCAGCAGGGACTGGGAGACTAGTTAGGATCGAGGGAAAGATGAACGGAGCAAAGTACAGAGAGATCCTTGATGAAAACCTGCTCCAGAGCGCTCAGGACCTCAGACTACAACAGTAGGGAACGGAGAAATGCATGTTCATCATGCACTGAATGCACTTCCAACCCACCAGAAACAAGTATTCAACAATGCTGTGGTATAAATAACATAACATCAGGCATCAGCTTCAGGGAGAGGAGGTCCCTTAATAAAAGCTTGCGATAAGTAGTGTAACCATTCATCTTCTTAATCATGAATGATGTTTCAATCCAATTTGTGACTTCCACTCAGTGAATTAAGTTCAGATGGCATTGACCCCAACCCTACTTGAGCATGCCTCATTCTGATGTCTTGGGGACTGTGAATCTGCACAGCCTGCAAACAAACTGTCAGCACTTTTGGAAAAGATAACGTATATAGGGGACCAACAATAACTTCTCAAATATAATGGCTTGAGGTAATTGTAAAGTCTAGTGATAAAATGGAACAGGAATAAATCAAATCTTATCTTTGTTTAGTTGTTATTGCTCTTTTGTTTACCCCAGTCCATAGATGGATGGTCTGCCAGGGAACATAATCAAACGCATCCCTGTGGTGTTCCTCAAAGTAATCAGGGTGACACACTGAAAAGGAAGCAATCGAATAAAATAAATAAATAAATATACTGGGTGGTGTGCTAATTGAGTGATACATCTGGAAGATTTGATTTAGTGCAAGGTTGTCTCGGGTCCGAACGTATCCATTCAGCTCTTGGCCAACGCAGGTTTGAGTAAGCCATGCCTACACATGCACAGACGACAATGATGTTCAACCATCCTGAAAATGCTCAATAACACTCACACAATAACACTCACACCAGGACATTTTGACTCTATAAGAAACACAACCAAGTGTTTTTCACATTCCATTTTCCTCAGTTTCAGTTAACATTCTGCAGTGAAATGTTGCACCTCAGGGGAATAGAGAACAGTTTGTTCCAAAAATTACATCTTTAGCCATAAAGTGTTCCTAATTGATAAAACATTAATTTAAAAACTCGGCTGCATCCTCATCCTGCCCAAAGGAAGATTATGTTCATGCCTCTGAGGTCAAAGTGTAAGAGTTTAGGAGGTTAAGGATGAACATCAATAACTTTGAAGTGGACACTGCCTTTGTGTCTGAATGGGCGAGACTAATTAGCTAGAGAAAGGACAATTTGCGTTGTTCATACTACACTCATATGTGACCGACCGGCTCGATCTTACGTAGCAAAATTTGAAATTGTGTTTTTACATTGGATAAAAGTAGAGACTCAGAGCTAGAAAATGGTATATCATACACTACAGTTGAGGAACAATGGGAAAGTAATTCTGCTTTGAAAGTTGATAAACTTGTAACCTCACTTTTGAAAAAATGTCCCTTGAATCTTTTGGTAAACCTACTGGAGAGGTCTTCTTTGTTTACACCCATTCAGCATTGTTCACACCTTCTTAGCCTTAGCCCCACCCATCTCTTCAAAGATTCACATGTGAGGCCATGTACTAAACAACCAAAGATTTCAAGACTAAAGACTGGTTTATACTACGGGTGTGTTTCTAAATTCAATCTGGAGTGCCAGAGTGCGCTCAGAGTGTGCTCTAGCGTTGTCAGATTGTCCGTTGGTCAGTTCAGAGCGTTTTGCTCTTGGAGCGTTCAGAGCGCACACTGGACGCTCTGGCCGAGGACTAGTCTCGATCCGAGCGTTCTGACCTAACAACAGCAGTCAAGCACCCAAGCTAACTGGCTATCGTTGGCTAGCTTGCTAGCGACTTCCAGACAAATGAGAGAACAGCTCACTCTGACCATTTTACCTGCCCTAGCAGAGCTGGTTATGCTGCTTTTATGTTATCCAGAGCGCTGGTGACCAACTGTGCTGTTGGCAACAATTTAATTACGCTTTTTTGCCAACGTTTACTGACACTGGCCATATTCAACAGGTGTTAAGCGTTCTTAAATTCGTCAGTTATTCTGCACTCTGGCACACTCAGATGAGAGTGCTCTGAAATTGGAGTAGACAGCCAGAGCGAATTTACCAGCTATGTCTATCGACAGTTGTGGCAGTGACATCATGAACATTTTATTGAAATGGTTACTTGCATAGTGGAGTCTTTTGTTTAGACATGTAGATAGCTAGCTAAACAATGAACCATAATCCCAACTCATAACCTTATTACCCTGCATGAATTTGCAGGTATCTAACCAACCAGGTTCAATGTTAGCTAGCTAGCTAACATTAGGCTATAACTAGCAATGCAAATGACATTACTACACAGTTCATACATGTAACGTTAGCTAGCGAGCCAGCCTGCTAACGGTAGATAGATAGCTAAGAGTATGCTTTAACTTTAAATTAAAATTACTTCATGACAAAATTAGAAATGTGTAATTTCTAAAAATGTAGCTAGCTAGACTATCTTACCCATATACATGGATGGACACTTCTCCCTCTCTGTCACGGATGCCATGGTTGCCTTTAGTTTGAAGATGTAATCCGGACACAGGTGTTTTATACAATAGCCTCTGTGTGTTCTCTTTTCGACTCCCTCTGCATATTTGCAATCCAACGCCAGAATTTTCTCCATCTCCTTAGCTATCATACTCTAATTCCACTGATTTCAAAACTTGGTCCTCTAGAAAGTGGAGAGCAACACTTTTGCAGTTTTACTACGTGATATCTTTCAAAAAAGCTGCGTTAGAAAAGATTCCCTACACATACTGACCAGCTCATAATATATACAGTAGCGTGCTACGTGGCAGACCAATCCGAACTCATCTCTTGGCATGTCGAGCACACTCATTATCTCAGCCAATCATGGCTAGGGGGAAGGTTCCTGTTTTTTCTGTGGCTAAACCAACTAGGCTCGTAATGTAACAATTTATTCGTATTTACAGATGGCATACAGGTTTGTTATTAAGGCACATGAAAGTTCACATGTTCCAGAAGGCATTTCTGCCAAAAAGAAATGCATTTCGACAACAACAAAAAACGTTTACGTTCAAATGGCTCTCCTGTGAAATAGTGATGTGTGACATATGCCTAGTTTCAGGAAAAAACTAACATATATTATGGCCATTTTCCAGCCCTTTGCCAGGTGTGAATAAAAAAATCCAACACGTCACCAGGACCTGGCTCTGCCCCGAATGATTTTTGGTCAGCCCCGAATCTTTTGCGCTGCTGCAATTATGTCAAAAAATATGTTTTTGTCAACTGAATGTGCCGCTTAGTTAGTTCATAGAATCCTGGTTATGTGAAACTCCCGAAGTCATCCACAATTATAATCAGATTTGTAGTGCTGCCGGTGCGCAGAGCGACGTTTTGCTGCTTCTCGGAACGGTGCTGTCTCACACGAACACTTAACGATGAATTAGCATTCTACATAACAAACCAAATATCATAGCATATACAGTGCATTCGGAAAGTTTTCAGAACCCTTGACTTTTTCCACATTTTCTTAAGTTACAGCCTTATTCTAAAATGTATTACATTGTTTTTTCTCCTCACACACCTGTCTACATAAAGGTCCCACAGTTGACAGTGCATGTCAGAGCAAAACCCGAGCCATGAGGTCGAAGGAATTGTCCGTAGAGCTACGAGACAGGATTGTGTCGAGGCACAGATCATGGTCGGTCCCGGAGGTGACCAAGAACCCGATGGTCACTCTGACAGAGCTCCAGAGTTCCTCTGTGGAGATGGGGAACCTTCCAGAAGGACAACCATCTTGCCAGCACTCCACCAATCAGGCCTTTATGGTAGAGTGGCCAGATGAAAGCCACTCCTCAGTAAAAGGCACATGACAGCCCACTTGGAGTTTGCCAAAAGGCACCTAAAAGACTCTCAGACCATGAGAAACAAGATTCTCTGGTCTGATAAAACCAAGATTGAACTCTTTGGCCTGAATGTCAAGCGTCATGTCTGGAGGAAACCTGGCACGATCCCTAAGGTGAAGCATGGTGGTGGCAGCATCATGCTGTGGGGATGTTTTTCAGCAGCAGGGACTGGGAGACTAGTTAGGATCGAGGGAAAGATGAACGGAGCAAAGTACAGAGAGATCCTTGATGAAAACCTGCTCCAGAGCGCTCAGGACCTCAGACTGCAACAGTAGGGAACGGAGAAATGCATGTTCATCATGCACTGAATGCACTTCCAACCCACCAGAAACAAGTATTCAACAATGCTGTGGTATAAATAACATAACATCAGGCATCAGCTTCAGGGAGAGGATGTCCCTTAATACTTAATACGACAGTAACCACACAGCCAAGAAAACGCAGGAATAGCTTCGGGATAAGTCTCTGAATGTCCTTGAGTGGCCCAGCCAGATCCTGGACTTGAACCCGATCAAACATCTCCGGAGAGACCTGAAAATAGCTGTGCAGCGACGCTCCCCATCCAACCTGACAGAGCTTGAGAGGATCTGCAGAGAAGAATGGGAGAAACTCCCGAAATACAGGTGTGCCAAGCATGTAGCATCATACCCAAGAAGACTCGAGGCTGTAATCACTGCCAAAGGTGCTTCAACAAAGTACTGATTAAAGGGTCTGAATAACTATAGAAATGTTATATCTTTATTTTACTATATACATTTGCAACAACAAAATAATGTCGTTACCGTATGTAGATTTAAGAGGGAAAACAACCATTTAATCAATTTTAAAATAAGGCTGTAACATAACAAAATGTGGAAAAAGTCAAGGGGTCTGAATACTTTCCGAATGCACTGTATAATGACCAAAAACACCACGTAATTTCTTACGACAATTTAGGATGAATGTGCTGAAATTACAACAACCAAAAATGTTTTCTCATGCAGCCAGAACTCAACATCGCTCACTATAGGCTAACTATGCAGGTGGCTGTGTTTAACTCCCTCTACTCTAAAATCTGATTAATCATTAGATAGGCTATAATTAAAGGAGATCGATTTGCATATTCCCAAAATGATTGGGATCAAATGGTTGTCGTGCAAATGGTTGTCGTGCAGACGGTTGGCGTGCAGACGGTTGGCGTGCAGACGGTTGGCGTGCAAACGGTTGGCGTGCAGACGGTTGGCGTGCAGACGGTTGGCGTGCAGATGCCAATATACCACAGCTAAGGGCTCTATCCAGGCACTCAGCGTTGCGTCGTGCTAAAAGAACAGCCCTTAGCCATGATATATTGGCCATATACCACACCCCCTCGGACCTTGTTGCTTAAATATAGGCCTATATCATATCTACAACAATATAGCAGAAATCACTATTGGCTTAAACAGAAAAAAATAACTGATTAGATAGAAACACGTGTTCATTGACTTACTGAATTAACTCTAAAGGCTACTTGCTGATAGATAGCCTCATATAAGGTTACTGAATACAATCCATTGCGTTAGTAAGGAGAAGTGTTGATTATTTGGCCTTGGGGAGAGCACAGAGCATGGACGAAAACATAGCAGCAGGAAGGGGTGCTGGAAGTGCTGCAGATAAATTGAAATACATTTGCCAAATTATATAATTAGTCTTCTCTTGTCTGTACAGAAATTAGTTAAATCATTGAAAATACTACACCAGAGAGCATAATTTAGCCACAGAGTATCAATAGCTTATTTTTTTAAATTGCTGTGATTGTGTTGTGTCACATCACGAGCCTCTCAGCCCCTTTTCTTCAGGGCTGAGCCCAGAATGTTATGAAACTCAGGTGACGCCCCTGCCTGACAATGGTGATTCTGTACATCCTGTTTCATTTGCTCATGGGGCTCATGATCATTGTATGGTGAGAGCTTTTTCCTCTGATTTCAGAGAACCAATGAGATTGCGCCCGCATGGAAGTAACTGACTGAACTGAGAAATAAAGTCTGAAAAATTACTGGACACTGCTCCCTGTGAAGACACGTTTCACACTAAGAAAGCAAGCAATTTTAGAGTATTAAGGACTAATTCAGTACTAGGCATGTGGCAGGATAAGGACACAAATTATAAGACAATGATGTCATAAAGCCAGAGCAACATATAAGCCCTATAGGTTTCAATTAATGTATTTCCATTCATTGTGGCTCCCAATGTAGAAATATGTCCTGGAGGAAAGCTAGATTTATGACAGAACTGCCTTATCCGACGTCATCAGGTTCCGAATCTAAAACAAATGCAGGTCCCCCAGTGCCACTAATATGATTGATTAGAACACAGTGGAATAATAAGATTGCATGACAGGTAGCAACCAGGGGAGGGAGCCAGCACACAATAGAAGGCCACAATGCCAAGCTTGTCTAATGTTTAAAATCTAATATTCTTAATCCGTGGCCATTGTCACATCACACTCAAGACCTAATAAGGACAGCTGCGACCTTAGCCTGACACCATTCATGCAAATGACTTTGTAATTAGATTAGACTCTCATCTACTTTCTAATCACATTCTCTCCCACTCGCTGTCTTACTCTGCTCCTCTGTGTGTGTGTGTGTGTGTGTGTGTGTGTGTGTGTGTGTGTGTGTGTGTGTGTGTGTGTGTGTGTGTGTGTGTGTGTGTGTGTGTGTGTGTGTGTGTGTGTGTGTGTGTGTGTGTGTAGATAGCGAGAAAGAGGGAAAGAGACAGAAGGGAGCTGTGCAAACATACCAGAGTACACGCACACACACACAACTCCAAACTGACTGAGGTTCTGAAAGCCAGGAACGTAGTAAACTGATATCAGGACACATCTACTGCATGAGTCACTGAAATCAATGCAACCCTTCTCACTAACAAGCTGCCAGTCCTCCCAATGCTTTTCAGAGCAAAAAGAATGAGTAACAAGGAAATGCATTGTAAGGGAAAGAGGTGGAGTGTGTGTGTGGTCTTGCTCCATAATGACAGGTCTCATGGATGAGATGTATTTTCAGTGCCATTTAGGGAGTAGTGGCTAAAATCATCCCAAACAGAGCACAGGTGCTTTTGCTTACAGGCAGCTGTGAAAATGATCCACATACAACTATCCATTTTGACCCACCAAAACAAACAACGCCTGGGCATCCTAGCATTAAAGACATCCAAGTGGAACCTAACAGCCCTTTCACTCTCCCCATTTACTGCGCTGACAGCGTATACCACAGGGTATAAGGTACAGCGTTATCAGGCTGGCGGTAGTCTGGCAGTGTGGGCAGCTTTCATTGATATTCTTGATATGAAGAGTTTCATTCCAGATCGCTATACAGTGCCTCCAGAAAGTAATCAACCCACTTTACTCTTTCCACATTTTGTTGTGTTACAAAGTGGGATTCAAAAAGATTGAACTGTCATTTTTTGTCAACCGTCTACACAAAATACTTTGTAATGTCAAAGTGGAATATATATATATATTTTTTACAGAATTTAGAATTTCTGAGAAAACCCCCCTCATATATCTTGATTACATAAGTATTCAACTCCCTGAATCAATACATGTTAGGTCTGGGCGGTATACGGTATTTTATGATATACTGGTATTGATGCACTGACCGGTTTGGGCATTTACTTTATCTTCTATAACAGTATTTGAACGTTTGGTTCGTTAAATGTTATATGCTGTGTGTAACGTCCATTTTTATAGTTTACTTCGCTACTTTTAAATTTTATTTAATTTTATTTAACTAGGCAAATCAATTAAGAACAAACCCCGGTCAAACCCAGATGACGCCGGGCCAATTGTGCACCGCCCTATGGGACTCCCAATCACAGCCGGATGTGATGCAGCCTGGATTCAAACCAGGGACTGCAGTGGCACCTCTTGCACAGAGATGCAGTGCCTTAGACCGCTGCGCCACTCAGGAGTCAAACCATGAAAAACAGTACCAGACAATTATTCCTCCTCCACCAAACTTTACAGTTGGCACTATGCATTTGGGCAGGTAGCGTTCTCCTGGCATCCACCAAACCCAGATTCGTCTGTCAAACTGCCAGATGGTGAAGCGTGATTCATCACTCTAGAGAAAGCGTTTCCACTGCTCCAGAGTCCAATGGCGGCGAGCTTTACACCACTCCAGCCGACGCTTGGCATTGTGCATGGTGATCTTAGGCTTGTGTGCAGCTGCTCGGCCATGGAAACCCATTTCATAAAGCTCCCGACCAGCAGTTATTGTGCTGACGTTGCTTCCAGAGGCAGTTTGGAACTCGGTAGTGAGTGTTGTAAGCGAAGACAGACGATTTTTACACGCTACGCACTTCAGCACTTGGCGGTTCCATTCTGTGAGCTTGTGTGGTCTGCCACTTCGTGGCTGAGCTGTTGTTGCTCCTATACGTTTCCACGGCACAATAACAGCACTTACAGTTGACCGGGGCAGCTCTAGCAGGGCAGATTTGATTATCTGACGTTTTGGAAAAGTGGCATCCAATAACGATGCCACATTGAAAGTCACTGAGTTGTTCAGTAAGACCATTCTACTGCCAATGTTTGTCTGTGGAGATTGCATGGCTGTGTGCTCGATTTTATACCTCGGTCATCAACGGGTGTGGCTGAAGTTGCAGTGTCCACATCCTTTTATATATATATTGTATGTGTTACCCCCTAGGGTCATGCCCTACTCATAAAGCAAATTTAGAATTTGTATTATTTCAAAACATAAAATGCCGTCAAACCATCAAAACAAATGTAATTTGTCAATTCTAAAATAGCTTTTCTTACTTTGAGAGAAAATAAAACAAAGTAATATTGTTTAACATCATTATTTTAATGACTACCTCATTTCTGTACTCAATACATACAATTTTAATAAAGAACTGTCCAAATTCTACATTTATGACATCAATATTTAAAAAAATAATCTATACAGTATTATGAGATCTCTATGCAAAACATTTACATTTGACATTTTAGTCATTTAGCAGATGCTCTTATCCAGAGCGACTCTTATCTATTAAACTTAAGATAGCTAGGTGAGACAAGCACATATCACAGTCAATATACAGGATACGAACATTCCATTCGAGCTAAACAATGGATATATAGCATTTAGCAAAAAAAACATTTTCTCTTATTAAAAAAAACAAATCTGAGAACAGTATTTTACACACATGAACGTAAGTAGGGTTTCAAAATTCCCAGAATTTTGAAACAGTTACATTTCAGTAATTCAGCAGACGCTCTTATCCAGAGTGACTTACAGGACCAACCCTACCCATAAGCAATCATTTCTGATGTAAAAACACAAATGTGAAAGATTGGTGGATATAGTGTTTTGGAAATAAGCTCTTCAATATTCTTGCATAACTGACATAACCCACAAACATCATTTTCTCAGAGTCTTGTTAAAGGTGCCTTACATTTTACATACATCGTTTGTGTATATCAGCCTAAGGCCATTGGCCTGAATAGGTAGAGAAGCCCTCGTGTTTTGACCAAGACATTATTGATTGTGTGTTAAAATGGGAGGGTCAAATCCACTGGATTCCTTCCTAATCAAAGTCATAGCCCCAAAATACCAATCAAGATCTAAGGGCCATACTGAATACAAACCAATGCCAATCAAACAAAGCCACTGATTTCCTATTCCTTGTGCATGGACAACACATTGACACTACACTGTGATGTTGCGACATTGGTGCCTAAGGAAATAACGCTGCATTATTTATTACAAAAATAAATCCAGTTACAGTCCCTAAAATGACCACTGTCCTGTGATATTGACTTGTGTTCTCCTTTTTTGCTGTGAAGTGATGCATCAAGACCTCCGCTTCCCACTGGAAAAAACACAAGGACAAGAGAAGGTGCGCAACTAACAGAATTCAGAGAGAGAAGAGAAAGAGAGAAAGCGAGAGAGAGAGAGATGTGGTGGAAACTAAGCTGTACTTTCTAACCTCCTGCCAAATGTATGACCATATGTGACCCGTTTCAGGAAGCTAGGCGTATGTCGCACAACACTACTTCACAGGAGAGGCAACAACAAAAAGGTTTTGGGGCAGAAATGCCGTCGGGAACATGTGAACTTTCATGTGCCTTAATAATACCATACTTGTATGCCATCCGTAAATACAAATAAAATAGCGAAATTACGAGCCTAGTTGGTTTAGCCACGGAAAAAGTCAGTAACCTTCCCGCTAGCCATGACTGAGATAACGGATGGGCTGGACATGCCAAGAGATGAGTTCAGATTGGTCTGCCATGTAGCTCGCTTCTGTCTATAGCATGAGCTGTTCAGCATGTGTAGATAATCCTTGCTACAGCAAATTTTTTGAAAGATATAATGTTAGCCATGGAGAACTGCAAAATTGTTGCTACTGCTCTCAACAACATTGCTGCCCTGAGTTTAGCAGGTGCTATTGACAAAGATCAGTAGAAAAAAGTTGTGATGGACTACTTTCTGCACTTTCTGTCAGTGTGAACCAGAGCGACTTGACACAATGGGCCAAACAAGCTGTAGCTACAAACAAAACGGAAGCGACACGGGATGTCTTACTTAGCTAAAGTGGTCCCAGTCTGCCATGAAGCGTTTATCCATGTATACAGTAAGAGTCTAGCTACATTTTCAGATATTATACATTTCTAATTTTGTCAGAAGGTTGTTTCATTGCAAGTTAAAGCGTACTGTTAGATAGCTAGCAAATGTTAGCTTACTGGCTCACTAGCTATCGTTACGTGTATGATCTGTGTAGTAAATGTATCTCAGAAACTATTTGCATTGCTAGTTATAGCCTAAAGTTAGCTAGCTAACATTGAAACTAGTTGGTTAGCTTTAGCTACCTGCAGATTCATACCACAGCATTTCATGCATGGTGGCTAGCTGTAACAATCCGTTTGTACTGTATGGGTTGGAATTATGGTTCATTGTTTAGCTAGCTAGATATATGTCTAAACAAAAGACTCACAGAGCGGGACTGCCGAGTGCTGATGTGTGTAAGAATTGTCTGTCCTCGTTTGCAACACTCACTACCGAGTTCCAAACTGCCTCTGGAAGTAACAAGAACTGTCCATCGGGAGCTTCATGAAATGGGTTTTCATAGCCGAGCAGCCACACACTAGCCTAAGATCACCATGCGCAATGCCAAGCGTTGGAGCAGTGGAAACGCGTTCTCTGGAGTGATGAATCACGCTTCACCATATGACAGTCCAACGGACAAATCTGGACTTGGAGGATGGCAGGAAAAAAACACTGCCTGCCCGAATGCATAGTGCCAACTATAAAGTTTGGTGAAGGAGGAATAATGGTCAGGTGCTGTTCTTCAGTTTTTTAAATATTGATGTCATAAATGTAGAATTTGGACAGTGAAGGGAAATGTTAACGCTACAGCATACAATTACATTCTAGACTATTTTTATTTTACTTATTTAACTAGGCAAGTCAGTTAAGAACAAATTCTTATTTACAATGACGGCCTACCCCGGCCAAACCCTAACCCGGATGACGCTGGGTCAATTGTGCTCCGTCCTATGGGACTTCCAATCACGGCCAGTTGTGATACAGCCTGGAATCGAACCAGGGTCTGTAGTGACGCCTCTAGCACTGAGATGCAGTGCCTTCGACCGCTGCGCAACTCGGGAGCCCACTACAGTTTCGGGACGGCCCTTTCCTGTTTCAGCATGACAAAGCCCCTGTGCACAAAGCGTGGTCCATACACAAATGGTTTGTCGAGATCGGTGTGGAAGAACTTGACTGGCCTGCACAGAGCCCTGACCTTCAATTGATTTGAAAGGCCAGAGAGAGAGAGGTTGGATGAGACCCACATTTTGGAAGTATATTTCTGTCTTAGGACATACCAACGTACACTTTTCTTCAGTTTGCTTGCCATAGTCAGAATGTTTGCACAGTAAAAAACTGTGACATTTCAAAACCACTGCGTACAGGCTATCAATTTGTATAGGACTACAGCACGTTTCGCGCTGGGTATACTCCATCATTGCGCACTATATGGTTTATTACTTTTACAACAAAGTTAATCGTTTTGTTGCAGGAAGGATAGGTGACAACGAATTGTATTTGAGAGTGACTGCTGTTCCTAAACACCGCACGCTCAGCTGAACAGGAGGAATCGTGAGCTGGTGCTGACAATGTAAATCAGGTTTGGACGTGGGGAGAATTTCCCGCGGGGCACCTTTCAGCACTAGCTCTGCGGACAGCAAACGACGAAAGGCCAGGAGTTTTCAAACTTTTCTTGATCAGGGACGCCCGCCCAGGCAAACCGGCGACCCAGGGACCCTCATCATACGCTAACAAGAAAAAAAAACGGGGGGAAAAACGTTTTTTTTTCATGAGGAAGTGTAAACTATAACATAGTCTATTAGTGTAGAGAAAATGCTGCTGTTGTAAAACTAATTGTCTGCAACTCTACACATTTTCCATTGAGCTGATGTTGCAGTGTTGAAGACATTCAATCTTCATCTCTACCAATTAAATTGTTCACATACACAATCTGCATACATTCTATCCAAGGCAGTAATCAGCCAATCAAAAACCATTATCGACATAAATCCCATAAAAACACACTTAAAGCAGCAACGCCAGCAAGTGCGCAGTTCCTTACCGCAGTATATGATGAGCAGACTGGTCAGTAGCACCGCAGCCCAGAAAGTTGAAGACATTCTTGGCCAGGTAGTAACATTCCTCCGCCGACTCAGTTTACGAGACGAAGCCATTGAGTTTCAGTTCCCCGTAGCGAAAGAAATTGAACAATTCACCAGCCAGGTCGCGCTCGGTGGGAGCGCCTCTCGCCACGAGTAATCCCAAAGAAAGACATCTCCAGAGTGTGCTAGTCCAAGATAAACCCCGGTGTCCGAGCGTAGGCTAATGCACTGTGAAAATGAATGCTGTCTGGTGCCTGGTGGATGTCCGTTACAATAGTAAATATTATTTAGATAGGATATGATCCAATTACGAATTAGACATGAAGATACGTGTTATACGTATCCGTGTTCTCTGAGAATGGATTCAATGAATTCAAAGCAGGTCGTTGACATTTCCAAAAAATAGAGGGCGAAATGTTCTCGCAACCTCATGCCACACACTTGAGGGCTATAAGACCATCTGAAACTCGGGGTCACGCTTTTTCAGATACTGCTCAATTGTCTGCTTCCTTCAAGCGGTCTCGGGGGCGTTTTGACTTCAGGCACATGCAGGCTACTTTGGGGAGACATCGCAATTATCGAATGACTGACCCATCACCGCAGTACAAAAGGAGTGCTAGCAATTTCAACCAATCACCGCACATAATAGCGTATTATATGGTTTAATCAAGCCACACTTCTACAAACTTTTCCCCTTGACCCTCGTCAGCGCATTTTCGAGACAAATTGGACAAAATCATATTGCCAGGGAAAATGTCAGAATTGCCCCAGAAAAACAAAGCATTTTTGCCAGTAAATATCTCAACAAATCCTAGAGGGACTCAACATGTGAATCAATCCACCAGAGCGGAGGGGCCTAATGGGAGGGATATGTAAACTGAAAATGTGTTGTTATTGGCAGAGGTTTCAAACTCTTTGTTATTGGTCTATTAACTTTTACCACATGGTGATGTCACCAGGCAAACCAAACTGCACCCGTGCGAAACCTGCTGATTAGAATGTTCTGTGTAGCTTGTATTTTCAACCTGCAACTATTACATTATCGATTTGTTTCTCATTTTTACAGTGTTAGATTCTTCAGCTGTTGTATAGTAGGATATTATACTAGCTAGCTGTTCACGGAGAGAGTCAATCACACAGTGAGTATCACGCCATCCCATACAAGTCTAATACGTCTGGCTCTATCGAGCACATCTTGTACTCACACATTTCTATACCCAGTGAGAGTTTGGAAACACAAAGCTACATTCAGGGATTCTAAAAAACGTCTGCCCTGTTACTTGCACATTCATCTTCTGCACATTCTACCATTCCAGTGTTTAATTGCTATATTGTAATGACTTCTCCACCATGGCCTATTTATTGCCTTCCCTCCCTTATCCTACCTCATTTGCACATGTTGTATATAGACCTTTTCTACTGTATTATTGATTGGATGTTTGTTTATTCCACGTGTAGCTCTGTGTTGTTGTATGTGTCAAACTGCTTTCCTTTATCTTGGCCAGGTCGCAGTTGCAAATGGGAACTTGTTCTCAACTAGCCTACCTGGTTAAATAAAGGTGAAATAAATAAAAAACAAATGTTTTTTATCCCGGAGTCGCCTCTTCACTGTTGATATTGAGACTGGTGTTTTGCGGGTACATTTAATGAAGCTGCCAGATGAGGACTTGTGAGGCGTCTGTTTCTCAAGCTAGCCACTCTGATGTACTTGTCCTCTTGCTCAGTTGTGCACCGGGGTCTCCCACTCCTCTTTCTATTCTGGTTAGAGCCAGTTTGCGCTGTTCTTTGAAGAGAGTTGTACACAGCGTTGTACGAGATATTCAGTTTCTTGACAACTTCTCCAAAGGAATAGCCTTCATTTCTCAGAACAGACGAGTTTCAGAAGAAAGTTCTTTGTTTCTAGCCATTTTGAGCCTGAAATCGAATCCACAAATGCTGATGCTCCAGATACTCAACTAGTCTAAAGGCCAGTTGTATTGCTTCTTTAATCAGAACAACAGTTTTTAGCTGTGCTAACATAATTGCAAAAGGGTTTTCTAATGATCAATTAGCGTTTTAAAATGATAAACTTGGATTAGCTAACTCAACATGCAATTGGAACACAGGAGTGATTGTTGCTGATAATGGGCCCCCGTATCCTTTCAAGCACACCCTTCTCATTAATTAACCTGTGGTCAGTTATTCACCATTTTCAATGTACAAATAAAGTTGTAATATGTAAGAGGGCTAAATATAAAGCAAAATTATTGATTATTATTCTATTATTATTTATGCCCTGGTCCTATAAGAGCTCTTTGTTACTTCCCACAAGCCAGGTTGTGAAAAACTCACTAATTTTAATGTTTAATAAATGTATTGTATAGTGTGTGTGTGGCAAGCTTACCATGATGGCAAAACACTGGTGCTAGAGGGGGTATGTGTAACGCTCGTCTTTAGGTGGAAGAGAGGAGGACCAAGGCGCAGCGTGGTGAATGTTCATGATGTCGAATTTTAATGATATCCAACAAAACAGAACACTGACAAAATACAAAATAACAAAACGACGTGAACAGACCTGAACTTGAGAACATAAAACATGAACGCACAAACAGGTAGGAACAAATGAACGAACAAAACTAAACAGTACCGTGTGGTGAAACAAACACAGACACAGCAACAATCACCCACAAACAAACAGTGAGAACAGCCTACCTTAAAACCTTTTGTCAATAGGGAGCGCTATTTTCACTATTTCATTTTCACAAAAAATCGTGCCCAAATTAAACTGCCTCGTACTCAATTCTTGCTCGTACAATATGCATATTATTATTACTATTGGATAGAAAACACTCTCTAGTTTCTAAAACCGTTTGAATTATATCTGTGAGTAAAACAGAACTCATTTTGCAGCAAACTTCCTGTCAGGAAGTGAAAAATCTGAAATCGAGGCTCTGTTCCAGGGCCTTCCTATTAATTTGCCTGAAATCTATGGATCTACATGCACTGCATACGCCTTCCACTAGATGTCAACAGGCAGTGAGAGGTGGAATGGGGTGTCTAGCTTGATCTGAGGCCGAACAAGAGCTTTTGGAATGACGTGTCTGGAATTTTCATTGTCTTGGAAGGCGCGAGAAGGAACCCCAGATTGCGTTCTGAAAAGCTTTCGGTATAGACGTTAGATATCTCCGGCTCTGATTTTATTTGATATATGTGATAAAAACATCATAAAGTAGTTATTTTAAACCGAGTTATATCAGTTTATTGAACGTTTATTGCGATTTTCGGAATTTTATTTTCTTTGCGTTATATGAAGTTGGGCACGTTTGCGCCACATGGCTAGCTTTGGTTGCTAATTCGACAGGAGAAGAGGACATTCTACAACCAAACAACGATTATTCTGGACAAAGGACTCCTTGTACAAGATTCTGATGGAAGCTCAGCAAAAAGTAAGAACAATTTATGATGTTATTTCGTATTTCTGTTGAAAATGTTTAGTCATATTTTCCGGCCTTATTTTGGGCGCTGTCTCGCTATAACGTAAGCTGTATGTCGTACTAAAGTTATTTTTAAAAATCTAACACAGCGGTTGCATTAAGAACTAGTGTATCTTTCATTTGCTGTACAACATGTATTTTTTAGTAAAGTTTATGATGAGTTATTTGATTAGATTAGGTGACTGTCCAAGATTTCTCCGGACAATTTTGTGCATTTTGACTACGTATTCACATTGTAAAACCACGATTTGTACCGCTAAATATGCACATTTTCGAACAAAACATATATGTATTGTGTAACATGATGTTATAGGACTGTCATCTGATGAAGTTTGTCAAGGTTAGTGAATAATTGTATATATTTTGCTGTTTTTTTGCGATCGCTACCTTTGCGGTGAATGAATGCGGTTGTGTGGTTGGCTATTGTAGTAAGCTAATATAATGCTATATTGTGTTTTCGCTGTAAAACACTTAAAAAATCTGAAATATTGGCTGGATTCACAAGATGTTTGTCTTTCATTTGCTGTACACCATGTATTTTTCATAAATGTTTTATGATGAGTATTTAGGTATTTCACGTTGCTCTCTGTAGTTATTCTAGCTGCTTTGGTGATATTTGTGATTGTAGCTGCAATGTAAAACTATGATTTATACCTGAAATATGCACATTTTTCGAACAAAACATAGATTTATTGTATAACATGTTATAAGACTGTCATCTGATTAAGTTGTTTCTTGGTTAGTGACTAATTATATATTTATTTGGTCGAATTTGTGATAGCTACCTATGCGGTAAAAAAATTGTGAAAATATGCGGTTGAGTCTTTTGCTATTGTGGTTAGCTAATAGAAATACATATTGTGTTTTCGCTGTAAAACATTTTAAAAATCGGAAATGATGGCTGGATTCACAAGATGTGAATCTTTCATTTGGTGTCTTGGACTTGTGATTTCATGATATTTATATGCTAGTATTTACTTTGTGGCGCTATGCTAGGCTATGCTAGTCAGCTTTTTTACTGATGAGGATGCTCCCGGATCCGGGATGGTGACTCGTGAGAAGTTAATATGGTTCTCAATCAGAGGAAACGTAAAACACCTGCCCCTGATTGAGAACCATATCAGGCTAATACAATGAACCCAACATAGAAACACATAACATAGAATGCCCACCCAGCTCACGTCCTGACCAACTAAACAAGGCTAAACAAAGGAAATAAGGTCAGGAACGTGACAGTATGCAGCTGGAGGTTGAATGTTTGAAGGGGTACGGGACTATAGAAAGTTTGGGAACCACTGGTGTAGGGAAATGTAACAACTCTCAAATTCATAGACAATGCTCTGATAGTCTATGACATCCACATGATAATGTTTGACTTATTTTAAAGCTATATTGTCACACCTTGATCTGTTTCACCTGTCTTTGTGATTGTCTCCACCCCCCTCCAGGTGACGCCCATCTTCCCCATTATCCCCTGGGTATTTATACCTTTGTTCTGTTTCTGTTGCCAGTTCGTCTTGTTTGTCAAGTCAACCAGTGTTTTGTCTCAGCTCCTGCTTTTCCCCAGTCTCTCTTTCTCGCCCTCCTGGTTTTGACCCTTGCCTGTCCTGTCTCTGAGCCCGCCTGCCTGATCACTCTTCCTGACCCTGAGCCTGCCTGCCGTCCTGGACCTTTGCCCCACTACTCTGGATTATCGACCCCTGCATGCCTTGACCAGTCGTTTGCCTGCTCCTGTTGCTGTAATGAACATTGTTACTTTGACGCAGTCTGCATCTGGGTCTTACCTTCAAACCTGATAATTATATTCTTCAAGATGAATTATCAAGTAATTGAAATGACCACTGAACAGATGCTAGAATGTATCTTTAAGAAACCTTTCAAAGGATTTGACAATTATGGCGCTATCATTCATGTTTAATAAAAACTCATGAGAGAAAATAACAAACCCATTTTATTGACAACAAACCACAAAATCATTACTCAACATTTATGTACAACAAGTAACTAAAACCTTCATTTTACAGAAACAAATAATCTTCAAAAAGTATTTGATTTTACCATAAAATATGTTCAGTTAGGATGCTGATACTACAGAGTAGAATTTTTGGTTTCATTGATAGTTTGATGGCTTGAACAATTTCTTATGGAGCACACAGAGGGAAATCTCCTTCCACATAATTCATCATTCCAGGCATGTTTATCTTAAGAGGAAACACAGAATAGAAATTACCTCTCAAATCAACTCAGATATACACACAAAAAGTTTAATAAAAGTGTGTGTGTGTGTCAGATTTATTTGTTATACTTACTATGAATAACGTTTAATTTGATGAATGGATCAGTGAATGATAGTGGGCTTACTGTACCTCCAAAGTTCATCTGAACACATGGCTCTCTGGCACCCTTATAGTTATTGGGCTCGTCTTTCGCCCAGTTCTGATGATCAAATTTAGATCCGTCACTCCAGAACCATAGCCTGTCCTGTGGGGAAGAAGTGAGGTCTCAGTATCAAAGAAATTGCTGAATGTGCAGACTGGCACTGATACCGTTGCTTGAAAAAAAACATATTCTTCCACATTTTCAAAAATCCCAATGAATTTCAATGGCCATAGACTTCAATGGTCAAAATGATGGTCATAACATGTCTACAACCGTTTAAAGATGGAATCCGCAGTAGGGACTGACCGCCCCACCACCATTGTTATTGTTTTTGTAGCAGAGCTGAGGAGCGTTGTGCAGCATGTTAAAAACATTGCAGTGTTGGTTGTTTGCAGTAACATCTTTGTTGTTGTAATATCGCAAACGAATGTGGCTGTTTCACCATTAATGATTCCAGCTTTAAGATAACGACTTCCAAAGAATAAGAAATGACTCTCCCTATCACATTCCAATTCAGACATTGTTTCTTCAACAAAGTACACTATGCCACTGTAGGCCTGCTGGCCTAATAACTGTATACCTGTAAGAAATATAAAGGTTTATATTGAGTTTTATCCCGTTGTTCTATTAATAAACAATGGAAAAGTTACCCTTCACTACCACGAACACGCTAAAAATAAATAATAAATATATAGAATTTGTGAAACTTTAAATTACAACATGGTTCGATAAAAAAATCCAACACAATCCCAATTTATATAGTTTCAAATGTCAAATGTGTAGCCTACAGTTCAAGAATATTTCCCTTTCCACTCTTGATAAAATCCTTAAAGGTCCAGTGCAGTAAAAAACTAGATTTCCCTGTGTTGTATATGTACAGTTGAAGTCGGAAGTTTACATACACCTTAGCCAAATACATTTAAACTCAGTTTTTCACAATTCCTCACATTTAATCCTAGTAAAAATTCCCTGTCTTAGGTCAGTTAGGATCACCACTTTATTTTAAGAATGTGAAATGTCAGAATAATAGTAGAGAGAATGATTTATTTCAGCTTTTATTTCTTTCATCACCTTCCCAGTGGGTCAGAAGTTTACATACACTCAATTAGTATTTGGTAACATTTCCTTTAAATAGTTTAACTTGGGTCAAACTTTTCAGGAAGCCTTCCACAAGCTTCCCACAATAAGTTGGGTGAATTTTGGCCCATTCCTCCTGACAGAGCTTTTGTATGACGGCTGCGTGGTCCCATGGTGTTTATACTTGCGTACTATTGTTTCTACAGATGAACGTGGTACCTTCAGGTGTTTGGAAATTGCTCCCAAGGATGAACCAGACTTGTGGAGGTTTACAATTCTTTTTTGTCTGATTTATTTTAATTTTCCCATGATGTCAAGCAGAGGCACTGAGTTTGAAGGTAGGCATTGAAATGCATCCACAGGTACACCTCCAATTAACGCAAATGATGTCAATTAGCCTATCAGAAGCTTCTAAAGCCATGACATAATTTTCTGGAATTTTCCAAGCTGTTTAAAGGCACAGTCAACTTAGTGTATGTAAACGTCTGACCCACTGGAATTGTGATACAGTGAATTATAAGTGAAATAATCTGTCTGTAAACAATTGTTGGAAAAATGATTTGTGTCATGCACAAAGTAGATGTCCTCACCGACTTGCCCAAACTATAGTTTGTTAACAAGAAATTTGTGGAGTGGTTGAAAAACGAGTTTTAATGACTCCAACCTAAGTGTATGTAAACTTCCGACTTCAACTATATATATACACTGCTCAAAAAATAAAGGGAACACTTAAACAACACAATGTAACTCCAAGTCAATCACACTTCTATGAAATCAAACTGTCCACTTAGGAAGCAACACTGATTGACAATAAATTTCACATGCTGTTGTGCAAATGGAATAGACAAAAGGTGGAAATTATAGGCAATTAGCAAGACACCCCCAAAAAAGGAGTGATTCTGCAGGTGGTGACCACAGACAACTTCTCAGTTCCTATGCTTCCTGGATGATGTTTTGGTCACCTTTGAATGCTGGCGGTGCTCTCACTCTAGTGGTAGCATGAGACGGAGTCTACAACCCACACAAGTGGCTCAGGTAGTGCAGTTCATCCAGGATGGCACATCAATGCGAGCTGTGGCAAAAAGGTTTGCTGTGTCTGTCAGCGTAGTGTCCAGAGCATGGAGGCGCTACCAGGAGACAGGCCAGTACATCAGGAGACGTGGAGGAGGCCGTAGGAGGGCAACAACCCAGCAGCAGGACCGCTACCTCCGCCTTTGTGCAAGGAGGTGCACTGCCAGAGCCCTGCAAAATGACCTCCAGCAGGCCACAAATGTGCATGTGTCTGCTCAAACGGTCAGAAACAGACTCCATGAGGGTGGTATGAGGGCCCGACGTCCACAGGTGGGGGTTGTGCTTACAGCCCAGCACCGTGCAGGACGTTTGGCATTTGCCAGAGAACACCAAGATTGGCAAATTCGCCACTGGCGCCCTGTGCTCTTCACAGATGAAAGCAGGTTCACACTGAGCACATGAGCACATGTGACAGACGTGACAGAGTCTGGAGACGCCGTGGAGAATGTTCTGCTGCCTGCAACATCCTCCAGCATGACCGGTTTGGCGGTGGGTCAGTCATGGTGTGGGGTGGCATTTCTTTGTGGGGCCGCACAGCCCTCCATGTGCTCGCCAGAGGTAGCCTGACTGCCATTAGGTACCGAGATGAGATCCTCAGACCCCTTGTGAGACCATATGCTGACATATGCACATTTGTGGCCTGCTGGAGGTCATTTTGCAGGGCTCTGGCAGTGCACCTCCTTGCACAAAGGCGGAGGTAGCGGTCCTGCTGCTGGGTTGTTTCCCTCCTACGGCCTCCTCCACGTCTCCTGATGTACTGGCCTGTCTCCTGGTAGCGCCTCCATGCTCTGGACACTACGCTGACAGACACAGCAAACCTTTTTGCCACAGCTCGCATTGATGTGCCATCCTGGATGAACTGCACTACCTGAGCCACTTGTGTGGGTTGTAGACTCCGTCTCATGCTACCACTAGAGTGAGAGCACCGCCAGCATTCAAAAGTGACCAAAACATCAGCCAGGAAGCATAGGAACTGAGAAGTTGTCTGTGGTCACCACCTGCAGAATCACTCCTTTTTTGGGGGTGTCTTGCTAATTGCCTATAATTTCCACCTTTTGTCTATTCCATTTGCACAACAGCATGTGAAATTTATTGTCAATCAGTGTTGCTTCCTAAGTGGACAGTTTGATTTCACAGAAGTGTGATTGACTTGGAGTTACATTGTGTTGTTTAAGTGTTCCCTTTATTTTTTTGAGCAGTGTATATATTTCCGCTCTATGAGGATTGGAATAATTCTGTGAAAAATATGATAATGCCCTTTTAGTGTAAGTTCTGTTTGAAAAGTCCGCTGTTTGAAGTAAGTTCTTTGTTGTAATATCGCAAACGTAAGTGGCCATTTCAATATTATGGATTCCAGCTTTAAGCTAGAAATGCCATACAAACTTCAAAATGGGCAGACCGGTCTGGAATAGCTTACTTTTTGATACCATTTATACTTTTTGAACTATAAACGTTTTAAATTCACATAAAAGCTCCAAAGGATTCAGTGGGAACTATTTGGATTATCTACTGCTCTTGAAATGTTAATGCTACAAACATTAAATCAACATTGACATGTACAGGCTGATGTACAGACGGACTCAAATTATATAGATTGCTGGTCAAAAGATTGTTGATACTTCTTGTACTTTTTGAACAATAACCATTTAAAATGTGCATAAAAGCTCCATAGACTTCAAAGGCGCATTCAGATTAGCCAGTGCTCTTGATCCATTTACGATACAAGCACCAACTCAACATGGAAATGTGCAGACTGACTCAACTTACATTGCTTCAAAACAGCTTTTTTCTTCCATTAAATTTTTTGAAAACTATATAGCTTGTTCTATCCCCATTAATTTAAATGGTGTAACGCAGACTTCAACAATATAAACTGAAATCACTGCCAGATAACTTTCAGAATGTTAAAACTTAAACATATTTAGATATTAAAACAATTAATGACTTATGATGCCATAGTACTCACTATAGCCTACTATGCTATCCCACTACAACCCACTGTGTGTCAGTGGCTACTGCAGTGGGCATCTATAAGATCTTCCAATCCTAGATCTGGGGCCATATCCACAAAGCGTCTCAGAGTAGAGTATTGGTTGTAAGTTATGAGAATAGAGACATTTTACTCCTACTCTTATGGATAAAAATAAAAGCTATACATGAAGCCTCATTAGTCATAAGAGTCACACCTAGTCGGCAGATATTTAGGACACCTCATGAGCAGTCCTAACCAGTTAGGAGTTGTTACCAGCAGGTGTCTTGATAATAGAAAAAGGCAGTGAGTCAGTGCTTCCTCCACCATAGACAGGACATTGCTTTGGAGTTGTTAGCATAATGTTATGATATTTCTATATGATCAACCCACAAATAATCTAGACCTACATGCAACAGTATCTCTTGCGCTTTAGACAATGATTTCACATGAGGCCTTATTCTCATGAAATGCCTAAATACTTCTAACCACTAGGCTAATAAATAATCAGATATTTTTCTTTTGATTATTTCATTAATCTACATCATGTTATTTCAAGCGGAATATCATGTTTGGTAAAAAAATATGCAATTCTTTGAAAAGTTGGGCAATTGACAGCATCTAGGGGCTATGTCAACTTCAATAGTGTTCAGTAAAAAAATATATATATTCAAAAATATATATATATATATTATACTGTGTGACTCAGTGCAGAATGCCTATCACATTATTCAAAATATCAGAATTGGTAAAAAAATCTAAATAATTATGCATGCCAAGATATTAGGCAAGAATTAAGAGTATGCAAAGAGATACTACAGAGGGCAGTACATCACTGGGGCCAAGCTTCCTGCCATCCAGAACCTCTATACCTGGCGGTGTCAGAGGAAGGCCCTAAAAATTGTCAGACTCCAGCCACTCTAGTCATAGACTGTTCTCTCTGCTACCGGCAAGCGGCTACCGCATGGCAAGTCTAGGTCCAGGAGGCTTCTGAACAGCTTCTACCCCCAAGCCATAAGACTCCTGAATGTCTAATCAAATGGCTACCCAGACTATTTGCATTGCCCCCTCGCCCCCTCTTTTACACTGCTGCTACTCTCTGTTGTTATCATCTATGCAAAGTCACTTTAATAACTGTACCTACATGTCCATATAACCGGTGCCCCCACACATTGACTCTGTACCGGTACCCCCTGTATATAGTCTCTCTATTGTATTTTGCTGCTGCTCTTTAATTACTTGTTACTTTTTCTTATTCTTATCCGTATTTTTAAAAATGTCATTGTCGGTTAGGGGCTCGTAAGTAAGCATTTCACTGTAAGGTCTACACCTTTTGTATTCGGCGCATGTGACTAATAAAATTTGATTTGATCGTGTCAGGCGTAAATTATATGGTCCCTGACTTCACAAGTGGCCCTTGACATATTGATGAGCATACCAAAAATCCTCTAAATCTGTGAGTATACTCTAGCTGAACTGTCCAGGGAGAGTAAACATTTCACTTTTACTGTAGTAATTTTCTATTAAGGTATTTTAACTTTTACTCAAATATGACAATTGGGTACCTTTTCCACATTTGCCTGAACAGCATCATATCCTCCAATCCAGGTCAGAGGGAAATCGCCAGTCTTGATCAACACCACCGCCTGTAGAAATTGGTACTCCTCAGAGCTGTGCACAGACGCCAGGTTTGCTTCAAGGTACTTCACAGTGTTCTGCACTGAGGGGACGTGTCCTCCTCACTTACAGTGCTTTCAGAAATTATTCACAGCCCTTGACTTTTTCCACATTTTGTAGAGATTAACATGGATTTAACTGTCAGATTTCTTTATGTAATGTCAAAGTGGAAGAAAAATTATGCATTTCTTTTAAGGTGAATGAAAAATTAAAAAGTTACATGTCTTGATTAGATAAGTATTCAACTCCCTGAGTCAATACATGTTAGAATCACCGTTGTCAATGATTACAGCTGTGAGTCTTTATGGATATGTCTCTTAGAGCTTTGCACACCTGGATTGTAGAACATTTACCATTATTCCTTTTAAAATTATTTAAGCTCTGTCAAGTTGGTTGTTGATGATTGCTAGACAGCCATTTTCAAGTCTTGACAAAGATTTTTAAGCTGATTTAAGTCAAAACTGTAACTAGGCCACTCGGGGACATTCAATGTCGTCTTGGTAAGCAACTCCAGTCTATATTTGGCCTTGAGTTTTAGGTTATTGTCCTGCTGTCTGTTGGAAAGCAGTCAGAAGCAGGTTTTCCTCTAGGATTTTGCCTTTGCTTTATTTTTATTCCCCCCCAAAAACTCCCTTATCCTTGCAAATGACGAGAATATTCAGAACATAATGCAGCCACCACCATGGTTGAAAATATGAAGAGTGGTAATCATTGATGTGTTGTGTTAGATCTGACCCAAACATAATTCGTTGTATTCAGGACAAAACCTTTATTTTTTTGCCATTTTTTTCCCAGTATAACTTTAATGCCTTATTGCAAACAGAATGCTTTTGGAATATTTGTATTCTGTACAGATTTCCTTCTTTTCATTTTTTCAATTAGGTTAGTATTGTGTAGTAACTACAATGTTGTTGATCCATCTTCAGATTTCTTCCATCACAGCAATTTAACTCTGTAAATGTTTTAAAATCATGGGGCAATCCTAGAGAGGTTTCGGAAGAACTTAGTATTGTGTTTTGAGCAGACTATTGGCGATTTATCTATTTGACAATCGTTCCGTACAATTGAAATAAAGTATTTCCTTGTTTACAACAGCAAATATACTGTGGTAATTTACCCAACACGTTGTATGAATGGTAAACTAATGTTGGTGTATGCTTCTCTTATTATTTTATTTGTTTCCAATCTATGTAATCCATTAAACTGTAAAAAAAAATAAAACTGTTTGGTTTGGTTTGGTAATTTCTTATCAAGATTGGGTGTAAAATATTCCTGGACGGTGCATATTTGAAATGTGTAGCTAAATCAAGTCAATCGTGATTGAGTTTTATGATCTATATTGTTTTTATCAAATGAAAATGTAGGCTAATGAAGTTACATGTATTTCAAATGGCATACGTTATATTATATTGCCATGTAAGGTGAACTGTTTGAATAAAATATAGGCACTATAGGACTTCTATATTCGTATATATTGTTATTCAACTTTTTTTTTTACATTCATCAGCCTTACAGCTTCTGATGCTCCTGATAGGTCAATATTTCATTGTGGGCAGGAGTAGAGGATCTAGAAGCAGCTGTCTGGTGTTATAATCACTTGACATGGTAGCAAGGAGAGATCAACTGCTCTGCTAGTTTATTCTTGTGGGTTTTTGGTTGCGAACAAGCTTGCTTTAACATGCAGGTGCATGTAATCCCCGTTAGTAGTGTCGTGTCTTTGCTATGCCGGATTAAGTGATATGACATGCTATTCTATAAAATAATTTCTCTGTAATTAATATTACCTGATTGAACTAATCATGTAAATGTAATTAAATAGAAAGTCGGGCCACCACAAAATAATGTTTATAGAGCTGTTATCTTCCGAATAAACTCTTAAAGACCTGGTAATCTTTTACATCAAAAGCGGTCCATTTTTAATCGTCACCTTATTCAGTCTCATCTGAAGTCGTAGATTTCTTGGTTATCTTCACGAACCCTGGCTAACAAGTTGAATCAGCAATACAAAATTTGGTTTAATTATTTATTTACTAAATACCTAAACAATCACACAGAATTACACATACACAGGATTGGTCATACATTGATTACTAATTATGTCATAAAAGAAAACGGCCCTAGCAGACGGAACAGATATGACGGCTGGTTACACAAAAAAATGGGTTTTGGGTTTTGAATGAAAGCGCTGGAAGACTGAGGAACAAAGGAATTTGGTCTCTGATCGGACCTTGTAAAGCTATGCTATCGTAAATACAGAATCTTATGCATTCTAAATAACCGCCCATTTGGAAAAGGAAAATGCAAGGAATATTTACTCTGAGCTGTGCTTCAAAAGGTTGGTCGTAGATGGAAGGCCGTGTTGCCCAATGGAGATCTTCCTGTCCTCTGAAGAATGTCTGGTGGACGGATGCGTTGAAGTACCATCGTGTGTTTGGTAGAAGAGATACTTTGTCCGTCCCTTCCTAGCCCACGTTTACAGCTGCTGCTGCTCACTCACCGGCTAGCAGGTATCACTTCTTTAGTGAATAAGAGTTCAAAGTTCATACCAAGTTGCCATACTTTACGCTCACGCTGAAGTTGGCTTAGTTCTGTAGTTTGATATATATATATATATATATATATATTTTTTTTACATTTCACCTTTATTTAACCAGGTAGGCAAGTTGAGAACAAGTTCTCATTTACAACTGCGACCTGGCCAAGATAAAGCAAAGCAGTTCGACACATATAACAACACAGAGTTACACATGGAGTAAAACAAACATACAGTCAATAATACATTACAAAAATAAGTCTATATACAATGTGAGCAAATGAGGTGAGATAAGGGAGGTAAAGGCAATAAATAGGCCATATTAGCCCTTTCAACGTATGGACCGTCGTCCTTACGTCCTCGGGAACACAAATGTTACATTTTCGTAAAGGGCTTATATAGTGGTGGAGAGAAGGGCGTGTTTCATAGTTTACAACCAATGTCTGTTCACATGGGCGGGGCCACTGAGTTGAGCCTTGTTCACTTATGAAAACCAATTCTCTTATTTAGAAGCTAAAATTACATTTAATCTTTTCACAAATAGTTTCATATTTTAACATTTAAATTGCACAACAATTCCATGTGAATCTGATAACTAGAATGTGTAGACTATCCAAGATACAGTTGATGTTATCCTATCATCAGTAATAATGTCTCAGATGACAACTGATCTGATATCATATTCTTTAAGTACCAATGCATATTTTCAACTCGTTGGATTACCGAAATATGGTTCTGGTCCTCACCCTTTTGATGTTTTCAGACTCTCTATGTTAACAAAAGGCTTCCCAAGAGACACTCTGTAGAGTAGAGAGAGAGAGAGGAACAGGAGAAAGGTATTTATTGGGGTCATAAACCTCACCAACATGCCAACGTCATGACAGTAGTGTTTTAAGAAATCCAGCGGTAATGTGTAACACAGCTCTACATTCCGCCTGTTGGTTGCAATGCACTCACACTGTATAGCCTTAAAACATGGTTAAATAATGTTGATATTATGGATGGTCAGTCCATGCATCCATAGCTCTGTCTATGAGTTTCAGAGTGGTTACATTTTTCCAGGCCCATCCCTCAGCTTTTTTCCTAAACAGAGGCAGGGTGACCGCGTTGCTATTGTTTCAAATCAAATCAAATTTTATTTGTCACATGCGGAGCATACAACGGATGCAGACTTTACTGTGAGATGCTTGCTTACAAGCCCTTCCCAGAGAGGCAGAGTTATATATTTTTATGAAAAACCAAAGTAACGAGGAAAACAATAGACAAGAATGGAGCTCTATACAGAGAGTACCAGAACAATGGGCACTGGTACCAGGTACATAAAGGTAAGGTAAAGTTACTAGGCATTGATACAGGTTTTGGTTTTTCTGTTGATATTTTGAAGGTGTTACGCCTGCGCTGGCTTGTCCATCTCCTGAGTCGGAAGGTGTTTCACCTGTGTTATTTAGAGTTTGTCTTGTGGGAACGTAACAGCATCAGGATAACAATAATAATTAAATAAAGAACACAGTAGTAGCAGCATATGATCAATGTAAAAGTGTGTGTGTTTTTGTGATTTGTCGGTGTATGTTTTGTGATTTGTCGGTGTGTGTGTGTGTGTGTCTGTGAGTGTCAGTGTAGTGTGAGTGTGTGTATATATAGTATTGTGAGTGTACATATAGTCAGTGCAAGATAGGTTCAGTGCAGATAGTCCGGGTAACCATTTAATTAACCATTTACCTATCTTATGGTTTGTACTAGTAGCTGTCTTGGAGCCTGTTGAAACGTGAGCCGATGATCCGGTACGGATTTTCGGAAGTTAGCAGAGTGAACAGCCTGGCGTGGGTGGCTGGAATCTTTGGCAATTTTTCAGGCTGTAGAATTGCATACCTTTTTCAGGATCTGAGGGCCCATGCAAAATCTTTTCAGCCTCCTGAGGGGGAAGAGGCACTTACGTGCCCTTTTCACAACTGTGCAGGTGTGTGTATACCATGTTAGGTTCTTAGTGATGTGGATGCCATGGCACTTGAAGCTCTCGACCCATTCAACTACAGCCCATGGATGAGGGCGAGCTCTCCCTTTCTTCTGTAGTCCACGATCAGCTCCTTGGTGTTACTGAAGTTGAGGGAGAGGTTGTTGTCCTGCAAGCACACTGCCAAGTTTCTGACCTCCCTATAGGCTGTCTCATCGCCATCGGTGATCAGGCATACCCCCGTTGTGTCGTCATTAAACTTGATGGTGTTGGAGACTTGCGTGGCCACGCTGTCGTGGGTGAACAGTGAGTATAGGAGGGGGCTGAGCATGGACAGTGGCGGTCAGTTTAAAACATGTTGGGATTACACACTGGGACAGGGGGATATTGAAAATGTCCGTGAAGACACTTGCCAGCTGGTATGTGCATGCCTTGAGAACAAATACTGGTATTCAGTCTGGCCCGGCGTCCTTGCGATTGTTAGCCTGTTTTAAAGTTTTTCTCATAGAGAGTGAGACACAGTCATTCGGGAACAAAAGGGGCTTTCACGCAAGACTCAGTTTTCTATTCCTCGAACTGAGCATAAAAGCATTTACCTAATTTGGGAGTTCTGCATCCCTGGGCATCTCACTGCTGGTTGTCCATTTGTAATCCATTATCATCTGCAAGCCCTGTCACATACGACGAGCGTCAGAGCCAGTGTAATAGGATTCCACCTTCCTCTTTAATTGTCCTTTTGCATGTTTGATGCCTCCTCGGAGATCATAGCGGGCTTTCTTGTACGTGTCCATGTCCGTGTCCTGTTCCTTGTAAGGGGTAGCTTTAGCCCAGTGCAGATATTGCCTGCAATCCATGGTTTTTGGTTAGGATACATTCGTATAGTCACTGTGGGAATGACGTCATCTATGCAATTATTGATGAAGCCCCTGACTGATGTGGTAAACTCCTCAATGCTATCTAAAAAATCCCAGAACATATCCCTGTCTGTACCAGCAAAACAGTCTTGTAGCCTCACGTCTGCTTCATCGGACCACTTTCGTATTGAGCACATCACTGGTACTTCCTGTTTGAGCTTTCGTTTCTAAACAGAAAGCAGGCCTCCACCCAGTAGCCTGCCCTGAACTTAGTCACTGTCACTAGCTGGCTACCACCTGGTTACTCAACCCTGCACCTTAGAGGCTGCTGCCCTATGTACATTGACATGGAACACTGGTCACGGTAATAATGTTTACATACTGTTTGACTCATTTCATATGAACAGTATATACTGTATTCTCCTGTATTCTTGTCAATGCCACCTCCGAAAATGTATATATTTCTTAATTCCATTCTTTTACTTTTAGATTTGTGTATATTGTTGTGAATTGTTAGATATTACTGCACTGTTGGAGTTAGGAACACAAGCATTTCGCTACACCCGCAATAACATCTACTAAATATGTGTGACCAATAACATTTGATTTGATTTGAGAGTTGTGGTCAGATTTGCTGAAGGGAGGCAGAGGGAAGGCCTTATACTGTATGTGTTTCTGTGGGTTGAATATAAGTGTTCAATAAAATATTGTAGCTTTAAGCCAACAACATATCTTGTATACACTAAGTACAGTTTTACACAGGAAACCTTCAAGACATAGTTTGTATCCCAATGGCAGTATATTCCCTATGCCCTATATAGTTCACTACTTTTACCAGAGCCCTATTGCTAGATTATTACAAGGTTTATGATGTTTTTTCACTTATTTTGCACTCCTGCCATCAAAGACTTTCACAACGTCTAAACGCTACACTAGAAGAGGTCAGAGGTCAGGCCACTATAGTATCCCGATTGTAGAAGATGGATATGATAGAAGACTGGTCAGGTTATCAAGGGGTAGACTTTAGACCCTATGGTTGTGTCCCACATGGCACCCTATTCCAACCACTTCTTTTGAACAGGGCTCATAGGGCTCTGGTGAGAGGTTCCATTTGGGACATAGAATTCCATCTATTCCATCGTCCTGTTCTTCCTGCAATTCAGAAACTCACCTAGACGGCCGGGTGTGGTGAGAGAGGCCTCACACTCACAAAGAAAGGCATGCTAGCAATTCCCCCTCTCATCCCCTCTCTCCTCCTCTCACCCCCTCTTCTCCTCAAAAAGGAATGCTGCTGGTCCAACTGCATATCTACCCCCTAACACTTCAGCCTTAAGACACTGACCCATCACCTGTCCTCCTCCCTTCCCCTCTCATCTCCTCTCCTCATCTCCCCCTTCTCTCTACTCCCCTGGTCCTGCAGCATATCTCCCTTCAGCACCTCAGCCTTAAGACATTGACCCTTCACCCCATCTGTACAATTACAGAATTCATAGAATTAGAATGACAGCCATTCCTGTTCTATTGCAGCCGTGCTGGCTGGACCGGACCGATAGCCTTACAGAAGTTGTTGTTACAGGGTGTAATGTTATGAATGTCTCATTCATTGATTTTTATCAGAAGCCTGGATAATAAAAAATAATATATATTTTTAAATAGCCACTACAAACAAATAATAAAGTTAAGTCACAATTTTCATAGAGCAAATGCAAAATGTCCCATAACCCTAATTTCAGTAGAACCTTTTCTTCAACAATAAGTATTATAAAGAGGTGAATATGTATGTATTGCTCAGTTTAATACATTTTTGTTAAAACTAAAGTTTAATACACTTTTTAAAGAAGATTTCAAATTAAATCCCACTGCGAGATTATAATGAGGTTTATGTTATTTTTTGCTCTTTGCACAAAGCTTTTCACTACGATTATGTAAACAGCTAGCAGAAACGTATATATATATATATATATATATATATATATATACATTTTGTACGTGAAAACTATTTCTTAGATGCAAACTCAATTCACTTGTGCAAAAAAGGGAGGCTTGCGCTGCTGGCATATGCACCGATCAAATACAGTGCTGTGAAAAAGTATTTGCCCCCTTCCTGATTTCTTATTTTTTTGCACATTTGTCACACTTAAATGTTTCAGATCATCCAATACATTTTAATATTACACAAAGATAACCCAAGTAAACACAAAATGCCGTTTTTAAGTAATGATTTTATTTATTAAGGGAAAAAAGCTATCCGAACCTTCATGGCCCTATGTGACAAAGTAATTGCCCCCCCCCTTGTTAAATCATGAATTTAATGTGGTTAATCACATTTTTTTGAAAGCTGAGTTCAATTTCACCAGCCACACCCAGGCCTTATTACTGCCAGACCTGTTGAATCAAGACATCACTTAAATAGGACCTGTCTGACAAAGTGAAGTAGGCCAAAAGATCTCAGAAAGCAAGACATCATGCCGCGATCCAGAGAAATTCAGGAACAGATGAGAAACAAAGTAATTGACATCTATCAGTCTGGAAAGGGTTACAAAGCCATTTATAAAGCTTTGGGACTCCAGCGATCCATGGTGAGAGCCATTATCCACAAATGGAGAAAATCTGGAACAGTGGTGAACCTTCCCAGGAGTGGCCGACCTACCAAAATTACCCCAAGAGCGCAGCGACGACTCATCCAAGAGGTCACAAAAGAACCCACAACAACATCTAAAGAACTGCAGGCCTCACTTGCCTCAGTTAATGTCAGTGTTCATGACTCAACCATAAGAAAGAGACTGGGCAAAACTGGCATCCATGGCAGAGTTCCAAGGCGAAAACCACTGCTGACCAAAAATAACATAAAGGCTCGTCTCACTTTTGGCAAAAAACATCTTGATGATCCCCAAGACTTTTGGGAAAATATTATGTGGACTGACGAGACAAAAGTTGAACTTTTTGGAAGGTGTGTGTCCCGTTACATCTGGCGTAAAAGTAACACAGCATTTCAGAAAAAGAACATCATACCAACAGTCAAATATGTTAGTGGTAGTGTGATGGGCTGCTTTGTTGCTTCAGGACCTGGACGACTTGCTGTGATTGGTTGAACCATGAATTCTGCACTTTACCAAAAAATCCTGAAGGAGAATGTCCGGCCATCAGGACAATGATCCAAAACACACCAGCAAGTCCACCACTGAATGGCTTAAAAAAAACAAAATAAAGGTTTTGGAGTGGCCTAGTCAAAGTCCGGACTCGAATCCAATTGAGATGCTGTGGCGTGACCTAAAAAAGGCGGTTCATGCTCAGAAAACCCTCCAATGTGGCTGAATTAAAACAATTCGGATAGCTTTTTTCCCTTAATAAATAAAATCATCACTTAACTGCATTTTGTGTTTACTTGGGTTATCTTTGTGTAATATTTAAATTTGTTTGATCTGAAACATTTAAGTGTGACAAATGTGCAAAAAAATAACAAATCAGGAAGGGGCAAATACTGTTTCACAACACTATATACTGCTTGGACTCCGATTAAGGTGTTTACATGTACTATCAATTTGAAAGATTCAACAAAAATCCAGGTGTTTTAATCAACTTACGCTTACTTCGATCATGACCTCATGATCATTAGGATGCCGATTTAAGATAAGCAGAGTAAGGCGTTTACATGACTAATGCCATACTTGGCATACTGCCATAATCAGTTTAATATCGAATTGTTAGTGTGCATGTAAACATACTCACTTAGAGAAATGTAGATTATTCTATTTAATAAAAAAAGAAGGTAACAAACAGAAACAGAAGCCACTGTACAATATACTATGTGCAATGACATGGATAGCATCACAAATCCCTATGGGCCCTGGTCAAAAGTAGCGCTATATATATACTTATATATATGTATACAGTACCAGTCAAACGTTTGGACACACCTACTCATTCCATGGTATTACTTTATTTTTACTATTTTCTACATTGTAGAATAACATTGAAGAGATCGAAACTATGAAATAACATATGGAATTATGTAGTAACCAAAAAAGTGTTAAACAAATCTAAATATATTTTATATTTGAGATTCTTCAAAGTAGCCATGCTTTGCCTTGATGACAGCTTTCCACATTCTTGGCATTCTCTCAACCAGCTTGATGAGGTAGTCACCTGGAATACATTTCAATTAACATGTGTTCCTTGTTATTTCATGGAATTTATTTCCTTCTTAATACATTTGAGAAAAACAGTTGTGTTGTGACATGGTAGGGTTGGTACAGTATATAGCCCTATTTGGTAAAAGACCAAGTCCCTATTATGGCAAGAACAGCTCCAATAAGCAAAGAGAAACGACAGTCCATCATTACTTTAAGACATGAAGGTCAGTCAATGCTGTCGCAAAAACCTTCAAGCTCTATGATGAAAATGGCTCTCATGAGGATCGCTACAGGAAAGGAAGACCCAGAGTTACCTCTGCTGCAGAGGATAAGTTCATTAGATTTACCAGCTTCAGAAATCGGCAATTAACTGCACGTCACACTGCAGCCCAAATAAATGCTTCACAGAGTTCATGTAACAGACATATCTCAACATCAACTGTTCAGAGGAGACTGTGAATCAGGCCTTCATGGTCGAATTGCTGCAAAGAAACCACTACTAAAGGACACCAATAAGAAGAAGAGGCTTGCTTGGACAAAGAAACACGAGCAATGGACATTAGACCGTTGGAAATCTGTCCTTTGGTCTGATGAGTTCAAATTTGAGATTTTTGGTTCCAATCACCGTGTTTTTATGAGACGAAGGGTAAGTGAATGGATGATCTTCGAATGTGTGATTCCCACTGTGAAGCATGGAGGAGGAAGTGTGATCGTGTGGGGGTGCTTTGCTTGTGACACTGTCAGTGATTTATTTAGAATTCAAGGCACACTTAACCAGCATGGCTACCACAGCATTCTGCAGCGGTTCACCATCCTATCTGGTGTGCACTTAGTGGGACTATCATTTGTTTTTAAACAGGACATAATACCCCAAATACCCCTCCAGGCTGTGTAAGGGCTATTTGACCAAGAAGGAGAGTGATGGAGTGCCGCATCAGATGACCTGGCCTCCACAATCACCTGACCTCAACCCAATTGAGATGGTTTGGGATGAGTTGGAATGCAGAGTTAAGGAAAAGCAGCCAACAAGTGCTCAGCATATGTGGGAACTCCTTCAAGACGGTTGGAAAAACATTCCAGATGAAGCTGGTTGAGAGAATGCCAAGAGTGTGCAACACTTTCATCAAGGCAAAAGAGTGGCTACTTTGAGGAATCTCAAATATAACATTTATTTAGATTTGTTTAGCACTTTTTTGGTTACTACATGATTCCATATGTGTTATTTCATAGTTTTAATGTCTTCACTATTATTCTACAATGTAGAAAATAGTACAAATATAGAAAAACCCTGGAATGAGTAGGTGTGTCCAAACTTTTGACTGGTAGTGTATACAAGAATGATAGGGTGGTATTTCAGATACAGCCTTGGTAAGCCCCTGAGGGGTGGAGTGGCCCATCTCTGATGCAGTGACTTTGGGGTGAATACAGTTCATAACTAGCTAACAGACAGACAGCAGGGTTGGCAGCACATTCAAATTTAAGACAGATAATTCAAATTATTACCAAAAATTCCAGAGCTAGCTAGCTAGTTATACTGCAAAAAAAAGTCAACCTAAAGAAATCACAATGATGACAAAGGTTTTTCTACTAATGATTTGCCTTTTGAATGTCATTGTGTTTCCAAGCCTACGTCCTCATCAGTGCCAATTAGGTAGAATTAAGTAGAATCTTCAGTCGGGCACCTGTGCCCAAGAGAATCTTCATAACAATATTGTAATGCAACGTGCAACCCATTCATTTCTTTCAAAAGTTGTTCATTTTTAAATTATAAATACAAATGACGACCTTCAAATTGGTATGAACCCAACCCTGTCAAACAGGTAGCTATCGGACAGGTCCAGCAGGTCTTGAGCTGGACAGACAGAATGCAAGGGGGTTAAAGGATGAGAGAGAGAAAAAGAGGGAGGGGTCTGACTGGACAGGTCCTTTAAAAAGGAGAGTAGGGAGAGGTAGAACTCAACTCACAGGCAGGACAGAGAGAGAGAGAGAGATAACCAGTGAAGACCTCTGAAGATCTCCGAAGAAGTGAAGCTACAACGGAACATTTCAGGTGAGATTTCAACATCTGTTCATCTAATACTGTATCTGAATGCATGCCAAATGGCACCCTATTCCCTATATAGTGCACTACTTTTCACCAGGGCCCATAGAGCATATTTGACCCTGGTTAAAAGTACTGCACTATATATGGAATAGGGTGCCATTTGGGGACATGCATATTCATGTGTGCTAGGCTAATCTCCTCTATGTGGTGGAACAGATGAAACTTGGTATTCCTCAGTCCTACATTAGCTGAATCTGCTCTAATGTGATAGTACTGGAATATATCAGATAAGTGGAATGGCTGGGGGTACTCAAAGAGAGGTTTGGGAAACTTACCTACACTATGAAGTACTCACTGACTTTGACTTGATGGCTTCTCTTTCACTGTCTGTCTTTGTGTGTGTCTCTCACTTTCTCTTTCTCTCTCAGGAGACTATCACCATGGCGAAGTTGACCATTCTTCTGCTTCTCAGCGCTGCCATTGCACTGAGCGAAGCCTTAACTCTGGACGAAGCAAGTAAGAGAGTTCACCTCACACTTTACATCATTATTTTTAATGTTGTAGCAGGAGGGTGGTGTGTGTGAGTGTTTGTGTGTGTGGAATGACTGATCTACAAATAATATTGAGTAGTTATTTATGATGCCAGGTGATTTGTAGATCAGTCAGTCTCGACTCACCTTTAAAGTCGGCTGCAATTTTTAACATGCCCTGTGTCTTCTCCTTACAGATGCTATGGTGGCATCTGCAGCAAATGAAAATAGCCCATGCCCCACAGACTGGTTCCAGTTTAATTCACGCTGCTTCATGTTTGTTGAGACTGCAAGGACATGGCCTGAAGCAGAGGTAAAATGCTTACCCTCTTCTGTGAATTAAAGAAGTTCAATTGAAATCAACTTGCTTATTTGGTTTGATGTTACCTTAAAGGGGATTTTGCCTTATTTTAACAGGCATCACATGGATGTTCAGTATGTAAAATACTGAACCCCCCCTTTAAGTTATTGTCTAGTTAGAATTTTCTAGGCTTTGCAATATTTATTTAATGTGTGGAGTCAGAACTCCTGTATATTGGAACCCACAGGCCATGGGATAAGACAGAGATTAACTAATACCTTGAAGAGCCTATTTCAAAGAGCATTAGTTGTGATGGCCAATATTTAATTGTGAGAGTCCAGAACACACATTCTCACAAAGACAGGACAACTGACTAATACCTACATTATGACATGTCTTTGTCCCTGTCTACGGCTTGCTCTAGCGCCACTGTATGTTCCTTGAAGCAAACCTGGCGTCTGTGCACAGCTCTGAGGAGTCCGAATTTCTACAGGCGGTGGTGTTGATCAAGACTGGCGATTTCCCTCTGACTTGGATTGGAGGATATGATGCTGTTCAGGCAAATGTGGAAAAGGTACCCAATTGTCATATTTGAGTAAAAGTTAAGATACCTTAATATAATTTTTTTTTAGTTCAATTGGTAAAATTCATTTGTCTTCTTCTAACGCCTCTTGAGCTATCATATTACGTTACTGAGTTTGGGTAATCCAAAAGTTACCTTACTGATTACAATTTTGAACAGGTAACTAGTAATTGTAACAGAATTACATTTAGAAAGTAACCTACAGTACCTAACCCTGGGCATATGGCACTGAATCATACAGTATAATGGTTGTTAAAAGCAGAATTTTATATTCACACAGTGGTTACTTTCATTTAACAACGCTAAATGGTTTTGTAACAGTAGGCATCAAGTTACTTTCCGAAATGTTGCATAAATGCTTGAAAGGGCTATTATTTTTACTGAACACCATTAAAGTTTACATAGCCCCTAAATGCTTTCAATTACCCAATTTTATAAGCATGCCCAATTTAGGCATTTTTTTAACAACATGATAATCCTCTTGAAAAAACATGGTTTTTGAAATAATCGGAAACAATATGTGATTATTTACTAGCCTAGTGGTTAGAAGTATTTAGGCATATCATGTGAATAAGGCCTCGTGAAATCATTGTCTAAAGCGCAAGAGATACTTTTGCATGTAGGTCTAGATTATTTATGGGTTGATCATATAGAAATATCATAACATTATGTTAACAACTCCAAAGCAATGTCCTGTCTATGGTGGAGGAAGCACTGACTCACTGCCTTTTTCTATTATCAAGACACCTGCTGGTAACTCTTAACTGGTTTGGACTGGTGAGACTCATATAACCCATAAGATTAGGAGTAAAATGTCTCTATTCTCAGCCCTTACGATCAGTTCTCTACTCTGAGGTCAGACCTAGGTTTGGAAGATCTTATAGATGCCCACTGCAGTATCAACTGACACAGTGGGTTGTAGTGGGATAGCATAGTAGGCTAGAGTGAGTACTATTGCATCATAAGTCATTCAATGTTTTAATATTTAGAAATGTTTTAGTTTTAACATTCTGGAAGTTCTGTGGCAGTGATTTCAGTTGAGAATGTTGAAGCCTGCGTTACACCATTCAAATGAATGGGGATAGAACACACTTTATATGAGCAAAAAGATAGCAAAAAGCTATGTTGCAGCAATCTAAGGTGAGTCAGTCTGTACATCAGCCTGTACATGTCAATGTTGATTTAATGTTTGTAGCATTAACATTTCAAGAGCAGTAGATCATCAAAATAGTTCCCACTGAATCCTATGGAGCTTTTATGCGAATTTAAAACGGTTATAGTTCAAAAAGTATAAATGATATCTAAAAGCAACAAACAAATTACTGCAAAAAACAACCACTCTTTTTCCCTTCAGACATCATTGCACGTGTAATAGAAGGGCACATGATGTACCACCATTTTTTAACATGCTGCTCAACACTCCTCAGCTTGGCAACAAAATCAATAACAATGGTGGTGTGGCGGTCAGTGGTTCTGTTTCCCCCCACTGCGGATTCCATCTTTAAACGGTTGTGTTCTAGTTATATGTGATTTCTTTGATACTGAGACCTCAGTTCTTCTCCACAGGACAGGCTATGGTTCTGGAGTGACGGATCCAAATTTGATCACGAGAACTGGGCGCAAAACGAGCCCAATAACTATCAGGGTGCCAGAGAGCCATGTGTTCAGATGAACTTTGGAGGTACAGTAAGCCCACTATCATTCACTGATCCATTCATCAAATTAAATGTTATTCATAGTAAGTATAACAAATAAATCTGACACACACACTTTTATTAAACTTTTTGTGTGTATATCTGAGTTGATTTGAGAGGTAATTTCTATTCTGTGTTTCCTCTTAAGAAAAACATGCCTGGAATGATGAATTATGTGGAAGGAGATTTCCCTCTGTGTGCTCCATAAGGACCTGTTCAATCCATGAAACTATCAACTGAAACCAACAATTCTATTGCGTAGTGTCAGCATCCTAACTGAAAAATCTTTATGGTAAAATCAAATAGTTTATGAAGATTATTTGTTGCTGTAAAATGAAAGTTTAGTTACTTGTTGCAGACAGTTTATGTGGTTTGTTGTCAATAAAACAGGTGTACAAATTATTTTCTCTCAGGAGTCATTATTAAACATGAATGATAGTTCCATAATTGTCAAATCCTTTGAGGTGTTTCGTTAAGATAGTCTAGGATCTGGGAGACTGTTCAGCGGTCATTTAAATTCTTTGATATTTTTTCAATTATTCTTAGAGAATATCATTTATAATTGATTCTCTTGTATAACCCAAAAGGTTGTATTACTCCACAAACAACATGAATGTAAACAAACAATGTATATTGCTTTAAAATAAGTCAAACATGATCATGTGGTTGTCATAGACCGTCAGAGCGCTGTCTATGAATTTGAGAGGTGTTACGTTTCCCTACACCATCCATTCTCTCTATACCAGTAATGGGTCAGCCGTTTGGCTGTTCTTAGAATCACAGAATGTAGCTTTTTGTTTCCAAACTCTCACTGGGTATAGACATGTGTGAGTACAATATGTGCTTGTTAGAGCCAAATATTTTAGAGTTGTATGGAGTGGTGTGATACTCACAGTGTGACATGTTTATTCCCTCTGTTAACAGCTATGTAGTATAATTACATCAACATGATCATGGTAATCAACACATTTAGGTTTGTTATTTGCTACTTTGTACTTGCTGAATGAGTGAGAATGTGAATACAATGTAGTATAATATAATATTATAGCCTAGCACATCATGTTACATTACATTGTTAAACACAAAAACTGTTTCCAGTGACAAGTTGATGAGAAGACCAGTCAATAGTAATGTTTGCAGCTGTACATCAAACAACATCTGCCAGTTGAATATAGACAGAGTGGGACAGTAAGTTTTGTTCGGGGTATTCTACACAAAATGTTGGTTTACTTCTTTATTATGTACAAAACTTCACAATGTAATTTTACATTGACATCATTATTGAAAGATTATTAATGAGATCCTATGTACGTTATATATCGTCATCAATAATGGTGAAAGCCTATGTATAATTGTAGGCATCATGGGACGCGAACCCTCATCAAATGACACTTGAAGATAACGTGCCAACCACTGGTCTTGCTAACCCATGTTTATGATAGACAGGAGACAGTACAGGCAGACAGTCTCAGGCGGGATGACATCACAATGGCTACCAGAACTCACCTGCAGCTCACCTCTGCTACATTCCCACCTCCAGGGGGCCCCCATTGATTTTGTTAGTCTCTCTCACTCAGGTATCATATTAACATAGCAAAATGTGTAAAATTGCCGGAAATGTGCTTTAAAACTGCAAACATTTCTCTCCACCCTATGGCAAAATGTGTACAATTGCAGGAAATGAAATTAGAAAATCTTATCTTCGCCCCATGGCAAACTGCTTGGAATTGCCACAAACTTTCTTTAAACCTGCAACATTTTCCTGTTGTCATTTTAAGTTCCAATGAAACTGCTACGTTTCTGACCAAGTGCATCATTGAAACAATCTGTCAGTCCCCTCGCTACATTATTACATGTTTGATCCATGTACAAATAGGCACACGGGAATACATATGTAAGGTATAACTTTCCCTTAATCAGAATCTAGTTACCAATTCATGATTAACTAGTCCAACACATTAATTAAAATGTATATGTTTTAATCAAATAATAATTCCACAACACAAGCTATTAAAAAATGTCTGCACCACATGTACAGTTGAAGTCGAAGGTTTTACATACACGTAGGTTGGAGTCATTAAAACTTGTTTTTCAACCACTCCACAAATGTCTTGTTAACAAACTATAGTTTTGGCAAGTCGGTTAGGACATCTACGTTGTGCATGACACAAGTAATTTTTCCAGCAATTGTTTACAGACAGATTATTTCACATAGAATTCACTGTATCACAATTCCAGTGGGTCAGAAGTTTACATTCACTAAGTTGACTGTGCCTTTAAACAGCTTGGACAATTCCAGAAAATTATGTCATGACTCAAGAAGCTTCTGATAGGCTAATTGACATCATTTGAGTCAATTAGAGGTGTACATGTGGATGTATTTCAAGGCCTACCTTCAAACTTAGCGCCTCTTTGCTTGACATCATTAGAAAATCAAAAGAAATCAGCCAAGACCTCAGGAAAAAAAATTGGATACCTCCACAAGTCTGGTTCATCCTTGGGAGCAATTTCCAAATTCCTGAAGGTACCACGTTCATCTGTACAAACAATAGTACGCAAGTATAAACACCACGCAACCGTCATACCGCTCAGGAAGGAGACGCATTCTGTCTCCTAGAGATGAACGTACTTTGGTGCGAAAAGTGCAAATCAATCCCAGAACAACAACAAAGGATTGTGTGAAGATGCTGGAGGAAACAGGTACAAATGTATCTATATCCACAGTAAAACGAGTCCGATATCAACATAACTTCAAGGGCCGCTCAGCAAGGAAGAAGCCACTGCTCCAAAACTGCTATAAAAAAGCCAGACTACGGTTTGCAACTGCACATGGGGACGTGAGCCGATGAAACAGTACGGATTTTCGGATGTTAGCCTGGCATGGGTGCCTGGAATCTTTGGCAATTTTTCAGGCTGTAGAATTGCATACCTTTTTGAGGATCTGAGGGCCCATGCCAAATCTTTTCAGCCTCCAAAGGGGGAAGAGGCACTTACGTGCCCTTTTCACAACTGTGCAGATGTGTGTATACCATGTTAGGTCCTTAGTGATGTGGATGCCATGGCACTTGAAGCTCTCAACCCATTCAACTACAGCCCATGGATGAGGGCGAGCTCTCCCTTTCTCCTGTAGTCCACGATCACCTCCTTGGTGTTACTGTAGTTGAGATAGAGGTTGTTGTCCTGCAAGCACACTGCCAAGTCTCTGACCTCCTTATAGGCTGTCTCATCGCCATCGGTGATCAGGCTTACCCCCGTTGTGTCGTCATTAAACTTGACGGTTTGCAACTGCACATGGGGACAAAGATCGTACCTTTTGGAGAAATGTCTTCTGGTCTGACGAAACAAAAATAGAACTGTTTGGCCATAATGACCATTGTTATGCTTGGAGGAAACAGGGGAGGCTTGCAAGCCGAAGAACACCATCCCAACCGTGAAGCAGGGGGGTTGCAGCTTCATGTTGTGTGGGTGTTTTGCTGCAGGAGGTACCGGTGCACTTCACAAAATAGATGGCATCATGAGGTAGGAAAATTATGTGGATATATTGAAGCAACATTTCAAGACATCAGTCAGGAAGTTAAAGCTTGGTCGCAAATGGGTCTTCCAAATGGACAATGACCCCAAGCATACTTCCAAAATGGCTTGACAACAAAGTCAAGGTATTGGAGTGGCCATCACAAAGCCCTGACCTCAATCCTATTGAACATTTTGTGGGCAGAACTGAAAAAGTGTGTGCGAGCAAGGAGGCCTACAAACCTGATTCAATTACACCAGCTCTGTCAGGAGGAATGGGCCAAAATTCACCAAACTTATTGTGGGAAGCTTGTGGAAGGCTACCTGAAACGTTTGACCCAAGTTAAACAATTTAAAGGCAATGCTACCAAATACTAATTGAGTGTATGTAAACTTCTGACCCACTAGGAATGTGATGAAAGAAATTAAAGCTGAAATAAATCATTCTCTCTACTATTATTCTGACATTTCACATACTTAAAATAAAGTGGTGATCCTAACTGACCTAAAACAGGGAATTCTTACTAGGATTAAATGTCAGGAATTGTGAAAAACTGAGTTTAAATGTATTTGACTAAGGTGTATTTAAACTTCCGACTTCAACTGTAGGTCCACAGTTCAGCACCAGGATAGCACACATGACATCACTACCTTAACCTCAGCTTTGCATGAGTCCTTTTTTTGTTGTCATTTTAGCAGACGCTCTTATCCAGAGGAATTAGGGTTAATTGCTTTTCTCAATGGCACATCAACAGATTGTTTACCAACGCTCTTAAATGCTAGGCTACCTGCCAGGTCCTTCAATGTGCAAAAGAAAACTGGCCAAATTAATTTCCCAAAAGGAATCTGGTACATACATTTGTGTTAAGTAATAATTTGTTAATTCATTCTCAAAGGGTATATGCTAACAAGGCTTGTGGATGGATGCTCATACACATGGTCTACTAAGACCCTTTTTAGCCAGTCTCAAAAGCTAAACATTTTCCAAAAGCATTTTATCAGCAAGAATACACCTTCAATGTTTACATGTCACATATGATCTATTTGGAACCATGTGCACACATGTATTTATTTATTCTGGTAAACATTTTTACCACAGTAACATTCCACACAGCCTACAGCCTTACATGGACTTTTAGCCGGTATTGTTGTGGCACTGATAATGGGGTAGACTCTGGCTGTAGCTGAGAGAGAGAGAGAGATCCGTGTTTGAAAAACTAGTGGTAACTTGTGGAATAGACACCGGCTGGAATGCGGATTTAACCAATCAGCATTCAGGATTAGACTCACCCATTGTATAACATTATATAATATCACATTGTAGCCTATCATAGCACATACTTTATGTCAAATCAGAGAGAAGGTTTTATTGCATCATCAAACTTCCTTCAAACACCAAATAGCACCAGCCTGGTTCTATGAGGATCTATGCACTCAAAAACAATGTTTGGGTTAAAATCAACCCAATTTGTGTTATTTGGTAACCCAGCGCTGGGTAATTATTGGACAGAACATGCTTATTTTTACCCAGCGAGTTGGGTTGGGTGAATAACCCTAAATGTTGTGTTGTTGGGTTAAAACATGGGTTAATTTAGGCAGCTGGGTCTTGTTAAATGTAATCCATAGGTTATTTTCAGGAGGTGTGGTTTTTTAGACTTTCAGGTAGTACCATCTTAAGTTGCACATTGCAAATGTCAATGTTCACTAAATATGTTAGCACATTACATATTCTAATATAATATTAATACAATTAGTATTTACATATTGTAATAAAGTGGTATTTATCCCAATGTTGGGATTTGCATACTAGTAGGCTCTAAGGAACTCATGTGTAAGATACAGATGTGTAAGATACAGATGTGTACAGATGTGTAAGCCTTATTAAAGCTACAAAACTGTCAGTGTTCAACCTTAAACAGTGATAACACTATAATATAACAGATGATCCTGTTAGCAATTTATTTTATTTTCAATAACACAAACTCCAAAGCAAATCAGGGGGAGAAAAATAGGTTTATTCAGAGAGGACAAATCAAGATGTTATGCTGGGAGTCAGATGTTCAGTCTCCCCTGTCCTCAGCTTTTCCCCACCGAACAAAGGAACAGGATGCCATTTTTAACCCCCCACCCTAGCCTGGGGTTGACCAATCAGAAGTCTTTGCAGGACAACTTGGCCAATGACCAAATAACAAGTATCCAACTCCAGACTCAATGTACAGACCAATGAAAATGTTGCCCACGTAGCCCACATCACTCGGAGTTCAGGAGTGACATTCCACAGATTCTGAACAGATGTTGAACTGAACCCAACTCCTATTTAAAATTCGCTAATGACCATTAGTACTCTAGTTTTTAGTCCTCTCAAACTCTGCGTTGTGTATTTATCTTCAAAATATACTTACAATCCAGAATTACATTTTCTCTCATGGGTGGCCAAAAGTTACTATCTGAAAGCCAAGCTCCTACTAAGCTACACCTCCAGTCAACTGATCTGACCCTCTGAGTCATATCTCAGTAATCCAGCATCAATAATCCAGCATCAACCAAGTGACCCAATGCCTGCAACCCAGCAGTTGGGTCATCCAAACAACCCAACATTGTTTTTAGTCTAGGCAGCCAAATTACAGATGCCAGATCATTTTGATGATCTAGGAAAATGAGACGAGTATGATATATTTACAAAATAGCAGTCATAACCATTAGCATTAAAAAGTAGCCCGTTTTAATATGAAACTTCTAATGGTTTGCAAACAATTACGATTGTCTGCAGGCAATTCTTTCTTGTGAATGATATTCTATTAATTGCATTTACAAGCCTACAAGTGAACATGTCAAAATAGCATACACTCCGCATGGATCTAAAATGTCTGTGATAATGTCAATATAGAACGCAACAAATACATTCTACAACTGTTTTGAAAAGATTCCTAAATGTTTTATCAAATCCTTCTAAATCAATGTTGATGTAATAGGAGTTGTCACCCTATGCTCTAGGACTAGCCAGAATACTTTGCTGCAGTCTACAAAACAAGCGAACTCATTAGAATGTATCTCCAGCAGTGCTCTCAGGAGGTGGCCCATCTAATTCATCCAGGCTCAACATTCCTTATGTTACCATTGCCCCAGGTGTATGAAGAGAACACAGGGGAATCAACATGCAAATCAAGAAGCCGCCCCTGTTATCCACCTGTACCAGGACCTGAAAAGATAGTGCATGTATCAGGCTGCATACAGAATCCCCCAGGGACAGAAACCACAGGGTCACATTTCAGTTTGAGAAGTCAACCAGTTCTGTTCACAAGTACTCTAGTTTGGAAGCTTGGGAACAACACTAACACACTTAATACAATATGTTACTCTGTTTAAAGACCAACTCCAGTGGAGACATTACTGTGATTTGTCATGTGGTTTCCCTGAAAAGTGACATTTCTGATGTGGGTTTGATGCCGTTGGGTGCATATGTTTAACTGAAAATGTATATTGATGTGCCTGCAAGGAAGTTAGCGTAGACTTGGCAAGCATCTTTGTTTAACCATATGTTTTCAATAAAATCTACTTTGTATTACGGAATTGCCTACATTTCCCCAACCAAGAGCATGTTTGTGGTTAGCCATTACAGTGTCAAAGATAGCAAGACTGACCCTCCCTCCTCTGATTGGTTATCATGGTGCAACTTCAATCGGACATTGATAAATATTAATAGGAAATAAATAATGATGGAATTCTTAGCCATAGCCTCTGCTTGTTTTATGGACTTTGCTGCTATACCTTCCATGTTGACCCATAGTGTCAACACTCACCCATGCAAAGCAAACTATCAAGGGTACTTTTAATGCAACACTTCAAGAGACCTGAAAATAATATGTTTGTGGTATTGGTTTACAGAGGTTAAGAAGGTTCCTTGAACCATCAAGATCTAAGTGTAGCCACATGATGTTGAAAAAGAGACAGGGGAACGAACTGCCACTAAAATAGCAGTGCCATTATGCTTCTGTGTATTATCCGTGATGGACGGGAAAGCAGGATATCAATTCTTAATCTCTCCCTGCTGGTCATGGTTACACGCCCTCAGCAGCGGACTGCGGAAAATGGATTCCGCCTTTTGGCTCAAGCTGAGCAGTGTGCTCGCAGGCGAAGCATGCGGGTTGCCAGAGTGGGGCCTTTTACTGGCAGCGGTGTCTTTTGCCTCAACATGTGCGTTGCCAGAGTGGGGCCTTTTACTGGCAGCGGTGTCTTTTGCCTCAACATGCGCGTTGCCAGAGTTGGGCCTTTTACTGGCAGCGGTGTCTTTTGCCTCAGTATTGTTCTATTCTGAGAGGATGACAAGTTCAAATATTGTTCTGGATGCCTGGCAAGCACATACACCCTCCCCTTAACAATCTTACAGAATCAACTAAACCCACTGGTTTTGACCTACATATTGTGGATGTTAACAGTCAACTACAGAGAGTGTAAATCCCACTCAAATTTTTTTTTAGAAAATATATTGCTTCTGAGTTGCAGGTTTGACCATTTCAAATGTATATGGTCATGTCAGTTCACATGAAGGTAGGAGAAAAAAAGGGCACTCCACATCTCCTCTTTAAATCAGAGCAAACCTTTCTACTGTCATTCAGAGTACAAATCAACTATCAAAGTGATTTAGAACATGGCATATTCATCTACCAGTATGATTAATTCAATACAAGTAGCCTTGAAGGAGATCAAAGGGCAGGCCCCTTTGCAGCCAAACCCAACTGGAGAATTGGGCTTGAAGATCAAATTGGGTTTGACTAGCCAGTTCTATTTCCATGGGAGTCTAACTGTAAAGCCTCTCAGTAGGTCATTAGCAAAAGAGAGTGCCTCTGGACAGTGTAGATGAGGTGGTCCGTTAGTAATGAGGAAAGAGATGGATGATCCCTGGACTTTATCCAGAAGTAAGGGAAGCTTTAGGTCAACTACAGAACTGAACAGATTGGAAAGTATTGCCTGCAATGTGAGGAGAGGTTACTGTAATGTTCTGCAATTCGGCACATTTTTACATTGGGCAGAGAGAACATTTTGCGGTTTTAAAACGAATTACTTAAAATTCTACAAAATGTGCCTTGTCATGGGGTTGAGAAAAAAATTCAGTTTAAAGGTACTTTTCTGCAGTTCTACAAACGTTTGCATGGGATAGAGAAAAAATATTGCAGTTTTAAAGCTAATTTCCTGCGATGCTATACATTTTGCCATGACTTATGCCATGTTCATCTGATATCTGAGTGAGAGTGACTAACAAAATCAATGAGGGCCCCCTGGAGGTGAGCGCCCCTGGGCACGTGCCTTGTATGCCCGGTCAGTATTTCAGTCACGATTAGTGCAAGGTTTAGGATAGCTGGCTACACTAATACTTAGCCATCTATAAAATGTTAGCTGCCATGGCTAATTGAGTGACTGTCACTGACTGACATAAGAGGAAAACTGCTGATGCACAACCACATTTGGAAATAAGTTGAGCCCCCAACTGACTTCCTGAAAAGCTTATCAAATCAAATCAAATGTATTTATATAGCCCTTCTTACATCAATTGATATATCAAAGTGCTGTACAGAAACCCAGCCCAAAACCCCAAACAGCAAGCAATGCAGGTGTAGAAGCACTTATCAGCCACTTATGTCTAGAAACGGCACCGGGCTTAGGCCTATGACCAGTGCAGAATTAAAATAAAATAAAATTACAAGTCAGGTGTATTCAGGATGCTTTGAACGTTGAATGAACATTCAAAACTTGACGACTTGGTTTGAAGTACAAAACAAGATACTTGAGGCATTTCAATATAGCCTTATCTTACTTGTATTACTTACAACACTGTACAGGACATATCTTAAAACAAGTAGATGTAGAGGCAAACCTTGGAATGAGTGGATTAAATGAAGATAACAGTAGTGTTCTTGCTGACACAAGCACACTAATTACCCTACCCATTACCCATTGTAAGGAATGACTTCCCCTGACTTATACAGTATATTACCCTACCCATTACCCATTGTAAGGAATGACTTCCCCTGACTTATACAGTATATTACCCTACCCATTACCCATTGTAAGGAATGACTTCCCCTGACTTATACAGTATATTACCCTACCCATTACCCATTGTAAGAAATGACTTCCCCTGACTTATACAGCATATTACCCTACCCATTACCCATTGTAAGGAATGTCTTCCCCTGACTTATACAGTATATTACCCTACCCATTACCCATTGTAAGGAATGACTTCCCCTGACTTATACAGTATTAGCTATTGTGAAATACCAAATAAGTTCCACAGGAAAATGTGAGTTGGTCAAGTTTGGAGGCAAAAATGCTGACTGGAGCTTGCATTTGGTCGTTTTTTATTATTGTTCATTTGTTCAACCAACAAAGGTTGTTTTGTTTTTAATTCAGGGACCTAGGAAATTCTTGTTTTGAAACTCATTTGATTAGAAACGCCTTACGTGTATAAATTCCTGTATGTCTCTTGAACTAATTGAGATAGTGGTTGCCTGACACAGAATAAAGTCCCATCGTGCTGAGCTCCGTATGCTGTCTTGTCTTATCTTGATGTTCCACTCTACGACCCCTCCAAACGGCGCGTTACACTTCCAAAGCCTTTTTGTATTCCTCGACTTTTGAAGATCGTAACTCAGCCTCATAGAGACTAACCGAAAATATCCACATATGCATCGGAGACACGTCTTTCTTGTGGAATGTTTGTTTCTAGCCTAAGCAAAGAACAGGGCCATAATTGATCGCTTCATATAATCGGAATACATTTTTGCCCCTTAAAATATTTACATCAAATCAAATTGTATTGGTCACATACACATGATTAGCAAATGTTATTGTGGGTGTAGCAAAATGGCTTGTGCTTAATTACATTTTTTATTTTACCCTTTATTTATACAGGTTTTTCTCATTGAGGTAACATCTATTTTCCAAGAGAGACCTGGTCCAATAGCAGCAAGGGGAACAACGTTTCAGGCAAAACAACTTACATACACTAACACAACATTTAGCAAAACTATAAACACACAACGAAAACATTTTACGTAAAAACACGAAAGTCTTAAAGACAATGTCCTAAAGACAATTACACTCTTCTATGATATATACATCAATCAAGTGTTTAAACTCAACCAACAAAACTAGATCATCAAAAAGCTCCGACAGTGCAGTAATATCTAACAAGTAATTTCTAACAAATTACACAACATATACCCAATACACAAATCTAAGTAGGAATGAATTAAGACTATATACATATGGACGAGCGATGTCAGAGCGGAATGGACTAAGATACAGTAGAATAGTATAGAAAAACAGTATATACATATTAGATGAGTAACGCAAGATATGTAAGCATTATTAAGTGAATGAGATACCATAGAATAATATAGAATACAGTATATGCATATGAGATGAGTAATGCAAGATATGTAAACATTATTAAGTAACTAACATACCATAGTATAGAATACAGCATATACATATGAGATGAGTAATGCCAGATATGTAAAAATTATTAAAGTGACTAGTGTTCCATTCCTTAAAGTGGCCAGTGATTCCTAGTCTATGCCTATAGGCAGCAGACTCTAATGTGCCAGTGATGGCTGTTTAACAGTCTGATGGCCTTGAGATAGAAGCTGTTGTTCAGTCTCTTGGTCCCAGCTTTGATGCACCTGTACTGAACTCGCTCTCTGGATGATAACGGGGTGAACAGGCAGTGGCTCGGGTGGTTGATGTCCTTGATGATCTTTTTGGCCTTCCTGTGACATCGGGTGCTGTAGGTGTCCTGGAGGGCAGGTAGTTTGCCCCTGGTAATGTGCTGGGTATACCGCATCACCCTCTGGAGACCCTTGCGGTTGCAGGTGGTGGAGTTGCCGTATCAGGCGGGATACAGCCTGACAGGATGCTTTCAATTGTGCATCTGTAAAAATTTGTGAGGGTTTTAGGTGACAAGCCACATGTCTTTAGCCTCCTGAGGTTGAAGAGGCTATGTTGTGCCTTCTTCACTACACTGTCTGTGTGGGTGGTCCATTTCAGTTTGTCAGTGATGTGTATGCCAAGAAAATTTAAGCTTTCCACCTTCTCCACTGCGGGCCCGTCAATGTAGATAGGGGCTGCACCCACTGCTGTTTCCTGAAGTCGACGATCATCTCCTTTGTTTTGTTGACATTGAGTGAGAGGTTGTTTTCCAGGCACCACACTCCCAGAGTCCTCACCTTCTCCCTGTAGGCTGTCTCGTCATCATTGGTAATCAAGCCTACTACTGTTGTGTCTTCTGCAAACTTGATGATTGAGTTGATTGAGTTGGAGGCGTGCTTGGCCACGCAGTCATGGGTGAACAAGGAGTACAGGAGGGGGCTGAGCACGCACCCTTCTGGGGCCTCAGTGTTGAGGATCAGCGGAGTGGAGGTGATGTTTCCTATCGTCACCATCATTAGGAAGTCCAGGACACAGTTGCACAGGGCGGAGTTCAGACCCAGTGCCTCAAGCTTAATGATGAGCTTGGAGGGTACTATGATGTTGAATGCTGAGCTATAGTCAATTAACAGCATTCTTCCATAGGTTTTCCTCTTGTCCAGATGGGATAGGGTCGTGTACAGAGTGATGACGATTGCATCGTCTGTGGATCTATTGGGGCGGTAAGCAAATTGAAGTGGGTCTAGGGTGTCAAGTAAGGTAGAGGTGATATTATCATTGACTAGCCTCTCAAAGAACTTCATGATGACAGAGGTGAGTGCTATGAGGCGATAGTCATTAAGTTCAGTTACCTTTGCCTTCTTGGGAACAGGAACAATGGTGGCCATCTTGAAGCATGTGGGGACAGCAGACTGGGATAGGGAGAGATTGAATCTGCCTGTTAACACACCAGCCAGCTGGTCTGCGCATGCTCTGATGACGCGGCTAGGGATGCCGTCTGAACTGGCAGCCTTGCGAGGGTTAACACGTTTAAATGTTTCACTCACATCGGCCACAGAGTAGGGGAGCCCACAGTCCTTTGTAGCGGGCCACGTCGGTGGCATTGTGTTATCCTCAAAGTGTGCGAAGAATGAGTTTTGCCTGTCCGCAGCAAGATGTCGGTATCAGCGACGTGGCTGGTTTTCCTTTTGTAGTCCATGATTGTCTGTAGTCCCTGCCACATATGTCTCGTGTCTGAGCCGTTGAATTGCGACTCCACTTTATCTCTATTCTGACGTTTAGCTTGTTTGATTGCCTTGAGGAGTGAATAACTACACTGTTTATATTCTGTCATATTTCCAGTCGCCTTGCCATTGTTAAATGCGGTGGTTCGCGCTTTCAGTTTCGCACGAATGCTACCATCTATCCACGGTTTCTGGTTAGGGTAGGTTTTAATAGTCACAGTGGGTACTACATCTCCTATACACTTCCTTATGAACTCAGTCACCGTATCCGTGTATGCGTCAAGATTATTTTCGCACACTACCCGGAACATAACCCAGTCCACGTGATCAAAACAATTCTGAAGCGTGGATTCCGATTGGTCAGACCAGCGTTGAATAGTATGAAGCACGGGCACTTCCTGTTTGAGTTTCTGCCTATAGGACGGGAGGAGTAAGATGGTGTCGTGGTCAGATTTTCCGAAAGGAGACTGGGGGAGGGCCTTGTAAGTATGCCGGAAGTTTGAATAGCAATGGTCGAGAGTCTTAGTAGCACGAGTAGGACAGTCAATATGCTGATAGAATTTTGGTAGCCTAGTCCTCAGATTTGCTTTGTTAAAATCCCCAGCTACAATACATACAGCCTCAGGATGTGTGGTTTCCAGTTTGCATAAAGTCCAGTGAAGTTTTAGCTACAGTGACAAGGGTATGCTTATTGCCCTTTTTTCTAAAGAGGGGTATGGCTGCCCCCATATACCCCTTCAATTTAAGCACTGGTTTTACCTCTAAAACAGCTCTACCCATATAACATTCAATCACAGCGTCTAAAGCTACAGTATGACTAATACAGATTCCATCTGAGCCTCAGTGTGAGTCATAATGAGCTGCTACAGAGCTGTGAATTCATTGATCTTGCTAAACAGCAGTGCATGTGTTTTTTTTAACAGAACCCCATGTGCTCAGACAAACTGTCAGTGGAGATATTAGTAGGCTAATCCTACTCATCTCTCTATGAATGGTTCTCAGCTCCCGCCTCTCCAGTCCCAAACACCCACGTTGGCTCCCTCAGACAGCATGTGGCCTAGTTGTCAGCTACAGTTCCCTTATCTCTCTGTAATCCTAAAGTTAATTCAGTCACTTTCATATCCCGGATGAGAGGAGTGAATGGTTCAAGAGGCAAAAAGCAGGCCAAAATGTCAAGGAGGAAGATTACATAAGCCCAAACTGTGTTGTATCCCTTACTAAAAACCTTATAACTCAAAAGGCTGGTATACAATTAGGCAGCACGTTTTATGTCCAAAGACAAAAGCCTTGTTGAAACCTTTACTCAACCAAATGAATAGAATAGCCAACAAGGTAAATATCTATACTATAGATACAGTATACGCAGATATGCTGGTTTCATGTTTTACCACAGAAGGAAATCCTTGTTTTTATGGAGCATCATCAGTATGGGTGGCAAAGGGTTTGATGATTGTATTTATACCATATTAAATCTCACCTCAGAAAGATCAATAGATCATAGATATCAAGCCTACAGCAGTATGATGTCTGAGCTTTGGCCCATGCCTGGTGCTGTGTGTATAATTTATGGCCTTAGAGATTGAGATTGTTTCCCAGTTCTCTACCTATTGACTGAAACTCCCCTACTAGCCTCGACACCGCCAGAACCTATCGACCACAGCCTCCTCATCCTGGTTTGCCCATAGCCAGTCCTCCCTCACCCTCGCCCCGACATCAGCGACTCCCGCCCCCAGGCCTCAGGCCCACCCCGTGGGAAATCACAGCTGCTCTAAAACTGTCAGAGAAGTTAAAAAGCTCCTCCTTGAAAATACTCTTTCATTTTACAATTCTTTTCCCTCTTCCAGATCCCGATGTCTGGGCTATTGGGATGGGAAGGCGAGGGGGATGGAAGGCAACAACTCTCATCTGAGTCCGCTGTGTTACTCATTCTTACACACAAGCTTTTACATGATCTGTAAATTATACATGAGTACACAGAGCCCGGTGTCTGCCCCTGCATATTGAAGGTACTATACACAGCCATCTTACCTTTCATTCATTTTCTTTCCAAAAATACGAAAGTTCTTCTATTAAAGTTCCAGTTATTCTTTTCTGGGATCCACCCATTCTTAATTCATGCCTCATCAATCATTTAACAGCACTATTGTTCGACTGACTACAATTATTTATACACTGAGTGTACAAAACATTAGGAAAGCCTCCCTAATATTGCGTTGCACCCACTTCTGCTCTCAGAACAGCCTCAATTTGTCCGGGCATGGACTCTACAAGATGTCAAAAGTGTTCCACAGGGATGCTGGCCCATGTTGACTCCAATGCTTCTCACAGTTGTGTCAAGCTGGCTGGATGTACTTTGGGTGGTGGACCATTCTTGATACACGTGGGAAACTGTTTAGTGTAAAAAAAACAGCAGCGTTGCAGTTCTTGACACACTCAAACTGGTGCGCCTGGCATCTACTACCATACCCCGTTCAAAGGCACTTAAATATTTTGCCTTGTCCATTCACCCTATGAATGGCACACATACACAATCCATCTCTCAATTGTCTCAAGGCTTAAGTATACATACAGTATGAAATGAGTTAAACAGTATGTAAAAGTTATTAAAGTGACCAGTGTTCCATTATTGAAGTGATCAGTGATTCCATGTCTATGTACATAGGGAAGAAGTTTCTAAGGTTCAGGGTGGTAGCAGGCTAGTGACAGTGACTAAGTTCAGAACAGGGTACTGGGTGGAGACCGGCTAGTGATGGCTATTTAATAGTCTGATGGCCTTTAGATAGAAGCTGTTTTTCAGTCTCTCGGTCCCAGCTTTGATGCACCTGTACTGACCTCGCCTTCTGGATGATAGTGGGGAGAATAGGCCTTGGCTCGGGTGGTTGATGTCCTTGATGATCTATTTGGCCTTCCTGTGACATCGGGTGCTGTCAGTGGTCCTGGAGGGCAGGTAGTTTGCCCCCGGTGATGCATTGGGCAATGTATGTCATGGAAAGAGCAGGTATTCCTGTATATGAGAAGCACAAAGAAACAATCATTATTGTATGAATCCAAATTATTGCATGAAGCCATCCCTTGTATAAATCTCTGGGTTTATATAATAGGGTTTATAGTCAACTGTAATATTTGTGATGCATGTATGCAGAGTTTCTATCAAGCTTTAAACATCTGGAAGGGTCTGTGACTGTTGACAGGATACCGCTAACCTAACTGTCTGGCTGGGACTTCTGCATTTAGATTAAATTCTGAGCAAAGACCATACAGTCTTCAACCTCCCCTGGCCGGAGCTGGAACTGGACAGCAGTGATATCCCAAGATAATGAAATAATGGAAATAGAATTGTGGCCCTACCAACTCCTGATAAACCCACCTTATTATGCACTTCTATTTACAGAAAACAGTGACCTTGGCTGGCCTGTGTCTATTGTAACAGGATGAAGGCCCCTCAGAGATAAGGCTCTGTGTGAATAGCCGTCAGGGGGATCGGTCCTGTCTTTAGCTCCATGGGGCTGGACGGGAGGGGGTGTAATGGCAGGTGTCTAAAGAGAGAGAGGGTGGGACAGTAACCAATTGCAGTGAATTCCAGCTAGGCAGCAGGGAGAAATGGAAGCAGAGGTGTGCGTCGTGGGAATCAGTTGGACCGCATGGGGAAGTCAAGTTCTCCTGTCACTCCAGCTGTGAAAATGAATTCTGTCTCGTAGCTGCAGTGTAAATGCTGTTGCCGTGGCACTGCTTATTTACAGAGAGCTCCAAAAGTATTGGGACAGTGACACATTTTTTGTTGTTTTAGATTTGAAATGATCATACCCCAATTTCATAGCCCGAAGACATGCTAACCTCTCACCATTACAATAACAGGGCAGGTCGGCATTTTGGGGAGGGGGGTTATGATATTTGTGAGTCTAACTTTCTCACTCATCATTATTCACAATTCATTCAGGGTTATCCGTAATCATGGTAGCATCCACATGAATCTAGAAGTGTTTAGAAACATATTCTATTTTTATTTACAATAAAAGTGACTCTAAATGACACAATACATAATTGACCATTCATTTCTATTGGGCACAAAATAATCTGAAACACAACCAAAACAAACAGCAAATGAGTCACAAGCTTGATGTAGTCGTGGCTTGCTATGAATATGGGACAGAATACTTAACATTTTACTACTTTAAAACACATATAAGTGAATTTGTCCCAATACTTGTGGTACTCTAAAATGGGGGGACTATGTACAGAAAGTGCTGTTAATTTCTCAATTGTTTACTCGATATGGATGAAAATACCTTCAAATTAAAGATGACAGTTTGCACTTTAACCTCATAGTCATTGTATCATTTCACATTTCAAAGAGCTGGAGTACAGAGCCAAAACAACAAAACATTTGTCACTGTCCAAACTGCTTTTGGAGCTCACTGTACATTTACTTGTGAAAGTTAAGCAACTTTGGAAATAAAGGACGTGATGAAACTATATTGTTTTCCAACAAACACACAGTTTAGTGAGCTCATGCATATGATCGGTAAGCGAGGAAAAAGTAAGCAAGGGAGAGGAATCTGAGCATTGACCAAGATATCATTTAAAAAAATGTAATACACATGTTCCAATCTACATTTTCATATGTTATTCATAAATGTTTCTGTAGATGTGTCCCCTCCACTGTCACAAACACCATGGCTCTCCTGGGCAACAAATAACACAATTCATTTTCACTTAGCTCTAGTCCTTTGCTACATTGCTAAATTAATTTAGCCAAAGAATATAGCAGCTTGGGGACAGTTGCGTTGCATGTTACTAGCGGAGGAGAAAACACATAACACTATTCCCTTAAACTGGATTATCATCTCCAGGGTGTTTTCATTTGTTTGTGCTCCAGTAAGCATGGTAATTTAATACATTTTCACTTAATCATATTTTGGCACTGGTGTGAAGACCCACGTTGGATCATTATCCATAGCTTAGAGCAAGGACAACAATGGCGTGATAACTAGCTTTATCTGTAAACATGTAAAACAGGTGCTTTTGTCTAATGGCTAACAAAAACTAAATATACACATTTAATGTGCTGTGGTTGACTTTACGCCGGGCTTGCAGTCTGATGAGCTGCATAACTGATCCTGTACAAATTCTGATTTCGTTCTCACATAGTGTAAAATCAAATCAAATCAAATGTCTACATTTTAAGTATATCCGTTGACCTGGCTATTTCGAAAATAGATACAGTAGCTAGAAGGTGAAAAAATCAAAGGATAAAAAACAGGTCTTCTTTGTCTACCTTGTTACTGTAGATTATATTACTCACCAACATGATAAATGAACAGGTTATTAATGTCATTAAAGGTAACCGCATAATCAAGTGTTGTTTTGCATCTGCGACAAAATTCTAGATTGTAGAAGAATGGAACGTTTTTATGTCACCATGATTTCTACGACAGTCGACCTAATCCAATCTTCATTTACATAGTATAATGTGTTTCAGAAAGAAGCAGGAGTCATGTGGGCTAAGAGTGTGCGACCCGGGAAGTCATTGTAGTGAGTAATGACCTGCTAAAGGCACTGATGGTAAGCTTATTAGAGTAGCTTCTCTCTCACCTTCTACTGCATTTGTGACACTTTCCGAGGAGCAAGAGAGAGGTATCCAATTACCGCGAGCGATGAGAGCTCTGTCGACCAAGAGTACACCTTTGTTCCAGTGACGCCAGAAGCATGAAATGTGCCACACTGGTGGAAAAGGCCACGGGTCATGGAGAGTGCTCTGAGCCTGTTTCAAGGTTCGGGGGAGGGAATATGGCTCTTCTTTAAAGGGTGAACAGGGGCACAGTGGCACAGGTTCTAATCCTGTTAAAACTCTATGAAAGATGACCTTTCTATTTCCTGCATGTATTGTGTCTCAGTCTACAGGCTCCACGTTCCCTTTCTCCTGTAGGTCACCATAAGGTCAGACACATAACCACAGAAGTGCTGCCGTAACGCTGTCATAGCATGCCATAAAAATTACATCACACATATCATAACTGTTAATGACCAGCCATAACCTGTCACGATGCACAAGACATTGAGTAGGCATTTTGACAGTGCAGTGATGGCACTTGAGCCGTTTTTTATGCATTGTCAAAACGAGACCCATTGAGTCATGAGTTGTATTGGTTGATAAATGCTCCTATGGATCATGAGCATGGTGCAGTTGTACTGCAGCCACCCAAGATCAATAGAGATGAAAGAAAAATCGCTGATATAATGAAGCCAGTGGCCAATTGGAGAAGTCGTATTTTCTAGTACTTTGGGCTCTATGGTTTTATCCTTTTACTGTATGCTAAGACTGTTCCGGATGCTTGAATCTTACCAAGAAAAAGCGTGTTACTTGTTAGAAATGAAAGGGACTTTCATATCAAGCAATATTATGTGGAGCTTTATTGGGAAAAACCTAATTAGCAGTTGCTATGTTTTAAATAGTGTTAATTATGGTACTAACCAAACTCATAACAAATCCTTTAGGAACATTGGATTTAATTATACTTCTGACCCGTGGAGAGGGAATTTGTACCTCTCCCTCAATGAGACAATTGTCATTTCTGGGGAAAAAAGCACTTCTGTAGAAGTGAACGGCACAGTTATCCAAGTGTGATCATCAATGGCACATTTCAGTGGTCGTTGTGAATATGGTGATATTAATTTAAAAAGGCTTATGTTTTATTCATGACTTGATCAGTTCCAATGTTCCTCTAAAGACTTGGTTCAATAAGAGGGGCACAGCACAGCTATTTCCAATTTCTACTTTCTCCAAACAGTCTCTCTCTCTCTCTCTCTCTCTCTCTCGATGTAAAATGACCGAGTGCAGAAATTCTGGCAGCTATACAAATATTTTGAAAGCAGTATTGGCACACATCGTTGCTCACCAAGGCAACACAGCCACATTAACAGATTTGAACTGAAAATATTGATCTCAGGCCTTCAGATTGAATAGGAGTTGGCTGTCAGAGAGAAGAGAAGGAAAACGGATATATCTCCATGGCAGAATCATATCATTGGGCCTGAAGCAGTGTAGCACACTGGCACAAACTCAGCTGGAAGTGGCTTTTCTGTGAAAGTCTGATGGGTTTCAGGATTTCTGGTCATTTAGTGAGCCATGATTCAGTATCTCATGAGGTAATTATAAACCAGGAAACCATTTATTTCCTCGCATCGTTAACAAAGGAGCTGGCATAGCCCTTCTGATGAGAATGAAGAAAGAGTCAAGAAGGAATCGCCGTCAGACAATACTACAGCCAAAGAGGATCAGCCACAAAGGTGTCTGTAGAATACTGAGTCAAAGTAATTTAAATGTGTATTTCCTGGCCTCAAGATACAAGAGAAAATTGCCTACCTTTGTGCCCTAGCCTAGTTAAAAGAATAAAGTATATTTTGTTTGTGACTCCCTCTGAAAAAAAACAAAAAAACTGTTGCCCGCAACAAATTCAATTAGGCTGGTGCAAGGAAACCAGTGTTGTCTTTCCCTTATGACTATTTCTCAAGTGACCTCAAGTCTTTGCTATGATTTTGAAGGTTTTATTTGGCATTGTCATAGATGTGTGTGGAATGATAATTATGCACTGCCATTTTAAAGGGCATTTAAGATACAGTGGAGAGGTGTTCGATTTCTCAGGAATGTGCACGGTGTGCACATTTCTGAGGTGTGCAAGTCATGCAATCGATTAGACACTCATTGTGCCAAATTCAACAAATCTCATTGGGATTTATGAATATAAAACATGGGTAGCTCTTGCATGTAAACTATCAAGGGCCAGGCAGAGCCACCAAAACATATCATCATATCATGGGGTGCCCATCTGAGGCTGTGTAAACTTCACTAGAGTAAAACCCATCTGAGAGAGAAAGCAGAAACAGCGTCAGGCCATTAAAAATAGATGGAGTGTAACTTCTCTCTGTTCACACGCAGTCCCACTCTACTAGCTGTGGTTTTGAAGTGTGCTGATAGTCCTATGTACTTTCTGCAAAGAGAGTGGGGCTGCGCAACTATGTAGGATAAAATGACCTAACAATGTCTTAAAGTTTTTTGTTCTGTCACAGATGACATCAGAACAAGAGGGAGGGAGCACAGCAGGATGTCAGGGCCTCAGTGGAGGTTGAGGTGTGAAGCTGTGAGAGAAGGATGAGCTCAATCAGTGAAAGATTATACAGCATGTGAGGCTAGGTAGCATGCTGTAGCATGAACTTATACCTAATTAAATATACATTAGCATGTACACATACATGTACAAACTTGAACAAAGAGAGACACCTACAAATAGTGCATGCATTCAAATCTGTATTCCAGAGGTTTGGGGATACAGGGATAACACAGAAAGCAGGGGACAAGAGGATATAGTAAGTAAAGGTAATAATCTCTTATGGAATAAACACATGAATTTCACATTTGATCATGTGATAACGTGATTTAATGTGACGTTAATGTAATGACATGTGACAACATAAAACTACACGTGACAGCATGTGAGCAGATGTGAGAACATGATGTCATGTGAAATTAATGTGAAATAAATGTGACAACATGTGGATGGAAAATGTCAACATGTGAGAATATGACACAAAACATCAAATCAAATTGATCAAATCAAATGTTATTTGTCACATGCGACGAATAAAACCTTACCGTGAAAAGCTTACTTACAAGCCCTTATTAACCAACAATGCAGTTCAGGAAATAGAGTTCATTAAAAATGTACTAAGTTAACAGAAGTAAAAAGTTAAATAAAAAGTAACACAATAAAATAACAATAACAAGGCATTATACAGGGGGTACCGGTACCGAGTCAATGTGCTGGTGTACAAGTTAGTCGAGGTAATTTGTACATGTAGGTAGGGGTAAAGTGACTATGCATAGATAATAAACAGCGAGTTGCAGCAGTGTAAAAACAAAGGTGTGGGCGGGGTCAATATAAATAGTACCTGTGGCCATTTGATTAATTGTTCAGCAGTCTTATGGTTTGGGTGTAGAAGTTGTTAAGGAGCCTTTGGGATCTGGTAGCAGAGACAACGGTCTATGACTTGGGTGACTGGAGTCTTTGATAATTTTTTGTGCCTTCCTCTGACACCACCAAGTATATAGGCCCTGGATGGCAGGAAGCTTGGCCCCAGTGATGTACTGGGCCGTAAGCACTACCCACCAAGCGGTGATGCAACATGTCAGGATGCTCTCGATGGTGCAGCTGCATAACTTTTTTGAGGATCTGGGGACCAATGCCAAATATTTTCAGTATCCTGTGGGTGTAAAGTTTTTGTCGTGCCACCTCCACGACTGTCTTGGTGTGTTTGGAAAATGATAGTTTGTTGGTGATGTGGACACCAAGGAACTTCAAACTCTCGACCCGCTCCACTTCAGTGAATTGGAGTGGGTCGAGGATTTCCGTGATGGTTGTGTTGATATGAGCCATGACCAGCCTTTCAAAGCACTTCATGACTACAGACGTGAGTGCTACGGGTCGGTAGTCATTTAGGCACATTACCTTCGCTTTTTTGGGCACAGGGACTCTTGCACTATGGCGAGCGTGATCACACAGTCGGCCAGAACAGCTGGTGCTCTCATGCATGCTTCAGTGTTGCTTGCCTCGAAGCAAAGCCTTTTATGGCCTTTAGCTTTTCTGGTAGACTTGCATCACTGGGTTTCCCTTTGTAGTCCGTAATAATTTGCAAGCCCTGCCACATCCGAAGAGTGTCAAAGCCGGCGTAGTAAGATTCAATTTTCATCCTGTATTGACACTTTGCATGTTTGATGGTCATCTGAGGACATAGCGAGATTTCTTAAAACCATCCGGATTAGAGTCCCGCTCTTTTAAAGCGGCATCTCTAGCCTTTAGCTCGATGCGGATGTTGCTTGTAATCCATGGCTTCTGGTTGGGATATCTACGTACGGTCACTGTGGGGACGAGGTCGTCAATGCACTTATTGATGAAGCCGGTGACTGATGTGATATACTCCCCAATGCCATTAGATGAATCCCGAAACATATTCCAGTCTGTGCTAGCAAAACAGTCATGTAGCATAGCATCTGTGTCATCTGATCACTTCCATATTGAGCGAGTCACCGGCACTTCCTGCTTTAGTTTTTGCTTGTAAGCAGGAATCAGGAGGACAGAATTATAGTCAGATTTGCCAATTGGTTGCACATGTGACATGAAGGTAGAAATTAGGTAAAACGGATTTAAGTGTGCCTGCATTAAAGTCCTTGACCACTAGGAGCGCCGCTTCTGTGTGAGCATTTTCTTGTTTGCTTATGTCCTTATACAGCTTGTTGAGTGCAGTCTTACTGCTTGTGCTTAGTGCTTGTTGTGGTAAATAGACATCTACGAAAAATATTGATGAAAACTCTCCTAGTAGATAGTGTGGTCTACAGCTTAACATGAGGTACTCTACCTCAGACAAGCAATAACTCAAGACTTCGTTAATATGAGACATCGCGCACCAGCTGTAATTGACAAATAGACACAAACCCCCACCCCTCGTCTTACCAGACGTAGCTGTTCTGTCCTGCCTATACATGGAAAAACCAGTCAACTGTATATTATCCGTGTCGTCATTCAGCCACGATTTGGTGAAACATATTCACATTTTTAATGTCCCGTTGGTGTGATAGTCTCGAATGGAGATCTTCCAGTTTATTTTCCAATGATTGCACGTTGGCCAATAGAACAGATGGTAGAGGCGGGTTACCCACTCGCCGACGAATTCTCACAAGGCACCCCAATCGTCGCCCCCTGTATTTCTGCCTTTTCTTCATGCGAATGACAGGGATTTGGTCTCGGAAAAGCAGTATATCCTTTGCATCAGACTCGTTAAAGAAATAAATCTTCCTGCAGTTCAAGGTGAGTATTCGCTGTTCTCATATCCAGAAGCTCTTTTCGGTCATAAGAGACGGTAGCAGCAACATTATGTACAAAATGAGTTACAAACAGAGCAGAAAAAACACACAAAATAGTACAGTTGGTTCGGAGCCCGTAAAACAGCAACCATCCCCTCCAGCGCCATTATCATGTGACAACATTTGAGCATGTGAAAACATGATCTCAAGTTATTTACTTTTTACAACATCGGGATGAAACATTTCAACATGTGATACCATGAAATTACATGACAACATTTGAGCACATGTGAAAGCCGAGATGTCAAATAGAAAACCTTTAAAGGCATAATTTGACATTAATTCAAACAGTCATGGTCCCCTACATGTGTTTGACACATGTTTGACATTGTGTCATGGTCCCCTGGAGCTGAAAATACACTGATTACTTGGGACTCAACCTCTTTTGATATTTGAACTTCACTTGCCTGCCAGCTACCTTGAGTTCCTGCTGAGCCACCAGGTCTATGGACATAATGGAGAATGGCCATATATTTATTGCCAAGAATACATTTCTACACTTTGTCTGAAGTTGCAGTAAAAATTATGTAAATATATAAATCAACTTGAAAGTGTTATTTCTATAAATATGACAGTATGCTGCTGTATTCTGATTTCAATTACTGTAAAATCTTGTAAAATGTTGTACTGTGAACAAAATTGGGCCTCAGTCTTAAATGGGATTTGAACTAATTACCCCATGCTCTTTACCAACCTGTAATGTCCAGCTACAGTGCAGCTACACCTCCAGATCTGTGTGAGCATAAATGAGATATGGCCACAGACTTATTGGCAAGAATGCATTTCTGCACTTATACAATTATCCTCGCCAATGTAAAACTAACAGTGCTCAAGGACTCTTGACGTAGAGTATACACTAGTTATTTGTGGATTTGAACTTGCAACCTCTTACATTGGAGTGCATCAAAGTTTCTGTTGTGCCAACAGGTTCATACTTGTTGCTTGGAATATATATTAACACACTCTCACAGAGTTGTTCCCTGGAGTAAAAAAAGGTTAAAGGTACACTTCACAGCTACACATATAAACTCATGTGATGGACATTTTTATGTTTGTGCTTTTTTATCTAACAATTTCTATGTTTGCGCTTTTCTATAAACCAATTTCTGTGTTCATGCAAGTGACTGATTGAACAAATCTTCACTATCAGTATCTGCAATTTGGCAGTACGCCCTGAACCTTGTTTAGAGAAAGGGATATCTCAGTTTCAAGGTCTCACCTTAGAGAGAAGAAGCCTCATGAGGTATTGGACTGTCACATGCATGACCCAGTATTGGTCATCACATGAATGAAGCAAACATGAATTATGAATGATGAATAAGCTAAATCATGCAAATATAACTCAGTATATAAGGGAACCAACGGGACTGCCCCATTAGAGCTTCTGACAGACGTTCACTATGGTGCATTAAGTTTGTTGGAACCTCTCCAGCTCACTGACAATACACAATTATTAATTTATGATTAACTTTGAGTGTCCCTAGGTAATAATTTCCACAACACTGTCATGATGTTGCCCTGTTGGGTGAGGTTTATGACCCCCATAAATACCTTTCCCCCTTTTCTCTCCACTCAGAATGGACTCTTGGAAAGCCCTTTGTTAACATAGAGAGAGTATGGTAACATCAAAAGGTTGGGGAAAGGCACAGTGTTTCTGTAATCCAACCAGTTGATGTGTCCATTTGTACTTAAAGAATATGATGTCAGATCAGTTGGTGTCTGGGACATTAAATCTGATGATAGGATGACATAAATTATATCTTGGAAAGTCCACACATTCTAGTTAGCAGATTCACATGGAGTTGTTGTGCAGTTTAAATGTTTAAATATGAAACTATTTGTGAAAAGATTAAATGTAATTTTAGCTTCTAAATGAGAGAATTGTTTTCATAAGTAAACTACGCTCACTCAGTGGCCACACCCAAGTGAACAGACATTGATTGAGAACTATGAAACAAGCTCTTCTCTCCTCCAATACAAAAGCCTGTTGACGGAAGTCAACCTTAGCTCCCGACGACGTGAGGACTGATGTCCATATGTTTAAAAGGGCTAGTTTCAACGGGGAGGTGACGATCACCATGCTGGAAGGATTACTTTTGACTAGACCAGCCAGAATAAAGCACAAGCTGAGTATGGAAACTTGGTATGAACTTTTAACTCTTATTCACTAAAGAAGTGATACATCCTAGATGTCAAGTTATCAGCTGCGGCTGTAAACGTACGTTGCCTAGGAAATGACAGACAATCCTATGATAAGACAGGGTACTTCAACGTATCTGCTCTACAACACTACGACCAGAAAGATTGTGCAAAGGACAATGGCGATCTCTGCTGGGCAAACCAGTCTTCCATCTTCGATCCACCTATCGAAGCGCAGCTCAGTGTAAATATATATCTTGCATTTTCCTTTTCCAAATGTGCGGTTATTAGAATGCATAAGATTCTGTATTTATGGTAGCATAGCTTTTCAAGGTTCGATAGAGACCTTTTGTCCCTCAGTCTTCCCACTCTTTCATTCAAACCCAACCCTCTTTCTTTGGGTAACCAGCCGTCTTATCGGTTTCGTCCGCGAGGGACTTTTTATTTTATGACATGATTAGTAATCGATGTATGATCCATCCTGTGTATATGTAATTCTGTGTGATTATATAGGTATTTAGTAAATAAATAATTAAGCCAATTTCTGTATTGCTGATTCAACTTGTTAGCCAGGGTTTGTAAAGATAACCAATAATTTTACGATGTTCAGATGAGACTGAATAAGGTAACGATTAATAATTGACTGCTATTGATATAAAAGATCTTCAGATCTTTAAGATTAAGAGACAACAGATCTATAAACACTCTTCTGTGGTTCCCCCAGTTATTAACGAGTTAATTGTTGCATGGTTTAATTCAATCACTTAATCAATCAAACATTAGGTAATCGATTTTATAAAATAGCCTGTCATATAATGTAATCAGTCAGAGACACGACAACCCTCACACGGCAACCCTCACATGTTCAGTACCTTGTAGGTATGGGAGATTATTCTACTCAATATGTTGACGATAAGGTACGATCATCACTGCGCTTTCAAATATAGGTGGGGACAATGTACTGGTTGGGGCTCATTAGCATATTTGGGGGTGTGGTTAAATGTATGTGTATTTGTGCCAACCATCAGTCGAAGTGTTGGAGCAATTTAAGTGTTTGATGGATAGGCACATACAAGTTGAGCAATGACTTTGATGTGGTTCTGAAAATGGTCTACATATTCCAATAAGGGCAATTTGTTGATAGAAGTTACTATGAATTTGTACTTTCTTTAACTGGAAACTACTTATCAGTAAGTTTTTGTGTAAGTCACAATAACTTACAGGAAAGATGTTACCAGCTATCCACAGGACACCTGCTGCCACTAGCTGTCCTTGCCAGTATCCTGCTGTGCCTTCACTGATGTTTCTGTTGACAACAAGTACATCACTTGCTGATTTGCAGAATATTGCAGGAGTGGCTTATTTGAGGTGTTAAGCTAGCTCTTTTTGATGTCGCATGAGAGGGAATGTCATCCAATATTCCTAAATATTACGTTTTTATACTGTCAGTTCTGTAGCTTTGTTAAAGGCTGACAGAATTGCATGTGACTTTAATTTAATATTTTTTTCTACTTGTTATTGTAATACTCATTTACCAGACCATCAGGTAAAGAGTACGACAGATTAGCTGCAGTAAGTTCCTGCAAATGTTTCAATACGCCACTTGCAACTAGTTAAAAGTAAGTTATTGAAAATTAAACATGAACTTCCTGTGAACCCGAGGCCATTCCTCTTTCAGAAGAAGCACAGGAACAGAGAAGTTACTGATTGTCATAAGTTCACACAAATATTGCATAACTGACTGTGTCAACTTTCATCAACATAATAAGGTAAAGAGTATGACAGATTAGCTGCAGTAAGTTCCGGCAAATGTTTCAATACGCCACTTGCAACTAGTTAAAAGTAAGTTATTGAAAATTAAACATGAACTTCCTGTGAACCCGAGGCCAAGCACAGGAACAGAGAAGTTACTGATTGTCATAAGTTCACACAAATATTGCATAACTGACTGTGTCAACTTTCATCAATATAATAATAAAAAGACTTACTCTGGTACAACATTTCCACTTACGGTTGGCACAAGTACAACATATTTTAGATCATGCTAATGAGCCCCTGCCAGCACATTGCCCCCATCTACATTTCTAAGTGCAGTAGTGTTTGTATCTAATCCTTATTTTGTAACCAAGTGGGAGATGGGAATTTACCTCATACGACTCAGTAAAATCCACTTTTGGTAATTGGTAATTACTAGTGGGAAATGCATCTATCATCCCTGAGCTCTGACTTCTCCCGCATGCTGACCTATGACTTTACCTCCTAAGGAAATGACCTTGATTAACAGCATTTTTTCGGCAATTAAATGTAACAAAAAGCAATCTATTTTTTGAACCCAATACAAGCTGTTCTGTATATGGTTGATGCAGCTTTTTGGCCATTAGCTAATTGGCATTTCTCAACGAGTTCAAAGCACATGAATGCATCCGACTGCTATTTCCGACTTCACAAGTGGTAAATTCCCACCAACCACATGGTTACAAACGCAGCATTACATTGAATACATTGGGTAGAAAAAATGACCATTATACTAGATTTACATTATTCAGTGTTTCTATAGAAACAAGGCAAAACTTTGTACCACCAACTTTAGTTTAATGTTAGGCAGTACTGAGGTATCTTGTGCTGAAGGTTGAAACTGTTACAGGGGTGGGCAACTTCAGTCCTCGGGGGCCTGATTGGTGTCACACTTCTTCTCCATCCCTAGCAAACACAGCTGATTAATCAAATTGCATTCTATACTGAATATCATGATTAGGTGATTATTGGAGTCAGGTGTGTTAGCTGGGGCTGGGGGCAAAACTGTGACACCAATCAAGCCCCTGAGGACTGGAATTGCCCACCCCTGTAACTAGATTATCCACCCATATACCCTAAAATGTACCAACCAGTACCATGTGAGTTCCTATGTGTACCTCTGAAGGCGCCTTATGTGCACCTTTGACCTTTTTGTACACCAGGGAACAACACTGTACCGTAACCATACTCTTATATGTGAGAGTGTGTTACTGTATGTTCTTGGTAACAAATAACCATCTTGTGGCACTGCTGAGACATTAGTGCACTCCAGACTAAAAGGTTGCAAGTTCAAATCCTGAGAGAATTTATGCACATTTAGGGCTAGATTCTATCAGATCTGCACCAGCTATGTGGGTGTTGGCAATCACGTGTTTACGCTTGATCTGATTTGTCAAGTGTCCCTGAGGTCAGCTACTTTTTAGTTGGTGTTGTCAGATATTTGCATAATTATTGACCTTATTCTGGTAAACTTTTAGCAAAATGCAGAAATGTATTCTTGCCACTAAATCTGTGGCTGATATCATGGCCATAGACTTGGTGGTGAAGCGGGAAATTCAAGTTACAGCCATCCCAGAGGTTTTTGTGTTCAAATCCTACAGTAGGTGTGGTTGTGTCCCAAGTGTGCTAACCAATGTTGAGGTCAATTCCATTTAAGTTCCAGTCAATTTAGAAAATGAACCCAATTCCACATTTTCCAGTGTTGAAAATAATTGGAATTGGAATTTCTGTGTACTTCCTGAATACAGTTTGTTGTTGTACAGTATGTTTACTGTAAAATACAGTTCAACTATAGAATTACGTAAAAACTTGTTTCCACTATTTTCGCCACAACTCAGTAACTGGTAACTTACTATAAAATTACAGGATTTTTTTCTAAACAGTTTGTGCCATAAGTGCATCTAAACAAGTATACTGTGTTTAAATGCAATTGCAAGTGAGGCATGACATTTCACTTGTGATAACATGTGCTTTTGTAACATTTCATACGTGACATTTCAGTTTAGCTTGGGCTCACGTACACGATGGCGTCACGACACTCGTCTGAAGGTAACCCGGTACCAGTAACAAAAATGAATGGACGTATGGAGGAAGTTTTGTGGCAACAAATATAAGGAGTTAAAAGGAGTTATATATGTGTTGCAAATGTTTTTCAAAAAAATTACTGAAATGTTACATTTACATAAGTATTCAGACCATTTACTAAGTACTTTGTTGAAACACCTTTGGCAGTGATTACAGCCTCGAGTCTTCTTGGGTATGATGCTACAAGCTTGGCACACCTGTATTTGGGGAGTTTCTCCCATTCTTCTCTGCAGATCCTCTCAAGCTCCTTTCAATCCTCTCAAGCTCTGTCAGGTTGGATGGGGATCGTCGCTGCACAGGTCTCTCAATCGGGTTCAAGTCCAGGCTCTGGCTGGGCCACTCAAGTACATTCAGAGACTTGTCCTGAAGCCACTTCTTTGTTGTCTTGGCTGTGTGCTTGGTTTTTGCTCTGACATGCACTGTGGGACCTTATATAGACAGATGTGTGCCTTTCCAAATCATGTCCAATCAATTGAGTTTTCCAGAAGTTGTAGAAACATCTCAAGGATGATCAATGGAAACAGGATGCACCTGAGCTCAATTTCAAGTCTCATAGCAAAGGGTCTGAATACTTATGTAAATAGATTTGCAAAAATGTCTAAAAACCTGTTTTCACTTTGTGTTTATGGTATTGTGTCTAGATTGATGAGGGAAATGTTTTATTTAATCAATTTTAGAATATGGCTGTAACGTAACAAAATGTTGAAAAAGTCAAGGGGTCTGAATACTTTCCGAATGCACGGTATATGGATCTACACAGCAAATGGCCTGGGACATGGACTTATGATAAGACAAATGTTTGTGTTAATTATTATTGTGTTAAAATAAACCTTGATCAATGTACATGCACAAACATAGATATTGAAACAAACATTTCAAAAAATTAACCTGTAATAGAGCATGCTGGGAAATATGATAACGATGGACATGGTTTTGGTTCAAAGGGAAGTGGGAGTTTCAGGCCCCTGCATCAGGGTAAAACTAGTTACTCAAACTAAGGCTTATGTAATATTTTGGGTATTTTGTCAAATAAAAATTATAATTAATGGTAACTTATTCACTTAGGAACTCAGTTGGTGATGTCCATAAGATTAAAAATGGATGAATGCAACGCTTATGTCTCTGTCCTTAATAAATACTGTCATGGGTAGTATACAATTTACCCGAAAGGCAAGGCACTCTGGGAAATATATGAATAAGGCTTTACACTAAGCAGTGTTAATATTATTATTATTTTTACTCTGGAGTATTTGCTGTGCTGTATAGTGTCACAACTTATTTAGACTTATCTTTAAACAAAATCATTGGTTGATTGGTTTGTCTTGATTATCTACACCTGGGGCCTGTTCAGGAGTATTGTGTAGATCAAATATGACTGTCAGATAGATTGAAATATTGGAGGACATTGTGTGTGCTCTATTCATTCTCTTTCTATCTGCAACGTGCAGTTACAGATACAGCTCTGCCATTAGTTGAAGGTAGCAAATCCAGTAGTTTCTGAAAAGTGGTCACTTCCTAAGATCTGTATGTGTGTGTGTGTGTATATACTGTATATTAATTAAAGTAGTTGCTTTCTCAGATCTGTATTCAAACAGTTAAAAAAAGTAGTCGTTTTTTGGATCTGTATTCAAATAGTTGTAGTCACCTCCAACGGGAATATTTGTTGCGCCCAAAAAATTACTTCTTTCCACAAAGCACATTTTAAAATATAGTTATCCCAGGTCTAAGGTTTTTCCATAAGGAATAGCAATGAGACATGGGAGAGTGATTTCAAATCAATTGAAAGCCCACTGAGTGGCATGAGCAAACAGCGTGAGTAAAACACATACACAACAAAACAACAAACCAAGCTGGTGATTAGGGCATGGGGAGTAAAAATGACTTGACACAAGTTGATACTGGAAGATAGATGACCTGAAAACCAGAGCATAACACAGTGACAACAGACTTCTTTTGAATATCCTGATACGCTACCACATGGGTAAAATCGAGACTCTGTGTTTCCAAAATAAGGCTAATTTAGGCTAACTGTATATAGGACAGGACAGTGACTACAGGTGCACTTTTTTCAGTTTGCTGGTTTATAGAATAGCAAGCATGTATAAGTATAGAAAACGGTAACCATCTCTCATTAAAGATGCACTCAAACATGTTTTACATTTCAGCCAGTAGTGAGACAAAACGGGTCCCCGTTTTTTGTGTACTACATCATCCATTTGTGTACTACATCATCCATTTAGTTTGATATATTTCACATTATGCAATTTGTACAATATGTTACTAATATGTTGTTTTTAAGATCCCGGAAGAGTGCATCTAAGTTGTCCATACATATCCCATGCTTTCTCTGGGTTTTCGGTATTCGGATAAATAACGGATCTTGTTCAGATTGTTCCAAAATACTTTCAGATGTTTACTCATACTGTACGGCCGTCAATTTACTTCCTTTGCCACCAATAGTTTTAGCAGCCAAGACAGTGTTGTGTCACCGAGGTCGCATCATCCCTTTCTGACAGTGTAGGTGAGGTCTCTGTCTCCTGTCTTACACAAGCAGTCTGCAGGCTTGGCAGCACGGCAAAGGCTCTCTGTGATAGCTCGCTATGTTTGCTGTGAGGATCAGAGTCTTAAATGCTGGAGAGAACGGAGGAAAAGATTTGGACACAAACAGTCCTATTCCCCAAGGCCTTGTCAATGGCAGGATTAGGATTAGACCTCTCTCTCTCTCTCTCTCTCGCTCTCTCTCTCACTGCCAAGAGTTTCATGGAAACGGGGTAAGGGAGAGGAATTCTGCACAGCAAGGTCCATCCCTCTCTCACCCAGGGGCGGACTTAGTGATTTAGAGGCCCCAGGCAGAGGCCACTCTGATTTTCTTTTCAATATCGACCAATGCCAAAAATTGTTCTTCATTTTAGGGCCTTTTTAATAATTCTAGCACAGATACACACTGCAACCAAGTTTCTATGTTCATGAGGCTAATAATAAAACATGTCAAATGACTTGAATATGAATATTTTTTATTTGCATCAAAAAGTGAGTGAAATGCATAAGAACGGAAATGGAAAGTTCGGGAAAACATCAGGGACGATCATCAGGTAATAATTGTGTGTGTATAAAAAAGATAAGCATTGTTTTCAATTGCGGTTTTGTCACAGCCCTTTTATGCACTGCGCAGCTCGTGTGCATCATAGAGGGAAATGCAAGACATGTATGTGTTTCTGAGGGTCATGGATTTCAGGAATGCGGTCATAATAGCTAATAGACCCAACCTTTCAGAAGCTAGAGCCACATTTAGTTGAAGAAACTGCTTCATTTGTCACACCCGGACACGGACACAACCGCTAAAATGCGCAAAATGGAGGTTACTCACGCGCAGTGGAGGGACTCGGGCAGAGGAGGAAGGCAAGATAACAGAGAATTTCTGTGAAAAGAAAATATTCCAAGTAGACAAGGCCCCTGATGATGTGAGGCCTCAGGCAATTGCCTGATTTGCCTAATGATAAGTATGCTACTGCTTCGACTTTCGTCTAGCTCCCTCTCTTGAGAACTGTGTCCTTGGTCCTTCAATGTGGTGTTGTCAAGAGGATGTGTGCCTTTTAAAAGTGAATGGACCACACACAGACACTATCTGATAACGTCATCTGTAATTGGTTGTCATCGTGTTTACCACCCTGACAGTCGTCTCTAGTCCCTCTTTGATGGTTTATTCTCTGCACCATTGTCTCTCAATTTTTCTAGTAGAAAGAGAGTAGTGTTTCAATATGACTCGGGGACACTTTGTCCATGGCTTAGATATATGAGACTCTCCAACACAAAAACCTTCATTCTGTCAGTAGGGCTTCGGTCCATTGTGAGCACACTTGTAACCGACCGCCTCGATTCAGTCTTATGTAGCAGAATTTTAAATTGTGTTTTTTTTACATTGGATAAAAGTAGAGACTCATGTTCCAGAAGGCATTTCTGCCCAAACAAGTATTTTGATAGAAAAATTATGTTTACGTTCAAATGCCACTCCTGTGAAATGGTGATGTGCGGCATATTCCTAGTCACTTTTAGTCTACCAAACTACTCATTTGAGTGATAAGATTAAAAGAGATGTTTTAAAAAAAGAGATGTCAGCCACATAGTCATCTATCTTAAGGTCATCTGACTGTTAAATAGCCATCACTAGCCAGCTTCCACCCGGTTATGCCCAGTTAAGAACAAATTCTTATTTATAATGATGGCCCACCCCGGCCAAACCCGGACGACGCTGGGCCAGTTGTGTGCCGCCCTATGGGACTCCCAATCACGGCCAGTTGTGAGTCAGCCTGGAATCAAACCAGGGTCTGTAGTGATTTTAGCAGTGAGATGCAGTGCCTTAAACTGCTGCGCCACTCGGGAGCCTAACATAATCATATATTTGGAATCACTGGCCACTTGAATAATGGAACACGAGTCACTTAAAGTAAGGTTTAAATAATGTTGACACACTGCTTTACTCATCTCATATGTATATATTGTATTCTATTGTACTGTATTTTAGTCAATGCCACTCCGACATTGCTTGATCTAATATTAAAAAAAAAATAATTATCCATTCTTTTACTTTTAGAATTGTGTGTATTCCTGTGAATTGTTAGATACTACTGCAATGTTGGAGCTAGGAACACAAGCATTTCACTACACCCGCAATAACATCTGCTAAATATGTGTATGTGACCAATAATATTTGATTTGATTAGTACAATAAACTGTCTCATTTTGTAGTAATACTTTGCTTACAACTGAGTTTGCTTAAAAACGATCATTAATAACCTTGAGTCATACAAGTTCAAATAAGGGGTGCTTATGGTGCTTCTATTTGTCCTGTTTCACACATGTACAAGTGTGTGGTCTGAAATGTAAATTTATTTATTTTTAAATATCTCACTCCCCCTGAGAGTGGGGTCACGCCCAGGGAACAGATTTTATTGACAGTGACCCCGGAGCAATTAGGGTTAAGTGCCTTGCTCAAGAGTAGATTGACAGATGTTTCACCTAGTCAGCTTGGGGATTCAAACTAGCAACCTTTCTGTTACTGGCCAACACTCTAACCACTACGGTACCTGCCACTGGTCTCTACAGAGTTAGGTAAGTCACTGTATTATTTTTTTTGCACCTTACTTGTGGAATAATCTGACATTTTCTATAATTGGATGTTTTGTTGCCTCTGGGGCAATTCAGACTGCTGATTGAGGACCTTTTTACTGAACAATGTGTTTGTTTTCTATGTTTTGAACTGTCTTGCACTGAATCTATTCACACACACTGGACTCTACCCACACTTTCATACTTACCCCGACACCCCAACACACACATACTCACAAACAATACATATGCTCACACACCCATAACATGCGCACACATGCATACTGATGCCATAAACACTTTGGGTACTGATGTCACTGCACAGACTCGGCACAGGTACTCCCTGTATAGAGCCATGTTATTTTTTACTTGTTATTTGTTATTTACTGTGTATTTATTCCTCGTGTAACTATTTAAATATTTTATTTTTTATCTTTAACTGTTGGTCTACTACACGTGTTGTTTAAGAAGCATGTGACAAATACAAATTGATTTTCATTTGATTGTGTTATGTAATTGTGTTTGATATCTTTGTAATAACAGGGCTCATCTGTAGTCTGTGGTCTCATCATGACACCCTGTCAGAATATAGGTTAAATAAATACATCTGTATTCGCTTGATTTCAATGACCAAGTTTTAAGTATTAATAGCACATGCACAAGTACGGTGAAATGCCTTTCTTGCAAACGCAAAACCCAACAATGCAGTAATCAATAACAATGTATTTCTAGAAAAAAAACGGAACAAATAAAAATATGAAATGCACAATAAAGTAAGTAAGTAAGCATTCTATATACAGGAAATATTTAAAAAGTCAGTTCCAGATACTGGAGTGATGGAGGTAGATATGTATAGGGGTAAGGGGACTAAGCAGCAGGATATAAGATAAACAAAGAGTAGCAGCAGCTTGTATGTGAGTGGGTGTGCGTGTGTGGAGTCAGTGTAAATATATGTGCATATCAAATCAAAGTTTATTTGTCTCGTGCGCCGAATACAACCTTACAGTGAAATGCTTAACCAACAGTGCAATTTTAAAGTTAAAAATAGGTATTAGATGAACAATAGATAAATCTTCTTCAGACTAGGGTCTATTTTTCTGCACTTCCTGTCTGACTGACGTGCCCAAAGTAAACTGCCTGTTACTCAGGCCCAGAAGCCAGGATATGCATATAATTGGTACCATTGGATAGAAAACACGTTGAAGTTTGTAGAAATGTTAAAATAATGTATGAGACTATACAATTGATATGATAGGAGAAAATCCAAAGAAAAACCAACCCGATTTTTTGTTTTGAGAGCCCATGCTCTTACAATGGAACGCTATGGGTCATATTCAATTCAATTTCAATTTTATTTTATATAGCCCTTCGTACATCAGCTAATATCTCGAAGTGCTGTACAGACACCCAGCCTAAAACCCCAAACAGCTAGTAATGCAGGTGTAGAAGCACGGTGGCTAGGAAAAACTCCCTAGAAAGGCCAAAACCTAGGAAGAAACCTAGAGAGGAACCAGGCTATGAGGGGTGGCCAGTCCTCTTCTGGCTGTGCCGGGTGGAGATTATAACAGAACTATGCCAAGATGTTCAAAAATGTTCATAAGTGACAAGCATGGTCAAATAATAATCATGAATAATTTTCAGTTGGCTTTTCATAGCCGATCATCAAGAGGTGAAAAACAACAGGTCTGGGACAGGTGGCGGTTCCATAACCGCAGGCAGAACAGCTGAAACTGGAATAGCAGCAAGGCCAGGCGGACTGGGGACAGCAAGGAGTCACCACGGGCGGCAGTCCCGACGCATGGTCCTAGGGCCCAGGTCCTCCGAGAGAAAGAAAGAGAGAAGGAGAAAATTAGAGAGAGCCAAGATTTTCAAAATGTTCATAAATGACAAGCATGGTCAAATAATAATCAGGAATAAATCTCAGTTGGCTTTTCATAGCCGATCATTAAGAGTTGAAAACAGCAGGTCTGGGACAGGTAGGGGTTCCATAACCGCAGGCAGAACAGTTGAAACTGGAATAGCAGCAAGGCCAGGCGGACTGGGGACAGCAAGGAGTCACCACGGCCGGTAGTCCCGACGTATGGTCCTAGGGCTCAGGTCCTCCGAGAGAAAGAAAGAGAGAAGGAGAAAATTAGAGAGAGCCAAGATTTTCAAAATGTTCAGAAATGACAAGCATGGTCAAATAATAATCAGGAATAAATTTCAGTTGGCTTTTCATAGCCGATCATTAAGAGTTGAAAACAGCAGGTCTGGGACAGGTAGGGGTTCCGTAACCGCAGGCAGAACAGTTGAAACTGGAATAGCAGCAAGGCCAGGCGGACTGGGGACAGCAAGGTGTCATCATGCCCGGTAGTCCTGACATATGGTCCTAGGGCTCAGGTTCTCAGAGAGAAAGAGAGAACGAAAGAATTAGAGAGAGCATACTTAAATTCACACAGGACACTGGATAAGACAGGAGAAGTACTCCAGGTAACCAACTGACCCTAGCCCCCCGACACATAAACTACTGCAGCATAAATACTGGAGGCTGAGACAGGAGCGGTCAGGAGACACTGTGGCCCCATCCGAAGAAACCCCCGGACAGGGCCAAACAGGAAGGATATAACCCCACCCACTTTGCCAAAGCACAGCCCCCGCACCACTAGAGGGAAATCCTCAACCACCAACATTACAATCCGGAGACAAGGCCGAGTATAACCCACAAAGGTCTCCACCACAGCACAAACCAAGGGGGGGCGCCAACCCAGACAGGAAGATCACGTCAGTAACTCAACCCACTCAAGTGACGCACCCCTCCTAGGGACGGCATGAAAGAGCACCAGCAAGCCAGTGACTCAGCCCCTGTAACAGGGTTAGAGGCAGAGAATCCCAGTGGAGAGAGGGGAACCGGCCTGGCAGAGACAGCAAGGGCGGTTCGTTGCTCCAGAGCCTTTCCGTTCACCTTCACACTCCTGGGCCAGACTACACTCAACCATATGACCTACTGAAGAGATAAGTCTTCAGTAAAGACTTAAAGGTTGAGACCGAGTCTGCGTCTCTCACATGGGTAGGCAGACTGTTCCATAAAAATGGAGATCTATAGGAGAAAGCCCTGCCTCCCGCTGTTTGCTTAGAAATTCTAGGGACAATTAGGAGGCCTGCGTCTTGTGACCGTAGCGTACGTATTGGTATGTACGGCAGGACCAACTCGGAAAGATAGGTAGGAGCAAGCCCATGTAACGCTTTATAGGTTAACAGTAAAACCTTGAAATCAGCCCTTGCCTTAACAGGAAGCCAGTGTAGGGAAGCTAGCACTGGAGTAATATGATCAAATTTCTTGGTTCTAGTCAGGATTCTAGCAGCCGTATTTAGCACTAACTGAAGTTTATTTAGTGCTTTATCCGGGTAGCCGGAAAGTAGAGCATTGCAGTAGTCTAACCTAGAAGTAACAAATGCATGGATTAATTTTTCTGCATCATTTTTGGACAGAAAATTTCTGATTTTTGCAATGTTACGTAGATGGAAAAAAGCTGTCCTTGAAACAGTCTTGATGTGTTCGTCAAAAGAGAGATCAGGGTCAAGAGTAACGCCGAGGTCCTTCACAGTTTTATTTGAGACGACTTTACAACCATCAAGATGAATTGTCAGATTTAACAGAAGATCTCTTTGTTTCTTGGGACCTAGAACAAGCATCTCTGTTTTGTCCGAGTTTAAAAGTAGAAAGTTGTCAGCCATCCACTTCCTTATGTCTGAAACACAGGCTTCTAGCGAGGGCAATTTTGGGGCTTCACCATGTTTCATTGAAATGTACAGCTGTGTGTCATCCGCATAGCAGTGAAAGTTAACATTATGTTTTCGAATAACATCCCCAAGAGGTAAAATATATAGTGAAAACAATAGTGGTCCTAAAACGGAACCTTGAGGAACACCGAAATGTACAGTTGATTTGTCAGAGGACAGACCATTCACAGAGACAAACTGATATCTTTCCGACAGGTAAGATCTAAACCAGGCCAGAACTTGTCCGTGTAGACCAATTTGGGTTTCCAGTCTCTCCAAAAGAATATGGTGATCGATGGTGTCAAAGGCAGCACTAAGGTCTAGTAGCACGAGGACAGATGCAGAGCCTCGGTCTGACGCCATTAAAAGGTCATTTACCACCTTCACAAGTGCAGTCTCAGTGCTATGATGGGGTCTAAAACCAGACTGAAGCATTTCGTATACATTGTTTGTCTTCAGAAAGGCAGTGAGTTGCTGCGCAACAGCTTTTTCTAAAATTTTTGAGAGGAATGGAAGATTCGATATAGGCCGATAGTTTTTTATATTTTCCGGGTCAAGGTTTGGCTTTTTCAAGAGAGGCTTTATCACTGCCACTTTTAGTGAGTCTGGTACACATCCGGTGGATAGAGAGCTGTTTATTATGTTCAACATAGGAGGGCCAAGCACAGGAAGCAGCTCCTTCAGCAGTTTAGTAGGAATAGGATCCAGTATGCAGCTTGAAGGTTTAGAGGCCATGATTATTTTCATCATTGTGTCAAGAGATATAGTACTAAAACACTTAAGTGTCTCTCCCGATCCCAGGCCCTCGCAGAGCTGTGCGGATCCAGGACAGCTAAGCCCTGGAGGAATACGCAGATTCAAAGAGGAGTCCGTAATTTGCTTTCTAATGGTCATGATCTTTTCCTCAAAGAAGTTCATGAATTTATTACTGCTGAAGTGAAAGCCATCCTCTCTTGGGGAATGCTGCTTTTTAGTTAGTTTCGCAACAGTATCAAAAAGAAATTTTGGATTGTTCTTATTTTCCTCGATTAAGTTGGAAAAGTAGGATGATCGAGCAGCAGTGAGGGCTCTTCGGTACTGCACGGTACTGTCTTTCCAAGCTAGTCGGAAGACTTCCAGTTTGGTGTGGCGCCATTTCCGTTCCAATTTCCTGGAAGCTTGCTTCAAAGCTCGGGTATTTTCTGTATACCAGGGAGCTAGTTTCTTATGACAAATGTTTTTCGTTTTTAGGGGTGCAACTGCATCTAGGGTATTGCGCAAGGTTAAATTGAGTTCCTCAGTTAGGTGGTTAACTGATTTTTGTCCTCTGATGTCCTTGGGTAGGCAGAAGGAGTCTGGAAGGGCATCAAGGAATTTTTGTGTTGTCTGAGAATTTATAGCACGACTTTTGATGCTCCTTGGTTGGGGTCTGAGCAGATTATTTGTTGCGATTGCAAACGTAATAAAATGGTGGTCCGATAGTCCAGGATTATGTGGAAAAACATTAAGATCTACAACATTTATTCCATGGGACAAAACTAGGTCCAGAGTATGACTGTGGCAGTGAGTAGGTCCAGAGACATGTTGGACAAAACCCACTGAGTCGATGATGGCTCCGAAATACTTTTGGAGTGGGTCTGTGGACTTCTCCATGTGAATATTAAAATCACCAAAAATTAGAATATGATCTGCTATGACTACAAGGTCTGATAGGAATTCAGGAAACTCAGAGAGGAACGCTGTATATGGCCCAGGAGGCCTGTAAACAGTAGCTATAAAAAGTGATTGAGTAGGCTGCATAGATTTCATGACTAGAAGCTCAAAAGACGAAAACGCCATTTTTTTTTTTGTAAATTGAAATTTGCTATCGTAAATGTTAGCAACACCTCCGCCTTTGCGGGATGCACGGGGGATATGGTCACTAGTGTAACCAGGAGGTGAGGCCTCATTTAACACAGTAAATTCATCAGGCTTAAGCCATGTTTCAGTCAGGCCAATCACATCAAGATTATGATCAGTGATTAGTTCATTGACTATGACTGCCTTTGAAGTGAGGGATCTAACATTAAGTAACCCTATTTTGAGATGTGAGGTATCACGATCTCTTTCAATAATGGCAGGAATGGAGGAGGTCTTTATCCTAATAAGATTGCTAAGGCGAACACCGCCATGTTTAGTTTTGCCCAACCTAGGTCGAGGCACAGACACAGTCTCAATGGGTATGGCTGAGCTGACTACACTGACTGTGCTATTGGCAGACTCCACTAAGCTGGCAGGTTGGCTAACAGCCTGCTGCCTGGCCTGCACCCTATTTCATTGTGGGGCTAGAGGAGTTAGAGCTAGAGGAGTTATATGCAATTCCAGCTCCCAGTTTGCAATTCCTATGGCTTCCACTAGATGTCAACAGTCTTTGTTCAAGGTTTCAGGCTTGTTTCTTCCCAAACGAGGAAGAATTTTGAGTTTTGGTACTAGGAGTCTGAGTTGGAAATCAGTCTGTAGCTTTTTCGATTCCTTTCTCTGCATGTTGAACGAGTGGATTACTCAAATCGATGACGCCAACTATATGGACTTTTTGGGATATAAAGGATTTTATCTAACAAAACAACCATGCATGTAGTAGCGGGTACCATTTGGATTGCAAATCAGAGGAAGATTTTCAAAAAGTAAGTGAATATTTAATCGCTATTTGTGATTTTATGAAGACTGTGCTGGTTGAAAAATATTTTGATGTGGGGCGCCGTCCTCAAACAATCGCATTGCATGCTTTCGCTGTAAAACCTATTGTAAATCGGACAATGCAGTTAGATGAACAAGACTTTAAGCTTTTAACCGATATAACACACTTGTATGTACCTAAATGTTTAATATCCATAATTTTATGATTATTTATTTGAATTGTGCGCGCTCCAATTTCACAGAAGTTGTCGACAGGTGTCCCGCTAACGGGACGACTAGCCCTAAATAATTGTATATAAGTAAAGAAAAAAAAACAAAGTAAAAAGACAGTGACAATAACAGTAGCAAGGCTATATACAGGCACCGGTTATTCGGGCTAATTGAGGAAGTATGTACATGTAGGTATGGTTAAATTCACTATGCATATATGATAAACGGAGAGTAGCAGTAGTGTAAAAGAAGGGTTTGCGGGTGGTGGATGGCAGAACACAATGCAGGTAGTCCGGGTAGCCAATGTGCGGGGGCACCGGTTAGTCGGGCTATTTGAGGTAGTATGTACATGAATGTATAGTTAAAGTGACTATGCATATATGATAAACAGAGAGTAGCAGCAGTGTAAAATAAGGGTTGAGGGGACAATGCAAATAGTCTGGGTAGCCATTTAATTGCTTGTTCAGGAGTCTTATGGCTTGGGGGTAAAAACTGTTGAGAAGCCTTTTTGTCCAAGACTTGGCGCTATGGTACCGCTTGCCATGCGGTAGTAGAGAGAACATTCTATGACTGGGGTGGCAGGGTCTGACCATTTTTAGGGCCTTCCTCTGACATCACCTGGTGTAGAGGTCCTAGGTGGCAGGCAGCTTAGCCCCAGTGATGTACTGGGCCGTACGCACTACCCTCTGTAGTGCATTGTGGTCGGAGGCCGAGCAGTTGCCGTACCAGGCAGTGATGCAACCAGTCAGGATGCTCGATGTTGCAGCTGTAGAATCTTTTGAGAATCTGAGGATCCATACACAATCTTTTTAATTTCCAGAGGGGGAATAGGCTTTGTTGTGCCCTCTTCACGACTGTCTTGGTGTGTTTGGACCATTCTAGTTAGTTGGTGATGTGGACACTAAGGAACTTGAAGCTCTCAACCTGCTCCACTACAGCCCCGTCGATGAGAATGGGGGCGTGCTCAGTCCTCCTTTTCCTGTAGTCCACAATCATCTCCTTTGTCTTGATTATGTTGAGGATTAGGTTGTTATTCTGGCACCACACGACCAGGTCTCTGACCGCCTCCCTGTAGGCTGTCTCGTTGTTGTCGGTGATCAGGCCTACCACTGTTGTGTCGTCTGCAAACTTAATGATGGTGTTGGAGTCGTGCCTGGCCACCCAGTCGTGGGTGAACAGGGAATACCGGAGGGGACTGAGCACGCACCCCTGAGGGGCTCTAGTGTTGAGGATCAGCGTGGCGGATGTATTGCTACCTATCCTAACCACCTGCGGGCGGCCCATCAGGAAGACCAGGATCCAGTTGCAGAGGGAGGTGTTTAGTCCCAGGATCCTTAGCTTAGTGAGGAGCTTTGAGGGTACTATGGTGTTGAACGCTGAGCTGTAGTCAATGAATTGCATTCTCATGTAGGTGTTCCTTTTGTCCAGGTGGGAAAGGGCAGTGTGGATTGCAATAGAGATTGCATCATCTGTGGATCTGTTTGGGCGGTATGCAAATTGGAGTGGGTCTAGGGTTTCTGGGATAAGGGGGTTATGTGAGCCATTTCCAACCTTTCAAAGCACTTCATGGCTACGGACGTGAGTGCTACGGGTCTGTAGTCATTTAGGCAGGTTGCCTTAGTGTTCTTGGGCACAGGGACTATAGTGGTCTGCTTGAAACATGTTGGTATTACAGACTCAATCAGGGACATGTTGAAAATGTCAGTGAAGACACCTGCCAGTTGGTCAGCACATGCCCGGACCACACGTCCTGGTAATCCGTTTGGTCCCTCGGCCTTGTGAATGTTGACCTGTTACAAGGTCTTACTCATGTCGGCTACGGAGAGCGTGATCACACAGTCATCCGGAACAGCCATATGTGCATATTATGTGTGAGGGAGAGAATGATGGATTGAGTGTTTGTCTGAGTGTTGGTGTGACAGTTTGTATGAGTGTGCATAGAGCAAAGATTGAAATAAAAGGTCAATGAAGATACAAGGTTAGACTTCCTGCATGGAATTCTGGAGAAAGGCTGTGTGCTGATCAAGCTCTGTGACAATTTTGGCCTAAATTAAACTTCACGAGTTAGAAGGACATATTTGACCTTCTAAATCAGACTGGCAATGAGTAAGGATAAATATTCAAGTGAAAGACTGCATCAAAGAGAAGATAATCCGCTACGTTCACTGTGTTTAAGTCGCTTACCGAGCCCAACTCCACAACGTGTTAGAGGCCGCCATCACAGCCAAAACAGTGATGCCGGAGGTTCATCTCTCGTGGTAGAATTGACGTTATTTTGATGAGTAACAGCCACCTCACTCAGCAAAATGTCAATCCCTATCGATGCCATGAAGGCTACTCTAGAAACGGATGACCCACATTGAAAAGAAGAATGAGGAATATGACGAAAAGTTAATACAACAAGACCAGGCTATTAGCTACCTGATGGGCCAGGTAGAGGAAATACAAAAGAAGGGAGACTTGTTGGAAAACTTTTCACGTCATAATAATATTATAATTTTTGAGGTCGAAACCAATGCAGAAAGGGGGCAGAAAATGTCTACATTTGTGGACAAGATGCCCTCTCTATGCTGGTCATAGAAAGGACAACAGAACCGCACCCGCAGCCCAGAGAAGGCCCGGAGCAAAGTACACACAGAGGCCCAGCGCTATCATCGTGCAACTTCGAAACGAAACAGGATATAATGCAGCTGTCGAGAACCAAGGGAGAACTATTCTACAAAGACAAACACATATTTATCTTCAATGACTATTCTGCAGAGCTATTGTGGAAGAAAAAAGATTATGACGGGATCAAGAGAGAACTGTCAGCAAAAAACATCACATACTCTCTGATGTTCCCTGCGAAGCTGCTTGTCACCCATGAGAGCAAGACCCACATCTTGGATTCTGTAACTGATGTCGAGTCCTTCCTGCGCTCCATTGGGATTACACCACCTTCCAGATCCGAGGACAGGGTCAGGAAAAATATGCCCACTATGTGGCAAATTGTTGGGCCCAGAAGGAGTGAGAGACAGAAGGACCCAAGGCCTAAGAAGTAGCCTAAATCTACTGTGGAAAACTGTCCAGTCCACATTGACTGCTGAAGCGACCCCTTCTCCTTAAGGATTTGAAACTACCTGGTTTTATGCTCATAATTGGGATATTATTACAGGACTATTTTATCAATCTTTGACCTACAGTTTGTTGGGATGATAAGGTAAATATTCAATCTGGGAAAAACAGAATAATAGCCTGCTTTCGTCATTCCCACTTTCTCTTTAAGTACGCTATAGAGTAAAGATTATCAATGTTTTACCTTGTTTTATGGCAATTACATATAGGCTACCCAAGTGTAGGTTAGTCAAAATATTAGCGTAAAATGTGCTGATCCTAATTTATTTATACAAGGCTTTTGGATTACGTTTAATCTCCAGCATTTAACCCTTACTGTTTAGGACAGCCTGCTTTAGAGGGAGAGACAGTTAGCCTGCCCACATATGCTTGTATTATTTATTTTATTTTTGCATTCTGTTTTCTTATTGCCTAATATTACTTGAGTTGGGAAAACATTTAATAGGCTATGGGGCTATATTTCATAGTTTTTAATGGAGTGCAGGGAATGTCTCATCCATGCGGGTCTCTTTATGGGCTTTCCCCCTTTTTTGTTTCTTATTTATGTATTTTTGCATCCAGGCTACTCTTTAAATGATAGGTCGCTGAAGTTGAAATTGTCTATTGATAAATATTAAGTCAGATATACTATAATATAGGCCGAACTGTCAATTAGTTTCCACAATTGCCCCACTACTGGGTCTTGTTTAAAGAACCCCCTTGTTTAAAGAACACCACACCACCAAGATCTGCCACCCAGGAATGTGGCAGTCTTATGTGTTCTACTTTTAATTTCACTGTTCGGGCTCCCTTTGTTCTAGTGGAGACACTTGTTTTTGTGTTGATGTTCTTGTTCTTTCTCTGTGTGTTTTGTATTGAAATGAAAAACAAAGGTGCATTTCTGTCTGCAGTTTTGGGTACAAGGAAAAGCTCAATTCAAATCAAGGTCTGTAGTGTTTTATATTGACACTTTAAACTGACAATGAAGTCACATTTTGATTTGTAACGTGAAGGGCTTAAACTATGTGATTAAATGGAAAAAAATATTGACACAGCTAAAACAAAATGGATTGTGACATTGCCCTCCTCCAGGAGACCCACTTATCAGATGAGGAGCACAAAAAGCTTAAACGGGAATAGGTCAGATCTTTTTCTCCTCTCACTCCTCCGCAAAAAGAAATGCTGTTTGTATATTGGTTAATACATTGAAAAATCAGGTAACTGATTCATAGAGTTGGTTTATTATTGTTCAGGGCCTATTATTTGGCATGAATATAACTTTTGCTAATTTGTATGCACCAAATGATGATTCCCCACAATTTATAAATAGATGTTTCTTAGAGATTGCTAAGCATTCAAATACACATTGTGTCGTTGGAGGTGACTTTAATTGCACAATATCTCCACATTTGGACAAGTCACGACTAGGTGGTCCCATATTAAAAATGTCTATTGCAGTTCAATTTCACTGTGAAGAACAAGGGCTTATTGATATTTGGAGAAAGTTAAACCCAACAACAAAATATTATACTTTCTTTTCAAATCCTCATGACACTTACTCTAGGATAGACTTTTTTCTGATCACTCAGACCTTAGCTCATCAGGTAGAACACGGTATTATTATTAATGACATCACCATCTCAGATCATAGTCCGCTATCCCTAAAACTCAAGTTAAAAGATCGACAACCTGATATATACAGGTGGAGGCTAAACGCTTCTCTTCTTGGAGAAACTTATTTTCAAAAGGTTATTCAAGCTGAACTTACAACGTTTTTGGAATTTAACTCAACAGAAGGTATCAGCCCAACCCTTTAATGGGAAAGTACTAAAGCTTATCTTAGGGGTCAAATCATAGCCTATTCATCTCTGCAAAAAAAAGTATGTATACAAAAACAAGAGAAGATGGAGAGAGAAATCTCCCAATTAGAAGAAAGACATAAGAAAGGGGATGGGGCCCTAAATTCAGTTGACTGCAGCGAAAGGTGAGCTTAATACGCTTCTTACTTACAAAGTGGAGAGTTCTGTACAATTTGCCAGAAATAAATACTATACTCATGGAGACAAACCAGGAAAACCTCTTGCACTGCAACTTAAAAAGGATGCAGCTGAACGATGTATTCCCAATATCAGAGCTGTGCAGGGCAAAGTTACTTCTTGTCCCAAAGAAAGAAATAATACAGTTGCTGAGTACTACGAGACTCTATATAAGAAATCTAAAGACGTTTCCTCTCTGGGGGACTTTCTCATACATTTGAAGCTGCTGTCATCACCCTGTTAAAGAAGCCAGGTAAAGACCCACTAGACTGTGTTTCCCATAGACCAGTAAGTTTACTAAATTGTGACTCTAAAATCCTTTTCTAAGATTTTAACAAAAAGAATGGAGGAGGTAGTAACACAATTAATCAATCCAGATCAAACCAGGTTCATTAAAGGACGTCACTCAACGTCGAATACAAGACATCTTCTGAATATTATCAATTACTCTAAGACTCAACTCAAACAAACAGTTATTCTATCTCTTGATGCTGAAAAGGCATTTGACCGCGTCGACTGGGTCTTTCTTTTAGCAACGTTAAAGACGTTTGGTTATGGGGAGCGCTTTTTGAAATGGATAGAGCTGATATATTCAAGTCCCAAATCATCTGTTAGAACTAATGGGTATATGTTGCATTCCTTTTCGCTAAAACGAGGAAATCGTCAAGGAGATTGTCTCTCACCACTGTTATTTGCCCTTAGTATAGAACCTCTGGCGGAAGCTATTCGAAGTGCCATAAACATTCATGGTCTGTCAAAATATATTCAAATGAATAGGTGAATATGGTGCTACATCAGGCTATAAAATTAACGTTGGTAAAAATATTGCTATGATGACATTTGGTGATGCACCCTCAAGTATCAAAGACAACTGCGCATTTAAGTGGACTGATACAAGCATGCATTACTTGGGTGTTAATATTACATCAGACTATGGGAAACTATATGCTTTGAACTACCCCCCTGTGATTAGTAAAATCACTGAAGATCTAGACCGTTGGATGTTCCTCCCTATATCTCTAGCAGGTCGGGTTGCTTCAGTGAAAATTAATGTCTTACCAAGACTGCTCTATCTGTTTTCAATGCTTCCTGTTAAAACCTCTTTGGGACAGGGGGCAGCATTGGGAAGTTTGGATGAAAAGCATGCCCAGAGTAAACTGCCTGTTACTCAGGCCTAGAAGATAGAGTATGCATATAATTAGCAGATTTGGATGGAAAACACTCTAACGTTTCCAAAACTGTTAAGATAATGTCTGTGAGTATAACATAACTCATATGGCAGGCGAAAACCTGAGAAAAATCCAACCAGGAAGTGGGATTCTGAGGTTTGTAGTTTTCAAGTGACTTCCTAAGGCTTCCAGTAGATGTCAACAGTCTTTAGAAGTTGTTTCAGGCTTCTATTCTGAAAGGGGAGAGAATAAGAGCACTCAGCGTAAGTGGCTCAGCTGAAATCCATGAGTTGTTTATCGTGCGTAGCCTTGAGCGCGACGTTCGTTCCCTTTCCTTTCTAATGAAAACAGTATTGTCCGGTTGAAACATTATTGAATATTTATGTTAAAAATACCCTAAGGATTGATTAGAAACATTGTTTGACATGTTTCTACGAACTTTAATGGAACTTTTTTGACTGTTCGTCTGGATGTTGTGCCCGCGCTTTGTGCATATGGATTACTGAACTAAACGCACGAACAAGAAGGAGGTTTTTGGACATAAAGATGAACTTTATCGAACAAAACAAACATTTATTGTGTAACATGGAGTCCTGGGAGTGCCACCAGATGAAGATCATCAAAGGTAAGTGATTAATTTTAATGCTATTTCTGACTTTTGTGACACCTCTCCTTGGCTGGAAAATTTCTGTATGGTTTTTGTGGCTAGGCGCTGTCCTAACATAATCGCATGGTGTGCTTTCGCCGTAAAGCCTTTTTGAAATCGGACACAGCGGCTGGATTGACAAGAAGTTTATCTTTAAAATCCCTGCTAAAACCTTTACTCGCCTAATAGCAGTAATAGGCACATTTTTATGGCAAAATATTAGTTATAAAAACTACAGCTGTTAAAGGCTGCTTGGCCTCCCTAACCTTAAATCATATTACTGGGCAGCGCAACTTAATCACATAGCATCACGGATTCAACAACCAAAGGATTTGTCATGGCTTGAAATTGAGAGTCAATATTGTGATATGCCTTTTCATTGTTTTCTCTTTATAGCAGACCCTATTTCTATTGATAGGATAAAAAAATATATATATATTACTCTTACATTGAAGACATTGAGGGCAGTTCAACGCCAATATAGACTGTGGAATGACATTTCTAGTCACTCGCCTATATTTCACAACCCTGCCTTTCTCCCTGCTACTATGTCCCAAGGATTTAGGGAATGGGAAGAGAGAGGTCTTTGTAGTCTCTCAGCCATTATAAGGCTCAATTGTTTAATAATTTCTCAAAATGGAGGAATTCATTATATCCCCAATTTTTTTTTTAATAGGTACCTTCAAGTAAGGCCATTCATTGTTAAAAAGGGATTGTTACAAAACATGACTGAGCCGATTACGCCTATTGACAAGATGATTGAATCACTTTATCAAGGGGAAAACACTGGAACCGTTTCAAATTATTATCACTATCCTTAACATGCAAATATTATCTTTAGATAATCTTAGGAACTCATGGCAGGTTGAATTACAGGTAAAGATATCAGAGGAGAGCTGGGGAAATATATGGAAAACACTATAAAGCCACTACGTGTGACCAAACAAGGGAGTTTCAATTCAAGTACTACATCGTATTTTTATGAGCCCTGATAAACTTAGTAAATGAAAAAAGGAATATTGTCTACGTGTTGGAGGCAGAGTAGATAAAAAGGTAAATTGGAAGTCGGAAGTTTACATATACCTTAGCAAAATTCAGTTTTTCACAATTCCTGACATTAAATCCCAGGAAAGATTCCCTGTCTTAGGTCAGTTAGGATCCCGAATGATCAAGGATGTGAAATGTCAGAATAAGCAAGAATGATTTATTTCAGCTTTTATTTATTATTATCACATTCCCAGTGGGTCAGAAGATTACATACACTCAATTAGTATTTGGTAGCAATGCCTTTATATTGTTTAACTTGGGTCAAACGTTTCAGGTAGCCTTCCACAAGCTTCCCAAAAAAGTTCCTCCTGACAGAGCTGATGTAACTGAGTCAGGTTTGTAGGCCTCCTTGCTCGCACACGCTTTTCAGTTCTGCCCACAAATTGTCTATGGGATTGAGGTCAGGGCTTGAGGTCAGGGCTTTGTGATAGCCAATACCTTGACTTTGTTGTCCTTAAGCCATTTTGCCACAACTTTGGAAGTATGCTTGAGGTCATTGTCCATTTGGAAGACCCATTTGCGACCAAGCTTTAACTTCCTGACTGATGTCTTGAGATGTTGCTTCAATATATCCACATCATTTTCCTGCCTCATGATGCCATCTATTTTGTGAAGTGCACCAGTCCCTCCTGCAGCAAAGCACTCCCACAACATGATGCTGCCACCCCTGTGCTTCACGGTTGGGATGGTGTTCTTCGGCTTGCAAGCATCCCCCTTTTTCCTCCAAACTTAACAATGGTCATTTTGGCTAAAAGGTTATATTTTTGTTTCATCAGACCAGAGGACATTTCTGCAAAAAGTACGATCTTTGTCCCCATGTGCAGTTACAAATCGTAGTCTGACTTTTTTATGGCGGGTTTGGAGCAGTTGCTTCTTCCTTGCTGAGCGGCCTTTCAGGTTATGTCGATATAGGACTAATTTTACTGTGGATATAGATACTCTGTGGATATAGCATCTTCACAAGGTCCTTTGCTGTTGTTCTGTGATTGATTTGCACTTTTTGCACCAAAGTACGTTCATCTTTAAGAGACAGAATGCATCTCCTTCCTGAGCGGTATGATGGCTGCGTGGTTCCATGGTGTTTACACTTGTGTACTATTGTTTGTACAGATGAACATGGTACCTTCAGGCATTTGAAATTTGCTCCCAAGGGTGAACCAGACTTGTGGAGGTTTACCATTTTTTTCTGAGGTCTTGGCTGATTTATTTTGATTTTCCCATGATGTCAAGCAAAGAGGCACTGAGTGTGAAGGTAGGCCTTGAAATATATCTACAGGTATACCTCCAATTGACTCAAATTATGTCAATTAGCCTATCAGAAGCTTCTAAAGCCATGACATCATTTTCTGGAAATTTCCAAGCTGTTTGAAGGCACTGTCAACTTAGTGTATGTGATCTTCTGACCCACTGGAATTGTGATACAGTGAATTATAAGTGAAATAATCTGTCTGTAAACAATTGTTGTAAAAAATGTATTGTGTCATGCACAAAGTAGATGTGCTAACCAACTTTCCAAAACTATAGTTTGTTAACAAGAAATTTGTGGAGTGGTTGAAAAACAAATTTTAATGACTAAAACCTAAGTGTATGTAAACTTCCGACTTCAACTGTACTTTATCACATATATTTTGTCAATGTCCGAAAATACAGTCTGACATTTTGGTCTGAAATTCTACATGTTATTCAGGACATCACAGGTATTATTATTCATCCAGACCCATGTCATCTTCTAGGTATTTTTCCTGTGGATACACTCCAATCCTCCCCACTTAAATTGATAGATCATCTTTTAGCAGCAGCAAGGAAATATGCAACAAAATGCTGGAATAATTAACATGCACCCTCAAAAGATATGTGGTTAGGTCTATGCAAGGAACGTGCTGATATGGAGAGAATTACATACAATCTTTCAACATAGACAGCACAGGTATGAAGGTGTCTGGTCAGAGTTCCTGACATATCGTACAGGTCTTTTTCTTTAATTTATGGGCTTTTTGTTTGTTTTTTGTGTGGCTTAATCCAAATTGTATACTTATTCAGACTCTTGAAATATTTGCTCTATACAGCCAAAATATACCCTTAACATGTGAATGTAACTACGGTCCTTAGTAAAGACAGCAAAGATAAGTTGTGTATGTATGGTACATGTTCTTTATGTGCTCTTGATTGAAAATGTATGTAAAAAAAAAGATACAAGGTAAACTCAGAAAGTCCGTGTAGCTATTTTGTTAGTTATTTATCTGTTGTAATGCTTGGGAATAGAAGCTGTTCAAGAGCCTGTAAAAGACAGACTTGATACACCTCTACCTCTTGCCTTGCGGTAGCAGAGAAATATGTCTATCGCTTGGTTTGTTGGAATCTTTGACGATCCAGTTGCAGAGGGAAGTGTTCAGACCCAGAGTTCTAAGCTTGGTGACGAGCTTGGAGGGGACAATGTTGTTGAACGCTGAGCTGTATGAGAATGAACAGGGCTACATTAGAGAATAGAACTTCACAGATGCTGTATACTGTATCTCATGGCTAAACAGATGGCCCTATCATCTCAATGGCAGTATTTTCAAAGAAAATTTTAAAATTGGTCTCGGAATCGTTTCTCATTTAGCTGTGTTCTGCTACAGTAATGCAAATCTGTTCATTCTTATTTCCATTTCCTATTTTACGTGGCAGTCTTGGAATATATTATTGATGTATAACAAGCATGAAGAATATGATAATCAAATATATCATGGAACAGCTGCCTTCTAGGCATGTGAGGATGTGAGGTGCATAAAGAGATGGCTGGTTAAGTAATAAACAAATATAACTGCTGTTGTGCGATTTGTTGCTGTACAGAACAAAACAGAACTAAGATAGTCCATACAAAAGCTCTCATTATTTCACTATCTGTTGTTATTCTGTGACAGTTCATACTGGGCAGGTGGGAAAAGAAAGTCAATCATCTCGTGGATATTAGTAATCTTGTCTCTTAGTAGCCAGTAACCTGAGGCAATGTTGGCATCATCACCTGTTCAAACCTAGTCATCTCCACCGCATCTCAGGGATTGGCTCTATCGATCAATATCTGGCTTGAGCTGGAGGCAAACACCTCGCTCCAGCCATATCTTATACACTGTGACAGTTTACAGGTTTCACAGTATTGTAGATGCCATTCAATAATCCAACAAAATGCAGCTGTAAACATGGCACGGCACCTGCTATTTTATTGTTCTACAAATCATTGTACAAGTAGACTATGTATACAAAAGTATGTGGACACCCCTTCAAATGAGTGGATTTGGCTATTTTCAGCCACACAAGTGTATAAAATAGAGCACACAGCCATGCAATCTTCATAGACAAACATTGGCAGAAGAATGGCATTACTGAAGAGCTCAGTGAATTTCAACATGGCACTGCCATAGGATGCCATCTTTCCAACAAGTCAGTTCGTCCAATTTCTGCACTGCTAGAGCTGCCCCGGTCAACTGTAAGTGCTGTTATTGTGAAGTGGAAACATTTAGGAGCAACAACTGCTCAGCCGCTAAGTGGTAGACCACACAAGCTCACAGAGCGGGACCGTCCGAGTACTGAAGCTCGTAGCGGGTAAAAATCGTCTCTGCTCGGTTGCAACACTCACTACCGAGTTCCAAACTACCTCTGGAAGCAACATCAGCACAATAACTATTTGTCGGGAGCTTCATGAAATGGGTTTCCATGGCGAGCAGTCGCTTAAAAGCCTAAGATCACCATGCGCAAATGCCAAGCGTCGTCTGTAGTGGTGTAAAGCTCGCTGCCATTGGACTCTGAATCACTCCTCACCATCTGGCAGTCGGGCTGACAAATCTGGGTTTGGCAGATGCCAGGAGAACGCTACCTGCCTGAATGCATAGTGTCAACATTCAAGTTAGCTGGAGGAGGAATAATGATCTGGGGCTGTTTTACATGGTTCAGGCTAGGGCACTTAGTTCCAGTGAAGGGACATCTTAACACTACAGCATAAAATGACATTATAGACGATTCTGTGCATGCAACTTTGTGGCAACAGTTTGTGGCAACCTTTCCTGTTTCAGCATGACAATGCCCCCGTGCACGAAGCGAGGTCCATAAAGAAAAGGTTTGTAGAGAGCGGTGAGGAAGAACTTGACTGGCCCGCACAGAGCCCTGACCTCAACCCCATCAAACACTTTTGGGATGAATTGGAACGCTAACTGCGAGCCATGCCTATTCACGCAACATCAGTGCACGAGCTCACTAATGTTCTTGAGGCTGAGTGGAAGCAAGTTCCAGCAGCAACGTTCCAACATCTAGTGGTAAGCCTTCCCAGAAGAGTGGAGGCTGTTATAGCTCCTTCACCCAAATCCAGATAGCTGATGTTCTGAAAGAGCTGCAAAATCTGGACCCCTACAAATCAGCCGGGCTAGACAATCTGGATCCTCTATTTCTAAAATTATCTGCCGAAATTGTTGCAACCCCTATTACTAGCCTGTTCAACATCTCTTTCGTATCGTCTGAGATTCACAAAGATTGTAAAGCTGCCGCGATCATCCCCCTCTTCAAAGGGGGAGACACTCTACACCCAAACTGCTACAGACCTATACCTGTCCTACCCTGCCTTTCTAAGGTTTCGAAACCCAAGTTAACAAACAAATTACCGACCATTTTGAATACCACCGTACCTTCTCCGCTATGCAATCTGGTTTCAGAGCTGGTCATGGGTGCACCTCAGCTACGCTCAAGGTCCTAAACGATATCATAACCGCCATCGATAAGAGAATTACTGTGCAGCGGTATTCCTCGACCTGGCCAAGGCTTTCGACTCTGTCAATCACCACATTCTTATCTGCAGACTAAACAGCCTTGGTGTTTCAAATGATTGCCTCGCCTGGTTCACCAACTACTTCTCTGATAGAGTTCAGTGTGTCAAATCGGAGGGCCTGTTGTCCGGACCTCTGGCAGTCTCTATGGGGGTGCCACAGGGTTCAATTCTTGGCCCGACTCTCTTCTCTGTATACATCAATGATGTTGCTCTTGCTGCTGGTGATTCTTTGATCCACCTCTACGCAGACGACACCATTCTGTATACTTCTGGCCCTTCTTTGGACACTGTGTTAACTAACCTCCAGACGAGCTTAAATGCCATACAACTCTCCTTCCATTGCTTCCAACTGCTCTTAAATGCAAGTTAAACTAAATGCATGCTCTTCAACCGATCGCTGCCCGCACCTGCCCGCACGTCCAGCGTCACTACTCTGGACGGTTCTGACTTAGAATATGTGGACAACTACAAATACCTAGGTGTCTGGTTAGACTGTAAACTCTCCTTCCAGACTCACATTAAGCATCTCCAATCCAAAATGAAATCTAGAATCGGCTTCCTATTCGCAACAAATCATCCTTCACTCATGCTGCCAAACATACCCTCGTAAAACTGACCATCCTACTGATCCACGACTTCAGCGATGTCATTTACAAAATAGCCTCCAACACTCTACTCAACAAATTGGATGCAGTCTATCACAGTGCCATCCCTTTGGTCACCAAAGCCCCATATACTACCCACCATTGTGACCTGTACGCTCTCGTTGGCTGGCCATCGCATCATACCTGTCGCCAAACCCACTGGCTCCAGGTCATCTACAAGTCTCTGCTAGATAAATCCCCGCCTTATCTCAGCTCACTGGTCACTATAGCAACACCCACCCGTAGCAAGTGCTCCAGCAGGTATATCTCACTAGTCACCCCCAAAGCCAATTCCTCCTTTGGCCACCTTTCCTTCAAGTTCTCTGCTGCCAATGACTGGAAAGAACTTCAAAAATCACTGAAGCTGGAGACTCATATCTCCCTCTCTAGCTTTAAGCACCAGCTGTCAGAGCAGCTCACAGATCACTGCACCTGTACATAGCCCGTCTGTAAATATCCCTTCCATCTACCTCATCCCCATACTGTATTTATTTATTTATCTTGCTCCTTTGCACCCCAGTAACTCTACTTGCACATTCATCTTCTGCACATTATTCACTACAGTGTTTAATAGGTATATTGTAATTACTTCGCCACCACGGCCTATGTATTGCCCTATCTCCCTTGTATTACCTCATTTGCACACACTGTAAATATACTTTTTTTTCTACTGTATTATTGACTGTATGTTTGTTTATTCCATGTGTAACTCTGTGTTGTTTTATGTGTCGAACTGCTTTGCTTTATTCTTGGCCAGGTCGCAGTTGTAAATGAGAACTTGTTCTCAACTAGCCTACCTGGTTAAATAAAGGTGAAATAAAAAATAAAAAATGTGGAATGAAATGTTCGATGAGCAGGTGTCCACATACTTTTGGTCATGTAGTGTAGCTTCGACAACCTAAAATGCAATGCAATTTGTAAAGTACTAACACTTAAAAAATATGCATAATTACAAGTCAACTATTATTGAACTACTTCTACCAATCATCAATTTATGTCATCCTGATCCTTATTTGATCTTCCTCATCACCTAAGGACACTGCATTGGGAATCCAGCATTTTTTTGCATGGTAGAGGAAGCTAAGGAACGAGTTAGGGTAGAAAATAGAGAGCTAGGCTGCTGAGGGCCCAGAGAGGGAGAGGAGAAGGCTGTATCTGCCTTGTTGCCCTGGAGATTCATTACCTTCCTCATCAATCATCTTGGGCTGATGAAATTGTTCCTTCCCAAAGCGCCTCCTCTGGCCCAGATGAGTGGGGCATAAATCCTGCAGTCAGGTCGCAGTAATAGAAATGGAGGTGGATTATATGGTATGGTATATACTATATTATATGGTATGGTAAATATTATATGGTATATACTATGGTATGGTATATAATATATATTATATTATATGGTATATAATATATTTTATTATATGGTACGGTATATAATATAAACAGGGAGGTTCGAGCCCTGAATGCTGATAGGCTGACAGCTGTGGTATATCAATCCGTATACCATGGGTACAAATATGTATTTTTACTGCTCTAATTACATTGGTAACCAGTTAATAATAGCAATAAAGCACCTCAGGGGTTTGTGATATATGGCCAATATACCCCGGCTAAGAACAGCCCTTAGCCGTGGTATATTGGCCATATACCACACCTCCTCGGGCCTTAATGCTTAATTATATTATATGGTATGGTATATAATATATAATATTATATGATACAAATGAATTGTCACCTCCACACACAGTATTTTTGCCCATCTTCCAGAGGCAGTGGAGCATGGGAAAATGTACCTTGATGTCTAGGTTGTGTCTCAAGCCGTATCCTAGAATATACAGTACTACACTTTAGATTGTAGATTTGATTTATAGCATGGGTTGTTCCACACCCACTTGTTTGATTATCGAATTAACTTAATACATATCTTATACGTGTACAGTAACAATATACACTACATGGTGAAAGTATGTGGATACCTTTTCGTTGAACATCTCTTTCCAAAATCATGGGCTTTAATATGGAGTTGGTCCACCTTTGCTGCCAGAACAGCCTCCACTCTTCTGGGAAGGCTTTATGCTAGATGTTAGAAAGTTGCTGGGGGGTCTTGCTTCCATTCAGACACAAGAGCATTAGTGAGGTTGGGCACTGATGTTGGGTAATTAGGCCTTGCTCACAGTCGGCATTCCAATTCATCCCAAAGGTGTTCGATGGGGTTGAGGTCAGGGCTCTGTGCAGGCCAGTCAAGTTCTTCCACATGATCTCGACAAACCATTTCAGTATGGACCTCGTTTTGTGCACGGCGCTATGTCATGCTGAAAGAGGAAAAGGCCTTCCCCAAACTGTTGCCACCAAGTTGGAAGCACAGAATCGTCTAGATTCTAGATCATTCTAGACTCTAGAATGTCATTGTACACTGTAGCTGTAACATTTCCTTCACTGGAACTAAGGGGCCTAGCCTGAACCATGAAAAACAGTCCCAGACCATTATTCCTCCTCCACCAAACTTTAAAGTTGACACTATGTATTCGGGGAGGTAGTGTTCTCCTGGCATCCGCCAAACCCAGATTTGTCTGTTGGACTGCCAGATGGTGAAGCGTGATTCAACACTCCAGAGAATGTGTTTCCACTGCTCCGGAGTCCAATGGCGGCGAGCTTTATGCCACGCCAGCCGACGCTTGGCATTGCGCATGGTGATCTTAGGCTTATGTGCGGCTGCATGGCCATGGAAACCCATTTCATGAAGCTCCAAATTAACTGTTCTTATGCTGACGTTGCTTCCAGAGGCAAGTTAGAACTCGGTAGTGAGTGTTATGACCGAGGACAGAATATTTTTCCGCACTTCAGCACTCAGCGGTCCAGTTCTGTGAGCTTGTGTGGCCTACTACTTCGCGGCTAAGCCGTTGTTGCTCCTAAACGTTTCCAATTCACAGTGGCATATAGTACTTAAGTAGACATACTTTTAAGTACTACTGAAATAGTTTGTTATCGTATCGTATCTGTACTTTACTTTACTATTCATATTTTTGATTACTTTTACTGTAACTTCACTAAATTCCTAAATAAAATGTACTTTTTACTCCCTACATTTTCCTTGACACCCAAAAGTACTTGTTACATTTTGAATGCTTAGCAGTACAGGAAAGTTGGCCAATTCACACACTTATCAAGAGAATACGCGGTCATCCCTATTGCCTCTGATCTGTTGGATTCAATAAACACAAATGCATCGTTTGTAAATTATGTCTGAGTGTTGCAGTGTGCCCATGACTACACGGACATTTTAAAAACAAGAAAGTGGTGCCGTCTGATTTGCTTAATATAAAGAATTTGAAATGATTTATACTTTTACTTTTGATACTTAAGTATATTTTATCAATTACAGCTACTTTTGATATTTGAGTATATTTAGAACCAAATACTTTTAGACTTTTAATCAAGAAATACTTTACTTGGTAACTTTCACATTTACTTGAGTAACTTTCTATTAAGGTATCTATAATTTTACTCAAGTATGACAATTGGGTACTTTCACACCACTGCCATTTCACAATAATAGCACTTACAGTTGACCGGGGCAGCTCTAGCAATTTGACGAACTGACTTGTTGGAAAGATGCCATTCTATGACAGTGCCACGTTGAAAGTCCTTGAGCTCTTCAGGCCATTACACTGCCAATATTTGTCTATAGAGATTGCATGGCTATATGCTCGATATTATGCCCCTGTCAGCAACGGGTGTGGCTGAAATATCCGAATCCACTAATTTAAACAGGCGTCCACATACTTTTGACAATGTAGTGTATCATTCATCGTGCTGGCATTGTCTCAGTATGCAGTGAAGTATAACTAACGTAGGTCCTTATCGGCATCAAGGGCAAATCCTCATAACTTTACAGAATCTTTGACTCAGTGTGTTTATTTGATGGATTACACGTATGCCTGACCTTCTTCCTTGGTCCCATCTGCACCTATTAAACCTGTTAAGAAAACACACAGACATCTATATTGCCTGTCATGAAAAGAGACCCCAACAACTCTATCTCTCAAGATATCGATCCACTTCAGGCTCTCGCCCATTGATATCTCCACACAGCCTGACCCTATCCCAACCCTGCGTTTCCACACAGATTGACCCTTGACCCTGACATGGCTCCAGGCCACTGACTGAAGACACTGATCTAGGACATGATGTTTGACTGTGTACAAGGCTCCCTTCACCACCCTGCTCATGTTTCATGCAATGCAGAGGTGCACAGGTCTCAGTGTCTGCTAGTTTCTGCCCTTTTTAGCACAGGGAAAACAGGTTAGTTGTATATCTGTCCAATCATTCATACACAGCAAATTCTCCAGTGTTAAAACAACACTGATAGTGATCATTGGGCCAGTGTCTATACAGGTCCACACTTTTCAGTGTTAAATTAACACTGTGCTTAGTGCTGACACTTTTACACCTTGTCCAAGTTAGGAAATTAACACTTGCATTGTTACACATTAACACTTCATATAGAGTTTTTAACCATCACACAAAGAGGTCTAAATCTCTTGACAAGGTAACTAATTTTATAACCCTTTAAAAATCCACTTATATAAGCATTGATGAAGACTACAAGACCTGCAGCAAATAGCTTCAACATAATCATATACTATTTCAACTGGTACAACAATTCCACTCACGGGTTGCCAAAATAAACTAATTGAAAACCACACACCTACTAAGCCACGCCTCCAATATAATTTCCCAGTGTGCCTTGGCTTTTTGAAGGGAATTGTAGAGTTACCATCCAGGACTGTATTTGTTAGGGACAGAGACATGGTTATTGAATTCAATCAGCTGCAGTTCTATGGACTTCACCTAATGAGTTCCTGGGAATATAATCAAGATACTCTTTAGGGCAATAATATGAAATAAATCATAAGGTCTTAAACAGTGATGTTAAGAATCTCCTGGTTTACAGGACACTTTAGGCCTGAAAGGCACAACACACTGGTTTGCAAAGTGAAATTCCTGTTGGAATCCAGGCAGAGAAAGGACATCCAACAGTTGGAATTGTATTCACCTGCAACTTGCCTTCAGAACAACTGACAGAAATAGGAACAATGTGAAGAGACACTACATAAACAATTTAAACTGGAACAACCATTTCAGTAATGGGTGCAATAAATCGAACTAACTGAGTGGATTTGTTTAAAAAAATGTATGTTATTTACCTGTGTGTTGCATAAGATTAATCAATCAATGTACATGCAAAAACACAGATATTACAAACAATCCTAAAAATGTTTAGCTGCAGTAGAGCATCCTTGGAATTCTGATAATGATGGGGCTGTGGTTTTGATTGGAATGTTTTACTCTCCACATAGTAAAACTGACACAATCACTCTCACACTCAACATTGGTTATTAACACCAACACTGGGGTTATTTTACACCACTGAGTGCTAATTTAACACTTACAGAGTTAATTTAACACCTGAATCAACACTAGAAATGTAACACTGAAAATCAACACTAGGTAATACTGTCCAATTTGCTGTTTAAATATTGCTTATTTAACAGCATACGTTTTCTATTCGAAAATTTGAATTTCTGGAACAGGGTGCTGAGTCTGTTTTTGAGTTTATGCAAAATATGTAAATGTCTTTCCTCTCAATTTGATTTAGAATCTGCCATGTTGAGTAGCTTAATGTTAGAACAATAATTTCTTTGTCAACTGACATTTATATTCTTTGAGATGATAATGGTATTAAAGACGTTTCATTGTTGAGAATGGCTTAGGAAAGTGATACATGTTGACCTAGATGACATGGGTTCAGGTTAAGTGTAAAAAATCCATTTGCAAGATGTCCTTTTTTTCAATGTTTTTATTCACTGGCTTCTCGTATTTGTTCACTGGCTTCTCGTATTTGTATCAGTAAAAGCTATATCTAGTAACAGGACTCGTTGATACGTCTCATGCTCATGAACCTCATGCCCATGCCCATCTGGTTAAAGTTTCTGTACTCTCCAGGCCTCATGTACATCATCCTGCCTTTGTATTGGGGCTGCTCATACATGAGCCAGTGGCCGTCCATAACGTTGCAGGACATGCAGTTGTTCATGCGGTAACGATCCATGATGCTGTCACAGTCGTCCATCATCTCGTGCATCTGACCTCCAAAGTTCTCCCTCTCGTAGATCCTCATCCTGAAAGATCCTCTGTGCTGTAACATGATGAACAACATGTTTTAGGGAGAAATCTGCACAGCTCAAAAGCTCTGGAACCTTCCTAAAAAATGTGTTATGGAGTATCATTGATTGTAGACAAATTGAGTAATGGACATAGATCAAAAAAGCTAGAAGAGGCGTCAAACTGAAAGTTTTTGTGCTTACCATGGAGATCATGCGGCAGGACCTGATATCGGTCATTCCCATCATGCGCTGATAGTCAGAATACTCTCCCCTCTTCATGAACCACTGGTTTCCCATGTAGTTGGGGCGGTCGTACACCATGAAGCAGCCGCTCTCAACCCTGCAGGACTGGCAGCGGCTCAGGTAGGAGGACATGTCAGGGCAGTCGCTGCTGCACTCATAGGAACGACCCTGGAAGTTCCTGTCCTCGTAGAAGGTGATCTGAAAATAAGCAAGAATCGTTTCTGTTCACCATTCAAACAGACAAAAACACAATGCTACATGTTGGGCCTTGCCCAATCCCACTGACAATCAGCTTTCTGGGATTAAGGTTGCCTTGTGCTCTGACACTAGAGTACTAAAGTGCACTCAGTCTAACAAGCTAGGAACATTTATATTAATAAATACACTAAATATAATACTTACTCTGCCGTTCATGTTCATGCCGGTAGAGGTCATTTTGTCTCTCTGTGCTGCTGCTGCTCTTGCTGGGGAACTGTTATCCTACTGGTTTAAAACCTTTCTTTTTATACCTGTGAACCCCATTGTACTAACCCCTGACTCAGCAACATGGAATAGAGGGCCATAGAGCACTGAGGTCTGTCCACATGTCCAGGGACACATGTCTCTCAAAAGAACAAAGTACTGTAACAATGAGCCTTTGTGAAAGGGTTTTAACAACAACAAAAAAATCACACCTTCGCAATTGTAAAGTGTGCATTTTGTTGATCTCACAAAACGTTTCTAAATTTAAGATTTACCCCTTAGTATTTTACTATTGGAAATGCTATATTGTGAAATATTGTGGATGTTTGAAATGTGTTCCTTTATCAGGTGCTTCATTTTGTGAATCCATCATAAAAACCTTAAACTTAGCTCAAGTTTGATGAATTAGAATATATGTACAGCATGTACACATACAGTACCAGTCAAAAGTTTGGACACAACTATTCATTCAAATGTTTTTCTTTATTTTTACTATTTTCTACATTGTAGAATAATAGTGAACACATCAAAAATATAAAATAATAAATATGGAATCATGTAGTAACAAAAAAAGGTGTTAAATAAAAAAATATGTTTGATATATATATATATATATATATATATATATATACACACATTTCAGATTCTTCAAGGTAACCATCTTTTGCCTTGATGACAGCTTCTTGGTCAAATAGCCCTTACACAGCCTGTATGTGTGTTTGGTCATTGTCCTGTTGAAAACAAATGATAGTCCCACTAAAAGCAAAACAGATGGGATGACGTATCGCTCCAGAATGCTGTGGTAGCCATGCTGGTTAGGTGTGCCCTGTATTCTAAATAAATCACTGACAGTGTCACCAGCAAAGCACCCCCGCACCATCACACCTCCTCTACTCTGCATCTCACAAAGACATGTCGGTTGGAACAAAAAATCTCAAATTTGGACTCAACAGACCAAAGGACTAGCTCAAGCAAGTCTCTTCTTATTATTGGTCTCCTTTAATCGTGGTTTCTTTGAAGCAATTCGACCATGAAAGACTGATTCACAAAGTCTCCTCTGAAAAGTTGATTTTCAGATTTGTCTGTTACTTGAACTCTATGAAGCATTTATTTGGGCTGCAATCTGAGGTGCAGTGAACTTATCTTCTTCAGCAGAGGTAACTCTGGGTCTTCCTTTCCAGTGGTGGTCCTCATGAGAGCCAGTTTCATCATAGCTCTTGATGGTTTTTGCAACTGCACTTGAAGAAACTTTCAAAGTTCTTGGAATTTTCAGAATTGACTGACCTTCATGTCTTAAAGTAATGATGGACTGTCATTTATCTTTGCTTATTTGAGCTGTTCTTACCATAATATGGACTTGGTCTTTTACCAAATAGGGCTATCTTCTGTATACCACTCCTACCTTGTCACAACTCAACTGATTCGCTCAAACGCATTAAGAAGGAAATAAATTCCACATATTAACTTTTAACAAGGTACACCTGTTAATTAAAATGCATTCCAGGTGACTACCTCATGAAGCTGGTTGAGAGAATGCCAAGAGTGTGCAAAGCTGTCATCAAGGCAAAGGGTGGCTACTTTGAAGAATCTCAAATCTCAAATATATTTTTATTTGTTTAACACTTTTTTTGCTCACTACATGATTCCATATTTGTTATTTCATAGTTTTGATGTCTTCACTATTATTCTACATTGTAGAATTGTAGAAAATAGTAAAAATAAAGAAAAATCCTTCGATGACAAGGTGTTTCCAAACTTTTGACTGGTATTGTATTTGTAATTCAAAGTGACAATTTGATTTAGCTGAATTGTGTAGGCATTATACGAGAAAGTATCCATATTGTCTTGAGTAAATTAGTGTTTTCATGTCTGAATCGGGCCCTGAATGATTTGCCTTGAATTACCCTGTTCATGTCCTACACTCGCGGACTATTGCAGCAACCACTGTCAAAGTACAATCTCTGGAATTTGTATTAATTATATCTGTATTATACCAGTTTAAAAGCAGATATGAAGAGTACTTAAACAAACACACATCAGGTGTCATGAATGGAAGAGTGGCCATGAAAAAGCCATTGCTTAAAGAAAGAAATAAGTAAACACATTTGGTGTTCGCCAAAAGGCATGTGGAAGACTCTCCAAATATATGGAAGAAGGCACTCTGGTTAGATGAGACTAAAATTGAGCTTTTTGGCCATCAAGGAAAACGCTATGTCTGGCGCAAACCCAACACCTCTCATCACCCCAAGAACAACATCCCCATAGTGAAGAATGGTGGTGGCAGCATCATGCTGTGGGGATGTTGTTCATCGGCAGGGATTGGGAAACTGGTTAGAATTGTAGAAATGATGGATGGCGCTAAATACAGGGAAATTCTTGAGGGAAACCTGTTTCAGTCTTCAAGAGATTTGAGACTGGGACGGAGGTTCACAATCCAGCAGGACAACAACCCTAAGCATACTGCTAAAGCAACACTCAAGTGCTTTAAGGGGAAACATTTAAATATATTGGAATGGTCTAGTCAAAGCCCAGACCTCTATCCAATTGAGAACCTGTGGTATGACTTAAATATTGCTGTACACTAGCGGAACCCATCCAACTTGAAGGAGCTGGAGCAGTTTTGCCTTGAAGAATGGGCAAAAATCCCAGTGGCTAGATGTGCCAAGCTTATAGAGACATACCTCAAGAGACTTGCAGCTGTAATTGCTGCAAAAGGTGGCTCTACAAAGTATTGACTTTGGGGGGATGAATAGTTATCACGTTCAATTTTTCATTTTTTCTTTTCTTATTTCTTGTTTGTTTCACCCCCCAAAATATATTGCATCTTCAAAATGGTAGGCATGTTCTGTAAATAAAATGATACAAACCTCCCCAAAAATCTATTTTAATTCCAGGTTGTAAGGCAACAAAATAGGATACTTTCGCAAGCCACTGTAAGTATTCACACCGCTGAGTCAATACTTTGCAGAAGCATCTTTGGCAGCAATTACTGCTGTGAGTCTTCCTGGGTAAGTCTCTAAGAGCATTCCACAGAAAGATTGTGCAAAATTCCCATTATTCTTTTCAAACTTCTTCAAGCGCTGTCAAAATGGTTGTTGAGCATTACTAGACAACCATTATTAGGTCTTGTAATACATTTTTGACTTAAATCTACTTGAAAATCTAAGTCAAAACTGTAATTTGGCCACTCAGGCACATTCACTTTCTTCTTGGTATTTAACTCCAGTATAGATTTGGCATTGTGTTTAAGGTTATTGTCCTGCTGGAAGGTGAACTCATCTCCCAGTGTCTGGTGGAAAGCAAATTGAATCAGGTTCTCCTCTAGGATTTTGCATGTGCTTAGCTCTATTCCATTTCTTTTTTCATCCTGAAAAACTCCCCAGTCCTTAATTAAGCTTACCCATAACATGATGCAACCACCACTATCCTTGAAAATATGGAGAGTGGTACTCAGTAATGTATTGTATTAGATTTGCCCCAAACATAACACTTTGTATTCAGGACAAAAAGTTAATTGCTTTGCCACATTTTTTGCAGTATTACTTTAGTGCCTTGTTGCAAACAGGATGCATGTTTTGGAATATTTGTATTTAGTACAGGCTTCCTTCTTTTCACTCTGTCAATTAGGTTAGTATTGTGAAGTAACTACAATGTTGTTGATCTATCCTCAGTTTTCTCCTATCACAGCAATTCAACTCTAACTGTTTTGAAGTCACCATTGGCCTCATGGTGAAATCTCTGAGCTGTTTCCTTCCTCTCTGGCAACTAAGTTAGGAAGGAACCCTGTATCTTTGTAGTGACTGGGTGTATTGATATACAGTGGCAAGAAAAAGTATGTGAACCCTTTGGAATAACCTGGATTTCTGCATAAATTGGTCATCAAATTTGATCTGATCTTCATCTAAGTCACAACAATAGACAAAAATAGTGTGCTTAAACTAATAACACATAAATTATCGTATTTTTCTTGTCTATATTGAATACATAATTTAAACATTCACAGTGTAGGTTGGAAAACGTATGTGAACCCCTAGGCTAATGACTTCTCCAAAAGCTAATTGGAGTCAAGAGTCAGCTAACCTGGAGTCCAATCAATAAGACGAGATTGGAGATGTTGGTTAGAGCTGCCTTGCCCTATAAAAATCTCTCACAAAATTTGAGTTTGCTATTCACAAAAAACATTGCCTGATGTGAACCATGCCTCGAACAAAAGAGATCTATGAAGACCTAAGATTAAGAATTTTGGACTTGCGTAAGGCCGGAAAGGGTTACAAAAGTGTCTCTAAAATCCTTGATGTTCATCAGTCCACGTTAAGACAAATTGTCTATAAATGGAGAAAGTTCAGCACTCTCCCTGAGAGTGGTCGTCCTGCAAAGATGACTGCAAGAGCACAGTACAAAATGCTCAATGAAGTTAAGAAGAATCCTAGTGTCAGCTGAAGTCTTACAGAAATCTCTGGAACATGCTAAAATCTCTGTTGACGAGTCTACGATACGTAAAACGCTAAACAAGAATGGTGTTCATAGGAGGACTCCACGTAAGAAGACACTACTGTCCAAAAAAAAACATTGTTGCGTGTCTGAAATTTGCAAAAGTGCAGCTGGACAGATTAAACTAAAGTGGAGTTGTTAGGAAGGAACAAACAACACTATGTGTGGAGAAAAAAAGGCACAGCACAGCACACAAACATCAAAACCTCATCCCAACTGTAAATATGGTGGAGGCAGCGTCTTGGTTTGGGGCTGCTTTGCTGCCTCAGGGCCCGGACAGCTTGTTATCAGACAGAAAAATGAATTCCCAAGTTTATCAAGACATTTTTCAGGAGAATGTTAGGCTATCTGTCCGTGAATTGAAGCTCAACAGAAGTTGGGTGATGCAACAGGACAACGACCCAAAACACAGAAGTAAATCAACAACAGAATGGCTTCAACAGAAGAAAATATGCCTTCTGGAGCGGCCTTGTCAGAGTCCTGACCTCAACTCGTTTGAGATGCTGTGGCATGACCTCAAAAGAGCAGTTCATACCAGACATCCCAAGAATATTGTTGAACTTCAACAGTTTTGTAAAGACGAATGGTCCAAAATTCCTCCTGACCATTGTGCAGATCTGATCCCCAACTACAGAAAATGTTTGGTTGAGGTTATTGCTGCCAAAGGAGGGTCAACCAGTTATTAAATCCAAGGGTTCACATACTTTTCCCACCCTGTACTGTGAATGTTTACACGTGTGTGTTCAATAAAGACATGAAAACGTATAATTGTTTGTGTGTTATTAGTTTAAGCAGACTGTGTTTGTCTGTTGTTGTGACCTAGATGAAGATCAGATCAAATGTTATGACCAATTTATGCAGAGATCCATGTTTTTCCAAAGGGTTTACGTACATTATTGCCACTGTACCATCCAAAGTGTAATGAATAACTTCACTATGCTCAAAGGGATATTCAATGTGTGCTTTTTTTTCCCGTTTTCCTTTTTTCACCCACCTATCAATAGGTGCCCTTCTTTACAAGGCATTGAAAAACCTCCCTGGTCTTTGTAGTTGAATCTGTGTTTGAAATTCACTGATCTACTGAGGGACCTTCAATTATCTGAATGTGAGGAGTACAGAAAACATTCAAAAATCATGTTAAAAACTATTTTTGCACCCAGAGTGGGAGTCCGTGCAACTTATGTGACTTGTTAAGCAAATGTTTACTCCTAAACGTATTTAGTCTTGCCATAACAAAGGGATTTGAATGCTTATTGACTCCAGACATTTAAACTTTACATTTTTTATAAAATTGTTAAACATTTGAGAAACATAATTCCAATTTGACATTATGGGGTATTGTGTGTAGGCCAGTGACAACAAAATGTAGGAAAAGTCAAGGGGTGTCAATACTTTCTGAAGGCACTGTACATCATTAAACATCAAATACACAAACAGATGGTGCAGGCTTGGGGGTCTCGCCCAATTCAAAGTTGACTTGCACTGACATTGCTGATAACTACTTTGTTGATAGAAAATATACTTGCTTTGACTGTGATATGTGGTTGTCTCACCTAGCTATCTTAAGACGAATGCAATAACTGTAAGCCTCTCTGGATAAGAGCGTCATTTTAATGACTAAAATGTAAAATTAAATGAATCACTATTTTGGCCTGATTTATTTTTTGTCCCTATCCTTGTTTTCACACTCGCAACTCCACCTCACAGTTTGGGTAGCAGAGGCCTATCTTTACCTCAGAGAAGCTTTTCCAAAAGTCATCCTCATTAGTGTTTAATACAGGACTCCCGTTGGCAAGGTCACCGTCGCCCCCAGCGACATTCTGTTGTCAGGACGATGCCAGGAATAATGAAAAGGCTACCATCAGTAGTGGGGGAAATCACCTTACACTAGTGTTTTGGAATGGTCAGAAAATTGTGAAGAACATCCCCACAATAGACAAAATCTGTCAAAGCTAATCTGGTAATTCTTAGTTGCGAGCGTCAGAAAGCTGGACTCGAGAAAGCATAGGAAAACATAGGAAACAGTATGCAGACCACTGCCGGACTAGCAACATTTTCAAATTAATAAAATAGTCTGTTTTTTATAAAAAAATGTCTATAAAATCATCAACACTACTCTCTTGTTACCAAGGTTCCATTTGTCTAGCTTGTCAGCTAGAAAGGTAGTTTGCTTCGTTCATGGAGGAAATGCTAGCTTGGTACAAAGCTGCATTGTCTTGGTTGAAGCTGACCTGTATGCTAGCCAGAGCCTTGTATTTATGTGTATTTTTTAAATAAATAAATTATACTACATAACCAAAAGTATGTGGACACCTGCTTGTCGAAAATCTCATTCCAAAATCATGGACATTAATATGGAGTTGGCCCCCCCTTTGTTGTTATAACATCCTCCACCTTTCTGGGAAGGCTTTCCACTAGATGTTGAAACATTGCTGCGGGGACTTGCTTCCATTCAGCCACAAGAACATTAGTGAGATTGGGCACTGATGTTGGGCGATTAGGCCTGGCTCACGGTCGGCGTTCCAATTCATCCCAAATGTGTTCGATGGGGTTGAGGTCTGGGCTGTGTGGAGGCCAGTCAAGTTCTTCCACACTGTTCTCAACAAACCATTTCTGTATGGACCTCGCTTTGTGCATTGTCATACTAAAATAGGAAAGGGCCTTCCCCAAACTGTGGCCACAAAGTTGGAAGCACAGAATCGTCTAGAATGTCATTGTATGCTGTAGCATTATGATTTTCCTTCACTAGAACTAAGGAGCCTAGTATGAACCATAAAAAAACAGCCCCAGACCATTATTCCTCCTCCACCAAACTTTACAGTTGGCAAGCTTTACATACTCCAGCCGATGCTTGGTATTGTGCATAGTGATTTTAGGATTGAGTGCGGCTGCTCGGCCACCGGGGCAGCTCTAGCAGGGCAGAAATTTGACCAACTGACTTGTTGGAAAGGTGGCATCCTATGACGGTGCCACATTGAAAGTCACTGAGCTTTTCAGTAAGGCATTCTACTACCAATGTTTGTCTATGGAGATTGTATGGCTGTGTGCTTGATTTTATACACCTGTCAGCTACAGATGTGGTTGAAGTAGCCAAATCCACTAATTTGAAGGGGTGTCCACATACTGCTGTATATATAGTGTACCTAGCCGTAATTGCAATGTTGTATAGATAGCTAATCGTTTCCATTCATGAAAACAACAACAATTATCTCAGGGGCATTTTAAGTTATCCAATCTTCACACACCGGCACTTTGTAGCCTGCATATATCCAAAAACAGTTGCTAGCTAATGTTAGCTAGCCCACCTGAAGCCCCCAACTACCTAGCTAACTAGTTAGTTAGCTAGCTGAGTTCCAGTTATTGTGTTATTTTTCAGCTATCTTGTTTGAACACCCAATGACCACAAGCTGCCTGCCAGTGGGTGTGGTAGCTAGCTAGCTAGCTCTGCCATGCCGTTGCATTGGGTATCTTTCCAGCACGGATGGATGAATGCAGATGTCAGTCTTGTAACGTTAGCAAGCACAGACAACCCTTGTTTTCAATGAATAAGGTGGCTTGGTAGCTACATCAGCACACAAATATGTCCTTACCCAATGATGGGTAATTATTGTGATTATATTATATAATTACTGTGATTATTATTTGACCATGCTGGTCATTTATGAACATTTGAACATCTTGGCCATGTTCTGTTATAATCTCCACCCGGCACAGCCAGAAGAGGACTGGCCACCCCTCATAGCCTGGTTCCTCTCTAGGTTTCTTCCTAGGTTTTGGCCTTTCTAGGGAGTTTTTCCTAGCCACCGTGCTTCTACACCTGCATTGCTTGCTGTTTGGGGTTTTAGGCTGGGTTTCTGTACAGCACTTTGAGATATCAGCTGATGTACGAAGGGCTATATAAATACATTTGATTTGATTTGATGGTTCCATAGCCTGCCATACTCTGAGCTGGGGCTGGGAGGTTATCAGAAAGTGTACTAGCTAGTTTAACAAGCTGCCTGTCTTGCATAAGCCTGTAATCATTGCAATGTGGAAGATGTTTTCCTCTGCTAGCCATCCAGCAACCAGGTTTGGACTAGTCCGCTTGCTTGCTAGTAGATAATGTTATACACAGAAAATAACAATCTCTGTTTAAAATACAATATTATTGCTTGACTGTGATATCATTCCCCATTGTTCATTTGCGAACAAGCAGTTTTGGACGTGGCACGCTAACGTCACATAGCCAGTTTATGGAGTTACACTAGTGCCTCACTCCCGTCATCTGCAAGATAATTTTGAGATTACACCATGAAATAGCACTGTGACATTGACAATGGTTCATGTTATTGGAAAGTTGATTTACTATACTATCAAATACATTATGCGATTACTGATTTGTAAATACTGAGCACATCCATGCAGAGAACCACACAACTTTCTCTACCCGGAACTAAATTTGCTTGCTATTGACATCATGGTGATCTCTTGTATTACACGCCTCAAGGAAAGAGAAAAAGTAAAGGGGGGAATGACGTGAAAGGGGAATTTGTAATGGAAAATGTTTAATTGTTCAGCGTTTGATTATGTTTTATGTTGCTCGAACCGACATATTAGAAAAAACAATCTTGTTAAAACCTGTTAAATATTTTCATTTCGTTCTGTTTGCTTTGCCCTTGTATTCATTTTCACATCAATTCTATCTTTTGTGTAATAGGATTAGAAGGAATGACAGATAATTAAAGGATTGTTTGAGGACAGGAATATTGGCTGGTTGCTGAGGTGAAGGGTTGTTTTGGACCACATTCAGTTTGAGTCACACATAAGGGACTGAGGCGGTCAGACACTCTGGATCTGTACACTTAATGAATTGATGACCTGCCCTCGTGTGTGTGTGTGTGTGTGTGTGTGTGTGTGTGTGTGTGTGTGTGTGTGTGTGTGTGTGTGTGTGTGTGTGTGTGTGTGTGTGTGTGTGTGTGTGTGTGTGTGTGTGTGTGTGTGTGTGTGTGTGTGTGTGTGTGTGTGTGTGTGTGTGTGTGTGTGTGTGTGTGGGCATTGTAAAAAATATTTGTTGATTTAACTTAAAATATTAAGGCAACCAAGCTGCAAAATAGCATTGAAGTTTGTTCAACTTGAACTATCAATTTGGGTATACTAGCTAAACCAACATAGATTTTCAAATTGAATTGTGTGTTTGCTCAACTTAAAAATGTATTCTACAATATTTTCATATTTCCCATTGTGCCTTTCAAGTGAATTGCAGTTACCACCCATGACTGTATTTGTTAAGGACAGAGACATGCTCATTGTATTCAATGGCTTTCCGTCCTGTATCCTTCACAAAGTAAGTGTCTAAGGGCTCTTTCATACCGGTAGCATTTGCTGGCTGAGAGTACTTAGTAATTTGTGAACAAAGTGTGCACTGATTTCATATGTAGAATTGCAAGAAAAATGTCAGAAGTCTACGGCGGGTGTTCCCTAAAACACAGCACGCTGAACGGTCGTCGGCAGACAAACGCAGGTTCACATTTAGTGCGATTGTTTTTCAAGCCTTTTGTGAATAAGTTTGAAAAAAACATCATAAGGAATAAGGTTTTGAATTGCCTGTCCTATATATCTAGGAGAAATAATAAAGCTCAGGAAATATATATATATATTTTTACACATATATATAAAAATATAAGACGTAAAAACGAAACGTAAGAATGGAAAACATAGAAATAGCGCACATAGAACAGATATACGGGTTCTTAGACTTGACAATGACAATGACCGATATATAACTTACATTTCTATGTGAATTTGGTCGTGTCGCCCCAAAAGTGACATATTGCAGCTTTAAGCAATAGGTTAAGTTGTCATTTTTACAGTGTGTTTATGTGTGCATTTCTGCAAACTAAGAACTGGACTGGCATCTATCCTCCCACTTCAGTTGACTGCTGAATGGATCACTATGAGGATTTCACATAGTGTTTAAAAAATTGGGGTTTGTTTTTTTACTTTAATTGAAAATTGTGTAGCTGCACAATCTTAAATTGAGCCAGTTTGCAACAGCAGGAAAATAATCCTGCAGCAAAAGGAAATGTGCATTACTATGTGGATTATAATTAATGGACATTTTGGAAGGTGTTGATATATTTTTTGTAAGGGAAACTCAAGTCTGCAATTTGTAAGTGGAAATTACAAATGTCAGACACCTTTTAAAACCTCAAATACACTACAAATTTTACATTTCCTTCATTGCTGAAAAGTTCTCCTGCAACAGGGTGATCAAATTAAGATCCTACATCTGTATCATAATCTTCAGATGTTGGTGGAGCATGTCCCGAATAAAATCACATTTTCAGTGTTTGATGCCAGTATCCGGAAGCCCAGAAAGGTTCCAGCTTTCCAATGGCACCACAGGATCGACCAGGATGGATAGTCCATTTGAATTTTAGTTGGACTATCAAGACTTGCCCCACTCTCCCAGCTCACCTATCAATGATCTGTTATAGTTACTGCACCCACCATTTCTAACCCATAACTTATCTCTTAACTAGGTTCGTATTGCACCCTCTGCCATTTTAGCCCACACATAACATCCAGGCCAATTATTTGTGACATTACCCCTCCCACGACCATCACCCTACCTAAAACTGTTGCTAGGCAACTTGGCAATTGGCAGCAAGCAACATGAGCTCCTGAAAAATATCTTGAAAAGTTGTTTATTTTTTAAACTGAATAAGGAAAACAATAGTTGTCATAAAACCATAAACCTCAGAGACAGAAGCACAAAAGGTAAGACCTCTGAAATACCAAGAACCTTAAAGAAAACACCAACAAACCGAGAAGCTAATGTGCTATTAGCATTAGCATAAACAAGCTCAACATGCTGAACACATACTGATGTCATAATGAAGTACCAAGCCATAGTCCCAGTCGGTATTCACATAATAATAAGAAATTCCCCTTGACCACACCCACAAATTAGGAAAACCAATATACTTTCCTATTGACCCCCATTGTAAAAAAGGCAACTTCGTCATCGATTTTTTTGCTATACAAAAATAACAAAACATGCCGAAAAGCTGCTGTGTTGTTAAATCTACATGTAGCCAGGTCAAAAATCCTATGCTATGGTTCACAATGCTCCCACACAGGGAAATAGAGCCTGTGAGAAAAGCCCTGTTGCTTCAGGCTAATCATTGTGGGAGAGTGGGAAATGTGGGGATGTGGTGTCCAAGTAGGCTACACGCAGCTATGTGTGTGGAAAAAATATAATCACAGGTAAGACACTCTGCTAGCATTGTCATGAAAAGGGGCATGCCCTACAATATTATGCTTTTCTAAGTAGTGTCTGCACTAGGGAGCAGGCAATGTTGAAAAGTAATCTTTAGACATGTTTTACTTTTCTTAAATGTAGTTTTGTAATTTACTAAAAGAAGCAGACAACAAGAAAATTGCATTTGAATTGCTGTGAGGCAATTGGGTAACCTAGGTAACAACAGGTTGTTTTCTTCACACGCGGGCATGGTCGCGACATTCTATCTAATACCGACGTTGTCTGTAGCAAGCCATGCAGGCCCAGGTGCATCTTTTTAAAATATAAACAAGGTTGAAATTGAATACCCTACAGATATTACAACAATCATAGAAAATAAGCAATTCAAACAGAAGACCCAGAGGGACCACCCAGAGACCATTTGAGTGACTTTAGTGGACCTGAAGAGAGGAGAGTGAGATGCAACCTGGAAGAGGAAGGACATTTACAGTTAACAGTTACAACAATGGAACAACAATGGTTTAGGATCCTGAGAGCAGTGTCATGTGTCTGGACTATCATTAAAGGTGACTTATTTATATCAAATCAGTTCTCTAAGTGTAATTATTATGTGATTAAACAAATCATGTAAACATGAATTAGACTAGGAAGTCGGGGAACCACAGAAGATGTTGAGATTTACAGAGTTGAAATTTTCTGAATATAACTCTTCAGATCTGATCAATTAGTCTTCTATTAATTAATTATTATTATTACCTCATCAGTTCTCATTACTGAACGTCGCAAACCGTTGGATATCTGCACAAACCCTAGTTTCCATAATGAATCAGCAATATACAAATTTACTTAATTATTTATTTACTAACTAACTAATCACAGAAATACAAAACAAACAAACAGTAGATATTGGTAACTAACAATGATAGAAAAGTCCCTAGTGGGCTAATCCGATATGACGGCATGGTAGACAAAGGAAAGGGGTGGGGACTGAGAAAGAGCGGGAAAGACAAAATGGATTCACGTCACACAGCAGATGATTATAATCATTGAACGGCCACTCATTCGAGAATAATTGCAATGTATATATTTACCCCCGTATGTCGTTGTTGTTTTCTCGTTCTAGATTTACATAATTTGTAGCTGCAGACTAGTAATTTGTGTCGTCTAGAAAAAGTCAAAGTCATAAAACTTGTGGTGGTAAGAGTGAGAGTGGGGGGGAGCCACGATATACACCTCCAAAGGGCCACGTCGTGACAGCAGCCTGGAGGGGTTCAAAAAGAGAATTTCCAATACTAAAAGCGGCTATAGGGCGCTTTAAACAGGAGAAGCCGGAGGCTACACATGAAGATGTGTCAACATCAGAAACAACAACAGGGTACCCCTTCCCCACCTCCTCATTCACACCATTCCCCCAGAGTTAACGCTCTGAAAGACAGCCTGGCTGAACAACAGAGAGACTACACTGTCTAAAGTGAAAAGACCATCTCCAGCAACCAGATCAGACCTAACCCACAGACCTGCAACCAGCTAACATCACAGATACAACATATGTGCTGTGCTGTAAAGCAAGAACTGCGGATGGAGCTGAACCGCACAAAGGAGGAACTCATCAGGAGGGAGCAGCACAGCCAGTCCCTGGAGAGACAGCTGGAAGAGATGAGGACCATCCTGCTGTCCACCCTGAAGACAGACATCCACACACACCACACACACTACTGGCACACAGACCCACAACCTCTCCAAATTCAACACCCTTCATTAATAGCCATACACCCAACATTGACAGCCACACAACCAACCTCCCCAGCACTAACACACACGCACACATTCTCAACCCCTGCCCCATGGAGAGCGTCACTCCAGACACCACCCACGACAGCAGCACACAGCGAGAGAAACAGACTGAGGACAACATTGTCATCCTGTGTGACTCCAATGGAAAATACCTTGATGAAAGACTGCTGTTCCCAAGGAGAAGAGTGAGGAAGATCTGGTGCCCAACTAAGCAGTCTGCCCTTGGATAACTGGCAGAGCAGAGACTGAAGGCATCGACCCACATAATCCTCCACACAGGGACAAATGATCTCAGCACAGGCAGGGTGGATGTAACTAAGGCTCTGACCCAGGTGGCTATAACAGCCACACAGGCCTGCCCCACAGCCAAGATCATCGTTTCCACTCTTCAAATCAAATCAAATTGTATTTGTCACATAAACGTGTTTAGCAGATGTTATTGCGGGTGTAGCGAAATGCTTGTGTTTCTGGCTCCAACGGTGCAGTAATATCTAACAATTTCACAACAATACACACACATCTAAAGTAAAGGAATGGAATTAAGAATATATAAATATTTGGGTGAGCAATGTCAGAGCGGCATAGACTAAGATACAGTAAAATAGGATAGAATACAGTATATACATATGAAATGAGTAATGCAAAATATGTAAACATTATTAAAGTGACTAGTGTTCTATTATTAAAGTGGCCAGTGATTTCAAGTCTATGTATATAGGCAGCAGCCTCTAATGGCTATGATGGCTATTTAACAGTCTGATGGCCTTGAGATAGAAGCTGTTTTTCAGTCTCTCAGTCCCAGCTTTGATGCACCTGTTCTGACCTCACTTTCTGGATGATAACGGAGTGAACAGGCAGTGGCTAAGGTGATTGTTGTCCTTGATCATCTTTTTGGCCTTCCTGTGACATCGGCTGCTGTAGGTGTCCTGGAGGGCAGGTAGTTTTCTCCCGATGATGCATTGGGCAGGCTGTCTCGTCATTGTTGGTAATCAGGCGTACTACTGTTGTGTCATCTGCAAACTTAATAATTGAGTTGGAGGCGTGCTTGGCCACGCAGTCATGGGTGAACAGAGAGTACAGGAGGTTGCTGAACTCAGGAAGTCCAAGACCCAGTTGCACAGTGCGGGGTTCAGACCCAGGGCCTCGAGCTTAATGATGACCTTGGAGGGTACTATGGTGTTGAATGCTGAGCTATAGTCAATAAATAGCATTCTTACATAGGTATTCATCTTGTGAAGATGGGATAGGGCAGTGTGCAGTGAGATGGTGATTGCATCGTCTGTGGATCTATTGGGGCGTTAAGCAAATTGAAGTGGGTCTAGGGTGTCAGGTAAGGTAGATGTGATATGATCCTTGACTAGTCTCTCAAAGCACTTCATGATGACAGAAGTGAGTGCTACGGGGCGATAATCATTTAGTTCCAGTTACCTTTGCTTTCTAGGGTACAGGAAAAATGGAGGCCATCTTGAAGCAAGTGGGGACAGCAGACTGGGATAGGGAAAGATTGAATATGTCTGTAAACACACCAGCCAGCTGGTCTGCGCATGCTCTGAGGACGCGGCTAGGGAGGCTTAAATGTCTTACTCACGTCGGCCACAGAGAAGGAGAGCCCACAGTCCTTGGTAGTGGGCCACGTAGGTGGCACTGTGTTATCCTCAAAGCGGGCGAAGAAGGTGTTTAGCTTTTCTGGAAGCAAGACGTCGGTGTCCGCGACGTGGCTGGTTTTCCTTTTGTAGTCCGTGATTGTCTGTAGACCCTGTCACATACGTCTTGTGTCTGAGCCGTTGAATTGCGACTCCACTTTGTCTCCATACTGAAGTTTTGTGTGTTTGATTGCCTAACGGAGGGAATAACTGCACTATTTGTATTCTGCCATATTCCCAGTCACCTTGCCATGGTTAAATGCGGTGGTTCGCGCTTTCAGTTTTGCATGAATGCTGCCATCTATCCACGGTTTCAGGTTAGAGTAGGTTTTAATAGTCACAGTAGGTACAACATCTCCTATACCGTTCCTGATAAACTCAGTAACCGTATCAGTATTTTCATCAATGTTATTCTCTGAGGCTACCTGGATCATATCCCAGTCCACCTGGAGTGGTAGGTAGCTTAGTGGTTAGAGCGTTGGGCCAGTGATCCAAATGGTTGCTAGATCGAATACCTGAGCTGACAAGTTAAAAATCTGTCGTTCTACCCCTGAACAAGGCAGTTAACCCACTGTTCCTAGGCCGTCATTGTAAATAATAATTTGTTCTTCACTGACTTGCCTAGTTAATTAAAGGTTTAAAAAAATATATACAGTGGGGAGAACAAGTATTTGATACGCTGCCGATTTTGCAGGTTTTCCTACTTACAAAGCATGTAGAGGTCTGTCATTTTTATCATAGGTACACTTCAACTGTGAGAGACGGAATCTAAAACAAAAATCCAGAAAATCACATTGTATGATTTTTAAGTAATTCATTTGCATTTTATTGCATGACATACGTATTTGATACATCAGAAAAGCAGAACTTAATATTTGGTACAGAAACCTTTGTTTCTGTTTCTGTAGTTCTTGACCAGGTTTGCACACACTGCAGCAGGGCTGTCGCTGGGCAATACGGACTTTCAGCTCCCTCCAAAGATTTTCTATTGGGTTCAGGTCTGGAGAATGGCTAGGCCACTCCATGACCTTGAGATCCTTCTTACGGAGCCACTCCTTAGTTGCCCTGGCTGTGTGTTTCGGGTCGTTGTCATGCTGGTAGACCCAGCTACGACCCATCTTCAATGCTCTTACTGAGGGAAGGAGGTTGTTGGCCAAGATCTCGCGATACATGGCCCCATCCATCCTCCCCTCAATATGGTGCAGTCGTCCTGTCCCCTTTGCAGAAAAGCATCCCAAAAGAATGATGTTTCCACCTCCATGCTTCAGGGTAGGGATGGTGTTCTTGGGGTTGTACTCATCCTTCTTCTTCCTCCAAACACGGCGAGTGGAGTTTAGACCAAATAGCTAAATTTTTGTCTCATCAGACCACATGACTTTCTCCCATACCTCTTCTGGATCATCCAGATGGTCATTGGCAAACTTCAGACGGGCCTGGACATGCGCTGGCTTGAGCAGGGGGACCTTGCGTGCGCTGCAGGGTTTTAATCCATGACGACGTAGTGTGTTACTAATGGTTATCTTTGAGACTGTGGTCCCAGCTCTCTTCAGGTCATTGACCAGGTCCTGTCGTGTAGTTCTGGGCTGATCCCTCACCTTCCTCATGATCATTGATGCCCCACAAGGTGAGATCTTGCATGGAGCCCCAGACCGAGGGTGATTGACCGTAATCTTGAACTTCTTCCATTTTCTAATAATTGCGCCAACAGTTGTTGCCTTCTCACCAAGCTGCTTGCCTATTGTCCTGTAGCCCATCCCAGCCTTGTGCAGGTCTATAATTTTATCCCTGATGTGCTTACACAGCTCTCTGGTCTTGGTCATTGTGGAGAGGTTGGAGTCTGTTTGATTGAGTGTGTGGACAGGTGACTTTTATACAGGTAACGAGTTCAAACAGGTGCAGTTAATACAGGTAATGAGTGGAGAACAGGAGGGCTTCTTAAAGAAAAACTAACAGGTCTGTGAGAGCCAGAATTCTTACTGGTTGGTAGGTGATCAAATACTTGTGTCATGCAGTAAAATGCTAATTAATTACTTAAAAATCATACAATGTGATTTTCTGGATTTTTGTTTTAGATTCCGTCTCTCACAGTTGTACCTATGATAAAAAATGACAGACCTCTACATGCTTTGTAAGTAGGAAAACCTGCAAAATCGGCAGTGTATCAAATACTTGTTCTCCCCACTGTATATAATAATAAAAAATCAATTAAAATCATAACAACATTGAAGTGTGGATTCCACACCAGTGGTGTTTATGGGCTGTGCTTTGGCAAAGTGGGTGGGGTTATATCCTGCCTGTTTGGCCCTGTCCAGGGGTATCGTCGGACAGGGCCACAGTGTCTCCCGACCCCTCCTGTCTCAGCCTCCAGTATTTACACTGCAGTAGTTTGTGTCGGGGGGCTAGAGTCAGTCTGTTATATCTGGAGTATTTCTCCTGTCTTATCCGGTGTCCTGTGTGAATTTAAGTATGCTCTCTTTAATTCTTTCTTTCTCTCTCTCGGAGGACCTGAGCCCTAGGACCATGCCTCAGGACTACCTGGCCTGATGACTCCTTGCTGTCCCCAGTCCACCTGAACGTGCTGCTGCTCCAGTTTCAACTGTTCTGCCTGCGGCTATGGAACCCTGACCTGTTCATCGGACATGCTACCTGTCCCAGACCTGCTGTTTTCAACTCTCTAGAGACAGCAGGAAAGGTAGAGATACTCTAAATGATCGGCTATGAAAAGCCAACTGACATTTACTCTTGAGGTGTTGACCTGTTGCACCCTCGACAACCACTGTGATTATTATTATTTGACCCTGCTGGTCATCTATGAACATTTGAACATCTTGGCCATGTTCTGTTATAATCTCCACCCGGCACAGCCAGAAGAGGACTGGTCACCCCTCATAGCATGGTTCCTCTCTAGGTTTCTTCCTAGGTTCTGGCCTTTCTAGGGAGTTTTTCCAAGCCACCGTGCTTCTACACCTGCATTGCTTGTTGTTTGGTGTTTTAGCCTGGGTTTCTGTACAGCACTTTGAGATATCAGCTGATGTAAGAAGGGCTTTATAAATAAATTTGATTCGATTCCGATTGGACAGACCAGCTTTGAATAGTCCTCAGCACTTCCTGTTTGAGTTTCTGCCTATAGGAAGGGAGGAGTAAACTGGAGTCATGATCAGATTTGCTGAATGGAGGGTGGGGGAGGGCCTTGCAGTGGTTGAGTTGCAGTGGTTGAGTGTTTTAGCAGCGTGAGTACTACAGTCAATGTGTTGATAGAACTTCGTTAGCACTTTCCTCAAATTTGCTTTGTTAAAATCCCCAGCTACAATAAATGGTGCCTCAAGATATGTTGTTTCCAGTTTGCATAAAGTCCAGTGAAGTTATTTTAGGGCCGTCATGGTATGGACGTGAGGGGGAATATACACGGCTGTGACAATAACCGAAGAGAATTGTCTTGGGAGATAATACGGTCAGCAATTGATTGTGAGGTATTCTAGGTTGGGAGAACAAAATTACTTGAGTTCCTGTATGTTATCACAATCACACCATGAGTAGTTAATCATGAAACATACACCCCTGCCCTTCGTCTTCCCGGAGAGATATTTATTCCTGTCTGAGCGATGAACTGAGAACCCAACTGGCTTTACGGACTAAGACAGTAAATCCTGAGAGAGACATGTTTCCGTGAAACAGAGTATGTTACAATCCCTAATGTCTCCCTGGAAGGAAATCCAGAGACTGAACATTAGTGAGTAATATACTCGGAAGTGGTGGGTGGTGTGCATGCCTCGTGAATTGGACTAGAAGTCCACTCCGAGTACCTCTTCTCCGGTGGCGATGTTTAGGGTCAGCCTCTGGAATAAGTTGAATTGCCTGGGGGATTCGGGAAAGTCGTTTTCCTGGTCATAATGCTGGGAGTTACCGCACCGCCACTCTGATATCCAAAGTTCTTCCCGGCTGTATGTAATAACACAAAACATTTTCTGGCCTAATAATGTAAGAAATAACACATAAAAAATCGAAAAACTGCAGAGTTGCTGGGGGCTAGAACCACGGTTGCCTTCTATATCGCCGCCATTTTTCTAATTTTTATTTCGTCACCAAAGCCATGTTCACTGCACATGTTGCTGAACTATTCAACCCTTTTGTTAGTGTCATTGATATGGAAATGCACATACAAATATTTAGTTCAGAAACATTGACTGTAATACCTCTAGGATCCTGTGGTGAAAGACTGCTGTGCAAGGTATTTGGCAGCAGCTTTCTTCCCGAGCCCATATTTACAAAGTGTCTTCAGAGTAGGAATAGTGATCTAGGACCAGCTCCCCCGTGTCAATGTAATCATTAATTGTGATATAAAAGGAAAAACTGATCCTAAAATCAGTACACAGACTGAGATGCTTTGTGAATACAGGCCCTGGTCTGTCTGCATGCTGCTTTCTAGTGATCCAACTCCCTCTTTATCTGAAATGCAACAGCACCAAAAACATGAACAAGAATTAGCGTAGTCAGTTAGTAACATAATTAACTAATGAAACACTAATGTAAATGTTCACAAGCCTCTTCAGACAAATTATACCATAACAACAGCATATTTACAGTGAAATCAAGAGGGGCAACTTTTTCAGTCACAAGTGCAACAATAAACAGGCAGAGGAACAAAGTATTTTGACAAAAATTGTTCACACTAGTCAGTATTATAGCTAGCAAATATATAGTTGTTATTTTGTAGAAACCTAGCTACAGCCCACTTAGCTAGCTAAGGTGGTGACCTGACTGATAGTGGGAGTTAGGAAACATTAGCTAACTTTCCCCCAGCAGTATCAATATAGCTAATGGGATTTGTATCAACTTTATCAATCAGATGGATAGCTTAGCAAATATAGCTATTTGTTTTCTCATCACATCTAAAGCTGCCTGATACAGCTTGCCAGTTGCTAGTAAAGTGGGATGAATAAGTCAGAAGCCATCGAGCAATGCCAAGTTCAGGCCTTTTACTAACACAAATCATGTACAAAAGAGACAATTACCTTCAAGCAGATTTTTTTAGTTTTTTTCTAGGACTTCAGACCAAGGAGTAATAGCTACTTGTTTGTAGAACTGGCATCTACCAGATGTTGTCCACAGTCAGCTCCAGAGTCTTCACCTGGATCACCGTCACAGGCAAAATCACAGGCTGCGTCATGCACTTGAGTACTTCACACATTTCTTTCTTCAGTAGGCTGGGCGGAAAAATCGAAGCTTTTTTTTATTGTCATCTACAAGGGGTGTATATTCTAGTTATATTGGCAAATTTAACTTGCAACATGGCCTTTAAGCTCTGTCAAGTTGGTTGTTGATCATTGCTAGACAGCCATTTCCAAGTCTTACCATAGATTTTCTAGCCAACTTAAGTCAAAACTGTAACTATAGTAGGACACTCAGGAACATTCAATGCTGTCTTGGTTAGCAACTCCAGTATAGATCTGTTGGAAAGCAGACTGAACCAGGTTTTCCTATAGGATTTTGCTCCCTAGTCCTTGCCGATAACAAGCATACCCATAGCATGATGCAGACACCACCACGCTTGAAAATATGAGGAGTGGTACTCAAATCAAATCACATTTTATTTGTCACATACACATGGTTAGCAGATGTTAATGCGACTGTAGCGAAATGCTTGTGCTTCTAGTTCCGACAATGCAGTAATAACCAACGAGTAATCTAACCTAACAATTTCACAACAGCTACCTTATACACACACAAGTGTAAAGTGATGAAGAATATGTACATGACGATATATGAATGAGTGATGGTACAGAACGGCATAGGCAAGATGCAGTAGATGGTATCGAGTACAGTATATACATATGAGATGCGTGATGTAGGGTATGTAAACATTATATTAAGTGGCATTGTTTAAAGTGGCTAGTGATACATTTTTTACATGTATGGCAGCAGCCACTCAATGTTAGTGGTGGCTGTTTAACAGTCTGATGGCCTTGAGATAGAAGCTGTTTTTCAGTCTCTCGGTCCGTGCTTTGATGCACCTGTACTGACCTCGCCTTCTGGATGATAGCTGTGTGAAAAGGCAGTGGCTCGGGTGGTTGTTGTCCTTGATGATCTTTATGGCCTTCCTGTGACATCGGGTGGTGTAGGTGTCCTGGAGGGCAGGTAGTTTGCCCCCGGTGATGCGTTGTGCAGACCTCACTACCCTCTGGAGAGCCTTACGGTTGTGGGCGGAGCAGTTGCCGTACCAGGCGGTGATACAGCCCGACAGGACGCTCTCGATTGTGCATCTGTAAAAGTTTGTGAGTGCTTTTGGTGACAAGCCAAATTTCTTCAGCCTCCTGACGTTGAAGAGGCGCTGCTGCGCCTTCTTCACCACGCTGTCTGTGTGGGTGGACCAATTCAGTTTGTCCGTGATGTGTACGCCGAGGAACTTAAAACTTTCTACCCTCTCCACTACTGTCCCGTCGATGTGGATAGGGGGGTGCTCCCTCTGCTGTTTCCTGAAGTCCACGATCATCTCCTTTGTTTTGTTGACGTTGAGTGTGACGTTATTTTCCTGACACCACACTCCGAGGGCCCTCACCTCCTCCCTGTAGGCCGTCTCGTCGTTGTTGGTAATCAAGCCTACCACTGTAGTGTCGTCTGCAAAGTTGATGATTGAGTTGGAGGCGTGCATGGCCACGCAGTCGTGGGTGAACAGGGAGTACAGGAGAGGGCTCAGAACGCACCCTTGTGGGGCCCCAGTGTTGAGGATTAGCGGGGTGGAGATGTTGTTACCTACCCTCACCACCTGGGGGCGGCCCGTCAGGAAGTCCAGTACCCAGTTGCATAGGGCGGGGTTGAGACCCAGGGTCTCGAGCTTGATGACGAGTTTGGAGGGTACTATGGTGTTAAATGCTGAGCTGTAGTCGATGAACAGCATTCTCACATAGGTATTCCTCTTGTCCAGATGGGTTAGGGCAGTGTGCAGTGTGGTTGCGATTGCGTCGTCTGTGGACCTATTGGGTCGGTAAGCAAATTGGAGTGGGTCTAGGGTGTCAGGTAGGGTGGAGGTGATATGGTGCCTGACTAGTCTCTCAAAGCACTTCATGATGACGGAAGTGATGTGTTGGATTTTCCCCAAACATAACACTTTGTATTATGGACAAAAAGTTAATTTCTTTGCCACATGTTGTGCAGTATTACTTAATTGCCTTGTTGCAAACAGGATGCTTGTTTTGGAATACGTTTTATTCTGTACAGGCTTCCTTCTTTTAATTTAGGTTAGTTTTGTGGAGAAACTAAAATGTTGTTGATCCATCCTGTAACTTAAAATCAACATTGGCCTCAGGGTGAAATCTCTGAGTGGTTTCCTTCCTATCCGGCAAGTGAGTTAGTTAGGACGCCTGTATCTTTGTATCCAAAGCCTAATAACCTTACAATGCTCAAAGGGATATTCAGTCTGCTTCTTTTATTTGTTTATTTATCTACCAATCGGTGCCGTTCTTTGCAAGGCTTTGGATATCCTCCCTGGTCTTTGTGGTTGAATCTGTGCTTGAAATTCACTACTCGATTGAAGGACCTTACAGATAATTGTATGTGTGGGGTACAGAGTAGGGGTAGTCGTTCAAAAATCATGTTAACCCCTATTATTAAACACAGAATGAGTCCATGCAACTTATTATGTGACTTTTTAAGCAAATGTGTACTCCTGAACTTATTTAAGCTTACCATAACAAAAGGATTGAATGCTTATTGCCTCAAGACATTTCAGCTTTTCATTTCTAATTAATTTGAAAACATTTCTAAAAACAAAATGTAGATCAGTGACACAAAATCTAAATTCAATCCAAGGCAGCAGCTATTCTTCCTGGGGACCTGCAAAATTAAGGCAGTTATACAATTTATTTATTTTTTTAATTTTTTTTATAAATTTTATCCCCTTTTCTCCCCAATTTCCGTGGTATCCAATCGCTAGTAATTACTATCTTGTCTCATCGCTACAACTCCCGTACGGGCTCGGGAGAGACGAAGGTCGAAAGTCATGCGTCCTCCGAAGCACAACCCAACCAAGCCGCACTGCTTCTTAACACAGCGCGCCTCCAACCCGGAAGCCAGCCGCACCAATGTGTCGGAGGAAACACCGTGCACCCGCCCCCCTCAGTTAGCGCGCACTGCGCCCGGCCCGCCACAGGAGTCGCTGGAGCGCGATGAGACAAGGATATCCCTACCGGCCAAACCCTCCCTAACCCGGACGACGCTAAGCCAATTGTGCGTCGCCCCACGGACCTCCCGGTCGCGGCCGGCTGCGACAGAGCCTGGGCGCGAACCCAGACTCTGGTGGCGCAGCATAGCACTGCGATGCAGTGCTCTAGACCACTGCGCCACCCGGGAGGCCAGTTATACAATTTTAAAAACATTACAATGCATTAATTTCACAACGCACTAAGTGTGTGCCCTTAAAATGCAGGCTATAAAATAAAAGGGTATAAAATACTTTCTGAAGGCACTGTATATCATGCTGTTTGGTACATGGCAAAGAATAAACTCCACAGCTGGCAATTTCAAAATTCATGCAAGTGATGGAACAATGCGTGAAACTGTTGATTGTTTGAAATATCTGGGTTTGAGGATAGATTCTGAATTATCTTTTGGAAAGAACATTGATTTTATGAAAAAAAAAAAAAATTAACTATAAGCTTGGGTTACTATACAGATCTAAGAATTGCTTTAGTGTATCCATTAGAAAGACCTTAGTGACCCAACTGATGCTTCCTCTCCTAGACTATGGTGACTGTAATGAATACTCAGGGAGGAAAAGGTGTAGATTCACGTGCAGAGAGCAGCAGATGTTTATTTCGCCTTCGCAGAAGGCAGGAATCGTGGTCACAGGCAGGCAATGGTCATACACAGGTAGGCAAACAGGCAGGTGATTCAAAACTAGGACTGAAGGCTATAACTGGTTCTGAACAAACGAGCTAGGAAAAGGCTTAGTAGAGTCAAAACGAACACATTGAAGCAGAACACAAGGTTGACTAAGAAAATAAATACAGAACCTTATCTATCAAAACATCATCTATCAAAACTTACTTTGCGAATTAGATGTCATTCATTACAATCTTTGCAGATTCATTCTTGGATGCCATTAAAAGACACATCATTGCATAATGTAGAATCACTAAATTGACTAAATAAGTCACTCTCAAACAGAAGACAAATGCATTGGTACAGTACAAATTTATTTTTAAATGTATCAACTTTAATGTCCCTGTATATATTAAGGAACACCTAACTTTACAAAGACCCTACTGACTGGAATAATTTACCTATAGAAATCAGGCCATTAAAATGACACAGTGAATTTAAGAAAGCAATTTTTCAAACGTTAGAAACAAACTGTTTGTGTTTTTAACTAATAGAATCAACATGTGAAAATATGTATAAATATGTACGTACTGTATGTACAGCATATATTACACATACTTCGTTTTCTTGTTGTTGTATTAGTAGTTGAAGCAGTAGTTTGTATTAGTTGTAGGCCTATTAGTAGTTGTACGGCAACTTTTCTACGCTGTTATTTTACATTTTTTATTATTTAATTGTTATTATTATTAGACAGTAGATGCCATATTATTATTGTTACAAAGCATCTTTTATAAATACTTTTTTTGGGACACTTGAAAACGAGATGGTGCATCTCAAGAGATTTCATCATACAAAATACATAGATATTTCCATTAGTTGAGACAGTATCTTTGGAGAGAGGAAAAGCAATCTAATTTCAAATGCTCATCTAGGCAAAGGTGGAATCCCAGCTACAGCGATGAGTGATTTTTTGGAAATGTGCAAGTGTCACATTTCAAAGTGGAGAGGTAGAGTGGTGTCTCCAAGGGTTCAACTTAGAATAACAGCAAAGAGCTGCTGCGATGGAGAAGCCAAAATATCAATCTCAGCAGCCTTGTGGGAGCAGACCTGTCACAAGTCGCCCTGCTACTTCTCTCTCCCTCTAACAAGCACACCTCTCACACTCCTTTCTGGCCACCTTACCCAAATTCCACACCTGGTTAAGTCTATCTAATGATTCTTACACCCGGCAGACAGTCCACAGTGCCTTTCTAAGTGGTACTCATGTCTTAGAACAGCACAAAAGAAAAGAGGGAATCCTCCTGGCCATGTCGGATCTCTCCGTAGAATCTTGCATACATTACACTAAGTACTCTTCATTTCCGAGTAGTGGTTCGACTAATTCCTCGTCATTAGTTCCCTTGTTGAAAAACAATATGGGGATTTCAGTTATGTGTAACCCTGAAATTGTGTTATGTTAATGTTAATGTTAATAAATACAAAAATAAATAAAAATAATGTTAATAAAAATAAAACGTTTTGTACATTTTTCACGCCATTTATGATCATGCGTATCATTCTTGTATAACATGAATGGCTGTTGAAGGGTTATCATTTATTCCTATGCCAAGTTTATTTATAATCTATAACCATCAAACTCAACTCTGGACCTTTAAGCCAGTTCCACTGCATTTTTTCATTGTGCCCCGATAATCAGGGACTGATTTAGACCTGGAACACGAGGTGGTTGCAATTCATTATAAGGTAGAACAGCCAGCAGGCTCCGGACCTCGTAGGGTAAGAGTTGAATACCCCCAATCTCTAACATGACAGTCAATTCCACCTAACATATCCTGCAGCTGCAAATATAGGACCTGAATTTTACATACAGTTCAAGTCAGAAGTTTACATACACTTAAGTTGGAGTCATTAAAACTCATTTTTCAACCACTCCACTAATTTCTTGTTAACAAAATATAGTTTAGGCAAGTCGCTTAGAACATCTACTTTGTGCATGACACAAGTCATTTTTCCAACAATTGTTTACAGACAGATTATTTCACTTATAACTCACTGTATCACAATTCCAGTGGGTCAGAAGTTTACATACACTAAGTTGACTGTGCCTTTAAACAGCTTGGAAAATTCCAGAAAATTATGTCATGGATCTAGAAACTTCTGATAGGCTAATTGACATAATTTGAGTCAATTGCAGGTGTACCCTTGGAAGTATTTCAAGGCCTACCTTCAAACTCAGTGCCTCTTTGCTTGACATCATGGGAAAATCAAAAGAAATCAGCCAAGACCTCAGAAAAAGAATTGGTTCATCCTTGGGAGCAAAATGCCTGAAGGTACCAAGTTATTCTGTACAAACAATAGTATGCAAGTATAAACACCATGGGACCACACAGCCGTCATACCGCTCAGGAAGGAGACGTGTTCTGTCTCCTAGAGATGAACATACTTTGGTGTGAAAAGTGCAAATCAATCCCAGAGCAACAGCAAAGGACCTTGTGAAGATGCTGTAGGAAACAGGTACAAAGTATCTATATCCACAGTGAAACGAGTCCTATATTGACGTAACCTGAAAGACCGCTCAGCAAGGAAGAAGCCACTGCTCCAAAACCGCCATAAAAAAAGCCAGACTACGGTCTGCAACTGCACATGGGGACAAAGATCGCACTTTTTGGAGAAATGTCCTCTGGTCTGATGGAACAACAATTGTTCCAAGAACTGTTTGGCCATAATGACCATTGTTATGTTTGGAGGAAAAAGGGGGAGGCTTGCAAGCCAAAGAACCCCATCCCAACCGTGAAGCACGGGGGTGGCAGCATCATGTTGTGGGGGTGCTTTGCTGCAGAAGGGACTGGTGAACTTCACAAAATAGATGACATCATGAGGACGGAAAATGATGTGGATATATTGAAGCAACATCTCAAGACATCAGTCAGGAAGTTAAAGCTTGGTCGCAAATGTGCCTTCCAAATGGACAATGACCCCAAGCATACTTCCAAAGTTGTGGCAAAATGGCTTAAGGACAATAAAGTCAAGATATTGGAGTGGCCATCACAAACCCCTGACCTCAATCCCATAGAAAATGTGTGGGCAGAACTGAAAAAGGGTGTGCGAGCAAGGAGGCCTACAAACCTGACTCAGTTACACCAGCTCTGTCAGGAGGAACGGGCCAAAATTCACCCAACTTATTGTGGGAAGCTTGTGGAAGGCTACCCGAAACGTTTGGCCCAAGTTAATCAACTTAAAGGCATTTCTACCAAATACTAATTGAGTGTATGTAAACTTCTGACCCACTGGGAATGTGATGAAAGAAATAAAAGCTGAAATAAATCATTCTCTCTACTATTATTCTGACATCTCACATTCTTAAAATTAAGTGGTGATCCTAACTGACCTAAGACAGGTAATTTTTACTAGGATTAAATGTCAGGAATTGTGAAAAACTGATTAAATGTATTTGGCTGAGGTGTATGTAAACTTTCGACTTCAACTGTATATTGTCACAGAAAAATTATTCTGCAGCAACAGGATTATTTAGTCGGTAGTTTAGTTGCTTGATCAGTTGTTAGGCTGCTTGGTCAGCGGTTAGGCTATTAGCTGGCCAAAAGTAGGCTACATGAAAAGTGCAATACTGTTAATATAAATGTGTGGTAGTATGGGTTTTCAGTGAAGTTATGTAAATCTCAAAACATCCTGTAAAGCTCAACTGTATTTCTCAGCAACAAAGAATGATCAAATTAAGATCCTAAATACATCAGTGCATCAGTGCAAGATCATCTATGAATATTTGATAAACATGATGTTCTCTGCCCTTCTATTTGACATGCTCTGAGAGGTCCCGAAAGGTCCTAACCATTTCAATATGTTTTTGCTTTGACAAAGTAGTTTCTGAGGATTATTGTTTATTTCAGGTGATTAGTTATTAATTTATGCATGTCCCTCATTTTAAGGTCGACCTTGTTACGTGAATTGAACTCTTGTTTCAATTTGGTGAAACTATTCCTTTTCAAATTGTATTTTAAAAAGAAACATTAAACATCTAATGGTCATATCATAGTGTAAAAGCAGGTGAGCTGTTTCTACTCTTTTTTGCCATTTTCCGGTGTTTTGTGGTGGAAAACTGAGCCGGTCGAGCATAACGTGTCAACCCTGTTACCCATAGATAGACATCCTAGACATATTTTATTAATTTCAATTTTTCTGTGGAGCTTGCATTCAATTGCCCCTCCCTGTTGCACACAACAAGCTTCCATTCCCCCTGTCACAAGAAGATTAATGGCTGATTTAAGATGAAAACCTTAACCCTGTCACGGTCAACTCTGTTTGTGGAAAAACGTGTGGTTAACCCGAGGGTGCTTGTTTCTCAGTAAGTTTTGTGCGGGAAAAAAAAAGGAGAGCTCAGATGTAATAATTTAATAACCAACGTATGGACAGACAAGCTGTCTTCATCAGGTTATAATGACAAACACTGCGGGTTGCTAATTTCTATAGTTTTAAAGGAGACACAGGTGTGTGTAACCATGGCCGGGTGTGGCTTGATTTCATTGGTTAATTCACAGATGTAAATAGAACATATAAACATCATGGGGTTTAAAACAGACAGAAGATTAGAAGTGAGGAATATGTTCAGAATTATGTTGTTTGTTTTTCTTGTATACTGTACAAGTATGATTCCTGCAACGCTGTGCACATAACACCTCCCTGTCAGATAAATTATATGTCAGTAGAAATGCTTTACAACCCTATCACAATAAATATGATCCTGTTCACCTTGCCATCAGCCTATGCCACTGCTAAAGAGTGGGCCTTCAAAACCTTTCTGACCCATTAGACTACAGCAACAGGTCCTGCCTTATGCCATTTTAGATTGTAATTACAGTTGATGTGCTGTCATGAAAATCTCATTCACAGGATACTCAGTGCAATTTATCTGCAGGCACCAGCATTAACCTTTCAGTTTGAGAAGCACTGGGTCAATGGGTAGATCGCTCAAAGGAGAAAACATCCCTGGGCATTTGTGTCCTCTGATGACTGTGTAGACAAATTGTTTTTACTATATATCTCTCCTGAAACTCTCTCCCTTTTACTGTGTCTGTGGTGTGACTTAAAACACTTTTGCATTCTGCCATTCTATGACACTTATGTTATAAACAAGGTTGTTAACTAGACTGTCCACGTGGTAGCCATGATGCTCTTTGCAGTCTTCCTGGTACAGCTATTGTGACTTCTTACTGTAGCGTACACACTCTAGAGAAAATAGAATCTGTGTACAGTGTTATTTCAGTCTGTCACATTTACCCTGTTAGGACATTGGAATGGATGTGTACAAACAAAAATCCATAGAGAGCCAGAGTTCCAGTGTTTCAGTAATACAATGTGACTTTTAAATGCCGATTTAGAGCACAGCACTCAGGCCGGTGAAAACACTTCATCTCTCGTTTAACAAAACATTCATAACCAATTCTCCTACAGAGCTGCTGAAACAGCAGCAAGCATTTAAAAGAATAACAGCTCCAGGATAGCTCATTAGGAACTAAACTAAACTAGTTTTGGGCTTTTGTAATTCAAATTGTAAAGCTTTCTGAAGCACGATCCATGAGGCACCAATCTGCAATTTATGTGAGTGACGGTGAATTTGAATAAACGTGAATACATTTTGTGGCTTTTCCTGTGAAATACCGCCTTCATCAGGTTTCCAGTCATTTAAGTGGAACTGACAGCATTTTAGCAACATGAAATCTTATTAAAATCTGTTCATATACACCCCCATGAAGAATATTACACTTTTTAAAACATTTTTGACAAGCGAGCACTTAGATATGGTCATTTTCACGTTTTCATAAATTCTTAGAATGTTTGGGAATTACATGTACTAAGGCATTTGGGGAAATTATATAGCAATATAGAGGGCTTGCAGTTATGTCACAAATCACCTAACATTAGCAACCGCACAAAGTGCCATGTTGGAAGACCAAACTCAGTCTGTTATATTAGTTAGTTAGCTATTTTGATGTATTTATCACTGTAACTCCAAATGCATTTGTAGCTAGCTAACAGTCATGGAAAAGGGTGAAAGGATTAGCTACCACTTCGTCTGTTGGAAGTCCTCCAATCGTCCACATGGCTGGCTGCGTTTTGCTACCACCGGATACTTTTGGAAGATTTTCCATTATTTCGTTTTTATAAGGAACCAGAAAACAGAGGCAGTTCGAGAAGCTATTCAAGTAAGTAAATATATTATATATAAGTTAACAATGTATTATTAGCTAGCTAGCTAGCAACAGAAACTTAGTGTGCAGGCTAACGCAAATGAGCTGCTAATGTAATGTTCCCTAGTTAGCTAACTTTACATACTGTATCGCAGGCTAGGTGAATTAAATATCAACCGCTTGCTTACTTCATATTAGTTAGTTAGCTATTTTGATGTATTTATCACTGTAACTCCAAATGCATTTGTAGCTAGCTAACAGTCATGGAAGAGGGTGAAAGGATTAGCTAGCACTTCAAGCTGTCAGAGAAGGGAGAGTAGGCTACTCGGGTTAGAGCAAGGAGCCTTTGTGGGAAGACATTATAAAACTATTCTCCAGTTCTAGTCCTTAGCGAGAAAAACTGAGGACAGAGAGATTATAGCAACATAAAATTCAGGGCTGTCTAACTTGAGTATAATGCAGCGTGTTTCTTTGTGATTTTTTCTGGCCTAAGATATAGAGAGCCATCCAACCCTGTATGCAGATGAAGAGGTCCCAATGAATGTCCCAAGAGTATAAAGGGTACATGTGTAACAGTTAACTTTAGTCCGTCCCCTCGCCCCGACCCGGGCGCGAACCAGGGACCCTCTGCATACATCAACAACAGTCACCCACGAAGCATCGTTACCCATCGCTCCACAAAAGCCGCGGCCCTTGCAGAGCAAGGGGAACCACTACTTCAAGGTCTCAAAGCGAGTGACGTAACCGATTGAAACGCTATTAGCGCGCACCACCGCTAACTAGCTAGCCATTTCACATCCGTTACACATGGTTATATGTTAGCAAATTTTGTGAACAAAAATACAGTTTAAAAGGTGTGCAGGCTTCTGTTCCAGCCTAGTACTAACGCACCTGATTCAACGTATCAAACCTAACTAATAATCAAGTGTGATATTGCTGGGCTGGAACAGAAGTCTGCTCACCCAGTAGATCAGGGATCAGTGGAGTGAGGTTGGCCACCTCTGGTATTGACTTTTGTTTGTTAATTAACCTGAAATTGTTTTAGTAATAATAGCCTCCTTGTTACTAAAATGTCTAACCTTTACATATTAATTAGTTTACTTGTACACTTTGAAATGATATGAAAGTGTTGAGTCTTTGAAGTTATGCATTTAAATGTGTTTTAATTCTTAATTTAACTATTATTCAAGATAAAGTAGTGTCTGTGTTTTATTCTTCACAATCCTGCAATAAAGGAGGGGAAGGGAATCTGTTTCTGATTTGTCTGTGTAGTATTCTCAACTGAACATTAACTTTTTGTTCAATCATAAGCTCTCCAATTAGTTTTATTTGATTGTCAAATTTTTTTCAGGATATCAGCCATGTGAACCCATTTTGCAGCTGATAGGCATGCAATGCCAACGCAGCCATAGGCTTACAGCCGAGGTTCCCAGCTCCAGTCCTTGAGTACCTCCAACAGCACACATTTTTGTTGTAGCCCCGGACAATACTATACCTGATTCAACTAATTGAGGGCCTGATTATGAGTTGACTAGTTGAATCAGGCTTGTTTGTCCATGGCTACAATATAAACTGTACCGTTGTGGGTACTGGAGGACCGGAATGGCCTACAGTATGGCCTACAGTACGATAACATTAGCCTCATGGGCATTTGCAATGTACCCCTTGACATATTGCATCTGAAGCAGAGAATAGCTTAACTCACACATTGTTTACATATTGTTCAGCTATATGTTCTCAATTTAAAAACAATACCAGTAGACAATGTATACGAGGCTAATCATTATAATAGATTATATAGTTTGGCTATAAACAACAACAAAAAAATTCAATGGGGCTAGGCAAAGCAGAGATGACAAAATACTTTTCACTTCATCCATACAACAACATAGCCTATTATTAAAGTACAGTATGTTTACAGCAGCAGTAAATAACAATAGCGGGGCTACTGTATATACCTTTGGTACCAGTACAGAGTCTATGTGTCAATATCAGGGGGTACCAGTGTCGAGGTAATTGAGGTAATTATGTACATGTAGGTAGAGTTATTAAAGTGATAGATAATAACAGAGAGTAGCAGCGGGGGGGACAATGCAAATAGTCTGGGAAGCCATATGATTAGCTGTTCAGGAGTCTTATGGCTTGGGGGTAGAAGCTGTTTAGAAGCCTCTTGGACTTAGACTTGGAGCTCCGCTACCACTTGTCGTGCGGTAGCAGAGGGAACAGTCTATGACTAGGGTGGCTGGAGTCTTTGACCATTTTCAGGGCCTTCCTCTGACACCGCCTGGTATAGAGGTCCTGGATGGCAGGAGGCTTGGCCCCGGTGATGTACTGGGCTGTACGCACTACTCACTGTAGTGCCTTGCGGTCGGAGGCCGAGCAGTTACCATATCAGGCAGTGATGCAACCCATCAGGATGCTTTCGATGGTGCAGCTGTAAAATCTTTTGAGGATCTGAGGACCTATGCCAAATCTTTTCAGTCTCCTGAGGGGAAATAGGTTTTGTCGTGTCCTCTTCATGACTGTCTTGGTGGGCTTGGACCATGCTAGTTTGTTGGTGATGTGGACGCCAAGGAACTTGAAGCGCTCAACCTACTCCACCACAGCCCAGTTGATGAGAATGGGGCGTGCTCGGTCCTCCTTTTCCTGTAGTCCACAATAATCTCTTTTGTCTTGATCACGTTGAGGAAGAGGTTGTTGTCCTGGCACCACACAGTCAAGTCTCTGACCTCCTCCCTATAGGCTGTCTCATCGTTGTCGGTGATCAGGCCTACCACTGTTGTGTCATCAGCAAACTTAATGATGGTGTTGGAGTCATGCCTGGCCATGCAGTCCTGAGTGATCAGGGAGTACAGGAGGGGACTGTGTCATGTTTTGTCTTTGATCATGTCTTGTCCCTGTGCTTCCCTCTGCTGGTCTTATTAGGTTCTTTCTCTTTCTCTCTCTCTATCGTTCCGTTCCTGCTCCCAGCTGTTTCTCATTCTCCCTACGACCTCATTTACTCTTTCACACCTGTCCCCTGTTTTGCCCTCTGATTAGAGTCCCTATTTCTTCCTCTGTTTTCCGCTCCTGTCCTTGTCGGATTCTTGTTTGATGTTTGCTGTTCCTGTGTCCTTGTTTCGCCCTGTCGTGTTCTTTGCCTTCTTCAGATGCTGCGTGTGAGCAGGTGTCTATGTCAGCTACGGCCAGTGCCTTCCCGAAGCGACCTGCAGTCTGTGGTCGCGTCTCCAGGCGTTCCTCTCTATTGACGAGAGGATTTCAGTTTCCTGTTTTAGATTACCATTGATTATATCCAGGAGAATCATTATTTGTTTAATACTGGAATAAAGACTCTGTTACTATTACGTCGCTTTTGGGTCCTCATTCATCAGCATAACAGAAGAATCCGACCAAGATGGACCCAGCGACTATGGATTCTCTCAACACTGCCGTCGAGTTCCAGGGAGCAATGCTCGGCAGACACGAGCAGGAATTGTTTGCTGCTCGTCATGCCGTTGAGACCCTGGCCGCTCAGGTCTCCGATCTCTCTGGACAGTTTCAGAGTCTTCGTCTCGTGCCACCAGCTACTTCCTGGTCTTCCGAGTCTCCGGAACCTAGGGTTAATAACCCACCATGTTACTCTGGGCAGCCCACTGAGTGTCGCTCCTTTCTCACCCAGTGTGATATTGTGTTCTCTCTCCAGCCCAACACGTACTCAAGAGAGAGAGCTCGGATCGCTTACGTCATATCACTCCTTACTGGTCGGGCTCGGGAGTGGGGCACAGCTATCTGGGAGGCAAGGGCTGAGTGTTCTAACGATTATCAGAACTTTAAAGAGGAGATGATACGGGTTTTTGATCGTTCAGTTTTTGGGAAGGAGGCTTCCAGGGCCCTGGCTTCCCTATGTCAAGGTGATCGATCCATAACGGATTACTCTATAGAGTTTCGCACTCTTGCTGCCTCCAGTGACTGGAACGAGCCGGCGTTGCTCGCTCGTTTTCTGGAGGGACTTCACGCTGAGGTTAAGGATGAGATTCTCTCCCGGGAGGTTCCTTCCAGCGTGGACTCTTTGATTGCACTCGCCATCCGCATAGAACGACGGATAGATCTTCGTCATCGAGCTCGTGGAAGAGAGCTCGCGTTAACGGTGCTTCCCCTCTCCGCATCTCAACCATCTCCTCCCACCGGCTCAGAGACTGAGCCCATGCAGCTGGGAGGTATTCGCATCTCGACTAAGGAGAGGGAACGGAGAATCACCAACCGCCTTTGCCTCTATTGCGGTTCTGCTGGACATTTTGTCATGTCATGTCCAGTAAAAGCCAGAGCTCATCAGTAAGCGGAGGGCTACTGGTGAGCGCTACTACTCAGGTCTCTCCATCAAGATCCTGTACTACCTTGTCGGTCCATCTACGCTGGACCGGTTCGGCTGCTTCCTGCAGTGCCTTGATAGACTCAGGGGCTGAGGGTTGTTTTATGGACGAAGCATGGGCTCGGAAACATGACATTCCTCTCAGACAGTTAGGGAAGCCCACGCCCATGTTCGCCTTAGATGGTAGTCTTCTCCCCAGTATCAGATGTGAGACACTACCTTTAACCCTCACAGTATCTGGTAACCACAGTGAGACCATTTCCTTTTTGATTTTTCGTTCACCTTTTACACCTGTTGTTTTGGGTCATCCCTGGCTAGTATGTCATAATCCTTCTATTAATTGGTCTAGTAATTCTATCCTATCTTGGAACGTTTCTTGTCATGTGAAGTGTTTAATGTCTGCTATCCCTCCTGTGTCTTCTGTCCCCTCTACTCAGGAGGAACCTGGTGATTTGACAGGAGTGCCGGAGGAATATCATGATCTGCGCACGGTCTTCAGTCGGTCCAGAGCCAGCTCCCTTCCTCCTCACCGGTCGTATGATTGTTGTATTGATCTCCTTCCGGGGACCACTCCCCCTCGGAGTAGACTATACTCTCTGTCGGCTCCCGAACGTAAGGCTCTCGAGGATTATCTGTCTGTTTCTCTCGACGCCGGTACCGTGGTGCCTTCTTCCTCTCCCGCCGGAGCGGGATTTTTCTTTGTTAAGAAGAAGGACGGTACTCTGCGCCCCTGCGTGGATTATCGAGGGCTGAATGACATAACGGTTAAGAATCGTTATCCGCTTCCCCTTATGTCGTCAGCCTTCGAGATTTTGCAGGGAGCCAGGTGCTTTACTAAGTTGGACCTTCGTAACGCTTACCATCTCGTACGCATCAGAGAGGGGGACGAGTGGAAAACGGCGTTTAACACTCCGTTAGGGCATTTTGAATACCGGGTTCTGCCGTTCGGTCTCGCTAATGCTCCAGCTGTCTTTCAGGCATTAGTTAATGATGTACTGAGAGACATGCTGAACATTTTTGTTTTCGTTTACCTTGACGATATCCTGATTTTTTCACCGTCACTCGAGATTCATGTTCAGCACGTTCGACGTGTACTCCAGCGCCTTTTAGAGAATTGTCTCTACGTGAAGGCTGAGAAGTGCGCCTTTCATGTCTCCTCTGTCACTTTTCTCGGTTCTGTTATTTCCGCTGAAGGCATTCAGATGGATCCCGCTAAGGTCCAGGCTGTCAGCGATTGGCCCGTCCCTAAGTCACGTGTCGAGTTGCAGCGCTTTCTCGGTTTCGCTAATTTCTATCGGCGTTTCATTCGTAATTTCGGTCAAGTGGCTGCCCCTCTCACAGCTCTGACTTCTGTCAAGACTTGCTTTAAGTGGTCCGGTTCCGCCCAGGGAGCTTTTGATCTCCTCAAGAAGCGTTTTACATCCGCCCCTATCCTTGTTACTCCTGACGTCACTAAACAATTCATTGTCGAGGTTGACGCTTCAGAGGTGGGCGTGGGAGCCATTCTGTCTCAGCGCTTCCAGTCTGACGATAAGGTCCATCCTTGCGCTTACTTTTCTCATCGCCTGTCGCCATCGGAACGCAACTATGATGTGGGTAACCGCGAACTGCTCGCCATCCGCTTAGCCATAGGCGAATGGCGACAGTGGTTGGAGGGGGCGACCGTCCCTTTTGTCGTTTGGACTGACCATAAGAACCTTGAGTACATCCGTTCGGCCAAACGACTTAATGCACGTCAAGCTCGTTGGGCGTTGTTTTTCGCTCGTTTCGAGTTCGTGATTTCCTATCGTCCGGGAAATAAGAACACCAAGCCTGATGCCTTATCCCGTCTCTTTAGTTCTTCTGTGGCTTCTACCGACCCCGAGGGGATTCTCCCTGAAGGGCGTGTTGTCGGGTTGACTGTCTGGGGAATTGAGAGACAGGTAAAGCAAGCACTCACTCACACTGCGTCGCCGCGCGCTTGTCCTAGTAACCTTCTGTTCGTTCCTGTCTCTACTCGTCTGGCTGTTCTTCAGTGGGCTCACTCTGCCAAGTTAGCTGGCCACCCCGGCGTTCGGGGTACGCTTGCTTCTATTCGCCAGCGGTTTTGGTGGCCTACTCAGGAGCGGGACACGCGTCGTTTCGTGGCTGCTTGTTCGGACTGCGCGCAGACTAAGTCAGGTAACTCTCCTCCTGCCGGTCGTCTCAGACCGCTTCCCATTCCTTCTCGACCATGGTCTCACATCGCCTTAGACTTTATTACCGGTCTGCCTTCGTCTGCGGGGAAGACTGTGATTCTTACGGTTATCGATAGGTTCTCTAAGGCGGCACATTTCATTCCCCTCGCTAAGCTTCCTTCCGCTAAGGAGACGGCACAAATCATCATTGAGAATGTGTTCAGAATTCATGGCCTCCCGTTAGACGCCGTTTCAGACAGAGGTCCGCAATTCACGTCACAGTTTTGGAGGGAGTTCTGTCGTTTGATTGGTGCTTCCGTCAGTCTCTCTTCCGGGTTTCATCCCCAGTCTAACGGTCAAGCAGAAAGGGCCAATCAGTCGATTGGTCGCATTTTACGCAGCCTTTCGTTTCGAAACCCTGCGTCTTGGGCAGAACAGCTCCCCTGGGCTGAGTACGCTCACAACTCGCTTCCTTCGTCTGCTACCGGGCTGTCCCCGTTTCAGAGTAGTCTTGGCTACCAGCCTCCTCTGTTTTCGTCCCAGCTCGCCGAGTCCAGCGTTCCCTCCGCTCAGGCTTTTGTCCAACGTTGTGAGCGCACCTGGAGGAGGGTCAGGTCTGCACTTTGCCGTTACAGGGCGCAGACTGTGAGAGCCGCCAATAAACGTAGGATTAAGAGTCCTAGGTATTGTCGCGGTCAGAGAGTGTGGCTTTCCACTCGTAACCTTCCCCTTACGACAGCTTCTCGCAAGTTGACTCCGCGGTTCATTGGTCCGTTCCGTGTCTCTCAGGTCGTCAATCCTGTCGCTGTGCGACTGCTTCTTCCGCAACATCTTCGTCGCGTCCACCCTGTCTTCCATGTCTCCTGTGTCAAGCCTTTTCTTCGCGCCCCCGTTCGTCTTCCCTCCCCCCCCCCCGTCCTTGTCGAGGGCGCTCCTATTTACAAGGTACGGAAGATCATGGACATGCGTTCTCGGGGACGTGGTCACCAGTACTTAGTGGATTGGGAGGGTTACGGTCCTGAGGAGAGGAGTTGGGTTCCATCTCGGGACGTGCTGGACCGTTCGTTGATTGATGATTTCCTTCGTTGCCGCCAGGGTTCCTCCTCGAGTGCGCCAGGAGGCGCTCGGTGAGTGGGGGGGTACTGTCATGTTTTGTCTTTGATCATGTCTTGTCCCTGTGCTTCCCTCTGCTGGTCTTATTAGGTTCTTTCTCTTTCTCTCTCTCTATCGTTCCGTTCCTGCTCCCAGCTGTTTCTCATTCTCCCTACGACCTCATTTACTCTTTCACACCTGTCCCCTGTTTTGCCCTCTGATTAGAGTCCCTATTTCTTCCTCTGTTTTCCGCTCCTGTCCTTGTCGGATTCTTGTTTGATGTTTGCTGTTCCTGTGTCCTTGTTTCGCCCTGTCGTGTTCTTTGTCTTCTTCAGATGCTGCGTGTGAGCAGGTGTCTATGTCAGCTACGGCCAGTGCCTTCCCGAAGCGACCTGCAGTCTGTGGTCGCGTCTCCAGGCGTTCCTCTCTATTGACGAGAGGATTTCAGTTTCCTGTTTTAGATTACCATTGATTATATCCAGGAGAATCATTATTTGTTTAATACTGGAATAAAGACTCTGTTACTATTACGTCGCTTTTGGGTCCTCATTCATCAGCATAACAGACTGAGCATGCACCACTGAGGGGCCCCTGTGTTGAGGATCAGCATGGCAGATGTGTTGTTACCTACCCTTACCAACTGGGGGTGGCCAGTTAGGAAGTCCAGGAGACAGTCGCAGAGGGAGGTGTTTAGTGCCAGGGTCCTTAGCTTAGTGATGATCTTTGAGGGCACTATGGTGTTGAACACTGAGCTGTAGTCAATGAAAAGCATTTTCACATAGGTGTTCCTTTTGTCCAGGTGGGAAAGAGCAGTGTGGAGTGCAATAGAGATTGCATCATCTGCTGATCTGTTGGTGCGGTATGAAAATTGGAGTGGGTCTAGGGTTTCTGGGATAATGGTGTTGATGTGAGCCATGGCCAGCCTTTCAAAGCATTTTATGGCTACAGACGTGACTGCTACGGGTCAGTAGTCATTTCGGCAGGTTACCCTAGTGTTCTAGGGCACAGGGACTATGGTGGTCTGCTTGAAACATGTTGGTATTACAGACTCAGACATGGAGCGGCTGAAAATGTCAGTGAGGACACTTGCATGTTGGTCAGTTCATGCTCGGAGTACACGTCCTGGTAATCCGTCCGGCCTAGCGGCCTTGTGAATGTTGACCTGTTTAAAGGTCTTACTTAGAGGAGAGCGTGATCACACAGTCGTCCGGAACAGCTGATGGTCTCATGCATGTCTCAGTGTTACTTGCCTCTTAGCGAGCATAGAAGTTATTTAGCTCGTCTGGTAGGCTTGTGTCACTTGGCAGCTCTCGGCTGTGCTTCCCTTTGTAGTCTGTAATAGTTTGTAAGCCCTGGCACGTCCGACGAGCTTTGGAGCCGGTGTAGTACGATTATACAGTGGGGCAAAAAAGTATTTAGTCAGCCACCAATTGTGCAAGTTCTCCCACTTAAAAAGATGAGAGAGGCCTGTAATTTTCATCATAGGTACAAAATCCAGAAAATCACAAAAAATCCAGAAAATCACATTGTAGGATTTTTAATGAATTTATTTGCAAATTATGGTGGAAATAAGTATGTGTTTGTTTTCTCATTTTGTCTGTCATAGTTGAAGTGTACCTATGATGAAAATTACAGGCCTCTCTCATCTTTTTAAGTGGGAGAACTTGCACAATTGGTGGCTGACTAAATACTTTTTTATATTTTTTGAAATATATACAGTATTTATTTTGTTATATATTTTCCCTTTTTATTATTTTATTCTTTATTCTTTTCCCCTAACCCTACCACCCCTCCCCACTACAGACCCCGTGAAATGTATGTAGTATGTAAGTGGAATTCTAAATACTGTTGTCTGTTAGTTTACTAGTAACAATATTTAGGCTTCCACTTCCACCTTATACATGCTACATACATTTCACGGACAGTATATTTGACATTAGTTATCTTTTGTTAGACTAAAAACAATCTCTGAAGACCATCCAGTAATAATTTCTAGCTGCCTGTCACGTTCCTGACCTTATTTCCTTTATTTTGTCTTTGTTTAGTATGGTCAGGGTGTGAGTTGGGGTGGACATTCTATGTTATGTGTTTCTATGTTGGGTTCAATGTATTAGCCTGATATGGTTCTCAATTAGGGGCAGGTGTTTTACGTTTCCTCCGATTGAGAACCATATTAAGGTAGGCTATTCTCACTGTTTGTTTGTGGGTGATTGTTCCTGTGTCAGTGTTTGTGCCACACGGGACTGTTTTCGTTCGTTTCTTTCATTTCGTGTGTTCCTTCCTGTTCGTGCGTTCATGTTGTATGTTCTCAAGTTCAGGTCTGTTAATGTCGTTTATTGTTTTGTAGTTTGTTTAAGAGTTTTTCCTTCTTCGTCTTTCTGAAATAAACAAATATGTATTCAACCCACGCTGCGTTTTGGTCCGATCCATGCTCCTCTTCAGACGAGGAGGACGAGCGTTACACTGCCATATATTTTTCAACAGTGCTATGATCTTTAACAAAAGTTCGGAACCTTTCTATTCTCATACTTTCTACAGTTTCTATGACTTTTCAAATCACCCGGCAGGGCTACTTGCAGAGTAAGAAAATGTTGCCATTTTTCAGCCATTCCTCAACCTGCGTCCAAAAACAAGCTACATATGTGCAGTACCAAAATAACTGATCTAATGACTCTGTCTCTTCACAGCAAATCTGTAGAGCTAGGATGGTTGTATCCCCATATATATAACATTATATTGGTTGTAAGAAGTTTGTATAAGAATTTATTAATCACAATTTTCTATAGCCAATTTTGGTCTTTAATGCAGGGCCGACAGACAAGTTCCTTACATTCTCCCCTTTCCACTTGCCTCCTACATTTTTGCGGTAATGCTGCAATCGGTTGTAATTTTGGGTAGAGCAGACATTTCCATATATTTGTGTTAACTGCATGTGTGACATAACTCCACCAGCCCTATTTATGATAAAATATTATAGAGTTAAAAAAATGTCTTCTCCAAAAGTAAGATACATTTTTTTAGTTTGAGTTTAACAATCATTTTTGTTCTAATATTTGTTCTGTCTTTTCTGGTGCAATTTCAGTTTAATCCAATCACCTTCCTATTGCTTGTTTTAAATTAGCGATATTTTGGAGATCATTTAATTTTCAAACAACCGAAAGTGAAAGGTTGTAATCTGAATGAAAGGAAAAGGCCATTCTTGAACATGGGTGAGCCATTCTTACTAATCGACTAGAACCAGTTCGGATTTAAGTATAGTTTTTGTATGATTGAAACAATGTACCTTTGACACCTTTGTTCTTAAGCCTTGGATTTCTAGCTCCTTGATATAATTGTTGGATCTGATTTTAATAGCTAACAATTCGATGGCCATAATAAATAGATATGTCAATAGTGATCAACCTTGTTTAACTCCTCTTGACAATTTGATACTTTCTGAGAAGTAGACATTATTTACTATTTTACACCTGGGCTTACTATACATAACTTCAACCCTTTGTATGAGAGATTCTCAAAAATTAAAGTAGTCTAAGGATTTATATATAAATTCCAGTCGTACTTATTCAAATGCCTTTCCAAATTCAGCTATGAATACCAGGCCTGGTTTCCCAGATTTTTCATATTGTTCAATTGTTTCTAGTACTGTCTTATATCAATCAAATGTATTTATAAAGCCCTTCTTACATCAGCTAATGTCACAAAGTGCTGTACAGAAACACAGCCTAAAACACCAAACAGCAAGCAACGCAGGTGTAGAAGAAGGGTGGAAGCAATGCAGGTGTAGAAGAAGGGTGGCTAGGAAAAACTCCCTAGAAAGGCCAGAACCTAAGAAGAAACCTAGAGAGGAACCAGGCTATGAGGGGTGGCCAGTCCTTTTCTGGCTATATTATCTCCAATGTACTGTCCATATAAAAACATGTCTGATTAGGATAAATAATATCTGACAATACCTTTTAAATTCTATGCGCTATGCATTTTGCTAGGATTCTGGCATCACAACAGTGAAGTGTAAGGGATCTCCACTTTTTTAAGTGGACTGGATCTTTATATTTACCACCTGGGTCCTGTGTCAGCAATAGTGAAATCAGACTGAGTATATGATAGAAGTGGTTAAAACATGTGGTTAAAACAGGACCTTTGAGTACATCGAAAAATGTATGATATACCTTAAATGTTATGCCATCCATCCCTGGAATTTTCCAGGACTTGAAGGCTTTAATTGCATCTAGAAGTCCCTCCTCTATAATTAAGGCTTCACATGAGTCTTTCTGTATAGCTGTTAATATTACACTATTAATATAAAAAATATTCTAACAATGAACTTATGTTAGTGGAAATGGAGGAGACTGAAATTAAAGTATATGGTTAAAGTACTTTGCTTCTTCTTTCAAAATATTGTTTGGTGAATGGATGACATTTTTCCCCATATTCCATCCAGTTTGCTATATTTTTATAATATATTACACTTCATCTTTCTTGAATAAGTTCCTCCATTTCTTTTTGTTTTTCCTCAAATGTATTCTGCGTCTCTGTTCCAGTTTTTATTGCTATTTATCTGTACAGTTAGTTCCTCTATTTCCTTTTTGTCACGTTGGCATGAAGGATCGGAAGAACAGGCGCAGGAATGCGCAATATTTATTTTTATTAAGCCAAAATTACGACATGCGTGTAAAGGCACGGGGACAAAGACCAAACAAACACATAACAAAAATATAGGGTTGATACCTAAACAAGAGTGAGGAGTACCTCGAATAAATAACACGCTCACAATGATTAACACACGGGACGAGGCACGGTAATCATCTGCGCAATCATCAAGGGCACGAAAGCCCAAAACACAGCACAGGTACTCACACGCACCAACGGACATTGGAACAATAATCGGCAATACCGTGGTGAACAAAGAGCACATACAGTGGGGAGAACAAGTATTTGATACACTGCCGATTTTGCAGGTTTTCCTACTTACAAAGCATGTAGAGGTCTGTAATTTTTATCATAGGTACACTTCAACTGTGAGAGACGGAATCTAAAACAAAAATCCAGAAAATCACATTGTATGATTTTTAAATAATTAATTTGCATTTTATTGCATGACATAAGTATTTGATCACCTACCAACCAGTAAGAATTCCGGCTCTCACAGACCTGTTAGTTTTTCTTTAAGAAGCCCTCCTGTTCTCCACTCATTACCTGTATTAACTGCACCTGTTTGAACTCGTTACCTGTATAAAAGACACCTGTCCACACACTCAATCAAACAGATTCCAACCTCTCCACAATGGCCAAGACCAGAGAGCTGTGTAAGGACATCAGGGATAAAATTGTAGACCTGCACAAGGCTGGGATGGGCTACAGGACAATAGGCAAGCAGCTTGGTGAGAAGGAAACAACTGTTGGCGCAATTATTAGAAAATGGAAGAAGTTCAAGATGACGGTCAATCACCCTCGGTCTGGGGCTCCATGCAAGATTTCACCTCGTGGGGCATCAATGATCATGAGGAAGGTGAGGGATCAGCCCAGAACTACACGGCAGGACCTGGTCAATGACCTGAAGAGAGCTGGGACCACAGTCTCAAAGAAAACCATTAGTAACACACTACGCCGTCATGGATTAAAATCCTGCAGCGCACGCAAGGTCCCCCTGCTTAAGCCAGTGCATGTCCAGGCCTGTCTGAAGTTTGCCAATGACCATCTGGATAATCCAGAGGAGGAATGGGAGAAGGTCATGTGGTCTGATGAGACAAAAATAGAGCTTTTTGGTCTAACTCCACTCACCGTGTTTGGAGGAAGAAGAAGTATGAGTACAACCCCAAGAACACCATCCCAACCGTGAAGCATGAAGGTGGAAACATCATTCTTTGGGGATGCTTTTCTGCAAAGGGGACAGGACGACTGCACCGTATTGAGGGGAGGATGGATGGGGCCATGTATCGCGAGATCTTGGCCAACAACCTCCTTCCCTCAGTAAGAGCATTGAAGATGGGTCGTGGCTGGGTCTTCCAGCATGACAACGACACGAAGCACACAGCCATGGCAACTAAGGAGTGGCTCCGTAAGAAGCATCTCAAGGTCCTGGAGTGGCCTAGCCAGTCTCCAGACCTGAACCCAATAGAAAATCTTTGGAGGGAGCTGAACGTCCGTATTGCCCAGCGACAGCCCCGAAACCTGAAGGATCTGGAGAAGATCTGTAGGGAGGAGTGGGCCAAAATCCCTGCTGCAGTGTGTGCAAACCTAGTCAAGAACTACAGGAAACGTATGATCTCTGTAATTGCAAACAAAGGTTTCTGTACCAAATATTAAGTTCTGCTTTTCTGATGTATCAAATACTTATGTCATGCAATAAAATGCAAATTAATTACTTAAAAATCATACAATGTGATTTTCGGGATTTTTGTTTTAGATTCCGTCTCTCATAGTTGAAGTGTACCTATGATAAAAATTACAGACCTCTACATGCTTTGTAAGTAGGAAAACCTGCAAAATCGGCAGTGTATCAAATACTTGTTCTCCCCACTGTATATAAAAATACAATCAGTGGGAATAGGGGACAAGTGTGTGTGATGAAAGTTCCGGAGGGATCCGTGACATTTTTTTAAGATGAACTCTTTTTACCTAAATTGTTTTTGTTTTAAAGATGAGTATTGAATTGCATGCCCTCTAAAGATACATTTAAAGGTACCCCATACAATAAGAGGATCTGCAGTACTTACTTTATGTTATGTAGGAAAAAGTCAGTTATAAAGTATTATGTCTTGTAATCCAATAATCTTTGATTCAATTTCCAATATCCTCGCCTTAGCGGAAATTCTGTAACAGTACTGTGTATACCAATTATTGATCGTTCGACCAAATTCTATCCCCTATAAACACTCTTTTAACTTTTGGTACCAGCGAAAATGACTTAAGAAAGTAGTCAATAATGAATATACTTAATTGGAAAGAAAAGCAGAACATACTTGATGTTTGATTTTACTGTAGCTGAACATAGAGATTTCTGTTCATATCCAGTCATTAGGAAGCTCATACTTATTTGTGGGTGATAGTCTGGAGTATTAAGTGTTTTTGTTCTATACCTTTCTATCCATATGTCCTATACTGTAAATGCAATTGAAAGTGAGGATGTCAGTAAGTAAAAATGAGGGCGAAACATCCGCTGAAATCCATTCTCAATTTAAACGATGTTGACTGGAGTATGGCAAGATGCAATGAAGAGAACATCATCCAATGACTATCAACTGACACTCCAATGCTACCACGTGTTTTTCAAAATGTTGTTTTTTACTATGTACTATTTCATCACTCTGCCACATTAATATTGCATATTACATAACGTGCATAAACACACATGCCAAACAAGCTTCAATCATCAAACGCGTCATTTCTTTGACACTCCCCTGGTTGGCTGTATATCCCAGACAAAAGGCCCCAGACTGCCGCTTCCTGCTAGTGCTGTAGCTACAGCTGTGGCCACTTCCGCCACCACTCTCGAGAAGCATGAATAAACAAGCGCTAGCCAATGAAATATTGAAATCGAGATGCGAGTTAGAAAGCCAGCGAGGGGCGGGTTTAACAACTGTTGGAGATTTGCTATCACAGTGTTGTACCTGTGCTTTCAGTCATTTGATATTTTCTCCTTCAGCTATGTTTACATTCAAGTCCACGTGTTGCCCATTTCTTTGTCTATCTAGTTCACAGTGTGTGTGTGCTAACCAATTAGCTATGCCACTAACCAACTAGCTATCCTATCTATCATTTGAAAACAGCACTGATTGATAGAACCAATGTAACTTTAATCAACCACATTACCATTGAACTAACCTGTCTCTTGTCTTCAGTTCCCTTTCATTCCTCTGGGACTGAGTCCTGGTCTCTCTCCTGGGAAGTAGAGATTAAATCATATCAGGTCAGTTCCCCTGGGCCACCATCACATGAACACAGACTTCCCTTCATGTCAGACGTGAGAGAGAACCCCCATGGGACAATTCTCCCTATGAGTAACAGAGCAAGGTATGAAACACATGCAAGTATGTACAGTACTAGGCACACACAGACACATGCACACCTACTCAAATCAAATCAAACTTTATTCATCACATGCGGAGAATACGAGTGTAGACCTTACCGCCAAATGCTTACTAACAAGCCCTTAAGAAGCTTTTTGGTCCTAGACTTGGCGCTAAGGTAGGGTTTTCCGTGCGGTAACAGAGAAATTAGTCTATGATTTGGGTGACTGGAGTCTCTGACAATTTTATGGTCCTTTCTCTGACACTGCCTATTATATAGGTCCTGGATGGCAGGAAGCTTGGCCCCAGTGATGTACTGGAACGTACGCACTACCCTCTGTAGCGCCTTACGGTCAGATGCCGAGCAGTTGCCAAACCAGGCGGTGACGCAACCGGTCAGGATGCTCTCGATAGTGCAGCTGTAGAACCTTTTGAGGATCTGTGGACCCATGCCAAATATTTTCAGTCTCTTGAGGAGGAAAAGGTTTTGTCGTCACGACTGTCTTGGTGTGTTTGGACCATGATAGTTCATTGGTGATGTGGATACTCATGCACAAACACACACACACACAGGCACACACACACACACAACTTGAAAGGGGTTATATATCAATCAATCAAATTTGTGATGTCACAAAGTGCTGTACAGAAACCCAGGCTAAAACCCCAAACAGCAAGCAATGCAGGTGTAGAAGCACGGTGGCTTGGAAAAACTCCCTAGAAAGGCCAGAACCTAGGAAGAAACCTAGAGAGGAACCATGCTATGAGGGGTGACCAGTCCTCTTCTGGCTGTGCCGGGTGGAGATTATAACAGAACATGGCCAAGATGTTCAAATGTTCATAGATGACCAGCAGGGTCAAATAATAATAATCACAGTGGTTGTCGAAGGTGCAACAGGCCAGCATCTCAGGAGTAAATGTCAGTTGGCTTTTCATAGCCGATCATTCAGAGTATCTCTACCGCTCCTGTTGTCTCTAGAGAGTTGAAAACAGCAAGTCTGGGACGGTAGCACGTCCGGTGAACAGGTCAGGGTTCCATAGCCGCAGGCAGAACAGTTGAAACTTGAGCAGCAGCACGGCCAGGTGGACTGGGGACAGCAAGAAGTCATCAGGCCTGGTAGTCCGAGAGAGGGAGAGAGAAAGAAAGAGAGAGAATTAGAGAGCGCATACATAAATTCACACAGGACATGGATAAGACTGGAGAAATACTCCAGATATAACAGACTGGCCCTAGCCCCCCGACACAGAAACTAATGCAGCATGAATATATATATATATGTAACCCATCACGGTTTGGTAGGTTACTTTTAAATGCAATCCATTGCAGTTGCTAGTTACCTCTGTAGTCATGAAGTGCTTTGAAAGGCTAGTTATGAAAGGCTGGTCATCAACACCATTATCCCAGAAACCCTAGACACACTCCAATTTGCATACTGCCCCAACAGATCCACAGATGACGCAATCTCTATTGCACTCCCCTTTCCCACCTGGACAAAAGGAACATCCACGTGAGAATGCTTTTCATTGACTACAGCTCTACGTTAAACACCATAGTGCCCTCAAAGCTCATCACTAAGCTAAGGACCCTGCGACTAAACACCTTCCTCTGCAACTGGATCCTTTACTTCCTGACGGGCCGACACCCAGGTGGTAAGGGTAAGTAACAACACCTCTGTCACACTGATCCACAACACGGGGGCTCCCCAGGGGTGCATGCTCAGTCCCCTCCTGTACTCCCTGTTCACCCATGACAGTGGCCAAGTACGACTCCAACACCATCATTAAGTTTGCCGACGACACAACAGTGGTAGGCCTGATCACCGACAACGATGAGACAGCCTATAGGGAGGAGGTCAGGGACCTGGCAGTGTGGTGCCAGGATAACAACCTCTCCCTCAACGTGATCAAGACAAAGGAGATGATTGTGGACTACAGCAGAAAGAGGATCGAGCACGCACCCATTCTCATCGACGGGGCTTTAGAGGAGCAGGTTGAGAGCTTCAAGTTCCTTGGCGTCCACATCACCAACAAACTAACATGGTCCAAGCACACCAAGACAGTCGAAGAGTGCACGAGAAAATGTATTCCCCCCTCAAGAGACTGAAAAGATTTGGCATGGGTCCTTAGATCCTCAAAAAGTCATACAGCTGCACCATCGGGCGCATCCTGACTGGTTGTATCCGCCCCTTTCTGGCAACTGCTCAGCCTCCGATCGCAAGGCACTACAGAGAGCCACCCTAGTCAAAGACTGTTCTCTTTGCTACCGCACAGCAAGCGTGTTAAGGCTTCTTAACTTCTTGGAACTATAGGGGGTGCTGTTCCGCATTAGCATATTTGTGTCTCCAAATTAAACTGCCTCGTGCTAAATTCTTGATCGTACAATATGCATATTATTGTTATTATTGGATAGAAAACAGTCTATAGTTTCTATAGGAGTTGAAATTTTGTCTCTGAGTGGTACAGAACAATTTCTACAGCACTTTTCATGACAGGGTTCAGATTTCAGAAATTTTTACCTCTGATCTGGGGTCTGTTTATAAGGCCACAGTGAATGCTATGAAGAAACCGACACTGCCTACGTCTTCCTCTGGGTGTCTGTACGTCATCACGTTTTCAATGAAGTCGATGGGATATTCCCAGCCATTATAAAAGCCCAAAATGTACAGAGACCCCCCTTTCTCAACGTGCGCCTCAAGCGTGAAGGCCATCGGACCTGCCTCGTTCCAAATCGTTTTCTAACCAGCAGTATTTCTCCGGTCATGTTTTCAGTCGTTATAGTTGTTAAAAACATCATAAGGTAGTGAATTTTAACCGTTTTATAGCAATTTATATCCGTTTAGTGCGATTCTGAGGAATTTATTTGTCGTGCACTTTCTAGCTTTGGGAACGTTTCGCGGTCTCGGTCGTTGTTAGTGGACATTTCGAAGGACAGAGGACATCTATCGACCAAAAGACGTTTATAACATAGAAAGGATACATTGCCCAAGAATATGATGGAAGATCAGCTCAAAGTAAGCAATATTTAATATGATAAACCGTGTTTCTGTCGAAATATTTTAAACGCATATTTCGCCATTTTGTTTGGTATAGCTTCACCTGGCGAACCCTGTATTGAAAAGTAAGGATAATTTTAAAAATGTAAATCAGCGGTTGCATTAAGAACTAATTTGTCTTTCGATTCCTGTCTACCCTGTATTTTTTAGTCAAGTATATGATTAGCTTTCAATTAAACTAGATCACTCTGATAGATGACGTCAGACATATTGAGGCTTGATTTCCTAGTATTTTTATTGTGTAACCACGGTTTTGTATGGCTAAATATGCACCTTTTCGAACAAACTGTATATGTATGTTGTAAAATGATGTTACAGGAGTGTCATCGGAAGAATTCTGAGAAGGTTAGTGAAAAAATTAATATCTTTTGGCGGTGATTACG